>NW_022111312.1:4390521-4394738 GCF_000313985.2 Echinops telfairi
CACGTTAGCGAATTAATGAATGCTGAAGATACAGACGAGGAGACTGACATCTGGTCTCAATCCTGGGTCCTTCCTCTATGTCATGCCACCTGCCTCATCCCTGCATGTGCCTTCTCACTTCCAGCCCCCCGCAGCCCCAGCCCCCCCACAACCTCTGTGACCCCCTCATGCCTCTGTTGCTAAAAGTCTACCAGGCAGGAAACAGAGACCCCCAAACCGAGAAGCCCCAGAGCAGCAGGGAGCCCGTATATCACCCGGCCGCCTGAACGCTGGGAGCCTGGGCGAAGTGCCGACAGGGTGCTTGTGTTTGCAGACTCGCCGTAATGGGGACCATATTGTTAATAAACCTCTGCAGCGGCATCGGGGGGTCTGGTGGGAGCCGCTTCCTCACACTCGCCCGGTAGGCGCTGATCACCGGCCTGAAGCTGCCTCTCCCAGGGACTTTAACTCATGTTCTCCTTGACGTTTGGAAAACCAGCCCACGCTGGGGTGTGGCTGTCACAAACGAGAAGGGAGTTTGAGGTTGTTGTATCTTTTGGGTGGGGTGGGGGGACGGGCATGCTGATGCACATAGGTCTCCCAGATAGATATAGTCATCGCTAACACTGACCCCAATCCGAGGAGGCCTGTTGGCAAAGCGGTTACGAGCTGGGCTGCCTGGGGTGTCAAGGTCAGCAGTTTGAAATCACGCTCTGCTCCCCGGGTTTCCTCTGCCTGCTAAGCGTCCCGGCCTTGGAAACCCAGCGGGGGCAGTTCTACCCTGTCCTAGTGGGTTACTATGAGTCGGAATAGACTCAAACGGCAGTAAGAGGCGCTGGTGGTACCACGGTGAAGAATCTGGTTGCTAACTACAGCAGTGGTTCAAGGCCACGGAAGCGCTCCACGGGAGAAAGGTGCGGCATTCTGCATCTGTAAAGACGGCAGCCTCAGAAAGTCCGTGGGGCAGCTTTGCTCAGGCCTCCAGGGCCCATGAGTTGGAATCGACCCCACAGCAGTGGGTTTACCCCATTCTACCAAGCACTTTAAGCTGTCAGGATGTTATCATAGCTTCTGTTATCCGCCTTGTTGTCCCTCTGAGGGGTGTCTGGAAGGGGAGGTGCAGAGAGTTAACATGTTCGTAAAGAGGAGAGGGGACATCAGGGCAATGTGAATGGCACCTTGAGGTAGTTACATAATTTCCTGTCAACTTGAGGTGTCATGGTGGAGTTTAGCCTGTCAATTAGGTCACAGCCTGATGATGCCTCCTTATGGGTGTGACCTCCTCATAAGGAGGGTCCTGGGAGCCACCACCCCCTCTGTCTGCACCGTCCTGCTGGCAAGCCCCTCAGAGACCTGCCAGACCCCTGGAGATGCATCCACTGCCATTGGATCCACAAGACTTTGCACCCGCTGGCCTGCGATCGTCCTGCATTTTGCATCATGACTTGTGGTTCCATGAGTCTGAAGAGGGATTTATGCACTAGCATTGGACTTATGGACTAGTATCAGACTTATGGACTTGCTCTGGACTGGGCTGGGATGTTTTCTTGATATATAATCACGTCTTGATATAAAGCTCTTTCTTACACATCTATTACGAGTCTCCCTAAATTTGTTTCTCTAGTCAACCTGGCCGAACACACACCTGGAGGAAGAGTCAGGAATAGCATGGATGCGTTTGGATTATGGTGAGAGTGAGGAATCCTGAAAGGACTACTATGGACTGCTAAAAGAACCAAGTCTGTCTTGGAAGAAGGGTAGCCAGAAAGCTCCTTAGAAGTAAGAAGTCAAGACTTCCTCTCACAGACTTTGGACAGGTTGTCAGGAGAGACCAGTCCCTGGAGAAGGACATCCTGCTTGGTCAGGTAGAGGGTCAGTGAAGAAGAGGAAGGTCCTCAAGGAGATGGATGGACACAGTAGCAGCAACAACGGGCTCCAACATCACAACTGTGAGGATCGTACGGGACCAGGTGGTGCTTCACTCTGCAGGACACGGGGTTACTGTGATCAGAACCGACTGGACACCACCTAACAACATTGAAGCGGGGGCGGTTCCTGGATGGGGCAGTGGCGCCTGCAGTGAATGCTCTCAGCTGCTAGCCAGAAGGATGGCAGGTCCGGAGGTGCCGAGAAAGAAAGTCCTGGTAATCCAATCCCAGAGGCCACAGTCCTTGGAAACCCTTTGGAGCACACTTCAGGGGGTGCCATGCATTGGGGTTGCCAACCAGGTAGCTAGTGGGTTTCGAGGCAAGGCAGGAAGGGGCGGGCAGGGAGAGAAGGGGGAGAGGGGGGAGGAACCTGAACAGTCGCTTGAGAAAGAGCTAGGACTGACACAGGTGGTGAGGAGGAGCAAGGAGCCCTGCTGAGCACAGTTTGGTGGTTCAAACCTAGCCAGCGGCTCCGTGAGAGCAAGCCGTGGAGCTCTGCTTCTGTAAAGGGGCCGCGAAGGGGACTCTTCTCAACAGTCAGCTGGGAGCCTTAGGAATTGAGAACTGAGTGCATGGCTCCCCTGCCCCTGTTCCAAATGACAGCTATACCATCAGAGGAGCAGCAGCAGAAACAGGAGCCAGAGCATGGAGCAGAGTGTTGGACGTCCCAACCCGCGGAGCAAGTAGAGTTGAGTGCTTTCGTGCAAGAGGCTGGCCTGAGGAGTGGGATGCCTCTGAGCACTTAATTGGGGCACTTACTGACGCAGAGAAGCAGCGCTGAGTGTCTCCAGGCTGAGGCTCACTGGAGTGGGGTGCCTCTGTTAACCTCCTTAATAAACCCTTTTGTTGGGAATTTTGCCTGTGAGTTCTGTGTAGCCATCACCATGGATACTAGAACCCAGAGAGATCAGCAGAGAAGTAAAACAGAGGATATTAATTAAGACATCCCGTATTGGTGCAACACCCCATAACACACCCCATAAAGATGGGGTGTGGGGCTGGATAGAGTCCCAGGTTCGGTGGACAGCTGGACTGCCAGAGGACAGTGGTGAATGCATGCTTCTAAGGTTGATGGGTCAGCTAACCAACCACAAGGTTGACAGTTCAAACCCAGCAGCCACTTTGAAGGGGAAAGAAGAAGCTGTCTGCGCCCAGAAAGATGTACAATCTCAGAAACCCTGCGGAGCGGCTCTATTCTGTCTTTGAGGGTCGGTGTGAGTCAGAATCGATTTGATGGCAGTGGGTAAGATATCATGCTAAGGCCTCAGGGTGGTACCCTGGTGAAGCCCTCTGCTGCTCACTGAAAGGTCCGCGGTTCAAACCCACCAGCCACTCAGTAGAAGGAAGATGAGGCAGCCCCCTTCTGTCATGATTTGTGTACAGGCTTGGAAACCCTCCGGGGCAGTTGGACTCTGTCCTACAGAGATGCTAGGCATCAGAATCGACTTGACAGAGATGGGTATTTTTGTCTGTTTGTGTTTTAAAGACGTCATGGGTAAGGGCCAAGTGTCTGGAGTGAGAGCTGGGTTCACACCGTGTCTCCATGGACTACCGGTAACCACGTGACCTTGAATAAGTCTCCACCACTTTGGGTCACAAAAGCTCATGACCAATCTGCTTCAGGCCCCTCACGCCCATGGGCCAGTGTGACAGTGTGGTTATGTTGTCAGCCCTGGGCTGCAGCCCGTCTGTCCATCCAGCTCGTCCTCTTTGCTGACCTTCTCACGTTACCAAGCATGGTGCCCTTCTCCGGGGACTGGCCCCCTGGATAATAACATGGACAAAGGACATAAGGCGGAGTCTCCCCATCCCTGCTTCTAAGGAGCATGCTATCACCTCTGCTGTGATCAATTCATTTGTTCTGCTAGAAGCCCATCATAATTTCAATCTTCTTTGCCAACGTCGTACCTCCAATGCACCCATTCTTCTGTGGCCTGCCTTATGCATGGTCCACTTTTCACATGCATAGGAAGTGATGGAAAATAGCATGGCTTGGGTCAGCCTCGCCGTGGTCCTCCAAAGGACGTCTGTGACCACGAAAGTTTGGGCAGCAGTTTTGCCCAATGCAATGTGTCATTGGGTTTCTTGACTGCTGCTTCCACGTGACACCAGTGCAGTGAAATATTGGCCAAGCTGATCTTTCCTCTGATTCACAGTTGGCTTTTCAAAAGTGGTCATTTTTCCGAAAGAGGACACTGATTGAATAAACCAGACCCAGGAAAACCTCTCAGTCTATTCTCTCTCTCTCTCTTTCTCTCTCTCTCTTTGACACACACACACACACACACACACACACACACACACACACAC
>NW_022111312.1:4397107-4415917 GCF_000313985.2 Echinops telfairi
GCTGCACCCTGGTGCGACCATCACAAAGCAAGAGACCTGAGAACTAGAGAGGCGAGGCTCACCACCCATTTATCCCTCCGCCTTTCAATTAGCCCCACATGTGATTATCAGCCAGGTTGGCACAATTAACTAACTCACCCATACACTCTGCTTGTCTTCCTGCTGGCAAGCCACAAGGAGACCCCTGAAGGAACCAGAGCCCTGGAGCTGGGGGAGCCACATGGAGACCCACACCAGTGCTGAGATGCTTCCACCCCACTGCATCCACAAAACTTTCCACCCACTGGCCTGTGATCTTCCTGCATTCGGCATCATTGCATGTGTTGCGTGAGTCTGAAGAGGACCTTATAGACTGGTATCGGACATATGGGCTCATTTCAGACTTATGGACTTGATCTGGACTGGGTTCGGATGTTTTCTTAATATGCAATTACCCTTTGATATAAAGTTCTCGATTACACACATGTGTGTCTATGAATTTGTTTCTGTAGTCAACACGGACTGACACCCTTAATCATCGTCCACTTTCCCATGCCTATGAGCCCATTGGAAATGCTCGGGGTGGGGTCCGGTGCACTTTGGACTCACAGCGGCCTCTTCGCTTCTTGCCACTTTAAGGAGGTCTTGTGCGGCAGGTCCACCCAGTGCAATATGTGGTGTGATCTCTTGACGGCTACTTCCACGACGGGGTTGATCATGGACCGGAGCAAAATGAAATCCTTGACAACTCCCCACGGTCCTCCGTGGGTTGTGATGTTTTCTGTCGGTCCAATTTGTGAGGACTTTTTTCCTCTTTTACATTGAGTTACAATCCACACTGACGCCCGCCGTCAGAGTCTTTGATCTTGATCGTTCTGCGCCTCAAATCCTCCTCCATTTCAGCCAGCCAGGTTGTGTCATCTGCCTGCCATGCATCCTTAGCGAGCCTCCCTCCACATGCTCCAGATGCTCTGTTCTTCTTCATGCCTGCCCGCTCTCCGATTACCCCTCCCCGCGAGCATGGTGACAGCATACCACCCTGCCACATTATTTCCTGATTTGAAACCACACGGTCACCCTTTGTCCTGTGTCAGCAACTGCCCCTTGGTCAATGCACAGCTTCTGCAGGAGCACCAGTAAGTCTCAGCTCCGGAATTCTCACTCGCCACAATGGTTTCCATCACATGTGATGATCCGCACAGTCAACTGTCTTTGCAGAGCCAGTAAAGCACAAGGAAACATCTCTCAGGTATCCTCTGCTCTCGGCCAAGATCCATCTGGCATCAGCGAGGATCATTCTCGCTGCAGCCCTCTTCCGAACCCAGCTTGAATCTTCTGGCAATTTCCTGTGGGATGTAGGACGACAACTGGTTTTCTATGAACCCTGGCGGCAGAGTGGTTCCCAGTGGGGCTGCTAACAGCAGGTCATTGAAACCACCCGCTGCTCCAAGGGAGAAAGACAGGCTTTCTAGTTCCAGAAAGAGTTGCAGTCTCAAAACCCACAAGGGCAACTAGTTCTACCCTGCCCTGTAGAGCTGCTATGAGTCAACATCGACTCGGTGGCGGCGAGTTTGTTTGTTTGTTTGTTTGTAAAGCAAATTTTGCTTGCGTGTGATAGCCATGATGCTTCCTAGTGGTTCCCGCATTCTGGTGGATGACCTTCCTTTGGCATGGGCACAACACGGAGCTCTTCCAGGGAGCTGGCTGGATTACTTGGCATCGATGTGTGAGTGCTTCCAGTGGTGTACAGTTCGCTGAGACATTTCATTTGCTCTTTAGCTAATTGCTGCAACCTTGTCTTTCACCCCTGTCTTCAAGGCAGCGTGGACGTTTTTCCTCAACGCCATCGGTTCTTCATCATATGCTACCTCAGTGGTTCTCCACCTTCCTCAGGCCACAACCCTTTCATGCAGCTCCTCATGTAGTGGGGACCCCCGACCATAAAGCTATTTTCGTTGCTACTTCATCCCTGTCATGAATCATCATAAAAGTATCTGATAGGCAGGATGTATTTTCATGGTTACACATTGAACATCATGAAAGCATAGTGATTCATCACAAAAACAATATATAATTCTATATTGTGAAATATTTATTTCTAATGACAAATAAATGAAGTTTTGTCCTGAAGCATGGTGTAGCATGGGTAACAGTCTTCATGCCGGGTACTTGCAAACATGTGGGCAGACCCGCCTGGAGACGGATAGAGGAGCAGTGTCTCTGTTCCTAAGACCATCAGAAATAGTGTTTTCTGATGGTCCTAGGTGACCCCTGTGAAAGGGTCATTCAACCCCCAAAGGAGTGGTGACCCACAGGTTGAGAATTGCTGTGCTACCTCCTCAAATGAATGTCCATTCTTTTTGGTACCATGACTCTGTGCATTTCTTTTGTCTACTTTTGATAATTCCTGGGCCATTCAAGAGTTGGCCCGCAGAATCCCTCAACAGTGCAACTCAGGCTTCCACGTTTCCCCTCAGTCCTTCCAGCATGAGAAAGGCCATGCATGTTCCTTCCTTCGGGTTTTCCAACTCCAAGTCTTTGCACACTTCATTCTAGTACTTTGTCTTCTCAAGCTGTCCTTTGAAATCATCTGTTCCACTCTCATATTTCCTCATGGGCTCAGGCATGTTGAAGTCCATGGAGATGACCCAGGACTGGGCAGCATCTTTGTCTAGGATGCGTATGGTCCCTGGAAGTCAGAGGCCCCTGGATGGGGCACATAGGGTTTGCTATGAGTTGGAACCGACCCAATGACACCAAACAACAAGACCCATTAAGGGAAGAGGTTGGATTCAGGCAGCGGGGTACTGGTAAGTGTTTAATACTGACCTCTCCTTGAGACTAATGCCCTGGTTTATCGCCCTTGCCCTTTTCCATGGTGTAAATATTTCCACCATACTACCCACATGATGTCCTTGAACACAGCTGGATGGGAATGCTCGGTAGGATTTCTAGTTCACAGGTACATTAGCTGTCACTAACTGTGAGAGTGTAGGTAATGCAAACATGTATTAGCTAATCAGGAAGCCCTTTGCTTTGATTTGTCCATTTATATCATTGGATTTCATTTTTTTAAAATCATTTTACTGGGGGCCCTTATAACATTCCATACATCCGTTGTATCACGCATATTTGTACATATGTTGCCATCATCATTTTCTAACCATTTACTATCTATTTGAGCCTTTGGTATCAGCTCCTCTTTATATCATTGAATTTAAAGGGCCCACCAGTTCTCTGCTCCAGTGTTTTAAACCGTGGCATAAACAGCCAGCTCACCAAAGGATCTCCTCCCCAATAATGGAAGGATTAGCTCTTGTCAGTGGGCATAAGCCAGCCCCAAAGCACTCCTGGTTCCTAGCACCTACTGGGCTGTGAGTTTGAATAAACAAATTGCCATCTTTTGACGACATGACCTCGGACAACCTTTTCATGAGAGAGCTCTCCAGAAGTCAGCACACATATAGACAGGACCGGAGACCAGACCTTCCACGGAGCCCTTTGCTCCATCTTTGCTGCAACCCAATTGCATCGTGGTGGTGGTCAGACCACCCACACCCATGGCATCTTTGGGACCGTTGAGTTCGAACTTGTGGTTGTGGCCATGGTGGTGCTCCATCTCTTCGAGGGCCTGGTTTACACAGACCCTTCCCTTAGCCAAGCACCTGGTCCTCGCCTGAGGGTGGGCCCAAAGCAAATGACCATCTAAGGAACATCCTACTGGCAGGTACCATTTGGATCTTCTGCTTACAGACAGGGAACCGGCCATGCACAGAGAACCCATGTGACCTGTCCAAGATTCCACAGCTGCGCCGTGGCAGGGCGGGGACGCCTGGCTCCACTAGTTCTTCCCCTAACCCCTGCTCCACACTGCTGCTCTGTTCTACCACTCCAAGCTTGCGTGGCATCTGCCTAGGAAAAACGATTCAACACGATGAGGTGTCTCCTGGGAGAGCTGGGATGGTATAAAGAGGGAATCTGCTGGTATGCAGGGCCACGTGAGGAGACCCCATAAACGGCAGCCATGGTGTACATGCAGGCAGGAGCCCTGGTGGAACAGTGGGGTAGACAATGGGCTGCTAGCCACAAAGTTAGCAGTTCAAAACCACCAGCTACTCCCTAGAAGGAAGATGAGGCTTTCTGCCCCGTTAAAGATTTATTCTGACCTCCAAGGTTGCTAAGGAGCCCTGGCGGCTTAGTGGGTTACGCGCCAGGCAGGTAACCACGAGGTCAGAAGCCCAAAACCACTAGCCGCTCTATGGGACAGAGGTGGGGCTTTCCACACAGGTTCCCACCTCTCATCTCTCTTCACGCTGCGTGAATGTGCCTTTGCCCCACAGCCAAACCCCACATACAGCCCAGGCTGGGGCATCTAGGAGAAGCCCAAGGTAGACACGTCTGGTTCACCTTTGAAAGGAAAAGAAAGAAAGAAAAGAAAACATTAGTTGCTTCTGATGGGACTGTAGCTCCTGGTGACCCTGTGTGTGTGTGAGGCTGTGTGCTCCACAGGGCTTTCCAACGGCTGCTGTTTTTTTGGGTTTTTTTGGAGGGAGGAGTAGGTTGCCAGGTCTTTCTTCCTAGGAACCTCTCACCTCGGGTCTACAGTCCAGCGCTTTCATGCCTTGCACCCCTGAGAATCTGCTGCTAGCTGTACAGGAAGGACAACGTTGGGGGACAGAAAGCCTCGGGACACCGGTGACTGTCACCTTGATTCTTGGCCTGGAAAGTGTCCTTCTCTGTGCCCTGGCAGCAGGACTACCGGTTCTTCTGCCCTCTGGCTTCCATGTGAGTGTGGACGCTGGGAGACCACCCAAAGTCCACAGGTGGGAGGGACTTCTTCCCCTGGGTCCCTCCCTTCCTGCTCCACCTGGGCCCGACAGCAGACACACAAAACTAACATAAACCGATGGCACAGCCCCGGTGATGCAGTGGGCTACTCACCACAAGGTCAGCAGTTTGAATCCACCGGCTGCTCCTTGGGAAGAAGATGAGGCTTTGATCTCCCAAAAAGAGTTGCAGTCTTGGAAACGCATAGGAGCAGTCAGTCCTATTCTGCCCTGTGGAGTTGCTGTGAGTCAGTACAGACTCAATGGCAGTGAGTTTGGATTGGGGGGTTTCTCAGTCTCACCATGTTCTAGAATCCTCTAGGTCATCCTGCCCCTTCAGGGCTAAAAGTGACAGTGCTCTGTCCCCCCGACTAGCCCTGGGGTCCTCTACATGTATAAATGGCGCCTCAGGAAGCCACCCACTTTGGTGTGAGCATCCATTGCCTGCCCAGACACTGATTGCCTGTCTTCTCCGGGCTTCAGCTTCTCATCTGTGAAATGGGCTGCCCACCACAAGGTCACCGGTTCAAACCCACCAGCTGCTCCTCAGGACAAAGAAGAGGCTTTCTGCTTCCATCAAGGAGGGCCATCTCCAAAACCCATGGGGCATGAGCTTGCTGGCAGCGAGTTGGCTTTTCCCAGCCCACCTTGCTGAGGGCGGCTGCCTGTAGGGCAAAGCCAAACCCTGATGGGAAAAGAAAAGTTCAAAGTGCCACGCAGGAGCCCGGCCCTCGGGTTATTAATAAAAGCCAGACCCGCTCCTTGAGGTGTCTGGGCCACCCTCCGCCCTGCTGGGAGTCCCCTGAAAGACGGCCTCTCCCGGCCTGGGCCCACGTTCTCACTAAAGTCATCTCCCCCTCCTCCCTCTCACCCTGCACCTTCATGTCTGCGGAGGGCTGAAATGCCCAGCTAATATAAGTGTGTTTACATTAAAATATAAGGACAATTACACCAGCCGATCTAATAGTCAGCTCTGTATACGTTACCAAGTACTTAGGGCTCTCTTTGGGAAAGCCATTATGCTCATGTAATTCCCCTCAAAGCCTTTCTTGAGGCTTTTGTTTGGACAGGAGGGCATTAAGGGGTGGAAGCTGATAGCATAAGCACACCACTTACACACTTTGATCAAATCGGCCCGGAATTCTCCTGGAGAAAGTCTTGTATATATTAGGAAGGAAATTAATTTTATGGTTGCTGTGGCTTTGCTGGTTAATGGCCCGGCAAGTTGGCTGGCCCCAGGGGGTGAGCGGACAGAGGTGGGCCCACTGCTGCCCTCCTGAGCTCACTGGCCATGGCCACAAGAGAAGGCTCCTGGCGGGCCCTGGCCAGCAGGGCCCTGGGATACCATAGGCCGGAGAGACAGGAGGCTGCAAACTGTCCCTGCCAGCCTGGCCTCTTAGCTGGACTGTCGCTGCTAGAAGGCGCACAGGACCTTGCCCCTGGCCGTGGCTTGCCTAGGGCATGCGTTACAAGCCCTTGGTGTTAGGGGCTCTTAAGATGCTACTGTTTGGTGGGCATAAAAGTGAGCGTGGAAACCCCTGGGTGGTTCTCAGTGTTATGCTCTGGGCTACCAACCAAAAGGTTGGTGGTTCGAATTTGCCCAGAGGTGCCTGGGAAGAAAGGCCTGGTGATCTATTTTTGAAAGGTCCCGTGGAGCCAGTGTGATAGTTAGGTTTATTTGCTTGGAGGGCAAAGAGATAAATGGCTCAGCAGGGCCCACCCCTCTTTCTCTTGCTCTCTGGTGATCCGACTGGCATGCAGTTGCTTTAGCTAGTTCTCGGTCTCAACATGGGAGCTACACTACCTGTGAGACAAGCCAACCCATGGATCCTGTCACGAGAGCTTGCGGTTCTTTCAAGACCTGCTTTGCCACACTGCTGCTGTGTACATCCCTTGAGCTTGAGGCTGGTGGATTCTGTCATCTTGCATTCCTTGAATTTGATATCCTACTCAGGCCTCGGCTTCACTAAGCTGCTGACCGTTTGCTGCCTGTGGGCAGACTCTGCCTGCATTGCCCGAGGGAAGACTCAACTGTCTGCTTCCTTGACCTTGGACCTGCAGCTCTTGTGAGTTGAAGGACTTCTAGTATATTAACTGTTCCATGGAAGTGAGTTGAACTGAGCCCTCTGTACTGCTGTGTGGACTAATGAATTAGCTGTTATATTCCTTCATGCTGTATAAATCAAGCCATATATATGTGTGTATGTGTGTATATGTATAAAAATCATAAGTGTCCTGGTTTTGTTCCCTAGAGAACTCTGCCTAGTACAGCCAGGAGTGGAAGTTCACTGGACAGCAGCTCATGTAGAAGATGAGCCATCGCCCGTCTGCTGTGTGGTGGTGGCTTGCGTGTTGCTATGATTCTGGAAGCTATACCACAGAGATTTCAAATGCCAACGTCAAACCAAACTTAATGCCATCACATCGATGCTGACTCACAGTGACTCTATAGGACAGGGTAGAACTTCTCCTGGGCATTTCTGAGACTTAACTCTTCATGTGAGTAGAAAGCCCTGCCTTTCTCCCTCACCTACCAGGAGGGCCACCCAGAATAGACAGGCTCCAATGGAGCTTCCAGACTCAGGAGAACACGTAGGTGATGTGCTGGGGAATGTTTCGGCAATGAAAATCTTCTAGGCCACAGAATAAGCTCTGAGACTCGGGCTCTCTTCCTTTGGATACAGCACTGGGACAGACAGATCGCGGGAGAAGGGTATCATGTCAGTCTGTGTTGACTAGAGAAACAAATCCAGAGCCACTCATATGTGTATAAGAAAGAGCTTTTTATCAAAGAGCAATTGTATATTGAGAAAACATCCCAGCCCAGGTCAGGTTAAGTTCATCAGTCCAATACCAGTCTATAAATTCCTCCTCAGACTCACACAGCGCATGCAATGACACCAAATGCAGGAAGATCGCAGGCCAGTGAGTGGAAAGTCTAGTGGATCCAGTGGTGGTGGAAGCATCTCAGCGCTGACATGGGTCTCCATGTGGCTCTTCCAGCTCCAGGGCTCTGGCTGCCATCAGCATAGCTCCATGTGGCTTGTCAACAGGAATGTCTCACATGGAGAGTATGTGTGTCCCTCCTCCAGTGAGCTCTTTATCTCGGCCGCGCTGTCAAATGACGTCATCAAGCTGCGACCTGATTGACAGGCTAAACCCCACCCCTTCACTCTTAGTAGTCTCAAGTTGACCCCAGATTATGTAACTACCACCGACACCGTGTTTGGTAAAGGTGGGGCAGCCTGCAGTGAGACGCTGAGATGGATGCAGTGGCTGTGATAATGGTCCCCAGCTTAACCACCATGATGCCGGTGCAGGACAGACAGCAGTTTTGTTCCATTTGTGCATGAGGGGCAGCTGACTCCCATGACGGGAACTCCCAGCAGCCACCGGGGGTACGACATTGTCTGTCTCTTTTTATTAGGAAACAAAGCAAGGGAGAAGGGGAGCGTTAGGCAGAAACGGGGGTTGGTGGGGCAAGCAAGTGGAAAATACCCTGGGCAAGTGCAAAACACTCCAAGGACACTGTGAAAAACCAAGCCTTCCCCTCCCCTTTGGTGACCTTCCAAACCCAGGGCCAGGAGACAAACATTGCAAATAACACTGAACGTTGTTGCTTAGTCCTGGTTTTGCTGAGTTACAAAGCGCCCCACACTCAGTGGGGGTAGCACCACCCCCATTTCATTAGGCTCCCGGGCTCTGTGGGTCAGGAGCTCAGAGGAGGTACATGGAGCGTGACCTGGAAATGGAAAATCCCCCCAGCTTTTCCCTCCCCAAAACTCGGGCTATACAACGCTTCACCTCTTGTGCGGACAGCACAACTTTGAGGGCCCCCAACTGGGGACCCGTGAACCTTTCCTGGGAGCACAGGATGCTTCCATCCCTTTCTCTGTCCTCCCCTCCCTCCTGGGCAGCACAACCCCTCAGGCCCCACCTAGGGACCCGTGAACCTCACCCGGAAGCTCTGAAATAAACCTTTAAAACTATTTTCTGCCTGTGGCCCGTTTCTTTCTCTCCACCACCAAAATTACCTTATAGGATGAACTCCCGTCATGGAGGGAGAGGGCGCTCCATCCACCATTCCACTCAGCAAGCATGTGCCCCAAAGGCATGCAATAGAAGGGACCCAGGTGCATGATGGGAGCCAGGCTTCCCAGGAGATCTCTGTGAGCAGAACAGAGCTTGTTCAAGCTGCCAGTGTTTCCTGCATCCTGCCAGGCAGTCTCTGCACACCGAGCCCCTCTAATAGCAGAGGGGCAGCACTCCCTAGAGGGATTCCAACAGAGAAGTTGGGGTATGTGTTGCTTATAACCTGCTTTACTTTGGGTGAGCCCTGGTGGCGTAGTGGTTGTGTGGTTGGGCTGCTCACTGCAAGGTCAGCAGTTTGAAACCACCAGCCTCTCTGAGGGAGAAAGATGAGGCGTTCGACTCCAGCCTTGGAAACCCACAGGGGCAATTCTCCTTGGGTCACCTTGAGTTGGCATCCACGGGGTGGCGGTGTGTTTGGTGTTTGGGGGTCACTGATTTTTAAGCTGAAAAGAACATGCCTTTCACTTAAAGAAATGGATTCCCCTGGATTTTTAAAAAAACAAACTAATAGAAAACAGCCAGTAAAAAATCATTGCCTGACTTATGACCAAGTGGGAAGGGGGCGTGAGGAGTGGGTAAGGTCTGAGGTGGAGGATACAGGGTGGCTGAACGTTGGTGGTGGGCAGGTACACAGGGGCTCTTTACACTGCATCTGTTTGGATTCGTTTTTCGTAATAAAAATCAAAGAAAAATAGGAACCTTTAAGTCATTTAAGAAATACCTAAATTCACTATCTTCAAGCCCATTAAGACTCACAGCAAGCTTATAGGACAGACTAAAACTGCCCTTGGGAGATTCTGAGACCGTAAGTGTTCACGAGATTGGAAAGCCTCATCTTTCTCCCCAGGAGCGGCTGGTGGTTTTGAACTGCTGACCTTGCGCTTAGTAAGTAGAACCATTATGGCCGGTGTTATTAAGATGTCGTTGTCATTCTTTCAGGCTTTAGAAAGCTGTTTGACGTGAGTGGGAGAAGGGTGGGGTAGCGACCTTGCAAAAGGAATTGAGCCTGATCCCAGCATGCCCAGCGTGGATGTCATGAGTGAGAATGCTACTCCTTACCAGTGTTTGTATTTGTGTGTGTAAGTGTGAGTGCATGTGTGTGAAAGAAAATTACACACCCAGCTTAACTGGGACATGGGACTGAGGATAGACGGGAAGAAACAGCCAGACCTATCTCTTGAATCAAGATAAGCCACTGAAGGTGCCACAAGGCTTGGGTGAGTTTGTGCTACAAGAGACCCGCCCCCCCACCCCACCCCCCATCAGCCCAGGGCCCAGAGTCCATTGCTGAGTTACAAAGCGCCCCACACTCAGTGGGGTAGCACCACCCCCATTTCATTAGGCTCACCGGTTCTGTGGGTCAGGAGCTCAGAGGAGGCATGTGGAGCGTGACCTGCCTCTGCCCCGTTATAATCCGGGGCTCAGCTGGGATGGCCCAGCCAACCAGAGCGCATACCGGTGGCCTCTCTGAGAAGCTTGGGTTTCTCCCAGGGTCACCTGGAGAAGAAGCATCCGAGTGACAGGTGGAACGACATGGCCAAGCTCAGAAGCCACGCCTCGCGTTTGCCATTTCCCGTTCCTTCCAGACGCATAGCAGACGCCGGCCCAGTCTCGAGGGGAAGCGAGTGAAACTCTGCTTCTTGCTTGGGGAGGGGCTACAGACCTTGGTCTACAGGCTCTTCCTCCATGTTGCTGTTCTGATTAGGGCGTTCCCACTCACAGTGAACTTCTACACAGCACAATGAAACGCAGTCCCGCCCTGCACCATCCTCACCACTGCGATTCTGAGCCCACTGTTCCTGCCGTCATGTCACCCCATCTCACCAAGGGTCTTTTTTTTTTTTAATCATTTCATTGGGGGCTCATACAACTCTGATCACAATCCGTACATACATCAATTGTGTAAAGCACATTTGTACATTCATTGCCCTCATCATTCTCAAAACATTTGCTCTCCACCTAAGCCCCTGGCATCAGCTCCTCATTTTCCCCTTCCTCCCTGCTCTCCACTCCCCACTCCTCATGAGCCCTTGATAATTTATAAATTAGTATTTTGTCATATCTTGCCCTGTCCGACGTCTCCCTTCACCCACTTTTCTGTTGTCCGTCCCCCAGGGAGGGGGTTATATGTAGATCCTTGTAATTGGTTCCCCCTTTCCACCCCACCCTCCCTCCACCCTCCTGGTATCGCCACTCTCACCACTGGTCCTGAAGGGATCATCCGTCCTGGATTCCCTGTATTTTCAGTTCCTATCTGTACCAGTGTCCATCCTCTGGTCTAGCCAGACTTGCAGGATCAAATTCGAGTCATGGTAGTGGGAGCGGAGAGGAAACATTTAGGAACTAGAGGAAAGTTGTATTTTTCATTGTTGTTACATCGCACCCTGCCTGGCTCGTCTCCTCCCCGAGACCCCTCTGCAAGGGGATCTCCAGTGGCCTACTGATGGGCTTTGGATCTCCACTCCGCACTCCCCCCATCATTCACTATGGTAAGATTTTTTGTTCTGATGATGCCTTATACCTGATCCCTCCGACACCTCGTGGTTGCATGGGCTCACCAAGGGTCCTTTTTTGGCTGCCCTTCCTCTTGACCCAGGATGGCGTCCTTCTCCAGGGACTGGTCTTCCCTGATAACATGTCCAAAGTGCATGAGAGGACGTCTCTGCGTCCTTCCTCCTGAAGAATCATCTAGCTGAACTTCTTTCCAGATAGATTTGAAGACCAAGGTGCTCTTGTAAGCCATGGTGCTTCCCATGGACTCATATGCAGGGGAAAGTTGGACAATGACTACGGAAGATCGGAGAATCCATGGACTGGAATTGGGATGCCGGTGAAGACTACGGAAAATATACCATGGACCAGTCAAAGAACCAACGAACGTGTCTTGAAAGAAGCGCTGCCAGAATGTCTCCCCAAAACCCTCAAACACATTGCCCTCAGGTCATTAGAAGGGAGAGGCGAACTGTCCTGTGGGTTTCATAGACGGTTAACTCTTGGCCTGAATAAAAAGCCTGTCTTTCTCCAGAGGAGCAGCTGGTGGTTTTGAACTGCTGACCTTTGGGGTGAGCAGTTAACCAACTCGTAACCATGACACCACCAGGGCTCGGGCATAATTCCTGACCTTGGCTGAGCATTTGAGGAGACCTGGTGGCACCGTGGTTATGAGTTGGACTGCCGTCTCTAAGGTCAGCAGTTTGAAACCACCACCGCTCCTTAGGAGAAAGGTGGGCCTTTCTACTCCCATAAAGAGTCGGAGTCTTGGAAACCCACAGGGCCCGTTCTACCCTGTCCTATAGGGTTGCTATGGGTCGGGAGGGACCCGATGGCAGTGAGGGAGGGAACAATTACTAGGTGTCAAAGGTGGCTCAAGATGCCCAGGCATGGCCTCGTCCATTCTCACAGCAACTCTGCGAATTCAACCCCAAGCCTCAATGCCATGGAGGGGAGCCGAAATCATAAGGAGCAACCCCAAAGCACAGTGCTCAACACATAGTAGGTGCTCAGTTAATATTTGTTGGAAGAATGGGAATCTTCAGGTGGGCCAGTGGGTGGGATCCTGGAGGCGTGTGTGTAAACAGCTAACAAATGTTCGTGAGCAACCGTGTGGGCTGCAAAGTGGACAGCCATGGACAAAGCTGTGCCCGACAGATTTCCCGCATGAAGAGGGGGATTTCTGGAAGCATGGCTTATCCTTGAATCCAGTAGAAGAAACCATAGCCCAGAGGGCTCATCCAGCCCAGGGTCTCACCCTTGCCCTTTCCACAGAGGTGGTGTGCTCCTGTAGGGCATCCAAGGCTGTCACCCTACGGGAGCAGACTGCCTTATTGTCCTCCTTCCAAGTGCCTGGCAGCCCGACTTGCGAACCACGCTGCCCCCAGAGTGCCTTGCAACTCGGTGAAGTTCCCTCTCTCTCTACGTCCCGTCCACAGTAGAAGAACTCAAGCCTCAGAGAGGTTACGTGACTTGCACAAGATCACCCAGCAAATCCGTGAAGGAGCCAACATTTGAACCCAGCAGGCCTGTATGAATCCAGCCACACCCTCAAAACCAGGATGGTTAGCCCACACGTCCTTTCTCCTCTCCACCTTAGCCCCTGGCTGCTTGTCCTTCCAGAAAGATCCTGCTCTTTATTTTTTCTGCCTGGCGTCACAGGGATGCCTAGGAGTCCTGACCCATCTTCCACTCCCTGAGCAAGCAGAGATTCCTGTCCCACTCAGCAGATGGGAAGACCAAGGCCCAGAGTGGGAAAGGGACTCGCCAAGATCACCTCCAAGTTCCCTGGCTCACATTACCAAAGAGCCCATGGATTCTACCTCTAATGGCTGCTCGGGGATGTCTGGGGTGGGGGTGGGGTGGTTCATGCTGTCTCTGTTTGCCTTAATGCGACCTTCTCTCTACCCCCACAGACTCTGCGTGAGGATTCCCTGTGCCTCAGCTGCATTTCTCCCAGGGTTGTCAGGGACATGAGTGATAGGTTTCCTGGTCCCCGTCTCTTCCAGTCTCTCCCCAATCTCCCTTCCCTTGACTCCACTGGCCTCAGCACCCCCAGCTATCTCATCTTCCCTTCCCCAGCGGGGGGCGGTGGCCCATTCAGAGTGGGGCCAGTCCTGAGAACTGTTTACACTGGAGATTAGCATTTATCTCTATACTTTCAACCTCTCTCTCCAGGCTCGGTGCAGCTGTCTGCGTAGAGGAAGGAGGGTGGCCCCAGCAGATAGCCAGCCAGGCTGGGGCCACCAGCCTGGCATCTGGGTCCCCAGGACTCCTCTCCCTACCATCTTTGGGGGCCAATCCCCCTGCTTTAATCTCCTTAGCATTTCTAGATAAAGAGCAGCTACGGTGGGCCGCCATTGAGTTGATTCCGACTCACGAGGGCCCGGTGTCTGCTTCCACCGGGTTTCCATGTCTGTGACCCTTGGAGAGCGGGTCACTGAGCCTGCCTCTGGGTGGGTTCGAACCACCCACCTTTGGGCCAGCACTTGTAAAGTGGTTCACTTGTTGAGCCTCCCAGGGGCTCTGCAATGAAGACCTGAATACCCCCACGAAGGTGAGGTCCTACGAGCTTTTTGGAGAGGCATTTTGCTCCTGGATATCGGAGCTCATGAAGCCCTTTGAGCACGTCTGGGAAGTTTATTCTTAGTCCATAGAAAGTCTTTGTGCGGCTGCGTACAAAACTCCCGGCCATGACGTTGATACTGACTCACTGTGACCCTGTAGGGCAGGGTAGAACTGCCCCTGGTGTGTCTCTGAGACTGGAGCTCTTTGTGGGAGTAGGGAACCCCATCTTTTTCTCCATGGAGCATCTGGTGGTTTCTAACTGCGGGCCTGGTGGTTAGCAACCCAGTCTGTAACCACTACGCCACCAGAGCTCCACCATGCATGCCAAGGTACAAGGATATTCATTTCAGCCCTTTTTTGGGTATCAGTGGAATATTTTGGGATGGGGGGGAATAGATAGGCCCATCAACAGAGATCTACCTAGATGAACTCTGCCGTATTCATGCTCTGCGCTGGGCGGCCAACCTGGATGGTTCCACCTGAGAAGCTGTTCCAAAGATAAGGTGTTTTCTGTTAGGGCCCCAGCAGGAAACGGATGGCTCCGTGACACAGGGCCACTTGAGAAGAATTTCACGATGGGACTCCTTGTAAAGATGTGGAGACGTCTTAGCGAGGCCTACCAGGGACACAGAGCAGTCCCCTGGGGTTTGTTAGCCCATAATGGAAGAAGCTGTTCCCACGCCGGCATCTCAGGGGCAAGGAGAGCTGGGACATCCCATGGGCCCCGCTTGGAGAGCAACCAGAGGGCAAGGGAGCCCAGTGGGGTAGACCTGGGGCTTGGTCCATGCAGCCTGGCCTCCCAGGGCCTGAGCAGGGTGAAGAAGGGTGGAGATGGGCACACCTGGGCACGCCGGATGACACCCACCCCGTTGTTAGGGGATCAAGACACTGAAAGCCAAATATGCGACACCTTTTCCTTTAGCTGAAAACCGGAAATCAAAAGTTACTGTCTGGTGCCATCGAGTCTGCTCCAACCCGTAGTTGGAGAACAAACTCCCGCCCGGTCCCGCGCCAGCCTCACGTGCCTGTGCCCGAGCTGCAGCCACGGGGTCCATTCGTGTCTCAAGGGTCTTCTTCTTTGTCACTATGCCTCCACTTTACCAAGCGCGGTGTCCATCTCCAGGGACGGGTCTCTCTGACAACCTGTCCAAAGAATGTGAGACCTCGTCTCGCCATCCTTGCCTCTAAGGAGCACTCTGTTGCACTTCTTCCAAGAGAGACTGGTTCTCTTGGCCGTCTGGGGACTTTCAATCGTCTTGGCCAGCACCATCGTTCAAATGCAGCCATCCTTCTTGTTGCATGTTCTGCAGAGAACCCCCAAGAGCCTAGATACCCCTCCAAAGGGGTCAAGGACCATCTGGCAGGATCGGAGGATGATGTCTTTGAGGCAGACCAACGTGATGAAGGGACATTTCCCTCTTCCTCATTCTTGGGACGCGTGATTCTTAAAAGGCACCCATGGATGACGTGGGTCATTTTCTAAGAGAGAAAAAGAAGGCTTTCTCTCCTGCCCTGCGTTTCCCCTCTCCCATCTTCGATCCGCTTGTCTTTGAAGTCCAGCATCTTATGTCCAGTTTCCCCACGCGCCTACCCCAAAACCCGTGGCTGCCAAGTCAACTCGCACCTGGGCCGTCTCCGATATGCCCAAGTTGCCCTGCGGGTCACCTGGGTTTTTCAGTAGCTGATCTGGTGGGAGCAGAATCACCAGACCTTTCTTCTGAGCGGCCTTGGGGTGAACGGGAACCTCCACGCTTTGGTCAGCAGCCAGGCCTGGGCATCCATTTGCATCCTTCTGAAACACATCAACTTTGCCTCTGGGGCTTTTGAAAATGCTAAGCTGGAGGAAGCCCCTCTCACACTAGAGAGAATGACAGCGCCCCCTCCCCTCCCCCAGCCCCCCACTCACCCAGGCATGTGTATCTGGGGCAACCCCAAAAGCCACAGAGGTTTGCTTCTATTACTGTTGGAATAAAGACACATGAGCTTTGGGGTGGAGTTGAACATTCACCATGCCATGTGCGAGCAGGATAAATTGGGAGGGGGCTGACTATGAGATGCCCCTCCTTCTGACTCAGGGGACCCATGCTGAGGGTGGAAAGGAGCCCCTACTAGATGCAGGCTAGCACGGGGCCTACCAAAGGTCTAAGCCAAGCGTCTATCCACTTGGGCTTGCAATGAAGAGAGAGGGGCCAAGGCAGGACCATGGGCTGCCAAGAGAACCAACACGTGTCTTGGAAGACGCGCAGCCCCAGTGCTCCTTAGAAACAAGCACGACGACACTTGGCCTCGTGGACATTGGACGTGTCGTCAGGAGGGACGGCCCCCGGAGGACATCGTGCTTGGTCAAGTAGAGGGGCAGCCACAAAGAGGAAGGCCCTCTGCAAGATGGACGGACCAGGGGCTGCAGCAACGGCCTGAAACATAAACAATGGTGTGGATGGCACAGGGCTGAAGGGTGTTTGGATCAGAACAGTTGCCCATCTTGTTGCGATGAGTCATGTTCGCCACGCCAGTACCACCAATACCCAGCAAGGCAAGTTACCAACAACACAGCTTGTCCCTCTCTTTCTACTTAAGTCCCCCACACCCCGAGCCCTCCTCATCCCCCTCGCAGACTCAAGAGCCAGGGCGGAGGGTCGCCGGGTGGCATGCCCTAGGTGACCCCTCTCCCACCCTCTGATAGGGCCCAGCTGTCCTGTGGAGGAGAAGGCACGTTAGATAAAGCAGTCAAACAAAGGTCGGACTTTGTATATTTTATTTGTCTGACCCAACCCTCAGGACCCACAAAGGCAGATTCAGAGCTGGGGCTGGGGTGAGAAGGGAGGCATGGCTTCCATCTCTGTCCCCAAGGCTCTCACATTCTCTCCTTGACCCTTGGTCCCCTCCCTGGCATCCCCCGGCCATGAGTTCTGGTTCTGCAGGCCGACAGACCCAAGTTTGAATACTGAGTGCACCTCTCTGTGACATCGGCCAGTCCCATCATCTCCCGGGGACTCGGTTACCTCACCTGCAAAACACGCACTGCTAACAACCCTTCTCGGGTAGATGGTGATGCAAAGGGTTAAAGCACTTGGGTGCTCCAGGAAACAGCAGTTCTAGTCTGCGCACTGCCAACAGGGGCTCCTGAGCCCACCTTACAGGCCAGACCATGGGCTGGGCACCGTGGCAAACCTCGGTCGGCTCAGCCTTTCCACGCGACTGCAGCGATGGCTCCCCATTCCATCAGGGTTGGGCAGGGAAGCCAAGTTCAGCTATTCGGGGAAGACTGGACCCAAGTCTCCAGTCTTTCTGCTGGAAAGCCTCACTTTCTGCTCCTAGCAAAACCCGTTTTATCCCCAAACTCTGCTCGGCAAACACTGCACAGAATTTGGACGTTGAAACCCAGTCAACATAAATTGCAGTCCCAATTATTTTTACAGGGCCAGCTGTTCTCCCCCCATCGACGAGGATTGGGGAGGAAGACAGAGTAGCTCTGAAGCCACGGCATGGCTCACCTCTTGCCGGTGGGATGTGGGGTGCTGGGATCTCTGGGTCGGAAGAACATTCTCTTCCAGGACAGCTGTCGCCTGTTAACCACCCTCCCTACCTCCCACCCCGTTTTGTCCCACTGGTGGAAGCAGCCAGAGAGTCAGCGTGGCCCATCTCGACTATTAGAATGGACGAGTGAAGCTTATGAGTCCCTGTGGAGAACAGCCAACCTAATCCCCTCTGGGAAAGGTCCCAACGGGCCCACTCCTTCCCCCTCGGGCAACATTTGTCATTGGTCCAAGTTCCAGCTTCCTTCCTGAGAAGCTGGAAGGAAGTTGGACATTGCGATGGAAATTGTGGACACTGTTTATGCTGCCGGTCAGGCAACCCAGCCCAGCCGGCCTATGGAAGGAGCACCAGACCACGTGGTGTGTTCCCCAGGCAGCTACCCACATCCTGGGCCCGAGGGCATGGCCGTGACTGCCGCGTGAAAGCCAATGACTCAGGGAGTGTGGTGGGGGTGGGTCATCCACTCCCTTGCCTTGCAAGTCTCACCAGCCTCTTCGGCATCCACCAACGAGAATAAGACCCCAGAAACTGGAGGACTCCATGGTGGTGTCAGGGGAGCTGAATAGGCAGAGTAAGTGGTTCAGCTGCTTCAACAATAGACCAAAATAATTTGAGTGAAAGTAAGATACCAGGGATGTCTGACCTCTGTAATCGTCCGTGTGTAAGTGCCCCAGCACTGTTGGGCTGGCTGTACAGAGCGGGAGCCCCGGGCTCTTTGCAATGTGCTGCTCTGTCGTCTCCATAAAGGGTTTCCCACCGTGGTGCAGGACGAAGGCTCACTCAGCAAGGGCAGAGAGAGGAAGCTCAGGCTACATCTCTGCTCCTTGATGGCTCAACCAGAGAATGGCGTGCTTGGCCTGTGTTACATCACACAAGCCAGATTTTAGTCACTTCAATCGCTGCAAGGGAGTCTGAGACAAGTAGTCTGTACCTGAGTGAGTGGTCATGGGCCCACCCAGGTAAAGGGTGCACCTTGGGATTGAGGTTCTGTAAGTAAGTTCTGATCCGAGAGCTCAGTCAATGTTTGGAGTTAGGCCATCCAGGATTTGACTCCTGGCTCCCCAACGTTCAAGTGGAGATGCTTCCACCTCCACTGGATCCACAAGACATTGTTGTTGATTAGCTCTGACTCATGGTGACCGTGTCTATAAGTCAATGCTGATTCATGATGACCCCTGTGGGTTTCCGAGACTGTAATTGTTTATGGGAGTAGAAAGCCACTGGTGGTTTTGAACTACCGACCTTGCTGATCACAGCCTAATGCTTAACTACTACACCACAGGGGCCCCGTGACTTAACATGTAGTCACACAAAATGT
>NW_022111312.1:4416279-4417979 GCF_000313985.2 Echinops telfairi
ACAAGAGAAGGCTCACCATCTGAGCTGCTAAGGAGCATTCTGGCTGTACTTCTTCCAAGACAGATTTGTTGGTTCTTTCAGCAGTTGGTGGTACGTTCCGTGTTCTTGTCCAGCGCCATTGGACAAATGCATCGGTTTCTCTTTCATTGTGCTTATTCCAACTTTTATATGCATCGACGGCACTAGAAAATGCCAGGGATTGGGTCAGGCACACCTTAGCCCTCAAAGTAACATCTTTGCTTTTCGACACTTTAAAGAGGTCCTAGGCAGCAGATTTGCCCAGTGTATCCTTTGCGCTCTTGACTGTTGCTTCCATGAGCATTGATTGTGGATTCAGTGACTAAAACTAAACCCACTGCCATCGAGTCGGTGCTGACTCATGGTGACCCCCTGGAGGTTTCCAAAACTGTTACTGTTCACGGGAGTAGAAAGCCCAGCCTTTCTCCTGAGGGGCTGCTGGTGGTTTTGAACTGCCAACCATGCAGCTCACAGCCTAAGACATAACCATTATCCCACCAGGCCTCCTTGGAATACAAGGTAGAAATAGCCACAATGCCCCCCTGGTAGTTACACAATTTCATGTCAACTTGATAAAAGAATGAAGGGGTGGAGTCTAGCCTGTCAATCAGGTCGCAGCCTGATGATCCCTCCTTGTGGGTGTGGTCTTCTCATGAGGATTCTGGGACTTCCTCTCTTCCACCCTTGCAGAGGGCCACACTCTCACTCTCTGCTTCACCTTCCTGTTGACAAGCCACATGGGGCCACGCTGATGGCAGCCAGAGCCCTGAAGATGCTTCCACTACCACTGGACACCCCCCACCCCAGGATTTTCCACACACAGGCCTGTGATCTTCCTGCATTGGGCATCATCGCATGTGCTGTGTGAGTCTGAAGAGGAATTAATGGACTAAGAGTGGCTTTATGGGCTAATATTGAACTTATGGGCTTGATCTGGACTAGGCTGGGATGTTTTCTTGATATATAATTACTCTTTGATATAAAACTCTTTCCTATACATAGATGAATGTCCCTGGATTGGTTTCTCTAGTCTATCTGGACAACCACAACCCCTAAGGCCAGAAGAGGGAATCTGTAGGGACTGTTAGTGAGGTGGGATGGACCTAGGTCAGAGCTGAACGTGAATGCCTCGCTAGAGTCCGGTTGGAACTGGAGACCCAGGGACAGTTTTTGAGCTGGAGGGAAGGAAGCAATAGAATCCAGGCAAGATGGGGAAAGGATGGTGTGATAGTTAGGTTTACTGTGACAACCTGGCCACTGGGAACATGTGGGTGGAGATTGTTGAGGCCAGAGTGTGATTGGAAGGCAAAGAGATAAATGGCTCTGCGAGACCCACCCTCGTCTCTCTTGCTCTCTGGTGATCAGACCAGCGTGCTGCTGCTTTAGCTAGTTCTCTTCCTCAACCTGTGTGCTACACTACCTGTGGGCCAAGCCAACCCATGATCGTGTTGCTAGAGTGCCTGGTATGTACATTGCTTGAGCTTGAGGCTGGTGGATCCTGTTGCCTTGCAATGCTTGAGTTCAATATCCCATCTGGGCCTGCTACACTAAGCTACTGACTTGCTGATTGTTGTTAACCCACCCTGCTGTCTGCTGTCTGCTCCCTGCAGGCAAACTCTGCCTGTTTTGCCTGAGGGAAGACTCCACCGTCTGCTTCCTTGACCTTGGACCAAAGCCCTTTC
>NW_022111312.1:4418722-4433035 GCF_000313985.2 Echinops telfairi
CACTCCAGGACGACTGGTTCCTCCAGTTCATACTATTTGGGGGGCCCATATAAGGAAAAGGAAACAAAATAATGACTGCTAACAGAGGGGTGGAAGAGAATGTGTACGTAGTCTGAGAAATGCAATCACCACACATTCCGAGAGCTGACAATGATCACACAGCATGAAAACCACCACACACCTTAACTACTTAGCACTCTCGATGCTCTGTTTGGGGTTGCTGAGCCCTGGTGGTGGTGTCGTTACACATTGGGCTGCTATCCCTGAGGTGACTTGTTCGAAACCACCAGCTGCTCCTCAGAAGACAGATGAGGCTTTCTACTCCTGCCAAGAGTAACTGTCTCAGACCCTCACAGGGACCGTTCTACCCTATCCTCTAGAGACACCATGCATCAACTGATCCACTGTCCATGAGCTTGGTTTTGGGAGTTTTGACTCTGCTCTAGGTGACCATTTATTTTTATTTTTATATTAGCCACTCATGCGAGAGAATCCGATCTCTCCACTAGAGAGGGCCCCCCCCCCTATATCCCAGGTATTTCTGAGGCCAAGTGACATAGGCTGGGTTCCTGTCACACCTGCGTAGTTGGCATGTGTCTGGAAACCACTAGACCAGCCGAGCAATAACTATCAACAGAATAACCCTTTTTTAAAAACCACAGAAAAATATACTACTTAAACCCAAACCAAACATACCATGAAGTCTCTTTCCCTTAGATAGTTCCCGCCTGCCTCGGGCCAAAACTGACAGAAGGGAGGAGGCGAACAGGGAGGAAGTTGGAGTAGAAAGAGGAAAGAATCTTAATTACTTACGGCTAAATTACCTTCCTGTTGAAATTTTTTATAAAACATACAGTCCTGTGCGCACAAAGCTAGGGCTCCTCCCACTTCTTGGAAGGGACTTGGATGGATCCCAGCACTTAAGCCCCGCAGCAAGTCCACCCGCTCGGGCCAGGGACGGAGCACGTGGAGTGTTCTCCCAGAAGAATGGGTGGTGTAGGGGCACTAGATTCCCAGACTCCTTTGGGACATCTTTGCACTCCACCCTAGAGTAGCGTCAAGTTCTATGGCAAACCCTGTTTTCGCCAGGAAATTAAGTCCGAGCAGCACACACTTTGTCATGAAGTCAGCCTCAGGCAAAGAAGCTAATTCTGCTTTGGCTTCCAGGAATCCTTGTGGAAAAAAAATATAGATGTGTCCTTTTTTTTTTAAAAGGGAAGTTCAACGAATAAGCCAAACGGTCTCACTCAAGAACCTTCAGATCCTGCTCGGACCAAACCTTTGCCAAAGTCAGCAGAGTCTCCCTCGTCGGCCCCCGTCCCTACCTGGTCCTCCCAAACAGTCGCAGAGCCTTCAAGTTCCGGTTTAAATTTAGAGGCTCCCTGTTCTGAAGGGCCTTGGAAGGTGGGAGAGGAAGCAAGCTCTCTGTCTCCGTTGAGGAAGGCCCCACAGATTCCTTTTCCTGAATTTTTATGAGTAGAGACGACACACGATTACTAAGAAGAGAACAGACTCCAAACCCACGTGCTTCGTAGAAAGAACATTTTCTACCCGTGAGACTTTTTTTAGCTCTCACTGGGACGGTGACCAAGAAAGAGGCTGGAGACAGAAGGTGTGACGTATTTGCTGGAACATCTGTGACCAGGCTGTGAAACGATGGGTCGAGTACATACATTCTATCCAATGAGATCTAGTTGACGCTGCTTTTCCTCAATAAATGACTAGCACATGATTGAAATATACTCTTTTTTTAAAAAAAAAAGTACGAACCTAGGGAGGTACACGTCTAGGCTTTGGCAACTCAAAGAGGTCAGAGGCCCAACTCCGTTCCCTCTTGCTGCTCTGTGACCCATGACGTGGGCATCCATCTTGTGATCCAAGGTGGCCACCCGAGCTGCTGATATCAGCTCTGCATTCCAGCCAGTGAGGAGGGTGAAGCAGGAAGGTGGGAGGGGGCACACCCCTTCTCTTCAAGGGCACCCCCCTTGACTTGGTACACTTCATTGCTGTTAGTTCCCATTGTCTCAATCACATGACCACCGACTACTGCCAGGATGGCTGGGAACTGTGATCGTGATTCTAAGTTAGCCAACAGCCAACAGCTCAGCTATAATTGGGAAGTGCCAAAGAGTCCTGGTGGTGCTCTTGGGGAAGCATTGGACCGCTAAACTCACCGTCTTCAGTTCAAGCTCAGCAGTTGCTCCTCAGGAGAGAGAGAAGGCTGTTTGCTCCTGTAGACGCGCACAGCCTCAGAAGCCCCATCTACGGCTCCCTGTCAGCAGGCACCGACTTGATGGCAGTGGGTTTTTAATTGCTATAGAAGGGAAGAAAGGGTATTGAGAGATCATGAACAGTTTTCACCGGGGAAGTCAAACGGGGGTAGCACTTCTGTGCACGCGTCACCCCACTCACCAGGAGCACAGATCTTGAGCTTCCCACTCTTGGACCATGCTTTTCTGAGTCATTGACTCGCTCATTGTGTGCACGCCTAACACATGCCAGGTGCTCTGCTAGCAGCAGTATCGAGCCAAGCAGCATTCCTCCTCTCCTCGAGTGGCGCGCGAATCCCAGTGGGGGGAAAAAGACGCTAAACATAAGCAAATAAACAAACAAGATATTTTTGAAGAGTGACAAGTGCTGATAACATAATGCAATCAGATGATACAGGTGTGGCAGTCGCATAAACTGGTGTCAATTTGGGACTTGACAGGATTCAGCGTGAAGGGGCGGAGTCTAGCCTGTCAATTGGATCATAGCCAACGAGGCCTCTGTGTGGGCATGCCCTTCTCCTGAGAATTCTAGGAAATCCTGTATTTTCCTCCTTGTAGGCAGGAGAGACTCTCTCTCATGCCTCACTCCCTGAGAGACACTCTACTGACAAGACAGATGGCACTACTCAGATAGATCCCGTGCCCTGGGAACTGGAGGAACCACATGGAGACCCCTGCCAGCGCTGACATGCTTCTATCGCCACTGAATCCACAAGACTTTGCACCCAGTGGCCTGTGATCTTCTGCATTAGGGCGTCATTACATGTGTTCCATGAGTCTGAAGAGGACTTTATAGACTGGTATTGGACATATGGGCTAATATCAGACTTATGGGCTTGATCTAGACCGGGCTGGGTGGTTTTTTCAATATCCAATTGCTCTTGTATATAAAGCTCTTTCTTATACACATATGAGTGTGTCTATGAATTTATTTCTCTAGTCCACCTGGACTAACACAATAGGAAGGCCCCTAGAGGGCACGGATGGTTTTCGATGGACAATTAACCTAAAAGTTGGTGGTTCAAATCTACCCAGCAGAGCAGTGGGCTACAAACAAGAAACTCTACCACAGATGACATGGGATCTCCATGCATCAGCATTGATAGACAGCAACAGGTTTTAAGGGGATGTAGACACAGTCATATCATAAGGCTAGTTTTCTTGTTAAAAAAAAAAAGACACACCTTTTTGTATAAGACTCAGAGATACTTTGAACTCTTTCTCTCTGTCCCTCCACCTTCCTGCTTGCTGAGACCCTGTGCCTGCCTCCATGGGGGCCATCCGACCCCGAGAGCTGCCTGCCCCCGACCATGTTCCCACCAACTTTGGATCCACTTGACTGTGCACCAACCGGCCTGTGATCTTCCCGCTTCCCGCTTTTCCTTTCCTCCGCCTCATCCTGCAACTACATGAATGTGAAGAGGGTCTTGGCTTGCATCCGACTTAGGAACGTGAATTGGACTGGGCTGGGGTACCTTGTTGATATAAGATGACTTCTGGATATAAAGCTATCTTTATACATATCTGAGCACCACTGGATTTGTTTCTCTAGACAGCCTGGCCTCACACAGCAGGGTATAAATCAAAGGGTGCACCGGTCTTTGGAGAAGGTGACAGAGATGGAAATGCCCCGCCCCCTTCACAAGTCTAGGCACCTAGGTGTCAAGCAACAATAGCTCCATGTTGCTGGTATTTTTGTTTAACCAAGGTTTCGGTGGTTTTATAAAGATACTTTGGGACTTACCCTCGTATAGGGCACCCAGGAGTCCTGGTGGCACAACAGTTAAGCAAAAGGGTAGAGGTTGGGAGCCAACCAGCAGTGACCTGGCAGGAAGGTCTGGCAATCTACTTTCAAAACAATGACAGCCTTGGACACTCCATAGGGAAGTTCTACCTTATTCTATAGCCCTATGGCGTACAGAATGTAAAAGGTCGCTCAAGTTGGAATTAACTGGGTTTTTGGTTTAATGTGACATCCAGCTAAAGACTACATTTCCCAGCCTCCCTAGTGGTAGGTTGTGGTCATCTGACTGTGTTCCAGCCAATGGGACACCAGTAGATGGAGCAAGCCTGGGCTCTTGACATCAAAGAGCTGCCATTTCCGCCCAGGATGACTTGGACTTGGGACTATTACAGGGAATAGATGCGTACGGGGCTATCCGCCGGGTTGTTGTATGACTGATTCACGCATCTGAACATTAAACTCTGTTGGGCGGTCTGCACTGAGAAAGAGAAAGGGCTCGGTGGGGTTGGGTGGCGGGCCTCAGAGCCAGAAACATCAGTCTCCTTTCCCGTCTCTCCCATCGTGGGACCCTTGGGTTCATCTCCCCACCCATCATGCTCTTCACTTTGACCCTCGCTAACACACAGTCCCCTCCCTGCCTCCAGGGGGGGCTAGGCAGAACCCCTCAGCAGTCACTCAGTAGCAGACACTGGTGGTCCCTGATGGGCTCCACTGGGCCCCAGCAAGACACAGCGTGGGCCCTGGTGTCAGACAGCTGGGGTTCGAATCTCGCCTCCGTCACAGGCTGACTTTTCCCGGAGATGAACAGGATCTGTTTGATCATAATTGAAAAAAATGGTCCGAATGCCAACAAAGAAAGTGCTTTCGAATTCCGAAAGCAAGTTACATGACACCGATCTGTCTCCTGGGGTGCAGCAGTGGGGGAGATGATGGGGTGTGTGAGGAGTCCTTGGGGGGGGGGGCTGGGTGGTCAGAGCCATCAACACCTTCCTCACCATTCTATTTATTGACTTCCAATAGATGCGAGTGAGTCAAGAGGAATGGAATCGCTCCAGGATGTGAATCAGCCCAGAAGTCAAGTCCTGCCTTTTGTTAAAGGGGAAATCCCTGCTCCCCGAATGTGCTCCCAGAGCCTTTGAGCTACAGCCGTGATTCAAAGCAGACGTGTCTGGAAACCGGCCGGACGGAGGGGAAAGCGGGCTCTGCCGGAGTTCTGGAAAGAGTAAACTCGGGGTGGGGTGGGGGGCGTTGTGCCCCGAGAGAAAGAAGACCCTTTGGTGAGTCATCCTCCAGGTTTCTGGCCAGCATGACTGGGAAGGGTTAAAGAGGAAGACGCAATTGAGTCAGGCACGCGTGGGGCTCAGGGGAGTAGGGGTGGGGAAGTATTGATTTCCTCTGAACCATTTTGAGCTGACCCATTAGTTCGGGCTCACTGAGAAGGTGAGACCATTTGCAAGGTACATTGGCTGCCTGGGTCTCGCTCCCCAGAGGGGACGCCCAGTGTTGTTCAGGGAGAGAGCGGGTGAACCATGCGGAGTCGAGGGACCAAGTGAGTCGTGGGCACAGTCTGTGAGGTTGGACCATCCCTCTCCCCCCGGTAACACGGTGGATGTTCTCTGAGTATTGGCCAACTCTTGATCCCTGCTCAGGAAGGAAGAGGGGAACAGTCCTGGACACATTAAGTTGTTAGGTGCCATCCAGTCAGGCCCCACCCATGGGTACCAAACCACAACAGAACCAAATACTGCCTGGTCCTGCACCAGCTTCACAGTGGTGCCCGTGCCTGAGCCGTGGTAACAGCCACTGTGTCAGTCCATCTCATGGAGGGCAGCCTTCTGTTTCGCTGACCCTAGACTTGACCGAAGGACTCATCAGAATTCAGAACTCAGGCTCGAAGGAATGGCCCACCTCTGGCCTACGGAGGACAGCTGAAGTCCCCATTGTTTCTTCTGATCCACAGGCATCCCGGGGGAGTGCGCCCAGGGAAGCGCCTGGCTGCTAACTAAAAGGAGCCTGAGTAGAAAGGCCTGGCAATTGACTGCCAAGAAACCGGCCATTGAACACTACAGCGTGCAGTGCTACCCTGCCACACGGGGCCAGGGCCAGGACTCAGGGGCCACGAAAGGGCAACGACTAGGAACAAGCCTCCCCCACCTGGCGCAGGAGAATGGTTCGTTTCAATATACATTTGCATCAAATAGCGAACAGATGTCCAAGAACCAAGCCCAAAAGAGGAAGGCAATGAAGGCAGTTGTACTGATGCAAAGGCTTGCTTTTTACCAGAATCGCGTTACTATTCGTCTGAAGTCAAACACGGTACATTATAATGCATATCGGAATCATCCTAGCAGCACTGGGCTGCTATCCACAAGGTCAGCAGTTCAAAACCACCAGTTGCTCCACTGGAGAAAGAGGAGGCGTCCTACCCCTTACAATTCTAATGGAAACATCTGCCTAGTGGAAGGCTCCCACTGGGCTTCCTAGTGGAAGATGTTCAAGGCACGGTAACTAAGGCTGGGATGATGGTCCAGCCTCTGGACTCAACTTAGATGTGGGCCTGGGGAATTGTTTAGCCTGAGAGTTGCCTGACCCTAACCCTGGGCCATGACCCCACTCCTAACTGCAGTTGCCTTAGGGATCGTTTGAAGCATGTGAGCTAACCCTTTGATCACTGCTGAGAGGCCCCCGTGGATGCCCATGCATGTATCTTAGACCTGGTTATATCCTCAGCAAAGTCACCAGAGTGGTGGCCTGGCCAGCATGGGGGAAAGGCTTCTATGACTGCCTGCTGACCTCTCTCTTATCTCCCTGCCTCCCTGATCGCCCAGCCTTTGTCCATGCGATTCCCTCAGCCTAGAAACAGTTCCCCCAGCCCCTTCCGTCTTGGGAGGTTCCATTGAGAGAAAGACCCAAGACCCAATCCCAGGACTTGAGCCAGAGATGTCTTCTCCCTAAATCTCAGTGTACTCAGCAATAAAATTGGCATTGTACAACCTATGTTATTGGGTTAGTTTTAGGTTTAATGGGTTTTTGATGTACAGGATTTGACGTGGTACGTGGGACAAAGATCTTGCATGCCTTCCCCCTCAGAAGATGATGATGATAATGGTGGTGGTGGTGATGATGATGGTGACAAGTCACCTCCTCTAGGAAGCCCTCCCTGATTCTGTCTTCAAATCCAGCATCTATTGCACACCAAGGTGTGTGACCCAGCACCACTCTGAGCTTCATTCCCCCTGTGATATCTGTGGCATCACGATCAGTGGGGAACAAGCAGAAATTGTCAACACTCTCATCCGGTTGGGCTCAACAAGCAAGGCCTATGGCAGAGAAGCATCAAGAACTCAAGCGACATACTGCGTCGCCCAAATCTGCGCACGACTCCTTTCAATTCCCAGTTCAAAAAAAGCAAAGATTTCACCTTGGTAACTCGGGCGCCCCTGACCCACACCATGGTGTAGTCAGTCCTTGGGCGTGAAAACTGGACACTGAAAATGAGAGATGGGAGAAGACTTCACTCCATCAAATGGCGACCGTGTGTGCTGGTGAAGGGCGTTGTCTCCACCGTGGAGTCCCAGAATCGTGGAGAAACCAGTCTTAGAAGAAAGACAACCTGAACGATGACGAGATGTCGACTCACCAGCTTTGGACATACCACCAGGAAAGACCAAGTCCTGAGAAGAGGGCATCACACATGGCACTGGAAACCATGGGCTCAGATCTCTCAAAAATCATAGAGATAACACTGGACCGAGCAGTATTTCCACCTGTTGGAGGTAAATTACCACGAGGATGGAGACAGCTCAACGGCAACCAACAAGAGCAATGCCTACCTAGAGGAGAGCTGCCTGTGGTCATCGAGAGGTAGAAGCAATGCAAAAGGATCAGCCCACCCACTGAGCGCCTAGTGATTGAGCACCAACTGTATGGCTACAACAATGGGCCCAAACACACCCATGGCCTTCATGAAGGCACCTTACAGTCAATCCGCTTGAGAGGCAATGTTCTAGAAGCTGGGAAACAACACAGCAAAATCTGCTGCCCTTGTGAGAGACATCAGACTCCAAATGACGGAAAAGCCAAATGAACCCAGCAAAGGTGAGAAGGAAAAACAATATGGTAAAAAGATGCTGAGTTAAGGCTTGCTGACAACCCCAAACAAGCAAGCACACTGTCATCGAGTCAATGCTGACTCATCGCCATGCCCTGTGGGATTCCAAGATGGTAACTGTTTACGGGAGTCCAAAGCCCAATCTTTCTCCCAAGCAGCTACTGGTGGTTTCGAACTGCTGACTCGTAACCTCGACACTGCTGTCACTCAGATCGCAACGAGCCCTGATGATGTCCAGCTGCTAACAGAAAGGTTGGCGGTTCAAACCCAGCCAGCAGCCCTGTGAGGGGAAGTCTTGGCAATCGGCTTCCATCTTCTATAAAGATCATTGGCGTTGGGACCCACGAAGTCAGATCCAACTCACAGGGACCCTGGGCACAGCGTGGCAGACCCCCACTCGGTCCTGTGCCATCCTCCCAATCGTTGCTGTGTTAGAGCCCATGGTGGCAGCCACTGCGGCATCCATCTCATCAAGGTGTCCTGTTTTTCACTGCCCCTCTCCTTGACCAAGCATGAGGTCCTTTTCCAGACTGCTCTCTCTCAATGATACGTTCAAAGTGCGTGGCACGAAGTCTCCCCATCTGCCCTTCTTTTATTTTTTAAAAAGCCATTTTATTGGGGACTTGTACAAATGTGCTTGACACAGTGGATGGATTGTGAGAAGGGTTGTACATTGGTTGCCATCATCATTCTCAAAACATTTTCTTTCTACGTGAGCTTTGGTATCAGCTCCTCATCCCCCGCCCCCACTCTCCCTCTCTCACCAACCCTTGATAATCTATAAATTATTATTTTTTTATGTCTTACACTGTCCAATGTCTCCCTTTACCCACTTTTCTGTTGTCCATCCCCCAGGGAGGGGGTGATATATCGATCCTTGTGATTGGTTCCCCCTTCTCCCCTACCTTCCCCTTCCCCTCCTGGTATAGCTACTGTCATTATTGGTCCTGAGAGTTTTATCTGTCCTGGATTCCCTGAGTTTTGAGCTCTTATCTGTACCAGTGTACATGCTCTAGTCTAGCCAGATCTGTAAGGTAGAATTGGGATCATGATAGTGGGCGGGGAGGAAGCATTAAAGAACTAGAGGAAAGGTGTATGTTTCATCGTTGCTGCACTGCACCCTGACTGGCTCGTTTCCTCCCCGTGACCCTTCTGTAAGAGGATGTCCTACAGATGGGCTTTCGGTCTCCACTCTGCACTCCCCCTCATTCACAATGACATGATTTTTTGTTCTTTGATGCCTGATAACTGATCCTATTGACACCTGGTGATCACACAGGCTGGTGTGTTCTTCCATGTGGGCTTTGTTGCTTCTGAGCTAGATGGCCACTTGTTTACCTTCAAGCCTTTAAGACCCCAAGCACTAATATCTTTATCGTTCCTTCTAAGGAACATTCTGGCTGCGCCTCTTCCAAAAATCAAACCAGACCCACTGCCATCAAGCCGATGCTGACTCACATTAAGTCTATCGGACAGGGTAGAGTTGTCCCTGTGAGTTTCTGAGACTCTTTACACGAGTAGAAAGCCCCATCTTTCTCCAGAGGAGCCACTGGTGGTTTTGAACTGCAGACCCTGAGGATCGCAGCCCAACTCGTAACCACTAGGCCACCAGGACTCCATTCACAGACGACAGCCTTGAAAACCTCATGGGGCTGTTCCGCTCTCATACCTAGGGTCACCCTGCCACATGGGGCTCCCGGGAATGGAAGCTAGACCCAACAGCCCCTAATAAGACGGAGATCCCACCTGAGCAGAGCCCAGGGGAACACAGCAAAGCACACACTTTGGGGTGTGCAAGATTTGGGTGCAGGTCTCCCTCTTCAGTTTGAGGCTGAGGTTGGCACTGGCCCCCACGCCCACAAGACTGGCGCTGCCCCTTTATCCAGGGCAAGAGCACAAGCCCCCTTTCTGCGACACCTGCAGTCATCCATGGTGGAATGTCTCTGAAAAGATGCAGGAGAAATTCTTAAAATACATTTCCCTATGACCACAATATATTCCATGTGCTTGGGAACCGCCGGGGAGGGGGCGGCGGGGTGGGCAGCTACCTCTGGTCAATGTTTCTCTCCCACACGGAGAAAAGCCTTATCAGGAGCCTCGCCTACCTGACAGCTGGAAGGAATTTAGGAGCAAATGCCGAACACTGCTGCAGAAGAGAGCCCAAAACCGCAAGAGAGCAACCAGCAAAGTCAAGGTGTTGACGGCGCCCCAGGCTGGAGGGCGGAGCAGTGGCTTGGAGGGGGAGTCAAGGGAAGCCCGTCACCACCACGGCTTGCTGTGGGACCTCAGGAAGCCCCCCCCCCCTCCTCCCGTCTCCCAGCCTCCTCTTCCTCATTTGCAAAATGACTGGGTGACGCCTCAGTCTGAGGGCAGGGGTGGCCAAATCCTCACCTTCTACCCAGAAGGACTGGGTCTGACTCCTGGCCCGTGCACCTCACACTCAGCCACCACCACCCTGCCTGTGTTGCCATGACACTGGGCAGCAGAGCTTCCTGGCCAAGAGAGTAGGAAGAAAGGCCTGGTAATCTAGAACTGCCCTCACCCACCCCATGGGAGCACAGGATCAGGTCTTTTCTCCGCCTGGTAGGTTTGAACCAACATCCTTTCAGTTCACAGTCCAGTGCTTTAGCCACTGCGCCACCAAAGCTCCTTGCCCATGGAGCCATTCTTAATATTATTCTTACCAACAGTCGTGATCAGATGCCCCGTTCTGTCATGTCCAAGCTTGCACCACTCACTAAAGGTATAAGTCCAGGCTTGTACCACACCCACCCTGGTGGCATAGGGGTGATGCATTTGGCTGCAGTTTATAAGGTCAGCAGTTCGAAACCACCAGCTGCTCCTAGGAGAAAGGTGGAGTTTTTTACAGTCACAGTCTCAGAACCGCATGGGGCCGTTCCACCCTGTGTGGCAGCATCACAATGAGTCAGCGTCAACTCAATGGCAGTTAGCCAGCTCTTACATCATCATATAGGAGCCCTGGTGGCCTGGTGGGTGTGGAAGTTACATAACCTGGTGTCGACTTTTGAAGCGGTGAAGTCTAGCCTGTCAATCAGGTCGCAGCTTGATGACCTCATTGGGAGGCGCCATGGAGATAAATAGCTCACTGGAGGCCAGATACACTGACTCCCTGTGGGACATTCCTGTTGACAAGCCACAAGGAGCTACGCTGATGGCAGCCAGAGTCCTGGAGCTGGAGGAGCCACACGGAGACCCCTGCCAGTATTGAGATGCTTACAACGCCACTGGATCCACAAGTCTTTCCACCCACTGGCCTGTGCTCTTCCTGCATTCGGTGCCATTGCATGTGTTGCGGGAGTCTGGAGAGGAATTTATAGATTGGTATTGAACATAGGGGCTAATATCGGACTTATGGACTTGATCTGGACTGGACTGGGATGTTTTCTCAATATTCAATTGCTCTTGGATATAAAGCTCTTTCTTATACATATATGAGTGTCCGTGAATTTGTTTCTCTAGTCAAGCAGACTAACACGGTGGCTTGAGCGCTGAGCTGCTAACCTCAACGCCGGCAGTTTGAAACCACCAGCGGCTCCTTGGGAGAAAGATGAGACTTTCTACTCCTGGAAAGAGTTATGCTCTCGGAAACACACCAGGGGCAATTCTATGAGTCAGCATCGACTCAACGGCAGTGAGTTTGGGGTATCAGATTCATGCATGTGGGTGGCATGGTCCAAGGGCACACCTCTCACCTTCATGCGGGAGACCCGTGTTCAATTCCTGGGTATGCACCTCAAGCAAGGCCACCACCCGCCTCTCAGTGGAGGCTGGTGTGTTGCTTGGATGCTGAGTGAGTTTGGGAGGAGCTTCTAGGCTAGGCTAGGCTATAAATAAGAGCCTGGCAAACTTCACGTCTGGCAAATCAACCACAGGAAGCTCCTCGCGGAGGACAGTGGTCTGCTCTGAAACCGACGAGGAGAACCGTGCAGGGCCAGGCAGCACTGTGGTCCGTGGATTCTTGGCGGCACAGCAGCCGGCAAGGTGGCTGGGTGAAGGGTGCCTGCCGGGGACCTCTGTTCAGTGCAGAGGGCCCACTTGTACGAAGCTGACCTTCCACAACCCTGCACTTGTACACTCTTGTCTGCGGGCTGCATGGTGCTCTTCACCTTGAGAGGAAAACCTCTGCCTGCAGCTAGTGGTGGGGCAGCCATGGACAAGGGCATAGTTAGGGTTTTTGTGCTAACTCGGCACCTGGAGGAAGATATGGGTGGAGTTTAGCCTGTCAATCAGGTCGATGACTTCAGTTGGAGGTGCCACCAAGATAAATGGCTCTCTGGAGGTGGGTCTCTCTCTCTCCCCGCTCTCTCTCTCTCACTCTGATTTCACCTTCATGTTAATACCTGCACTAGCCCTGTAATGCGGCCACCGCCATTGGGTCCGTGCAACCCGGCATCCACCAGTCTGCGATCTTGTGGCATTCGGCATCATGGCATGTGGTTGCGTGAGTCTGAAGAGGAACTTGTGGACTAGTATCGGACTGATGGAGTTGAGGTGGACTGGGATGCTTTCCTGATATACAATACTTCTTGATGAAAGCTCTTTCTTACACATACGAATGTCTCTCAATGCGTTTCTCTAGTCAACCCGGCCTAACAGGCAAGATAAAGGAGGTAGGACCTCTTTCTGCAGCTTGAAGGAACTCTTTAAACCAGTGTTTTTCCGCCTCTGCTGCACACATTGGCCTTCTCCGGGCCCCCTACCCACAGGTGGAGGTTGAAGTAGCCGGGCATGAGGCCTGGGCATCAGGCCTTGCACTGAGGGCCCCATGTGGCTCAATGCTCACAGTGACAGGGGTCCTGGAGTGGTCGATCTCAGGACCTCACTGAGTCCCAAGTCTACCCCTGGCCACTGTCTCTCCCCGGGAAAAGCTGGGGTTCTAGTCCCAGCTCTGCCACTCTGTGTTAGTCTGGGTAGACTAGAAGAGCAAACTCATAGACACTCAAATGTGTATAAGAAAGAGCTCTATATAAAGAGTAATTGTTCATTAAGAAACCACCCCAGCCCAGTCCAGATCAAATCCATAAGTCTGATATTAGCCCATATGTTTGATACCAGTCTATAAAGTCCTCTTCAGACTCACACAGCACATGCAATGATGTCAGATGCAGGAAGATCACAGGGAAGTAGGTGGGAAGTCTTGTGGCCTTGTAAGCATCTCAGCACTGTCAGGGGTTTCCATGTGGCTTCTTCAGCTCCAGGGCCCTGGCTCTATCAGCCTGTCTCCATGAGTCTTCTCAGATGCAATGTCTCCCAAGGAGCAAGCCTGTGTCCCACCTCCAGCGAGCTATTTATCTCCATGGCACCTCCCAATGAGGTCATCGAGCTGCGACCTGATTGACAGGCTGGACTCCATCCCTCCACAAGTTGACACTAGATTATGTAACCACCGCAAAAGGTACTTAAAATATATGATTGCTTTTTTTTTTTTTTTTAAGAAGCTAGTTAACTCATCTGAGAGTCTGCCACAATCACGCATTTTCAGACCGGCAGATTTAGACAGGTAAATGAAGTGCCAGCGGACATGGTGGTCAAGCTGAGCAGCTAACTGAAAGGTTGGGGGTTTTAACTTTATCCAGTGGAAGAAAGGTCTGGCCATGTATTTCTGAACAATCAGCCGCTGCAAAGCCAGTGGGGGACAGTGCCCCTCTGCCACCCATAGCGTTTCTAGGAGTCAGGGTCTACCCAATGGTCACTTGCTGTCAGGCGATGGGTGCCCTTTGGGAAATCCATCTTGTCTTTAAATATCTTTAGCCTAAGTGAAATGCCATAAGGTTTTAAATGCCACAGAGACCAGAGCAGAGAGATAAGTAAGCTTTTTATCTATTAATTTTATTTTCATTTTTTAGGTTGGACTGTAACTAGCGTTTCAAGGCCAGAGTTTTGGCAATACAGAATCTTCGGATAGGACTCCAAGGATTCGATATCAGCCACTTCTCAGTTATCTAAGGCCAGCATACTCCTCTGTGTGTAATGAGAAGCGGTCATTGCTCAGAACTGGCCCATTGCCCACGGCCAAAGCAGACCGTGAGCCTGGCCCTGCAGAGGACATTGAACACTAGACTCTGCTTTTTAAAAAAAAATCATTTTATTAGGGGCTCATACAACTCTTATCACAATCCATACACACATCAATTGTGTAAAGCGCATTTGTACATTCATTGCCCTCA
>NW_022111312.1:4434986-4441179 GCF_000313985.2 Echinops telfairi
CGCACAGCAGAATGAAGCCCAGCGTCATCCTCACAGGCCATGTCTGAGCCCACTGGGGCAGCTACTGTGTACTGAGGGCATCCTCTTTTCTGTTGGCCCGTCTATCAAACATGACGTCCTTCTTCAGGGACTAGTGTAGCGGATAACGTGCCCAAGGGATGTCGGACAAAGTCATCAACGTTGCCTCGAAGGAGCATTCTGGATGTACTTCTTCCACAACAGACTCGTCTGTTTGTTTGGCGGTCCAGGGTAGATTCCATATGCTTGGCCGACATAACCCAAATGCATCCATCCTTCTCTACCTCTCCTGATGCATTCCCAGCTGTCACATGCATAGGAGGTGATTGAAAATACCGTGGCTTGGGGAAGGAGCCCTTTGATCCACAGAGTGGATCTCTTTGCTCGTTGTGGTAGTTGCATAATATGGTGTCAACTTGAGACTATTAAGAGGGAAGGGGTGGAGTTTAGCCTGTCAATCAGGTCACAGCTTGATGACCTCATTGGGAGGCGCCACGGAGATAAATAGCTCACTGGAGGCCAGACCCACACTCTCTGCTGCACATTCCTGTTGACAAGACACTTGCAGCTACGCTGATCGAACCAGGGACCTGGAGCTGGAGGAGCCATGTGGAGACCCACACCAGTGCTGAGATGCTTCCACCGACACTGGATCCATAAGACTTTCCACCTGCTGGCCTGTGATCTTCCTGTGTTCAATGTCACTGCATGTGTTGTGTGAGTCTGCAGAGGAATTTATAAACTGATATTGGACGTATGGGCTAATATCAGACTTATGGACTTGATCTGGACTGGGCTGGGATGTTTTCTAATCTAAAATTACTCTTTGATATAAAACTCTCCCTTACACACACCTATGAGTGTCACTGGTTAGGTTTCTCTTGTCAACCCAGACTAACACACTCTTTAACACTGTAAAGGGATTTGGGGCAGGAGATTTGCCCTATGCCACATGTTGTCTGATGACTCATAATTGCTGCTTCCACGTGTAGTGGTTGTAGAGCCAAGTAAAAAGAAACCCTGGACAATTTCCAATGTTTCTCCTTCTGTCGTGACGTTGTCGCTTGATCTAGTGGTGAGGATGTGGGCTTTCTTTCCACGAGCTTTAGTCCACACCGAAGAGCTGCGGTCCTTGCGCTTCCTCGGCAAGTGCTTCCGGTCCTTCTCCTTTGCAGCAAGCAGGGTTGCATCCTCTGCAGATCGCAGGCTGTTCGTGGGTCTCCCACCATTTGGGAGGCCAGGTTCTTCTTCATATAAGCCAGCTTCTCAGCGTATGTGCCCCGCCCACACATGGACGGAGTATGGCGGGAGGATAAATCCTGCTGCACACGTTTCCTGGGATACCACGTGGTATTCCTTTGGTCGGCACCTCCTTTTCCCATGAGCACCATGAAGCGTTCCGGAATCCCATTCTTTGCAACACTGTCCATCATCTGCTAGGGACCACGCCGTCGAACGCCTTGGCAGAGTCAACTGAAACCCAACGAAATATCTTTCTGGTGTTCTCCAATTTCAGCCAAGATCCACTTGGCATCCCTCCTTCCACATCCTCTTCTGAATCTGGCTTGAGTCCCTGGCAGCTCCCAGCCAATGTGCTGCTGCAACTAGTTTGCATTTACCTGCAGATCGCTCTTTGAAGGAGCCTTCTGGCTCTGTGTCTTCCAAGACAGATTGTTTGTTCATCTGGCTGCCCATGGTATTTTGAATATTTCTCGCTAGTACCACCATTCAAAGGCGTGGATTCTTCCGCCGCCTTCTGTATTCTCTGCCCACTGTCACATGCATGTGAGGTGATCCAAAAGACCACGGCTTGGGTCAGGCCCACCTTAGTCCTCAAAGGGACATCCTTGCTCTTTCACACTTCAAAGAGGTCTCCTGCAGCAGATTGGCCTAACACGGTAGGTCCTTTGATCTCTTGACTGCGGCTTCCGTGAGCATTGATTGCGGATCCAAGCACAATGAAGTCCAAGCAAAAGGACGATGTTGTCAACAACGTCGGTCTCTCCCCCATCCCCTTTTATCGTGAGGTTGTCCATGGGTCCTGTGGTGAGGATTTGGGAAGTCATTGCATTGAGTTGCACCCCGTACTGAAGATGGTGGTCCTCAATCTTCATCAGCAAGGGCTGCAAGTAGAAATTTTGCAATCCCGCCTGTAGGAGCTTACCTTGTGTAAGGCTGCCCCATGGGCTCCAACCACCAGCCATCGGTTGACTGATGAGTGCTTAACCAGCGTGCCACCAGAATTCATTCTCCACAGCCATTAGAGAGATACCAATCACAGCCTGTGTGATCACGAGGTGTTGATGGGATTAGGTATCAGGCATCAGAAGACCCCCAAACAAACAAATATATCGATACAAATTTTGGAGGTAGGAGTGGAGACTCAAAGACCCTCTGTGGACAATTGGACATCCCCTCACAGAAGGGTCACAAGCAAAGAATGAGATAGCCAGGGTGCGGCACAACACACACAACATTCCCACAGTTCTTTAATGATTCTCAGCCACCACCACCCCGCCCCCCGCTATCATGACCCCAGTTCTGCCTTACAAATCCAGCTAGACCGGAGCACATACACTGGTACAGATATGAGCTCTGGACATATGGAATCCAGGACAGATAAACCCCTCAGGAACAGCAGTGGGAGTGGCCATACCATGAAGGTGGGGGGCGAGGGGAGAAATGGGGAACCGACTACAATGACACGTAACTCCCTCCCCACTCCCCAGGAGGACAAACAACAGTAATGTGGATGAAAGTAGACAGCAGGCAGTGTGAGATATGAAGATAATAATAATTTATAATTTATCAGCGGTCTGTGAGGGGCGCGGGGAGGGGGAAAAAGAGGAGCTGATACCAAGAGCTCAAACAGAAAGAAAATGTTTTGAAATTGAGGATGGCAACATATGTACAAATGTGCTTGATAGAATTGATGGATGGATTGTTACGAGAGATGTAAGAGCCCCCACTAAAGTGATTTATATAAATAAAAAGAGAGACGCCCATCAAAACCACAAGAAGAAATGCCAGGTAGTGAAAAGTGGGAGGGGCAGACAAGAACACCGCCCCCACCCCCAGGAGAGAGGCTAAAAGATTCTAAGCCTTGAAAAGAAAAGTCAAAGATTCTGAAAACAAGCAGAGGTGGGTGGGGGAGGGATATTTTTAACCAAGACTGTTTGACAGGTACTTCTTTAAGTTTGCGTTTTCCAAGACATAGCTCCCTAGCCCGGGCCACCTTTCAGTACTTCCCCGATCCCCACTCTAATTCTGAATCCAGGGAGAGGCCATAACTCACCGGAGTGATATTTACAGATTAAAATAAAAACAGCTACATTCTGCAAGGAACCCTGACATTTGGCAAAGCATCTCATCCCCGACAAAGAAATAAAATAAAAAATATGTCAGATGCTTTGCAGGACAGGACCAGATTCCTTTTACTATTCTCCCAGAAACTGCACAGGGCCGTCGGCTTGCTGGGATGGATGTAGCCCCGCGCTCTGGGGCAGGGGGGAATATGAGAAAAACCTGGACCGTGAGCTCCCGGCCTCCGCCATCTGTCAAGACGTATCTCTTCTGAGCTTGAGATGCTTCCAACGGTTTATACAAAGCAGCAGGATGCTTCAAAGCGGGAAGGGGCTGCCAGACCTCCGAGAAAGGACTGGAGCCTGGTGGCTTTGGAGCCTCCTGTCTGGACCAGGTGGGGAAGAGGAAGGTGGAGAGGGGGGCGGTGGGGGTGGGGGACCTGGGAGGGAATTCAGAAGCCTGGCATGCTCTTGCCCCTGGCATCCTGGTCCTGTCTTTTGGAATCACATTCCACTGCGGTTCACAACTGCTTTCGAAGTTCCTTAGGCTCGCTGGCCATCAGGCCGGCAGTGTGAGGGCGCACCTGCCTAAATGATGTGGCGCCATTTAACCCCCTGTCTGCTCCAACCCGCTCCTCTTTGGCCCAAGCTCAGGTGAATCCAGCATTTTCGAGAAAGAAAAAGAAACAGGTAAGGATCTCCTACCATCGCACCACTCAGAAATAACTGCTGCTAACCTTTGAGGTTGGGCTTGTCGGTCATGCACACACGGTGCACGCACCTGCCCACATACGTGTGCAATGAATGTTGACAAAAGTTGGCATCGCTGCAGGGACTGGCAGGAGCCCTGTGGGGCTGTGGGTTCAGGGTGGGGGCTGCTGACTGCAAAGCTGGCGGTTCGAACTCACAGCTCCTCCAAGGCAGAGCGATGAGGCCGTCTGCTCCTGTCAAGAACCCCGTAGAGGACCTTTGTGAGTGACAATCAGCCCCGTGGCACTGGGCTGGGGACACATTCAGTTTGCAAATGGATTTGCTTTGTTTTGACAGATGGACAGACCTCCGTCCTGCGTCTGGCTTTGACTCCCTGTGCAAAGCTAGAGGTGTCACTCAAATGCTCCGAGCTTCAGTTTCTCATTCGTCAGCCCGGGGTGGTGGTGGAGTGGTTTCGAGCTGGGTTGTTAAGCGCAAGGTCCACAGTTCGAAACTGCCAGTGGTTCGTCAGGAAAACAACGAGGCTTTCTACTTCTGTAAAGAATCACAGTCTCGGAAACCCACAGGGGCAGCTCAACCCTGACTTACAGGGTCGTCGTGAGTCATGACTGACCCATCCGATGGCTGCGAGTGACAACCTTGACAATGGCTCACAAGGACTCATAGTGACCCTGCCAGACAGAGTAGACCTCCTCCAAGGTGGTGTAATCAGTGGCTAACTGACAGGTCGGAAGTGGCTCAAGGTCACCAGCTGCTTCACAGGGGGAAAATGAAGCAGTAGGCTTCCCGAAAGATTGATAGCCTGAGAAACCATGTGGGGCCAGTTCTACTCTGTCCTATAGGCTCACCGAGGGTGGGGATCAACTCAACCCGACAATGAAGCAGAGTGGTCCATCTTTCTCCTGCAGAGCCCCAGGTGGCTTTGAAGCACAGCCTTGTCCATTTGCAGCCGCACGCTTAACTGATGTGCCACCAGGGTGGTTGGAGAATGGAATACTGGAGGTAGGTAGATTGGTAGAAAGACAGACGGTGGCTGAGTTCTACCAAACTCAAGTGGACCTCACTGACAAAAGGATGAAGCATGGCGCGGCCCTGCATCCTCCTGGTGACCACCAGCATGCTTGACTGAGTGCATCCCTGTGCCAGTCCGTCTCACCAAGAGTTGCCTTCCCCTTTCCTGGGCCCCTATGCCAACCAACATAATGCTCTCTGTGTTAGTCCAGGTGGACTAGAGACACAAACTCAGAGACACGGATGTGTGCGTAAGAGAGGACTTTATATCAAAGAGCAATTGTACATTAAGAAAACATCCCGGCTCAAGTCCATAAGTCCGCTATCACCCCCTATGTCGATACTAGCCCATAAATTCCTCTTAAGACTCATGCAGCACATGCAATGATGCTGAATGCAGGAAGATCCCAGGTCAGTGGGTGGAAAGTCTGGTGGGTCCAGTGGTGGTGGAAGCATCTCAGCACTAGCTGCCGTGGGTCTCCACGTGGCTCCTCCAGTTCCAGGGCTCTGGTTCCATCAGTGTAGCACCATGCGACCTGTCAATAAGAATGTCTCACAGGGAGATGGGCAGAGAGAGAGTGTGTGGGGCTGGCCTCCAGTGAGCTATTTATCTCCATGGTGACTCCAAATGAGGTCATCAAGCTGCGACCTGATTGACAGGCTAAAGTCCACCCCTTCCCTCTGAACAGTCTCAAGTTGACACCAGATGATGTAATGACCACACTCTCGAAAAGGAAGGCCTCTCTTCTGATGGAAAGTCTGTAGCAAGTTTCAGAAGTAGATTCCCAGACCTTTCTTCAAAGGATGCCTTCATCCGGAAGTTTTTCTGTGATTTGTCCACCATGCCGGGGACAGGCTAGTATTGCAAGTTGCTAGGTTGTGGCTCAGAGACACCCCCCCCACCCATGTACAACAGAATGAAACGCTGGACAGTCCTGCCCCATCGTCATCATCATTGTTATGTGTGAGCACATCGTTGCAGCCAATGGTGACAATCCATCTAGTCCAAGGACTTCCTCTTTTTATCTTCGGTCATTCCACTTCACAAAGCGTGATGTCCTGATGATATGTCCGAAAATCTCTCCATCCTGCCTTCTAAGGAGCATTCTGGTTGTACTTCTTCCAAGACAGACTTATTTGTTCTTTTGGCC
>NW_022111312.1:4442478-4449161 GCF_000313985.2 Echinops telfairi
AGACGCCCACGTACGTTTCCATTGTGTAGATGTTATAGGGTTTAATTAGCCAACCCCTTTCAAAGTTCTTTTTCAAAGTTCTTTTTACTTATTTATCCCCAACCTCCTCTTAGAATAGCCCTTCGGAATTGCTATGAACAATGATGATGCTAACAGTACCCTTACCATTGAGCTGCAGAGGTGAGTAAATGCTTTCCACAAAGGACCAGAGGTCAACATTTTCCACATTGGTTTCTGTTCCGCCTACCCCACTCTTGCTATCACATGCGAACAGCCACAGATAATATGTAAACAAATAGGCATGATTGTGTGCCAATAAAACTTTATTGACAAAACCAGAAGACTTTGGCCCGTGGGTGGTAGGAGCCCTGGTGGCATAATGGTTATGCATTGGGCTGCTAACCACAAGGTCAACAGTTCAAAGCCACAGCTGCTCCACGGGAGAAAGGCTTTGTACTTCCATAAAGAGTTACAGTTGCAGAAACCCACAGGGACAGCTCTCCCTTGTCCTGTAGGGTCACTATGAATTGGAATGGACTCCCAATGGCATTGAGTTTGGCTTGGAACTTAACTCTTGTCTGCTATCTGCTAGGCACTGTTCTAAGGTCTTTCATGTGTTAGTGTGGGTGCATTAGAGAAACAAATCCACAGAAACTCATGTATAAGAGAGAGTTTTATAGAAAGGGTACTGCACATCAAGAAAACATCCCAAGCCCACAAGTCCAACATTAACCCCTATGTCCCACACCAATCCACAAAGTCCTCCTCCATCTCACAAAACACACGCAATGATGTCAACTGCAGGAGGAAAGCCAAATCAGTGAACATGTAAGCATCTCAGCGCTGGCAGGGGCCTCCACAGGGCTGCATGGGGGTAGGTCCATGTGGCTTCTCCTTGGGGCTGTTTTGCAGGAAGTGAGTCTTGCAAGCTGAAGCAGGAACTGGGTAAGGCAGCTGCACCCTGGTCCGACCATCACAAAGCAAGAGACCCGAGAACTAGAAAAGCGAGGCTCACCAAGCCATTTATCTCTCTGCCCTTCAATTAACCCACATGTGTTTATCAGCCAGGTTGACACAATAATCTTTAACTATCTCAGTCTTTGACTAGATCATTGTATTTATTATATATATAAAATTCTCTATATATGTAGAAGGAATTATATATATAAAATTATTTAAATTTTTACATATCCTTGTTGTTGTTAGATGCCATCAAAATGGCTATTCCATGCTCCATTGTGATCTACGGGGTTTCACTGGCTGATTTTCAGAAGTGGGTCCCAAAGCCCCAATGAAACTTGGTTAGCATCCAAACCCAATCCATCGTAGCGACCCTATAAGACAAAGTAGAGCTGCCCTTTGGGGTCTTAGAGACTTTAAATCTTTAAGGGTGCAGACAGCCTCACCTTTCTTCTGAGATGCGGCTGCTGTGTTTGAACAGCTGACTTTGTAGTTAGCGGTTCAGGATGAAACCCACCACATCACCAGGGCAGCTTGTGTACAAAACCCTCCAGTGACAGCCAGGTGACATGCGTGTATGAAATGCCTTGGTCAGAAATGGAACCCTGGGCCGCTTACTTACATGGAAGGTGGGAATTCCAGCACTGAGCCTCGGCAACAATTGTCAGGAACCCTGAACTGACTGCTAGCGAGTCGATGCTGGCTCATAGGGACCTGATAGGACAGGGTAGCGGTGTTCCGGTGGGTTTCCATGACTGTAACCCTCCACGGAAGTACAAATCCTCATCTTTCCCCTGCAGAGCACCTGGTGGTTTTGAACGGCTAACCTCGTGGTCCATAGCCCAAGACGTAACCACCGCACCACCAGAGCTCCTGTTGGCGATCAGGATGGTTCTCACTTTAGAGACGGATTTCTCTCCAGAGTTATAAGTTCAACACAAAAGGTTGGGAGAGATCCTGCACATCTCCCAAGCCCGGGGTCCTGTCTGCTCCTTGTCTCATCAGTTCCCCGCCTCTTGACCCTTTCCACCAAATGAAGCCCGGCCGCCCATCCTCAGCCCCTGTGGGCAAGCGGCTTGCTCTGAAAGTCTTGGTTTCTAAGAGCAGATGTGGCCGCAGGATGGACAAACATGCACGTGGCTCAGGGCTTCCAATAAATTCCAAGTGTGAGCCTGCCCCAGACCCAACCATGTCCACACTTTTCGTGGAGTTGTTGTTGTTGTTGTTGTTGTTGTTGTTGTTGTTTTCTTTTCTGTGAAACTCTGGTCTTGGAGATCAAAGTGAGAGGCCCAGGTCCTGGGGAACCGGCAAAGAACTTCCAGAAAGGCTCCCTAGACAACCAGCAGCAACTCACCTCGATGCCCACTCCCACGGGCACCTTTTGTGCTCACCAACACCACTGAATGGAGCCCTGCTGGTGAACTAAGTGGGTGACACTCTGGCCTGTCAGGTCACTAGTTTAAAGCCACCAGCTGATCCTTAGGACAATGAGGAGGCTGTCTGCTCCCATAAAGACTTACAGCCTTGGAAACCCACAGGGGCAGGTCTACCCTGTCCTGCAGGGTCATTAGGAGTCAGAATCGACTCGATGGCCGTGAGCTTTGAGAACAGCAGCTGAGCCCCTCTCCTGGGTGGGCGGGAGAATGCCCCGCACAGTCTGGACTTGCTGGCCAGAGGGCAGGGAGAGAACTTCTCAAAAGGAGTCCTTACCTGCAGCCCTCCTGAGAAGTCCCAATTATAGGGGAAGTCAAGCCTTTGCAAGCTTACAGGGCATGGTCTAGCCAATAGCCTGAGGGGAGGGGACAGTGCTGACTGCTGCTTCCTGGCCATTTGGTCTGAGCCATGACAGGAAGGGACCTCGTGTGCACGTACCATAGTACAGTCCTGTCCCGACAAGGAAATGAACCAGAGACCCGCAGGTCTGACCTTGTGTGTAATAATCACTCCCTGAGGCTGCCTCTGCAGTCGGACCTAAAGCACAGAGGGCTAGCATCTTCCCTGCTCTTGCTTCTTGCTCTTACGTTTCTGCCTTCCTGCCAGCCTTAATGCTGTGTGAATGCTCACTGCCATCGAGGCACTGATGACTCACCGTGACCCTCCCCTGGGCTTTCTGAGACGGTAACTGTTTACGGGCTTTCTTCTACGGAGCTGCTGTCCCAGCCAGGGCACCATGCCCACACCAGCTCCTTGGTTACCTGAAAAGCCAATCCGGGTCTGCCTTGAGCGCAACGCTCTTTTTAGCTCTCTGTCCAAGACCCAAGGGAGCTCCGAGGGAGTGGTGGTTGCGTGTCGGGCTGCCCACGGCCAGGTCAGCAGTTCCACACTACCGGCTGCTGTGTGGGAGAAAGAGGGAGCTTTCCAGTCCCATCCAGAGGGACAGGCTTGGAAACCCACAGGGGCAGTTCTGCCCTGTCCTGTCGGGTACGAGTGGACATCACCTCACAGATTCAACTGACAATGGCCTCTCGACAAAGGTTGGATCAGAACCTCAGGGTAGGGGGGCCAGTGAGTTTCTGCTCTCTGGGGACGGGGATCAACTCAACTCAGAAAGGAGGGTGAGGATGATTGCCCAACACAAGGAATGTCATCGAGGGTGTGGAATCGTACCTGTGGAGACGGTTGAGTCGGTGTGTGCTTGTGCTGTGTAGATTCTCAACAACAGACATAACACGTGAAAGGGCCAAGGCATTTTGCCCTGAAGTCGCTACCCAGTCCAGGTGACCCGCTGGTTCTCAGAGTGCAGGTGTGCTGCACAGAAAAGCAGGTCAGGGAGCTAGAAAGGCCCAGGCGCAGCTGCAGTTCAGGTAAGGGCCAAGCTCGAGGGGTTGGGCTTGGGCTCAGGAAAAAGGTCAGAAAAGGGGGGGGGAGGGCACCACAACCAGTGCCAGCCACACCACAGACCTGTCCCGAGTGTGTTCTGTACTACCCACCACTGGGTATTTGGCCCTCTGAGATGCCGGGAATGGACCCCAGGGGTCACGTGGTCTGTGATCCAGGGACCAAGATGCTAAGCAACACTCCTAACCTGACAACAGGAGCAGGGAGAGAAGAGAAGGATGAGGGGTGTCCCAGCCTGGCTGCCACAGGGCTCTCAAGCCAGGGCCGAGCGAGCCCACAGCCCGTCTACAATGGGACCTGCCTCGGCGGCTCCCTCTCAGTCAGGATGAGTTATGAGCTCTATGAGCCCAGCGGTTTGCAGGACGTTTACACGAACCAGAAGATGTGTTATCTGATGGAAATTGCTTCATTTAATATCCTGTTTGACAGGCCCAAGAACTGTACCTCTCTGGAAGAATCTTCCGGGGCTGGGGGTCATGTATGTTTCTTGCATCCTTTTTTTCCCCTCAGCCTTAGGACTTAAGGAAAACAACTGCTGCCCCTTGCTCCTGAAGCAGAGGACAGAGAAGAGGTCACGGATCCACACAATGCTCCCAGGACTCTCTGCCTACCTGCTTTCATTGGATGACACACGGCCATGCTCAACCCAGCCCTGGGACTCACATGATCCAGTTTTACATAAAGATGTTCAATGCGTATCTTTGGGGTTAGGGACCACTTGTTGAGGAATCATGATTCCAGGTAGAGATAAAATTTCTTTTTATAAAAAGGCATCCAGAGAGGCTACTCCTAGTCTGCTAAGAACCCTGAGGGAACAGAAGTTAGAGCTCAGCTGACGACTGGAAGGTCAGTGGTTTGAAACTACTGGCTGCTTCTCAGGGGAAAGACGAGGCTGCCTGCGTTACAGCCTCAGGACTCAAAACTCAACATTCAAACTCACTGCCACTGAATCCATTCTGACCTGTAGCACCCCCTAGAGGACAGAGTAGAACTGCCCCTGTGGATTTCTGAGACTATTACTCCAGAGGAGTAGAAAGCCTAATCTTTCTCCCAGAGAGAAACTGATGGTTGTGAACTTCTGACTTTGGTCTTCAAAACGCATGAGCGGCCAACTAACATACAACCATCAATCTCTCCCTATCTGGGGGGAATAAGGGTTATGAACATCTAAAGACATATGGAAAGAATGAGTCCAATTGGCTAATGGACCATGCAAACCTCAGCCTTCCCAGTCCTGAGACCAGAAGAACTAGATGGTGCCCAGCTGCCTCTCCCAACCATTCTGAAAGGGATCCCCTTAGAAGGTCCTGGAGAAAAATGTGGAGCAAGCAGGAGTCAAAATCATACAAGAGACCAAGTATACTGGTCAGATAGACACCTGTAGAAACCCCAAGAGTGCCGTCCACCTGTAGAAACCCTGAGGATGCCGTCCTTCATGACCCTTCAGGGATGGAACAGACTCACCCCTAGTGTTACAATAGCCAAACGTTCAAGACCAACGGGGCAGTCTTTCTTCCAGAGCCAAGTTCAGACGAGGATGAGGAAAGAAGGAGGGACGGAAGCAGGAAGCCCAGGGAGGAAGTGGGATAAATGAGGGTACCCTGAGGAGGAGCTGGAAATAGATGCGTCGAAACGAAATGTGCACGAACTCTGGAATGTCAAGCTGAGGATCTGCTCTGTGAACCTTCAGCCCGTTCACCAAAAGAAAAGTCCAAAAGATAGAAAGACAAGATGTCTTTAAGAATTAAAATAAATTTTAAAAATATCACATCCTCCAAAGCCAGTTCTACTCTGCCCTTTAGGGTCGCTGCTGGTCAGAATTCACTTGATGGCACACCACCACAACCACAACTTGTGTCCTTACTGTGTCTCCACTCATGCCTCTTTAACTCCTCGCTTCAATGCAAAGCAACTGAGGACTCATCACGTGCTAGGCCAGTGGTTCCCAGACTCGGGCTGTGTTAGTCAGGGCACTGGTGCTGGGAGACCAAGAGGGGTCATTGTAGAGATGGGGACGTGATCTGGGCTCTCCTGGTGCTTGGTTCAGCACATTTTAATGGAAGATTTGGGAATGAGCAGGGTCTCTGCAGAATGTGTGCCTCGGGTGCTGGCTGACCAGGAAAAAAAGCATCACGTGGAAACATGTCATGCTTTGAAAGAACAGCTCCAAAGTGACTCAGGCGGTTTCCCAAGGTCATTCCTGGTGATAAGACATGGTGCTATTCTTACTACCCCAAAAGCAAACAGCAGTCAGTCAGTGGAAGATGCCATCATCACCTCGCCCCCCAAAAAGCTCCTCAGTGAAATCAACGATCAAGACGATGTTTATTTGTTTCATTGATGTGAGGGGGATACTGCATTTGGAATTCATTCCACCAGGTCAGACTGTTAATCGAGCTTTCTCTTGAGAGTTTCTGAAAAGATTGCCTAACAATGTGCAGCAAAAGGGCCTGATTTGTGGCAGACGGGGAACTGGTTTTGCCACCACGACAATGCCCCTTCTCACACAGCCATCTCAGTGCTCCAGATTTTGGCAAAAAAAACCACCAAAAACAGCATAGTCTCTTGCCCCACATACCTTACTCACCTGACCTCGCTCCATGAGACTTCTTTTATTTTATTCTGCAAATGCCAAGGGACATGAAAGGACAGTGATTTGATGATGTAGAAGAGGTGAAGAAAAAAATGAAGGAGGTGCTGTCAGCCATCCAAACAGATGAGTTTGAGAAAAGTATTTCCAAGAATGGAATCACAGATTTGACTAATGCATAAAGTGTCATGGGGAGTACTTTAAAGGTGATAAGGTTGTTTTGTAAAAAAATAATAATAATATATAGCTTTGGGTAAAAAATCCGGGTTGTTTTGGGGGGAGTACCCGTGTGTGC
>NW_022111312.1:4451005-4455784 GCF_000313985.2 Echinops telfairi
GGGTCTCCACATGGGTGCTCCAGCACCCAGGGCTGCATGGGGGTAGGTCCATATGGCTTCTCCTCGGGGATGTCTTACAGGAAGTGAACCTTGCCAGCTGAAGCAGGGAACTGGCTAAGGCAGCTGCATCCTGGTTCTACCATCAGAAAGCAAGAGACCCGAGAACTAGAAAGGTGAGGCTCACAGCCATTATCCCTCTGCCCTTCAATTAATCCCACATGTGTTTATCGGCCAGGTTGGCACCATAAACAAACTACCTCATCTGTCAATTAGATCACAGCCGATGAGGCCTCTGTGTGAGCATGACCTTCTGTGACTTCTGGGAACTCCTGTATTTCCTCCTTGGAGGCAGGAGTCTCTCTCTCCTTCTCTCTCTCTGTGAACTCCCTAAGAGACGATCTACTGACAAGACACATGGAAGTACGCTAGTGCCCTGAGCTGGAGCAGCCACTGGAGACCCCTGCCAGCTCTGAGATGCTCCCATCACCACTGGAGCCACAAGACTTCCCATCCACTGGCCTGCGATCTTTGCATGTGTTTCGTGAGTCTGAAGAGGACTCTATAAATTGGTATCAGACATATGGGCTAATAGCAGACGTAAAGATTTGATCTGGACTAGGCTGGGATGTTTTCTCAATATTCAGCTGCTCTTGAATATAAAGCTCTGTCATATACACCTATGAGTCTCCCTGAATTTGTTTCTCTAGTCTACCTGGACTAACATATCCTAGTAAAGGTGAAATGATACTTGGGGAAATTCCAAGTTCATGCAATGTGCAGTGTTCAAATGTATCCTTGGATCAAAGGACGCCATGTGAAGTATAACCTGACCTAAATATTTACTATAACACAAACTACTTTCAATAATGCAGCATGTACTTCCTCTACCTCAGCCTAGCCAACACTAACACTAACTCCTCTTTATTTTTATGGGTGAGTGGGTGAAGAGCGGCCAAGGGCATAAGTTTGTATCTCAAACACTAGCCAGTGGGGGGGGAAACTGGTGTCATTGTTGCCATCAAAGATACCCAGAAGCAAGTCTAACCTTTGGGGCACCAAATTGTGTGCTGGCCAGTGTGTGGCCCCTTGTTGAGTGGTGATGCCTCTGTCCCGGTGAGCAGGAACTTGAGCAGATTTTCCAAGAATCCATTCCCTCTCGTTTGAAGCCATATTGTCCAAATCCTCACCTACACCGACCTTGTAGATGAGGAACCATTTACATGCTCTTGGTACAAGCAGGCTCTGGTCCTCTTCCCACCTCTGGGGGCTGGTGAAGTCCCGGTGCTTAATTACAAGGCATTTGCATCCCAGATCCAAAGGCCCTTGGGGACTTCACCAGGGCTGTCTGCGCATCCATCCAACCACCAGTGAGTGAGAATCATCCATCCAACCACCAGTGAGTCAGAATCGACTCAATACCAGCAGGTAAGGTGTTGGATGAATTGCCGAGCTCAGAGTTTAGAGTAGCAGTTCTCAACCTATGGGTCGAGACCCCTTTGGGGGTTGAACGACCCTTTCTGAAGACCATCAGAAGACGCATATTTCTGAGGGTCTTAGGAATGGAGACACCGCTCCTCTCTCGGTCTCCAGGAGGGTCTGCCCACATGCAGATACACTCATCTACAAGTACCTGGCGCGAAGACTGTGACCCATGCTACACCAAGCTTCAAGCAAAATGTCATTTACTTCTCATTAGAAATAAATATTTCACAATATAGAATGACATAGTTGTTGTGAGGAATCACTGTGCTTTCATGATGTTCAATGTGTAACCATGAAAGTGCATGCTGCCTATCAGATAGTTACATGACGATTCATGACAGGAGCAAAATGACAGTGATGAAGTAGCAACAAAAATAATGTTATGGTTGGGAGTCACCACCACATGAGGAACTGTATGAACGGCCATAGCATTAGAAAGGTGGCTAATCACTGGCTGAGAGTCTGGCTCCCAGCCTCTGAAGAAACAGTGCTCTGAGCACCCAGCACGGGGCCAACTTCCTGGAACCCAACCCAACAGCGCATGCTTCGTGTTTGCCCGATGGTGCAGGCAGGGAGCCGAGCAGGTCTTCCATTTCAATGAGGCGCCCTGTCCAGATAACCCGGGGAGAGGCAGGGAGTAACTGCGATAGGCACAGGCACAGGAGGGGGTGGCTGAGGGCACCCACTGCTCTCCGAAATCTCCCACACTCGGCCCTTTGCCCCCACTCCGAGCCTCCTTCCTCTCCCCTGCCTTCAGAGTGGGACCCCTCCCACTGACCACCCAGTGGGAAAGAGGCTTGGGAGAGCGGGAAGTGGGGAGAATGATGGGCTAGGGAGACTGCTTCAGGAAAAGTCACCAAGGGCCAGAAGATGAGCTCGCTGCGCATGACCTCTGCCTCCAGCCCAGGACACGTACCAGAAGCACCAGCTCCCAGCGCCTGTGGCCTGTGTGGGGCAGCCTCCATCGCTGGGTCTAGGTTTTCACTCCCCCCGTGTGGCAGAGAAGACCAGCCCATGGGGACTCCCAGGCTTTCTTCTTGACAAGAGGAGGTGGCTGGGTCTTTATCCCGTGGGTCCCGTGGTCGGTTCCAGCCTCAAACTCTTTGGTGGGCAGCTGAGGGTGCTTGTGTTTGGGGGCACCATGGAGAAATCCAACCCAAACCAAACCCACTGCCATCAAGTTGGCTCCAACTCGTGGCAACCCTACCTAGCGTTTCCAAGGCTTTACACCTTGACAAGAGCAGCTAGCCTCACCTTTCTCCACTGGGGCTGCTGGTGGGTTTGAACCGCCGGCCTTTCAGCTAGCAGCCCAGCGCTCACCCAACAGCACCATCAGGACTTCCCACATGGATAACTTGCTCCCTTTAGAGAGGCCTGGTGCAGCAGATTCACCCAGTGTAATACATCCTTGGATCTCTTGGCTGCTGCTTCCACAGGCTTGGGTTGGAAATCCTTTGTGGCGCGACAATCCCTCTCCCTCAGCGACTCACTGCCATCCAGTTGATTCTGACTTAAAACCACTCAGAGCCCTCTGTCCCTGGGGTGCAGCCCTACCTATGGCGGTCATAAGTTTTGACTGGCAGTTGTAGGCTCCTTTTCCTGTATAGAATGGACTTATAATATGAATGGAGGAGAAAATCGGTCTTTAAACCAATGTTTATGGTGGTGAAATTTCTATAGCCAAGCACTTGCCATGTCACCTGGGATGATTCCGTGACATTCCTGAAGCATTGCATGGGCAACTCTATGACCAGACTCCAAACCCAGTCAGTCGGTTCCGACGCTGCAGGGTAGCTCCCTAGGGTTTCTGAGGCTACCCATCTTCGGAGGAGCGCAGTCTCATCTTTCTATGAAGCTGACCGTGGATTTGAACTTGCAACCTTGCCGTTAGCAGCCCAACACGTAACTCATTAGGCCCCTGGGCTCCTTTGCTGGAAAAGACCTCTTTAAAGTGTAAAAAAAAAAAATTTAATTAAGACTATGATGGGTCAGTCCCAAACCTGGTGTTCTCAGTCGCCTCAAATTCATGTGAAAGTTGGGCACTAAATAAAGTAGACTGAAGAAAACGTGATGCATTTGAATTTCAGTGCGAGAAAATATCCTGGGGACTGCCCAGAGAACACACAAATTGGTCCCGGAGGAAGTACAGCCAGGAGGCTCCTGAAAAGGGAGGAGGGAGAGGATTTGTCCTGCTTACTCTGGACATGTGGTGAGGAGAGACTGGTTCCTGGAGAAGGAGGGCATGCTTGGTAAGAGCAGAAGATGACCCTCCGTGAGATGGTTTGACACCATGGCTGCCACATTGGGCTCCAATGTGGCATGACAGCCATTGTGAGGACGGTGCAGGGCCGGGCAGTATGTTGTTTTGTTGTGTACAATGAGTGGGACCAGACTTACTGGCACCTAACACCTCACAGCACAAGTCATGTTGGCCATGTTATGTAGCCAACGCCACTCTCCAAATCCAAATCTGCCATTGCCTTTAATAGAAACTCAGTGTCTCCGAAGCAATGCATCCCTAGTTCTCCCTCCCACCTCCTCCTGGGAATCTCTGAGAGCACGTTGGTCTCTGTGCATTTGCCTATTCTGAATATTTCAATTGAGAGTTAGATCTTCTAGGAATGCCGATAGCTTGAAACTTCACTTGCGAGCATGAAATATGCACACTAGGCATGCTGTGGGTATGATAATATGGAAACCCCTGATCCGATCCAACCCCCTTGGCCAGAGCCGAAGAAACCGAGGTCTAAGGGAAAATTGCTCAGACTCTCCCATGGTGATCAGGCCAGATTCCATGCTTGTAGGATGCTTGTTTGAGACTTGCTGACAGGCGTGGATAATTGATTAATAATAAAACCAGTCACCCATGGCCTGAGACCCGGTTTATAACCCTGATGTTAATGGACCCCAGAGAGGCAAAGGGTGCTGGTAACCACTTTGCCCTCCTCTCCACGGGCTAATGGCTTTATGGGGCCCATAAACTACTGAGTATTCCAATGATGAGCCTGACCTCCCTTGGCCAAATGACCCATAGTCCTTGATTGACATGCAGGCGTGGCATTCCTCAGAGTTGCAGAAACGAGTGCTTCCCTGGACCTGTGAGTCTCCACCAAGGGGCCTGAGTTAGTTAATCATGCCAACCTGGCTGATAATCACATGTGGGGCTAATTGAAAGGTGGAGGGATAAATGGGTGGTGAGCCTCACCTTTCTAGTTCTCGGGTCTCTTGCTTTGTGATGGTCGCACCAGGGTGCAGCTGCCTTAGCAGTTCCCTGCTTCAGCTTGCAAGATTGACTTC
>NW_022111312.1:4456810-4458147 GCF_000313985.2 Echinops telfairi
GGCGTCATTGCATGTGTTATGTGAGTCTGAAGGGGAATTTATAGATTGGAATTGGACATATGGACTAATATTGGACTTATAGACTTGATCTGGACTGGGCTGGATGTTTTCTTAATGTACAATTACTCTTTATATAAAGCTCTTTCCTATACACATGGGTGTCTATGAATTTGTTTCTCTAGTCTACCCAGACTAACGCACCAGATCATTCCCCCATCTCTGCCACAGAAAAGCTTGGAAGGCACGGAGAACCCGTCTCATCTATTTCAGCCTCGTCTGGCCTTGCACCCAATCCTTTCTTCAGCACGTGGTAGTAGTGTGGTGGGCAGCCTCCAACTTGGTCCTGTTGATCCCGGGCCTCCTGGAAGTCCTCCCACGGGACTCTCCTACACGAAACAGGGCTGACCTTTATGGAGCACGATGGACGCGACAGAGTGTGACTTCAGATGCCAGGTCCTACAAGACAGGGTGCTTTCTGCTTTGCCCCTTATCTTGGATCCCTTCGCTCAGGGAACCCAGCCGCCACCTTGGGAGGATGCTCAAGCAGCCTTGTGGAGAAATCCACACAGCAAAGAACTGAGGCCTCCTGCCCACGGCCAGCAGGATCTCAGCAACCACAAGAGTGTGCCACCTTGGGAGAGGTTCCCCCGGCCCCAGTTAAGCCTTCGGATGATGGCAGCCCCAGGCAACACGTGGTCTTCTTCAGCCTCATGAGAGACGGCCCCTGAGCCAGAGTCCCCCAACCAGGTCAGTCTCAGATCCCTGACTGAGGGACACTGCACACGAGTCTTTTTAGACCACTACGTTTGAGGACAATTTAGATAAAGACAGTGAGTTCCTATGCGTGCCAGGCCTCAAACGAGACACAAAACCGAGCAAAGCAATGACCTCCTCTGGTCACCCACCAAGAGCTCATAATCTCAAAGCACGCCTGACGATGAAGGCGGAGTTCATCTTAACAAGATCCGTACTGGATAGAAACTGGACCCTGGTAGAAGCCCTGGTGGTACAGCAGGCTACAGCATTGGGCTGCTAAGTGCAAGGTCAGCAGTTTGAAACCACCAGCCGCTCCTCGGGAGAAAGAGGAGGCTTTCTACTCCCATAAAGAATCACAGTCTCGGAAGCCCACAGGGGCAGCTCTGTCCTGTCTGATGGGGTCACTGTAAATTGGGATGGACCCTGGTGGTGAGTTTGGTTGTCTTTGCAGTAAAACTGGGAGTGCGGATCTGGGGAACAGACACAGACCTCCTCGTGGTGATCTACCTTCTCATGGTAATCTACCTCCTCGTGGTGATCTACCTTCTCGTGGTGATCTACCTCCTCGTGGTGATCTACCT
>NW_022111312.1:4458988-4470493 GCF_000313985.2 Echinops telfairi
TTTCTCTAAAGTACCCAGACTAACACAGCTACATCTGTTTGTATTTTTAAACCTGTGAAAGTGTACATACTCTTTGACCCAGAATTCTCTTTGAATTAATGTATGGAAAAGAAATACTAGGAGGGGTGTGCAACAAGGATTTCTCACCGCACTGCTATTTGTGAGTGCAAAAATATGGGAAATTGTCTTAATGTTAACATGGCAAACTGTTCAAATTATTATTTAGTCATGGCCACCCACGTAGTAACACTGTATGTAGCAATTAAAAAGGATGGAGTGACTGCACATGCATCTTCAAGAAAATGTGTGTGGACATATATGGTTAAATGAGAAAGGCAAGTCATGTAACAGTCTATACTGTATATGACCGCTAATATAAATATAGGTGGACACATGTATACATGTATGTATAGGTCTGTATATACACATAAGTCTGTGTGTGTGCACACTTACATATGTATACCCATACATACATGCATTGTAGGTATCGATAGATATGTATGTAAACACATATTCTTACTTTGGCAAACCTTGTATTTATTTCTTTTTCTTTTTTGTTTAAAAACCACAGGTTGACGCATGGGAGTGTGGCTGAGCAGGCTAAGGGGCTGGATTGGAAAGCATGGGTCAGGGCAGGAATGTAGGTAGAGCATTCCAGACAGATCTCCATGGTTGTTTCTGCTGTGACCTACCAACCAGTTGGTCCCTGAAAACAGGGTCCCATCCGGAGCCTTGTCCATGACGGCCAGGGGTCAGAATACTGTGGTCCGACCAGTTTTCGGCAACTGACCCGCAGTAGTCGATGGCCAAGCCCTTCTCCATAGTCGGGACACTCGGCAGAGACCAGCTCAGCCCCATAGCGGCAGCACATGAGTCCCCCCTGACCGACAATGGGGTGAATCGGGCTGGGGATGGAGTTCCGCTCTCCGGGCTTGAAGGCGAGACTTCTGTCTCTGCCATGCCACTGCCCCCTGGAATCATGAACGCTGACTGCAGAAGAAAGAAAGAGGAGACTTCCAGCTCCTGTGTAGATCTACAACCTTAGACCCACAAGGACAGTTCTACTGTGTCCTATTTGTCCTTCCCTGGCAGCCAGAATAGACCAGTCCCCGTGTTCTGACTGGCCTCTCCACTCTTGTCACGTGATCCTTCAGCTCCTGGTCCAGCCCTGTGGGTAGGAGACAGCCTGGGTCCTTGGACCAAATGAGGAATCCAGCTCTCCTTCAGGAAGCCCCGATCCAGGAACGCACCCCCTTCTTTGGGGAAGATCCACCTCTCTCAGGAGCCCTCGCAGGGTCGATGAGCTCTGACCAGCACCCCCCAGCTTTGGCTCCGAGGCCAGGCAATGAAGGGGCCTGATTTACTGCTGCCCAGGACCGTGGGGAGCGCAGCAAGAAAGCCGACAGCGTTTCCCACCAGTTCAACCCAGGAAGGATTTGTGGCTGAGGCAGAGAAGCGTTTAAAAGACCATAAACCGATCAGGACTTTTATCGGATTGAAATGAAAGTCACGGAAGAGAAGGCGATGCCTTCAAACTTGGCCTGGGGCCCCCTCAGAACAGCTCACGTACAGCAGGCAGACCCGCCCGAAACCGTCCGGCTGCACTTGAGCACCAGCGCCCCACGGCCACCCAAGGGCACTGACTCTGCTCCCGTGTGGCCTGGTGAGAACTCACAGCATCTTCAGAGACCCAGTTTCCAAACCAGGTCACCTTCCCAGGGACTGGGGTCCTCACCCCAGTCAGTACCTTCGACGCTTCCTTTGTGGAGACGCAGTTGAACCCACAACCCACCTACAGAGACCTGACGCTGCGGCAAGAATCCGAAGGGCACACAGCACGGGGCTGCCTGTGCGGAAAGGAGAGCAGGGCTGCGTGGGTTCAAATCTCAGCTCTGACACAGAGCACCAAACGACTATGCACAGTCGAATGCATGGCTTTGTTGGAAGGTTTGCAAGAGTTCATCTCTAGAGAGGAGACAGCACGAGGCATAGCAACCCTGTCAGTGCCCCCATGGGCACTTTACAAGACTGTAAATATTTATAGGTGTCAACAGCCTCCGATTTCTCCTGTTGAGCAGCTGAGGGGTTTGAACCACGGACCTTGCGGTTGGCAGCTCAGTGCAAAGTCCACGGCACCACCGGGGCTCCTTGGCCAAGGCTGGTACATCCAATTCACCTCAAACAGAACTTAATGTACATTGTCAGGAGCCATTTTCAAGTGCGATGCGATTTTTCGGGCTTGTCACACAGCACCTGGAGATAACGCGATGTCATTTCTTTCTCCATCCGAGGCGCACCGGGTCCATCCCAGGCTGGAGAGCGGTCCAGGTGGCTTTTCCCACCAACCCATATCTCCCTCTGGTTAAAGGGCCCAGTTCCATTCAGAAAATGACAGATGCTGATGTAAACACTCGCTGGCACCCACAGAGAAATTGGGTAGACTTCAAGTGACGTTTGTCTTTCCCGCCCAGGGTTTGGGCTTCAGGGCCTCTCCAGCCTGCCTGGCCCTGCCCCAGTGGAGGCGGGTCTACACGATGAGCAAGGGTCATTCATCAGCCCTTCAGGGCACCGCTGGCGGGCCAGTCTTCCTCCCGCTCCCACTCCTTCCCATCTTGCCGAGCCATGTGGAATGAGCTGCCCCAGCTTCCCGCCTTATCAGTGAAGGAAATATTTCCCCCAAGTCCGTGTGGAGTTTTTCTGCATTTCTAACCTGGATGGATGCTGAATCTTGACAACTCCCAGAAGATGGAGTGGTGGATGTCCGGATTCGGATTCGTAAGATTGCCTAGGGAGGGAGAGGTGCGGGGAGCGGGGAGTGGGAAGGAGGCTGGGTGCTGGACGGGTGAGAGTGTTGGAGTTTGTATACAGATGACACAGGAAATGATGTAACTGTAAACTGTTAATTAGCTGTAAACATCTAATTAACCCAGGAAGCAGGCACAGCTGGACAAACATCAGGGGCAGAGACAGAGCTTCGAGGAGGGGACTAACAGACACTCACGGGAACAGGACAGACACGATGACACAAACACTTCAGGAGACCTATCGAGGCTAGGCCCGGCTGCACTTCGGAACAGAGGATTCCTTCTCCTAGAAGACCGGGTTTGCCTGGTTTAAGAGACCTGCACAGCCAGGCCACGCGTGACCTCCCCAAACTCCCTGCCACCGAGACCATGGGAGGCGAAAGCCCCATCTTTCTCCTGCAGAGCAGCTGGTGGTTTTGAACTGCTGACCTTGCCGTGAGCAGCCCAATGCAGAACCCCTATGCCACCCAGGCCTCCCAGGAGTGTTGAACCTGCGTGCCACCCAGGGCTGTCTCTTGTACGGAGGGTTTCTGAGACAGTACATCTTCCCAGGAGCAGATAACCAACCTCGTCTTTCTCCCATGGAGCCTCTGGTGGGTTTGAACTGACGACCTTGGAGTTAGCAGTTCAATGCTTCCCCAATAACACCACAGGGCCTCCTTCTAGCTCACAGCAGATGCACCATAAAGATTTGTAAATTCCTAGATGTGTCTGTCCGGTTCCATCACTGTCCTCTCCCAACTAGACCGCAAGTGCTGGTTAGAAATTCCATTTCGGCTAAGACAGGAGCCATATCCAGATTGCCAACTGCTTCCCCGGGTCTGCCTCTGTGCCCAGAGCAGAGTCAGCCCTGGCTGCCTGCCTGTTGAAGGAAGGAGTGATCACTCAACCAGAATGGAGAGGTTGACAAGAGCCTCTTCCGTGTGCTCTCCTGGGACCAGGCCTTTTCTCGCATTGGAAACTACATTTTTTAAAAACCCACAAGCACCGTTGCCAGCAAGAGGCTCGGGCCAGTTGGACCGAGTGAGCGAATGCCACGCCCTGGTGGGGGTGTCTGCTGAGATCAGGAGGTTTCTTGGGTATCAGATGGCACGGTGTGGGCTTTGGAACTCAGCAAATCCAGGTTGGATGAGTTGTGTGCAAATGAATGAAACCACAGGATTATGATCCTCTTGGAGTGCGACGTGGCTTTGGAACGAAATGGGCTCAGCTGCGAGAGCTGTCCTGTCCTTTCTGCAGATCCTTGGGAAAACCACTTTCACTTCAACAGCTCCTAGGGGAGAGGAGTCGGGGTTGGGCTTCTGACCACCTGGAAAGAGAGCGCATCTGCCCCTGACGAAGGCACATCTCTCTGTGACGCTGGGGACAAAGCCTTCTTTAGCACAGGACCGACTGGACAAGCCCGCAGGACCGCCAAGGCTGGGGGGACAAAATGCTCCCGGGGCTCCCGGAGCAAACCATGGAAGCCAGGGAGCCCCACGTCTGCTGGGCCAAAAGAAGTTTCCAAGTTTGTTGTCATGCTTTTTGCTGGTGTGTCCAGCTGGGGAGGTGTTGCTTCCTGGAGAGGATGCTGGGCATCAGTAGTCCCAATGGGTTTCAAGACTCGGGTGTTTCATGGAAAGTTTGGAGATGGAGATGGGTGACGGTGATGCAATGGGATTGATGTATTGGAGGCTACTCAATTGTACCCAGGAAAAGCATGAAGGGAGCAAATGTGAGATTATCTATCTATCTATCTATCTATCTATCTATCTACCTACCTACCTACCTACCTACCTATCTATCATCTATCTATCTATCTATCTATCTATCTATCTATCTATCTATCTATCATCTATCTACCTACCTACCTATCTATCATCTATCTATCGATCTATCTATCTATCTATCTATCTATCATCTATCTTTCTATCATCTATCTATCTACCTATCTATCTCTAGTTATCTCTATCTATCTGTCTGTCTGTCTAACTGTAAGGAACCCTGGGCAGTGCAAAGGCTAAGCCCTTAGCTGTAGTCCAAACCCCCTCCAGCAGAGGAGAAAAACGTGGCCCTCGCTCTGTAAAGATCGACAGCTTGGGGAGCTCACCGGCTAGGGCTGCTTTGTCTTACAGGCTGCTGCTGTTCGTTAAAAAGCAGCCGGAATGGCGCCTAACAACAGCAAGAACACAACAATGTAAAAAGTCAACCATTCCGAAATCAACAAAACCCACCCTGCAATCGCAGAATCGATCCAGACTCACTGGGACCACAGGACGGGGGGAACCGGCCCCTCTAGGGTTTCCAGAGCTACCATCTGTAAGTCGAAGGCCCCTTCGTTCTCTCACAGAAGGGCTGGTGGGGTCCACCACCAGAGCTCCCTCAACCGCCCCTACACCCCCATTGTTCTAGAGACCAGCCAGCACGGTTTGCAACCAAGTCCCCAGGAATGTCCGTGCACCTACATGGTGCTACCTTCTACGATTTTCCCCCCATGCCCTCCCCTCCTCCCGCCCAGTGGAAAAACAAAGAATCGTCGTCGGAAGACCTTCATGGTGCACATGGCGCCTTCTGCTCCTGCCACACTTGCCTTCTTGACCTACCGCCATCCCTGGAATCTACGGAGCAATTTCTTCTCCTGGATCCTTTGCATCCCCTGTTCCTTCTGCCAGTCATGCTCCTCCCTCCAGCTTTCTCAGAATCCCTTCAGATCTGAACCCCAATGACACTTCTCTGGGGTGGACTCACTTCCCACCCCTCTCCCCCTCCTGGCACCTTGCTGTCTCCCACGGTCACAGTCGCTCACTGCTGTCATTATGTGTCCTTTAGCATCTCACCATCCCACCCATCTAGGAGGTCTCTGGGGAGGAAGCTTGTTCGTTTTCTTCATGACGGTGGACCCTACTACCCAACCCGCTCGTCTTCCACGGAGAAGGCCTAGCTGGAATGCCGTCTTCCGAGGAAGCTGCAGAGACCCGGCCAGGGCTCACAGAGTCAAGCGCCATCCATCACTGCCTGACACGTGACAGCTGGATGGATTCATAATCCTGGCAGGCCTGAAGCTAGCTGGTAGTCTGGCTCCGGCTTTCCCTTGGCTTGTGAATTCCTGTGGTGGCACAGAATGCAGTTTGCCCACCTCATCCTTCAAGCCCAGTTCAGACCTCCGTCTCCTGCCTGACACCCTCTCCTCTGGATGAAGTGTCTGCTTCCACCTCTGAGGTCCCGAGTAAGCCCTGTCTGGTCCCCACCCTGGGTGATGAATTGTGCGGGCGGCTGAAGCCACCCTTCGCATCTTGAAGACGTGCTTCACTCTCTTCCTGTGTAATTCTCAGTACCCGTTCATTCTTGTGCCTTCTAGCAGTCCCTTCTGCCGGGCTGTCATGTGGACCACAGACGCTAGCAGACAGTGATCTCATCTGAAACACATAGGAGTGCAGTCTCCTACTCAATATCTCTGGGGCGCCCAGCTCGCTTAGAGTAAACTCCAGGGTCCTGACAGAGCTCCTTAAGTCCCACATGAGCGACTTAGTTTGGACCTCTTGGACCCACTCACAGGCGGTTTCAGTGCCCTCAAGAATATTGAATGTGAGACATGGGTTTTCTGTCCACTTGGCCAAGCCAGGATTCTCAGTCGTTTGGCAGCAATTCCTCATGATGTGCCCTAACATCAAGTAACCAGTTCCACGATGGAATCTGCTGTGAGCAGCCAACCCGTTGTGGAAAGATTCGGGTGGAGTACAACCCCCTAACTCAACTGCCGGCCCTGACGCAACTGGAAGAGCATGTGTTCCCTTGGGGGCCGGGGGTGGTGGCCTATTTATGCTCTAAGTAGACTCTGTGGAGGCCCCGTTTGCTTCTTGCTGGCCTGGATCCTGACCTGGCCCCTTCCCCTCTGGTGCCTTAGATTTGAGCTCACAGCTTGCCCTATGGCCTGACGACCCTGAGACCCATCAGCGGCTTGACCTTCCAGTTTGGGATTCACTGGACTCTCCAGCCACGAGCCTGACCTGCTGACCTTGGCTTCATCCACCTCTGCAGCCACCTGCCCATGGTCTTCCTGATTCATCTTCCTGCTCCCGGTTCACCTGCCCTCAAAGCTACTTGGTTCAAGAAAAGCTTCCATCTTAACATCTGACCCACTAACTTGAACTGGACTGGGCTTACCTGCTCCTACAATTGTGTGAGACATTTTAATCATCATCATCATCATCCTGGCTGGCCTGAACTTAGTTGGTAGCCCAGAGAGCCTGTTGGTTTTGAACTGCTGACCTTGGGGATCATAGCCCAACTCCTAACCACCACTCCACCAGGGCTCCTTATAGTGTATCTAGGTTTCACTAGGCAACATGTCCTCTGTCACATTGAGCGTGATCAATAATTTTACACCAGAAGCCACAGCAGGGGGACACTGACGGTTGATCAGTCCATATCTAGCTTAGAAATCAGAGTCACCCAGCCAGCTAATTCAGCAGAAAGGATATCATCTAAGCCACTAGTTACAAGGGCAGTGTTCATTCTTGTCTCTGGGTGGCCCTGGGTGACAAAGTAGAGCTGCCCAATAAGGCTGGAAGAGATTCCAACTGACAGTGACCTCACGTGTGGTAGTTACATCATCTCATGTCAACTTGATAAATAAGTGCAGGGGTGACCTGATGATGCCTCCTTGTGGGTGTGGCCTTCTCATGAGGATTCTGGGAACTTCCTCTCTCTCTTCCTGGAGGTGGGCCATTCTCTCTTTCTGCTTTACCTTCCTGTTGAAGAGCCACTTCCAGCTACACTGATGGCAGCCAGAGCCCTGGAGATGCAGCCACCATCATTGGATCTATGAGGCTTTGCACCTACTGGCCTGTGATCTTCCTGCTTTCTACATCATTGCATGTGGCTGCGTGAGTCTGAAGAGGGGTTTATAAACTAGTATTAGAATTATGAAATAGTATCAGACTTATGGACTTGATCTGCACTGGGCTGGGATGTTTGCTTGATATAGAATTATTTCTTGATATGAAGCTCTCTCTTAGACATAGAGGCAAGTCCCTGGATTTGTTTCTCTAGTCAACCTGGCCTAACGCAGCATGTATCAAAGTAAAATTGCTCTATAGGCTTGGAATTGGTTCTAACTTCGAATGCGCTCATGTGACAGAGTAGAGCTGTCCCACAGGGTTTTCATGACTATAATCTTTATGGAAGCAGATTGTAGGTCTTTCTCCCATGGATCAGTGTGGGTTTGAACAGCCGACCTTGGGTTAAGAGTCAAGCACTTCAGTAGTGCACCACTAGGATGCTTCACAAAGGCATTGTTGATGTCAGGTGTCAATGAGCCCATTCTGATTCATAGTGACCCTATGTACAACGGACTGAAACACTGCCTGGCCCTGCTCCATCCTCACAATGGTTCTTATGTTTAAACCCATCAATGCAGGCACATTCCTCCTTTTCAATTCCCCTCACTTTAACAAGCAGTATGTCCCTCTCTGGGGACTGATCGCTCCGGACAACATGTTCAAAGTAGGTGAGGCCAAGTCTCGCCATCCTTGCCTCTAAAGAGCATTCTAGCTGAACTTCTTCCGAGACAGATGTGGTTGTTCTTCTGGCCGTCTGTAGTACTTTCACTAGTCTTTGCCAGCACCGTAGTCCAAATGCACCAATTCTCCTTTGGTCTTCCTTATTCCATGTCCGGCTTTTCACATGCATAGGGGATGATTGAAAATACCATGGCTTGGGTCAAGCATGCCCTAGTCCTCAAAGGCATTAGAAAAGCCAAAAGGGCACACAGGGTGGAGGGGGACACTTCAGAGATTAGCCAGAGCGGGAACTGCTTCCACCCTGCGACAGTGGGGAGCAGAAAGGATGTGGGGGCTGGGGCCAAGAAGGGCCTCAGAGAAAGCTGGATGTATGTGGGAAACACAGCCACTGCTGCCATTGCCACAGCTACCAGACACGCTACCCACACGTGGAAGAGTGGAGCCATGGCCTTAGCATTTCCCACTGTCCCACCCTCCCATCCTCCACTGGAGTTTCCCATTGACTGAGCCCAATCGGAAGTAAGGAGGTTGCACGAGGGGGGCAGGGGCCACTGAGAGGCCTGCTTTTCCATGGTCCACTTTCTACAGTGAATTAAACAAACGGGCACACACAGAGAGACCTGAGAAGGCACCCTCTGGAACCTGGTCTCCTTCGCACTGTGGTTGGCTCCCAACATGGCAGCCAAAGGGAGCCAATTCCGGTGTAGAGAGGAAAGGGCCTATGGTCCCGCTGCACTGCCATTGTAGAGCCATCGCCCAGTCAATCTTGCAGCAGGGAGTGGCACCTACTACAGTCTGGGCCCCTGGCCTGCCTGCCTCTGTTCTCATAAAGCCCACCAGGCCTACCGGGAACCAGGGGACCGGCTTTGGCTGGCTGGCTCACACATCCCTGGAAGCTCCTGGCCCAGGCTGAGCTCCAGGCCTTGCCAAGGTGGCAGCGACCACACCCTTCCTGACGCCCACCCTCAAGATGCCAAAAATAAATAAATAAACTGTTTGGGCATCCCGCCCCGTGATTGTGCTTCCCCGGCTGTCGGCGCCTTCCCACCCCTGGGCCCCAAGCCTGCCCTCCGGAGTCCCAGCCAGAGCGCTTGCTCACAGAGGCTTGGAAAGTCGTGTTTGGACCGGAAATGAGGACGCTGGGCCAAAACTCCCTTTGTGGCAAGGTTTTATTTCCACCCGCGTCCACTTGACGGGGCAGCCAGGGATTCATGCTGTTGGCTATTTTATCTCCAAAAGAGAGTGCCACGTCTTTCCAAAGCACGTTCGTGGAATTGGTGGGGGGGTCGTGTTTTCAAGGATGGAGACCAGAAGCCCCTTCTTTGGGGCTACACTACTAAAGACAGGCTAAGTGAGAGGCATTTGGAAAGCTTGGCTTGGTGCCTTCTAATCCGAGACCTGGTATGACCAATGCCATCCAGTCGATGCTGACTCATAGCGACTCTATCGGATAGGGTAGAACCAACCCTGTGAGTTTCTGAGACTGTAACTCTTTACCGCCGTAGCAAGCTCGGTCTTTCTCCCGAGGAGTGGCTGGTGATATTGAACTGCTGACCTTTCAGATCACAGCCCAATGCGTAGCCCCTATGCCACCCCTGGTGTAATGCCACAGGGGCCAGCTTGTTCCCTCTGCAGTGGTTTGGATTTGAGATGAGGCAAGGAGACAGTCAACCTCAAATGGCCTGACTAATGACCATCCCCTGGGGGACACAAGCCGTTTGGACTCATTGGAGTCAGACTCCACCCGAGAGAAGTGGGCGTGCTTTGGGGTGGCTAGCCGAAAGGTTGGTGCTGCCAAAGAAAGGCCGGGCTATCAGCTTTCTGTTCAAGGTCACCGCCAAGAAAGCCCTTGGAAGCAGTTCCAGGCTGGGACACATGAAGTTGTGGTTATGAGCCAGGGCCAATCAGGTTGGGGTGTTCACTTTGCTTTTCCACAAGAGAAAAATGGAAAGCGGAGAGTGAGGATTTCACCGAGTTACGTTCCCTGGGCCAGTGACTCCCAAGCTTTCATGTAGATGCTAGTCCAAGAGGCCTGGGACAAGCTGGAGAAGCCGCATTGCTCACACATGCCGAGGGGATGCTGCTGCTACTGCTGCTGCTGGTGGTCCAGAAACCATGACTTGAATCGCAAGGACCTAAGCCATGGTCCCATCGCTTGTCTGTTGGCTTGTACACCTTGCATTGGCTAAATCTGTGGCACACGATCTCTCTAAAGTCTTGAAAAGCAAGAATGCTGCTTTGAGGATCATAATAGGTTTATTGGGCCAACTGGGCCAATAGGAACTCATGGGCAGAGTTTAATCAGGTCGAAGCTTGATTGGAAGACAATTGAAATAAATAAAGACAACGGTCATCCCATCTCCCTCTTGCTCCATGGTGATTGGACCAGGGTGTTGCTGCTTTAGCTAGTTCTCTGTTTCAACCTGTGTGCTACACTACCTGTGGGCCAAGCCAACCTGTGGATAGTATCGTTAGAGCTTGAGGCTCCTCTGAGACTTGCTTCACCACACTGCTTGTGCGTACATTGCTTGAGCTTGAGGTTGGTAATCCTGACATTGTGCTTGAGCTCGAGATCCAATCAAGGCCTGTTTAGATAAGCTCCCAAGCTACTGACTGTTGCTTACCCACCCTGCGGCCTGCTGCCTGTGGGAAGACTCTGTCTGCCTTGCCTGAGGGAAGACTCCGATGTCTGCTTCCTTGACCTTGGACCCAACAGCCCACATGAGTTGCAGGACTTCCAGTATGTTGACTGTTCCACAAAAAGTGAGTTGAACTGAGCCCTCTGTATGGCTGTGTGGACTAATTAGCTGTTATATTCTTTCTGGCTGTATAAACCCATCTATGTCTATGTATCTATGTATCTATCTATAATCACAAGTGTCTTGATTGTTTCTCTAGAGAACCCTATCTATCTATCTATCTATCTATCTATCTATCTATCTATCTATAATCACAAGTGTCTTGATTGTTTCTCTAGAGAACCCTGCCTAGCACAAGGACTAAGGTGTGTGTCTGATCTGAGCCATGATACTCTCAATCGCTTCCTACACATGGGACAGTTGGACATTGACTGAGAAGACTGAACAGGAGTCAAGGCCTTTGAATTAGGCTGATGGTGAAGCCTATCAACAGTACCACAGACTGCCAAAAGAACGAGCAAATCCATCTCGAAAGAAATGCAGCCAGGAAAAAAAAAAAAA
>NW_022111312.1:4471040-4476542 GCF_000313985.2 Echinops telfairi
AAACAGCAGAGTTTACATGGATATTCATTTTGTAGCTTCTAGTCAAATTTTTCCATAGAGTTCAATGTTGCTCACGTATCCCACGGCACTCAGAAAGCAGCAATTCACCGGAGTGTGCGTACTGTCTCCTTGTTATTGCAGGGATGGGGTGGAAGCAGGTTTTGGGAGGCTGAGGTGGGTCAGTGGGTAGAATTCTCAGCTTCCCGGAGGGAGATGAACTCATAGGACAAGGTAGAACTGCCCCCTGTGAGTTTCTGGGACTGTCACTCTTTATGGGAGAAGAAAGCCTTGTCTTTCTCCCTTGGAGCGACTGGTGATCTTGAACTACTGACCTGGCAAACAGCAGCCCAATTCATAACCACTAAGTCACCGGTGCTCCCTACAGGGTCACTGTGGGTCAGAATCGACTTGATGGCAGTGAGTTTGGGTTTGGGGGGAGGGGGACAGAGATTCGGGTTTAGTTCCTGGCCAGTTCACCTCATGTGAGACCACCACCCGTCTGCCATGGAGGCTGGAGTGTCGCTGTGAGACTGCAGGACAGCTTTCAGCAGAGCCTCCAGACTCATACGAGTAGGAAGAAGGTCCGGGTGATCTAGTTATAAAAATGAGCCAACGAACACCCCGTCAAACCTAGACAACCCAAAGGCCCCATCCGCAATGGGGCCACCAAGAGTTAGGGGCTGACTCAGAGGCAGGGAACACCAACTATGTCGTTTTGGAAAGAAACTCCCGTTTTCCTTAAGAACTTGCTATGCTGCTGGGGCCTCGGTGTAGTTTTCGGGGTGCACGGGCTCACTTAATCCTCACAGAAGCTACGTGAGGGAACCACAGTGAGGACCCCAAAGGATTGCTAAGGGAAGCCCAACATTCAAAGGGCACGTAGCAGGCCAGGGTACCCAATGTTAGGGCTGGCGTGGGCACCAGCTGCAAGTGCTCCCAACATGCAGGGTTTTAAGTGATGCACCCATGCTGTGGTGCCGCAGTTAACAGGGTCACTGCTCTGACATCCACCAGCTTGAAGTGCAGAGAGGCACAGTCACACCTCAGCACTGCCCTGGGGCCCAGGTGACAAGCAGACAGAGGCCAGCCACGGCCGCAGACACAACCGTGCCAGCGAAACACCCAGGCAGCAGCATCTCCAGGGGTTCACAGTTCATCGGGCAGGGGTGCTGGCTTCCCAGAGACGTGGTCTTTGGAGCCAGTCAGCATGGGGGCTTGGGGAAGCCAGCAGAGCCAAGGAACCTGCACCCAGGGCAGGGTTGTGGCGAGGAGGGTGCTTCTTTTTAAAGCCAGAAGTCAAAAGACTATTTGAGCAGAAATGTTCTCAGGTGCCTTCAAACCACGCATGGGCCCCTTCCTCCGCTGCACATGCTTGGGAGGTTCGTGTTAGAGTTGGGGGGCAGGGGGTGAGTGAGAGGGTGAGTAGGAATGTGAGTGTGTGTGATAATGTGTATGTGTGAAAGGGTGTGAGAAAGACTACGTGTGTGAGAGGATGTGTCAGGTTGAATCTGCAGGTGAGTGCATGTGAGCGAGAGTATGTGATAGAATATGTGAGGATGTGATCAAATATGGGAGTGAATGATAGATGTGAATGTGTGTGACTATGCAAGTGCACATGTGTGAGTGTGTGGGGAAAGGGCTGACGCCCAGGGACCCTGTGGAGCAGGGTGGCACTGCCCCCTGTGAGTGTCTGAGATGAACTCTCATGTGAAGCAGCTGGTCGTTTCCAGCGGCGGACCCTGTAGATCACAGCCCGACAAAGAACCCCTACACCACCAGGGTTCTCAGCCGTCATGTCAACACGGATTGTTCCCAATGGCATGAGCCCTCTTCCCGCTCCACTACCAATATTCAAGATGGTCACCTTGAGGACCAGTGTCCCCCCTACTCCCCCAAGCGGACACTTTGTCCAGCAAAGCACTGAGTGGAGGCGGGTGCATAAACGGGAGGGGGAGTTCACACCCCACCTCCTTAGATTGCAACTTGAGAACTCCATGAAACTGAGATGCAATTTCAACCTTGAACCCAAACCCAGGTCACCTTTGCGAAATAGCAGATTAGCACACAGAATAAAGGTTAGCACTCACGAGTCGTGCTCCATTAAATGCCATCTATATGAGAGCGCAAGGTCAGCCTACCACCCCCTTTTCAAAGACAAAAAAGAAAACCTCAAATCCCCTCTAGCAAATAAAACCTTTCTGACTCTAGCCCAGCGGTTTTCACCCTTCCTATGCCACCACCCTTTCACACAGTTCCTCGCGTTGTGGTGACCCCCCAATCATAACATTACTTTCGTTGCTACTTCATCACTGTCATTTGGCTACTGTTATGAATCACTATGTAAACATCTGATAGGCAGGATGTATTTTCATTGTTGCAAATTGAACATCATGAAAGCATAGTGATTCATCACAAAAACGATATGTAATGATATATGGTGAAATATTTATTTCTAATGACAAATCAATGACATTTTGTCTTGAAGCATGGTGTAGCATGGATAACAGTCTTCACGCTGAGTACTCGTATGTGGGCGTATCTGCATGTGGACAGACCCACCTGGAGACGGATAGAGGAGCGGTGTCTTGATTCTTAAGACCATCGGAAATATGTTTTCCAATGGTCTTAGGCGAGCCCTGTGAAAGGGTCATTTGACCTCTGTGGCCCACAAGTTGAGAACCGCTGCTCTAGCGCATTGTGGCAGTTAACTTTTATGTCAACTTGACCCTGTGTGAAAGGTAAGGGTGGAGCCTCATCTGTGAATCAGGTCGCAACCTGATGATGCCTTCCTGGGGGTGTGGCTTTTTATAAGGGGGAAACTGGAAACCTCTCTCTCTCTCCTTCTCCCTCCCTCTCTCTCTGCCCTTTCACCTTCCTGTTTGCTGGGACTCTGTGCCTGCCTCCAGGGGTGACGGCATGTAAGCCTGTTGACCCCGAGAGCTGTCCGCCACCCTGCCACGTATGCGCCCACCAACCTTGGATCCACTCAACTCTGCACCCACCAGCCTGAGAGCTTCCTGCTTCCCACTTCAGCTTTCTGAGTCATCAGCCTGCACCTACATGAGTTTGAAGAGGGTGCCGGCTAGCGTCCGACCCATGGACTTGAGTTGAATTGGATACAAACTTACTTCTTGATACAAACTTACTTCTTGATAGAAAGTTCTTTCTTACACATATATGAGTGTCGCTGCTTTTGTTTCTCTAGACAACCCAGTCTAGCACACCCATCGTCTGGGATAAAGTCCAGGTATCTGCTTTTGCAGCCAATGCGAATCATTCCAGCACCCCCAGCACGGGGTGGTATCACCCATTTTGGGAAACACTGCTCTAAAGCAAAGAAGAGAAGACAAGAGGACAGGGAAACTAGAGCCCTGGGAAGAAAACAACCAGAAGGCAATTATAGAGATTGTTGATGCATACTGAAAAATTAAAAGCAGCCCTGGTGGCATTGTGGTTCTGTGTTGGGCTGCGATTGGAGAGGTCAGCAGTTTGAACCCAACGGCAGTTCCTCAGGAGAAAGATGGGGCTTTCTACTCCCATAAAGAGTTAGTCTCAGAAACCCACAGGGGTAGTTTGACCCCAACCTATAGGGTCTCTCTGAGTCAGTATTGACTTGATGGCGGTGAGTTTGGTTTTTGCCACTGCTATTTGGTGGCACAAGGGTTACTCAAGGTCAACTGTTGAAAACCATCAACCCTTCAAAGGAGAAAGCCAAGGCTGTCAGTCAGTAGTTACAGTCTCAGAAATCCTCAGGGGCAGTTCCTCCTTGTCCTATAGGTTCACTCAAAGGTAGTGAGTGAGTGTCCCTGAACAAGGTGCACAGACACGGTCAAATGACAACTTAAGTTGCTGCATAATATTTCACCCAAAACCAACCAAACCCCCAAATATAAAATATAATTTACAAACTAAAATATTATTGATAAAATGAAGTAAACGTTTTTTTACAAATCATATTCCTAAGAAGAAAAATGCCATCGCACTCAGACCTTGGCGGGGAAGCTACAAAAGACAAAAGATGAACACCATTAATGAGCAGCAGTAAGCCAGCTGGTGTTTCCCCCCAAGGATACGGGCAGCTGCACTTCGCCCTCCCTGATGTCTCCCCTTTCAGGGAGGGTCCCAGAGACACTGAGACAAACTGGGGATGTGCGCAAGGAGTTGGGGGAGGGGGCACAAGCAGTGCCACCTGCAAGTCACGTTGATTGCAACCCAGGCTGGGAATGACCGCAATGTCCTCCAGGGGACCAACTGGATCAGCAAGTTGGGAACACGCGGAGGGATGCCGCTCAGCCAGTGAGAGACTGGAGGTCCCCATGAGAACTTGTGCTCAGTGTGGAAGCACTCCGCAGAGGGATGTGCTGTAGGAGCTCACTGGGGAGGAAGTGGATGCAGCGCTGCCAGAGCGCATGCATGGAGAGCGAGGGCACTGGGTTCCTGTTAGCATGGCCATGGGATGGTTTGGAGAAGGACAGCGAGGGTGGCCGCAACGGGGGTGGGGGTGCTGGCAACCCACGCCACCGAACACCACATGGAAGCGTGTTGGAGTGGACACCCCCTTTTGTTCTGTAAACTCACACCCAAACGGCAGCCCGAGGGCAAAACCAACCAAATAAAGATTGATAGCACATGAAGAATTTAATAATGATTACTTGATTATACATGTAGAGATGGTCAAATTTCCAAATGTTTGGTTGTGCATATTTTCATAGTAGAAGGAGGAGGAGGAGGACAAGGGAACAAGTGATCCAAAATTGAGGGCAAGGAGGTTGTAGGAGGCCTGGTAGGGCTTGATCAAGGGCAATATAGCCAAGAGGAATTACTGAAACCCAAATGAAGGCTGAGCATGATAGTGGGACAAGAGGAAAGTAAAAGGAAATAAAGGAAAGAACTAGGAGGCAAAGGGCATTTATAGAGGTCTAAATACAGGCATGCACATATGTAAATATGTATATATGATAATGAGGAAATAGATCTGTGTGCATATTTTATAGGTTTAGTATTAAGGTAGCAGATGGACATTGAGGTCTCTACTCAAGTCCTCCCTCAATGCAAGAATACTTTGTTCTATTAAACTGGCATTCCATGATGCTCACCTTTCCAACAGGATCACTGAAGACAAAATGGTGCATAAGCAAATGTGGTGAAGAAAGCTGATGATGCCCAGCTATCAAAAGATATAGCGTCTGGGGTTTTAAAGGCTTGAAGATAAATAAGCAGCCATCTAGCTCAGAAGCAACAAAGCCCACATGGAAGAAGCACACCAGTCTGTGTGATCATAAGGTGTTGATAGGATCAGGGATCAGGCATCAAAGAACAAAAAATCATATTATTGTGAATAAGGGGGTGTGCGGAGTGGAGACCTAAAGCCCATCTGTAGACAACTGGACATCCCCTTACAGAAGGGTCATGGAGAGGAGGGAGCCAGTCAGGGTGCAATGTAGCACTGATGAAACATACAACTTTCCTCTAGTTCTTTAATGCTTCCTCCCTCCAAATATC
>NW_022111312.1:4478399-4493545 GCF_000313985.2 Echinops telfairi
CCCTTCCCCAAAGCCCTTGGAGCTTGAAATGTTCCCCCAGGCTTTGCCCAGGGGCACGCCACCTGGCATCACCCCAGTGGTCCCTCTCAGAGGCAATGAGCTCTTTCTTTTTGCAAAAGACAGGGCCTGCAAAACACGCCGGGCGTGTGAGATGTGGTCTGGCTACGGGCCCCACATTCCACCCCGAACAATATCCGCTCTATGGAGGCTGAGCCATAAATACCAGCCCTGCTTATCCTAAGCTAGGAAGAAGTCTCCAGGGCCAAGAGGTTGCTTGCTTCTCCGCGTACGGATGGGGAAAACTGCTGAGACCCCGCTGATTGTGTCTGCAAAGTCCCTCACTGATGTGGGAGATGGGAGGATCCGCCGGAGACAAGTCACTTCATCGATCAGGGCCTCGGTGTCTTCATTGGGAAATACGCCGTGTCCTGCTGGTGTTCACACAACGGCTAACAGGAAGAATAGCGCACGGTGAGAGGGCAAAGGCCCCATTGCTTTGCGTAAGTCCGCTGCTGCACAAGGCCTTGCTAAAGGAGGTTGCTTTGAGGACACAGGTGGGCCTGGCTCAAGCCATGATATTTTCCCATGCTTCCTTCCGATGCATGTGCAAGTTGGGCACTGATGCATCTGAGTTGTGGTGCTGTCAAAAAGTACCGAACGTACCATGGACCGTCAAAAGAAGGAACCGATCTGTCTAGGAAGAAGTACAGTCAGAATGCTCCGGCCAGGCAACGTTGGTGAGACATGGTCTCCCGTACTTTGGGCCTGTTTTCAGAGTGAACAGCATGCGTACAGGGCAGAGGGGCAGGGATACAGAGGCAGGACTTGGACAGGATGGATGGACACAGTGGGGCCACAGCTCAAACATAAAACCATGGCGAGGATGGCGCCGGCCCGGGCAGTGTTTTGCTCTCTTGTGCGTGGTGTTGCTACAGATCAGAACGGACTCAATAGCAACTGACACCCCACCCTTAGTGATGCTGTTAAGAATAATGAGCATTAACCATCTCCCAGACACCGCGAGGTATGTGGTGGCATGATCACGGTGCTCAAGTCTCGAGTGTGGGAACTGAGCTTCAGACAGGTGATATTACCTGGTCAAGGTTATACATGAGGCAGAGGCAGAGGCGGGAGTTGAACCTGGGTCCACAGGACCTCACCGGCTGGCCTTAACCATGCACCCCCTATAAGCTGCTGCTCCGAGCCTGCTCCCACACTGATGGAAGATCTGATCAGAAAAACCCACAGAGCATGATCAGCCCTGGGTGAGATGGGATTTGTTCTTTCTGGCTATTATTTTTATTATAAGGCCAGGACATCCTAGTCACGGCCAGCCCCCGCGGCCCAAACAGGCGGTAACCATGCGTGCTGTTATGGTCTGCCTCACCCAAGAGCTAATAAAGCACTCCATGCGACTGTGGTCCCTGGGAGCTATGAGCAAGCTCGTTCCCCTATAAAATCAGAGAAGCCAAGCTGGCTCAATGCTGCTGCCCTCGTCATATGCAGGCGGAAAACGCCTGTGCTCACTCCCTCGGGGTCTGGCCTGATTCGACTGTGGCTTTAGGAAAGACCCCAGGGCTCAAGCATGCGGTGAGAGCATGCTCTTAGCCGCAGGAGAGGGAAATGGACTCACGTTCCCCCTGGGGAAACCTTCTTCTGGAGCTGGCATGGCCCCATTCTCCTCCAGGAAGCTGCAGAAGAATCAACAGATGGAGGTTTGGAGTTGCAGGGGCTCCCCAGAGCCCAACTGCCCAGACCAGAGGGAGCAGCCCACTCGCCAGAAGCAGCTGAGCTGGGCAGATCTGATGCCCTCTGTTCTTGGGAGCCTGCCAAGTAGCAGCTTCAGCTCAAGGACAGGGATGGAGGCCCTGCCCTCATGGAGCCTCGGGGTAGCAAACTTGGCTCTTCCTGCCTAGACCCTTGACTCTATCTTCCCTGGAAGCCCAAGATGCTCAAGTCTTTTGGGCGTACGGACTGGCTACTTCCTTTAAGCATCTTTCTTCTCCACCCATCTCTCCTTCCTCCCCTGGCCTCCGTCCACCCCACATTGCTGACATTGAAAGAAGGTGCAAAGGCACAATATGGGGGTGGGGGCTGGCATGCAAGACTAGTAGGAACGTGTGCAGACATCAGTGTTCGTTGCAGCGCTGGTCACAACAGCTAAGAGCTGGACACAAACCCAGCGTCCACCAGTGGGATGAATGGGTGGACGCAATGCGCCAGCAACCTAGAGTGGGGTATCATTCAGTCATGAAGAGAGATGCTGTATCCCACATGAACCCTGAAAAAGAGCCCGCCAAAGAACAAATGGTGTATGTGAGTTGACCTACACAGAACAGGCGCCACATGAAAAACCAAAGGTGGTCCCTGGTGATCAAGTGTAGGGCTTAGATTTTTATGTCACCTTGAACTTGTGTGAACGTGTAGGGCGGCGTCTCACCTGTCAATCACAGACTAATGATGCCTCCTTGTGGGTGTGACCTCTTTATAAGAGCCACCCTGGGAACTTCTCTCTGACCCTTCGCCTTTCTCCTTGCTGGGATGTCGTGTCTCCCTCCTGAGGGTTACCCGCCTAGGAGTTGTAAGCACCCCCACCAGGTTCCCATTGACCTTGGATCCACTCAAGTGCACCCACCCTGCCTATGATCTCCCTGCTTTCTGCTCCACCTTTCGGCATCATCTGCTCCTCGAGTCTGAGGGGGTCCGTGGCTAACATCAGACCCACGGACTTGAGTTGGGCTGGGAATGCCTTCTTGATAGAAAATTACTTTGGGCCATGCGTGTCCTTGGTTGTGTTTCTCAAGACAAACCAGCCTAAGGGGATGTTAGGGGGCTGGGGCATGGAGAGCAAATAACCACAAGGATCAGAAGGAAAGGAAATGTTCTAAAATTAATTGCGGTGGTGATTGTACAACTCTTCTTACGCTGACTGAACTATCGAATCGGATGACTCGTGGATTATATGCCAACATGTCAATTAAAAATAAGTAAATTAGAAAAATAAATAAATAAAGCACACCAGAGAAAAGGCAACCCCCTGGAGCCTAGCACTCCAGGGACTGGAGGCAGGGGGTTGAGGAGTTGTTGCAGAGCAGGCACTGAGCGGCCATCAGTGGCTGTGGAATCGTTGGGAAGAGTCATGGTCATTGCGGTAACGTAATGAATGCTGTCTGAGTCACCGTATCACACATGTACAAAAGGGTTTATTGCCCCATGTTGTGTTATTTCGTTGTCATGTATTTTGTTATTTAGCACTTTTTTTTTTAAACCAAGAGGACGCGACCTTTGACAGTCAGCAGCAGGAAGGCAGATCCATGTGGTCCTCGATGCTGGGCTGGACCATGCAGATCCCTGCTCGGGACGGGAGGGTTTGGCCCCTTGCTGGGTCCTGGGAGTGGTGGTACCTCACTGATTGCGCTCAGGAATTGCTCTTGGATGGAAGGAGCTCACACACTTCTTGAGGCAACCCCCATTCAACAACTACCCCGTGCTGGCCCCCCTCTTCCAATGCAGGACAACTCAGAAAGACTCCCGCCTCTGGTGCTTCTTGTGGGGTCAGCGGAGTGCTTGCTGTAGTTGCCTGACCTGTCAATAGCTCCCTCTTCACGGTCCCCTTCTCTTCCACAGTGGTGGGTCCCCTAGGTATAACACCCTGCACATCCATCTCCATCGGAGAACTCATCTCCCAGGGGGCTCGACCCGCACTGCCAAGGGCTCCTCAGTGGACAAGGCCTGGACTGGGAAGGAAGGCCAATGGGCCAAAGAAACCCGTGCATGGATGACAGTGGTCACAAGTATGGCGGGATTGCGTTCCATTGTACATGGGGTCACCACGGGTCAGGGCCCCACTCCAAGGCAGCTACCAACAATACACAGAGAGAAACGTGGAAGAGTCCCAGGCTGGCACGCAGGGGTAACTGTTCAACTGCTAACCAGAAGGTTAGAGGTTTGAACCCACCAAGAGGAACCTCCCAAGAGTGGCCAGGCCACTTGCTTCTGAAGGCTCAGGTCCTTGAGAACCGATGGAGGGCACTCAGGGGGTCGGTGTGAGTCAGAATTGATCCCAGGGCAGCTGGCCTGGGGGGTTGGCTACATCTTCACTGTGAGATATAAAAGGGGCTTTCCCAAGGCCACACGGTTTGTCGGGAGCGGAGCCAGGACAAAACCCCAGGTCTGGCTGGCTCTAAAATCCTTGCTCTTCAGCATTCATCTAGCCTTGTGCCTCCCACCCCGACACAGTCCTGGGAGACCAGCAAGGCAGAGATATTCACCCCCACTTCACAGAGGGGCCGTCAGAAGCACCGGCATTGAAGAGCACATTCCCAGCCAGCCATCAGTGTCCACAAGGGCCCGGGGACCAGCTAGGCTCCTGGAAGAGAGCGCCTTGCTTTGGCAGAAGGTTGGTAGAGCAGAGAGGCCCAGGAACAGCCTCTTGCCCAGAATCTGCGGATTGCAGACACGCGTGTGAATTAAGCACTTGGCACGCACCTCGGGGCTGAAGCTCTGGGCTCCTGACAGATGGGAGTGCAGGCTGGCTCCTCCGGTGATGGATGGGAGCTCTGGGTGCCACAGAGACCAGCGTCCACGAGGGAGGGTGGGGGGAACGCTTGCAACTCCACAGCCCCCTCCCCACTTGGATTTCCCAACCCCAGTCTGCAAGGCCCCTCTCCCCAACCCTCGGCTCCCCAGAGAGGGCACTGAGCTCAGTGGAGGAACCTTATCAAGCGTTTCCTGCCCCTGGCCTCCCCTGTGAGAGCCCGGCCCCCACCCCACTCACCTTGGCTCCAATATCTGCTTCTCATAAATCACACAGCCATGGGAACTGTCTCTCAATCAATCTCTTCCAGGTGTTGGCTCAGACAGTCTCTTAAGGAGAGTGTCTCTCCCCGCAAGGCCTCCTCGTCTGGGAACAGTTTGCAGCCAGATAGCTTCTCCTCCTTCTCAGGGTCTCCCAGCTCAGACCTGAGGCCCCCAGGAACACTACAGAGAGTGTCGTCGGCAGTCCAGGGGGCATGGTAGGCCAACTCTGAGGCTCTGGAGACATGAGATGGTGGCTTTGAGCGATGCCCAAAGGGCTGATCAATATGGCTATCCCTGGATTCTACCCCCAGCAGGGATTCTACTTGAGGGAGCTGAACCCCAAAGAGGGGGCTGGAAGCTGAACGTGTTGGGTCTTCCAAATCCCACTGTAAACAGTGGGCTGTGGTGGTAGAGAGCTGTCGTCTGAGAGTGTGGCAAAGATAGACCCAGGAGAGCATAACACGCCATCCTCACCCTTTATTTCTTGGGATGGGTCTTTAGATCCAAGACATGTGACTCACTGCTGGCCAATTGGAAGTATGAGCTGTCATGGAGTGGTCTCAACTCACGGAGGCCCGGTGTGTGATACAGTAGAGCAGGCTTCTACGAGGTTTTCAGTGGTTGCTTTTTGTTTGTTTGTTTAGCAATAGATCAACAGCCCCTCATTTCAAGGTGCCTCTGGGTGGATTCGAACCACCAGCCTTCCAGTCAGCAACCAAACCCATTCACCCAGGGTTTCTTCAATGGGCGGCAGTCAGACTGCATTCACAACATCGAGACTCGCCCATAAGACCGTAAGACCCCTGTACACAAGCTTCTTCCCTTTCCTTGTTGACCTAGGAGGCTGTGCATTGAAGATGGAAGGTATTTGGACCCCTGAGTCACCCCTTGGAGGAGAACTTCCAAAGATGGTTGTCCGACCCATAGGGAGCTGAGATGAAAGTGCGAGTGCGCGCCACTAGGATGGGAGACCTTGCTGCTGAAGCACTGCCTGGTCCTCCCTGACTCATCCACTTAGATCCAGGGAAGACTGCCAGCTTACGACTGCCTCCCACTCACGTGCCACTGTGCACAAGCCAGGGAATGCCAGAGACTCTGATCAGGGACCTCTGTGGTTGACATTAACACTAGAGTATGTAAGCCAGTCCCTGGAGGAGGACACCATGCTTGGTAAACAGGAGGGGCAGCAAACAAGAGGAAGTTCCTCAGAGAGATGGCTGGCTGCAGCAACGGGCGGAAGCGTAGGAACGATCGTGACGAAGGCGTGGGACTGGACCGTGTTTCATGAGGGGTTGGAACCAATTTGATGGCACCTAATGTCAACCAGGCTATCAGTTTGCCCCAACACAGAACTTTAAATTCCATCAGGAAAAAAAAATAATCCCATCAGGAAGTCACAGAGCCGCTTGGTCCACGCATAGTTTCCACGTGAGCACGGTGAAGTGTTCTGGAATTCCCATTCTTCTCCAGGCTCTCCGAAGTCGTGGCCTCAGGCAGACTTGGGTTCAAATTTGGCTTGGTTGCCTAAAATAGGTGAACCTGGGCCCGGCTTGGATTTCAACTTCCTCCTCTGTACATCGGGATGCTCTGGGCGGCCACCACTGCAGGCTTCCCAACTATCTCTGTCTCTGGGTTTTCAACTCCTTGTGTAATCTCCTTCCCTTGAGGAAGGGCAGGCTTGGAGTCGTGCTTCCAATGGACACTGTTATTCATTGGCATCGGTCTGGCTTCTGCGACAGAGGGGACTGCTGTCGGGCCTGCGCCACCTTTGTGGCTCTGCAGATGCATCTGTGTGTCATTTTCCCTGACCCTCTGTGTTAGCAAACAGGATGCTCTTTCCTGCTGACGCATCCAAAGTAAGCGAGCTGAAGTCCTGCTCCCAAGGAGGATTCTGATTGCATTTTGTCTGAGACGGATTGGTTTGTTCTTCTGGAAACCCATGGTATCGTGAATACTCACGCCTTCCTCTTTGTCGCTGAACCTCCACTTGACCAAGCATGATGTCCCTGTTCAGGAGCTGGCCCCTCCCAATGACGTGTCCAGAGTTCATGAGGTGACGTCTCGCCACCACACCACTTCGCAAGAACATCCTGGCTGCACCACTTCCTAAACCGATTTGTTCATTCTTCTGGAAGGCCGTGGTCTAGCCCAGACACCCCCTCCCCGGCCCCCGCCATCACTATAATGGCGATGTGTCAATTGTCCAGCTTTCCTACGCATATGAGAGGATTGAAAATAAATACCATGACTGGAGCCAGGTGCATGTTCGTCTGAAAGCAACATCTTTTATATACTGGCCACACCAATATGTTCTCCTTGTTTAAAATGACTTAACGTTACAAATAAGTTCATGTGCCCTACACACACACACACACACACACACACACACACTCCCCACCTTGTCCCCTCATTCTGTCCTAGGCTGAGCCACCGATAGCATTCTGGACTCAAGGACAATTAACAACATCAGCAACCACCCGTGGACCTTCCCAGCACTCAGCGGATGCTAGCCTTACTCTGCACTCCATACAACAGATAGGCTTGTTTTGCATGCTTAACTGTTGATGGGCAGACTTTCCAGGAAGCAGCTCTGGTGGTACAATGGGTAAGCACTTGGCTGCTAACCAGAAGGTCAGAGGTTCAAACCCAGGAGCCACTCTTCAAGAGAAAAGAGCTGTCCACCTGTTCCCAACAGCCTCAAGGACCCGATGGGGCTGTAACCCAATGGGGCTGTAACCCGATGGGGCTGTAACCCGATGGGGCAGTTCTACTCCTTCCTATGGTAGAGCTGCTGTGAGTTGGAATGGGACCCACCACACACAGCATGAATGGAGTCGGCCGGTGGACTGGGGTTGGCATGTTTCTTCTTCTCCCCCTCCCTCCCTGTGGTCCATAAAAGGAGTCCTGGTGGCGTAGTGGTTACCAGTTGGCCTGCCATCCGAAAAGTCAGCAGTTCGAAACCACCAACCGATCTGCAGAAAAGACAGGGTTTTCTACTCCTATCAAGAGTGACCGTCTCGGAAACACACGGGGCAGTTCTACCCTGTCCCATAGGGTCACTGTGAGCCGGCAGTGAGTTTGGTTTGGTTTGGGTTATTTGTGGTCAATATACGAGAGGTCTTCCGAACGTTTGTGGGAAAATGGAATCAGAGAAGGGAATTTCCCCCAGAGCTTTTTGAAGCCCCCTCATGTGTGTGACAGAACATGTGTCATTCCAACCTCCTTCACACATAGAATTTGGTGGCATTGGCTATGTTTGCCACGTTTTGAGCCACCGGCTCTCTCTGGTTCCCATCTGGCCTATCACCTTCAAGAAGCTGGGTGTCTAGTCCGTTTGCCTCTTTTTGCCTGGGTGACGTCACCGTAAGCATAGGTTCTGCAGCTGGCTTCTTTTACTCCACAGATGTATAGGAAGTCTTGACACCCAGGTCCATGCAGGTCACCGCCTCCCCCTTCCACGGATGCATGACATGCTGGAAGGTAGATCTAAAATCTACACTAAACGCACCACAGTCAAGTTGATTCTGACTCATCGTGATACTCTTCAACAGAGTGTAACGGTCCCATGGGCTTCCAACGCTTTTTAAAAAAAAAAAATCATTTTATTGGGGGTTCTTACAGCGCTTATCACAATCCATACATTCATTCATTGTGTCAAGCACATTTGTACATATGTTGCCATCACCCTTTTCAAAACATTTTCTTTTTACTTGAGCCCTTGATATCAGTTCATCTCCCCCCTCCCCGCTTTCTCCCTCATGACCCCTTGACCATGTATAAATTATTATTATTTTCATGCCTTACACCGACCACTGTCTCTCTTCACCCAATTTTCTGTTGTCTATCCCCCTGGGAGGGGGTTATATGTGGATCAATGTGGCCGGTTTCCCCTTTCTCCCCCTGCCTTCCCCCTACCCTCCTGGTGTGGCTACTCTCATGATTGGTCCTGAGGAGTTCATCTGTCCTGGATTCCCTGTGTTTCCAACTCTTATCTGTACCATGTACACGCTCTGGTCCAGGCATATTTGTAAGGTAGAATTAAGGTCATGATAGTTGTGGGGGGGTGGGTGAGTATTAAAGAACTAGAGGAAAGTTGTGTGCTTCATCAGTGCCATACTGCACCCTGACTCGTTTGTCTCCTCCCCAGGCTCCCTTTTATGGTAGTAGACCACCATGTCTGTCTCCCGTGGAGTTTCTGGTGCGTTCCAACCACTGACATGTTGGTGAGAAGCTGAGCGCTTGACTTAACTGAGAGAGCACCTAGCTTATTCCATGCTGGCTGCATATCCAATCACAAAGGGGGGCGGTGTGTGGGTGAGAGAAGGATTGAGTCGAAATCCCTGAGAATGGCATCACTGTGGTAGAACTCCTGCAGCATGGGGTCTAACCAGCATCCTGCTGTCCCACTGCCTCCCCCAGCCTCCAAGTCCCAGAATACCACACTGCTGTGTGTTCTGGAACTGAGAGGATGAATCCAGGGTCCGAAGGAGAGGCATGGGTGCAATTCTCGCTGAAGGGGAGGGCACGACACGGGTTCCTCCTGCCCCCACCTTCAGGTTCAGCAGCAAAAGGGACGCATGGACCCAATCTGGGTCCCTTTGAAGTCAGTGTGTGTCCTGGTTCCTCCAGGGCTGTACAAGAGAGGGGCCGGGTGGGGAGAGGGAGCAGGACAAGGTGAGCTGTCCTGAGAACTGGGAAGAAGCTCCCTGGGTGTGGAGGGGGTGTGTGTGTGTGAGGGTGCCTGAGAGAGAGTGTGTGTGTGTGTGTGTGTATGTGTGTGTGAAGCTACAAGTAGTTCTCTGCGCATGCGTGGGCAAGTGGAGGTGTCTGCATGTGTCAGGGAGTGTGAGTGTTCATGAGCATTTCAGTGCATGTGTTTTGTGAGGGTGTTGTGCATTGGTGAGCGTATGTATGCACGTGTGTGTCTGTGCACCTGTGTGTCTGTGTGCCTAACTATGTACACTTGTGTGTGTGTGTGTGTGTAAAGATGTACAAGAATGAGTGTATATGTCGGGGAATGTGAGTGATTAGATGCATGTGAATATCTGAGTGTGTGGGAGCACATGTGTGAATGCATACATAAGTGAACATGTGTGTGTTTGTACGTAAGCCTGTGAGTGTGTATTTGTCTGCCTGTATGGGGGTGTATCTCTGCTTATGTGAGTGTGGGAGGTGTGCATATTGTGTAAGTGTGTGTGAGTAGATGTGTCAGGGACTGTGAGTCTACGAGTGTGAACGTATATGTATTTGTGCATGTGTGTTAATGAGCATATGTGATTCTGTGAGTGTGTGTGCATGCAGGTACATGGGTGTGCTAGTGAGTATGCATGTGTGAGAGGGTTGTATATGTGAGAATGTCTGTGTGGGTGTATGAGCGGATGTGTCAGTGAGTGTCAATATGTGTGTGTGTGTGTGTGTGTGTACGTGTGAGTGGGCATGGGCATTTGCATTTGTATGGCTGGGTGGAAGTGTATGTATGTGTGCAGTAGTGTGCATGAGTGTGAGTGTATGTGTCAGTGTGAGGATATGGATGGGAGTACACGTGAGCCTGTGTGTTGGCGTGTGTCTGCATGGAAGCATGTGAATGTGTGGATGCGCAAGTGAGTGTGAGGATTGTGTAAGTGTGAGTGGCATATTCGAATGTGCCTGTCTGGAAGAGAATCCCCCTCCCCATTCGAGGAGCAGGAGGGGGCAGCTGCAGGGCGGAGGGGGTGTCTCTTTCGGCAGATAAGCCTGGGGCCCATCCATCTCCTCTGACGTTATCACTGTTGTCTGAAGTACTTACAGTCCCTGCTCCAGAAGAGGAGGCCGACACTGCCCTGCCAAGGTGCTGGGGGAGGGGAGCGATCCTTGGGCCCCCGAGGACGGGCACCCTGGCCACGCTGCTTCCCACCGCCCAGCCAGGAAGGTCTGCAGACCAGAGCCACCCCCACCCGGGCCTGGCCTGTTTTTAGCTCAGCCCTGAGTGCTGGGGAGATGGCCCCCCTGCCCACCCCTCTACCTGGGGACTATTCCCAGGGAACCACTTGAAAGTGCAGCTCGTCTTTCTCAAGTGGCCCGGAGGGAGAGTGTGAAGGCGGGAAAGGGAGAGTGAGGAGGGGCGGGAGGCTCCCGCCCATCTGGCTGCCCCTTCCAATGGGCTCTTCTCCAGCACGGAAATGGGTACCACTAGCACCACCGTCCTGGGTGCCGCAAATGGCCCACCCCAGGCCTGCCCAGCTGTTGACAAAAAAGTGGCTGTCTAAGAACCCCAGGGAGCTTTTCTCTGCGTGGGCAAATGCGGGTCAGAACTGACTCCCAGAGAAAGGCCCAAGGCCCATAGAAGGTGAGCCATTGCCTGGGGTCACACAGCTAGTGGGGTCGCCACCTCGAAAAGCTGGTTTCCAGCCCCCCTTGTTTTTGGCTTCTCCCATTTCCTCGAGGCCCAGTACCCCGGAGATGAAGAGTGGCCCCAAGGAAGCCCCTTTTATTAGTCATTCAACAGGTGCTGTGAGAAAAAGGGCCTGCTGGTCTCACCACTTGAGGGGTTTCTGTAAAACAGCACCCCTCGTTGGTCGAGCCAGACCAACAGAGAGCCTGCCAACTGGGCCTTATGATCCCAGCCTTGCAGAAAACTTGCCCCCCGCCCTTCCATTACAAAGGGGTGTTCTTGACCGATTGAGGGGACCTGGGAGAGGCAGCCCTAGACAAGCTGCTACTGGATCTCCTATGGAGGTCTGATCAAGGGTTCCCCAAGTCCCAACAGCAACCCCCCACACACGTATCTTTCCAACAGCCCTGGCGGGCTTTGCACAAACACCTCCCCGTCTGTTTGTCATCTGAAAACGTGCGGGCTCTGGTCACTGCCTATAATTCTCCCCCTGTTTAGGCAGCGAGGAAGTGCAGCGCCAAGGATATTTCTAGAAACAACACAGGAAGTCCCGGTGGATGCGGCTGAGAGACTGTTTGACCAAACAGTCCCAAAAGACATTTCAGCGGCACTCTGATGCTCACTCCGTGGGCTCTGCGGGGAATTCTCTGGAATGAGGACAGATTGTCGCCGGCAGATAAGGTCAAACCCGGGGACTGGTGGGTGCTGGCTTTGGGGAGAGGGGTTCAATTCCTTGCTCTTTGGGTCTGTCTCGCTGAGCAGGTGGGTTGGGGCCTCCTCACCATATGCTATCTGGGTTTCAAGAGTGAGGTCCCAGGAGGGGAAGGGAGAGATGCAGAGGGCGGGGTGGGGGCGGAGCTAAGAGGAAGCTGTAGAACCTCCCATCATGGATCCCCACCCAGGATGTCCCCACCTGCCTCCCACCCCGGGCCTGGCCTGTCCTTAGCTCAACCCTGAGTGCCAGAGCATGATGTCATCCTCCCTGCTTGGCCCTGCCCCACTAGGGTAGGAAGAAAGGCCTGGCAGCCTCCTTCAGAAAATTAACAAGGGTACCCTGGTGGATTCACGGAAACCCTCATGGGCCAGCACCATGGCCTCGCGGGACGAGCCCTCTGGATTGGAAGCGACAGTCACAGAGGATCATGACGAGGACCCGTGCGGACCTGGCGGGATTTGATTCTATTATCCATAAGGTGGCCAAGCAGCTGCCAGCTCGCGGCAGGTAACAGCCACGCCAGCCTTGCTCTCTGAGGTGTTGTTTGTTCACTTGCTCTCTGTGGAGTCTCCATGGAAACGGAGCAGAAGCCGACACCCACGGCAGCCAGGGCGTCTTTGTGCACCTGACCCGTTGAGCGGTGATCTTTCAGAAGCAGGTCGTCAGGCCTTTCTTCAGAGGCGCCTCTGGGCAGACTCAAACCGCCAGCCTTCCAGTTCCTTGCGGAGCTCCTCAACCGCTCACACCATCCAGGGAGGTCCACTAGGTACCTGGCGCACTGCAGGGTTCCCTGAACATACCTCCGGTCATTGTGTTCACAGGTGCCCCCGCGGTCATGATTTTATAAGGAAGGACACCGGAGAACAGAGGGTTGAAGATGCGGGTCGAGGGGGCACTGCTGAGACGCGGCCAGGAAGGGACTCTGTCCCAGCACTGCCTTGGCCAGCCGGCCCACACACCCCGGTCCTGCCCTGGGAGCCTCCTTCTGTTCCAGGACTCTGACTTCACGGCGACACTGGACACGGGTTGACCGTCCTTCTTGCCCAGCCGTGTCTCGTGGCTATGCGGAAATGAGAACCGCTCCACACGGATCTAGATCCGCATTCTCTCCAACTGAGATCAGGCAGCCAGCCGGCAATCTGGCAGGCTCTGCTGAGCGCCCACTTCCTGCCAGACGCTGCGCTGGCTCTCAGGAATCCGGCAGCAAGTCCCTGGGTGTCACAGTGGGCCGGGAGCTGCTTGAGGACAGGGAGCGGGCTGTGGGCAGCTTGGTCGGCCAATGCAGTGCAAAGAGACTTTAGAAAGCTGAGGTGTTTGTCCCGCAAGCCACCGCCCTCGGAAGCCTCCACTCCTCCATGTCCCCACCTGCAAGCCGGGCACCATGACGGTCTGCGCACATCAGAGGGGGTCTTACAACGGAGTGGTGGTGTTGTCGTTGAGTCTGGTTGTGAGCCAGCAGCCCGTGGACAACACAGCAAAACACCGTTGGTCCCGCACGCTCCTCCCCGCCGTTCTTACGTCTGAGCTCACGGTGTCCATCCATCTCGTCGAGGGCCTGCCTCTCTTTCTCTGCCCCAGATGGGTCTCTTCGCATACCATGTCCCAAGGACCCAAGACATGGTCTCGCCATCGGCAAAGGAGGAGGGCCCCTGGGGGCTTTGGCATCTAACAAGCTCACCGGCCATCTGGGGTCCGGCCTGATAAGCCGTCCACCATCTGCCTGTCCGTGCGTTGCATGATGGTGGCTTACGTGTTCCTGTCCTGCTGGGAGAGGCTGGGCCACTGACACTCCGCTGCCACCGTGGTGGGACGGCTGTCGTCAGACCTCCGCGCCTCACTTCACCAAGGGGAGTGGCAGAGGGATCACTACCAGCCCAAGGGCAGGCATCCCTCCTCCTTCCCCCTTCTTTGGGGAGCCCGAGTGGCGGTGTGGCTGGGCAGCAGGCTGCTCCCGGCAAGGTCAGCCGTTCAACACCGGCAGCGACTCCGAGGAAAAAGACGCTTTAGTCCCCTAGAGACTTTCGGTCTTGGAAACACACGGAGGTGGTCCTACCTTGTCCGATAGGATGGTTCTCAGCTGGCATCGACTTCGGGGTCAGTCAGTGGGTCCTCCCTTTTAGCCCATTCAGGTGCCAGGCAACCCTGCAACATCAGGCACTCTACTTCCCTGCTGGGCTTGAAGATCCGTGCCACAGCCACACGGCACTCACAGGGGGCACTTGCGACAAGGGGGCTTTTAGAAGACCCTCAACAAGATGGATTGACAAGGGGACAGCAACAGTGGCCCGGAATATAAGGGATGGTGGTAAGCTAGCTGCGGGGCTGGGCAGGGCTTCCTTCCGCTGCACCTGGGCTTGCTTACAGCACAGCAACAGAAGCAGGACAAGTAAGAGCTCCTCCCGGCACCCAGAGGGCAGGTGTCCTTCTAGTCCCCTCAGGACAGGCCTCCTCTCGCGGCCCTCGGCCTCACTTGAACCTGGCCTGTGCCTGGCCCCAGTAAGTGTCACCGAGCTCTTTAGCTCCTCTGGGGGAACCCTGGACACCTGCTCAAAGACACGCAGCTCTCTTGCTCTGTGAGTTGGCTGCCTTTCCCGGCCAGCCGGCCCGGAAGCCCACTACACTGTCTAGCCTGGGTCTCCTGGGTCTGCATCCTGTCGTGCTTGTCCTGTATCTTCTGCCACTTCTCACCGTACCCACTATTTCTGTCTTCTCTAGCTCCCTGAGTCTAGGAGGTTCTCAGCACAGGGACACACTCTGCTCCTGGGTACTCTTCTGGATGGTAGTGAAGTCCACCACCACCACCCCTGTCAGCTTCAAGCCTGGCAGGATGGTAAAACTGACCAATCTCTTTGTTAGGGTTCCATACACCGTATTTGCATGGTCCCCCCTCACAAGGGTGCCATACCTCATTTGCATGATTAGCAAGCTGTCTAATCCCCTCAGTGGGCCACAGCATTTTACTTTCATCCCCCTACCCAATTGTTTGATGGAAATTACAGACCATGGAGAGAGAGGCTGTATCAATGTGATCCATCACGCTGCAGTCACCCACGGTGGACAGATGCCAGCAGGACTTCTGGATGAAGGGAGACCAGTGGGCAGGCATACCTGGGTCAGAATGCCTTGCTGAGACTTTGACTCAGTAACTTTGAACACATCAGCAGGAAGGGCCACTTTCTGAAGGACATCGTGTTGGATAAAAACAACAAAAACAATCGGAAGCCTTCAGTGTGATGGACTGACACACGGCAACAACAATGA
>NW_022111312.1:4495155-4497537 GCF_000313985.2 Echinops telfairi
GGTGGGGGTGGAGGACGTGGTGGAGGTGGAGGACGATGAGGAGGAGGAGGTGGTGGATGTGGAGGTGGCACTGAACTGGACAGCCTTCTCCTCTTTGGCAAGTGGGGTCACCATGAGTCAAAGTCAACTCCATGGCCACTAACCACAACCACCCTACTAAGCACCCAAGGCGCCTACCACCCAAGCAGCCCTCTGAAACAAAAACTATGGAAGCTGTCTGGACCTGGAACCCCAAACTCAAATGAGGTTCATGATAAGGAGGGGGGTTGTGAATGGAACCTTGGAGTCTTCGACCTCCGCCCACCCCATCGCCACTCTCTGGAAGTGGCCACCTTGAGGCCTGGCTTTTCTCTCCCCGGTCGTCTGGTGTAACGCGGCTGCATGGGCGTGTGATTGGATGATGTTCTCAATGCTGCAAGAACAAATGGAAATCTCCCTTCAAAACATTCTTTGGGGAAACGCTTGATCTCCATCCCCCAGGCCAAGGTCTCCGCGCCAAACATCTGAGGGAGTGGTGGGTATAACCACACGCAATGATGACCTGGCCTGCCGGCACTGAAAAGCCTTGAGCATGTGACTTGGAGCGGGAGGAAAATGGGGGCCCCATCAGAAGGATGGAAGGAAACAGCCCCAACAAGCAGGTGCCACTGTATCTTTCTCGGCCCAATTAACACAGGCCCCTCTTTCCATTTGGTTTTTATGTGGGGTGTGGTCGGAGAGTCGGGAAGAAAAAAGAGCTTCATGGTTCATTCTTTTCCAACTCTTGGCAATATCAAGAATACTTGGCCCTGGAAACAAACCCCAGGTCTGGGCCGAAACAGCTAAATCCAGATATGTTATATATTTATTCAAGGCAGCAATTGGCCAGGAAGCGGCTATAAAACACACATTTTGAATAAGAGAGGAGATTTATGGTGCCTTTGCAAATCTGAGTCATATCTCTCTGCCTCCCTCAGGCCAGGAGCCCTTAATCACTAACATCCCCATAGCCCGGACACTCAGTGGGCACCGCATGGCTTCCTTCTCTCCCGGCCGGGCCCAGCTGAAGACATGATTGGAACGATGCTACTTTATCTGACAGTAAATGAATTGCCAATCGGCTCAGAGCTGAGGTGGGGGTTGGGTTTGGGGCGGGGTTTTTTTTTCCCATGGAAAATTTAAAGAAAAGGTTGGGGGAGGGAGGTCCTTTCATATGGATCTTTGATCCGCTGGGACTTGACAAATTATTTTCCCAGGAATTTCTCCAACCTTCATGCCACAAGTGGGGGGCTGGATTTACTCTAACAGCATGGCTTTTATGTTTCAGAAATTAGAGGGCCGTAGGAGCTTGTCTTGTGTCCCTTTATCTCTTTCTTTCCTTCTGTCCCATCAACCGTCTTTTCTCTCGGGAAAGGCGTCAGGGAGCAGATGGAGCGGGGCAGCTCTTTCAAGTGTCATCTGGGTCGCAGTGGAGGCCTGGTGGTTCAGCTGTCAAGCGTGCCGACGGAAAGGTTGGCGGTTCAACGCCAGCCCTGGGAGAAAGAGCTGGTGCCCCAGAGAACCTCGGGGGCCAAGTTCTGTAATATGAAGTCACAACGAGGCAGCATCGCCCCGATGGAGGTACAACAGCCTTAACCTACCCTCAAAAATCAAAACCTCGCTGCCATCGAGGTTGATGCTGACTCATAATGACCTTATCAGACAGGGCAGAACTAACAGTCGCCGGGGATTTCCAAGACTGTAACTCGTTATGGAAGTAGAGAGCCTCGTCTTTCTGCCTCGGAGCAGCTGATGTTTTTGAACTGCTGACCTGGCAGCGTCATGGGTAACCACACCACCACCAGGGCTCCTGCCCCGCTGTCTCAAGGGGGGAAAGACCTCGGTTAGCCACCTGGATCCCTTCGTTCGGGCTCTGCCCTGAGACAAGGACTCAGATGGCGGGCTTAGTCACGTGATGAAGGAGCTGGGAGACGCAGCAGGAAAGAGAGCGAGGGAAGGTGTGTTCACCAGGGGGGTCTTCTCTGTGAGCGACGGTGGGGGCGAGGGCTGTCGATCTTGCTGGGGACCCTCTGAGAAGCTGTACAGAGCACCCTCCAAGTTGTCCGACCCAGGGGAGATGAAGCCAACTCTCCTTCAGTGCTGAAGAGGCACTCCCCCAAAGCCCCTCCCACTCACTGATACCAACTCAGAGCAATGCACCACCACCCTCCCCAATCCCCTGGAGTGTCCAAGGGCTGTCATCTTTCTGCAAACAGCCGCGGACCTTCGGGTGGGTTTGAGCCCGATGCTTTACTCGCTGCACCACTAGGCTCCCAAGAGACACTCGAAGGGATTTAAATTCTTTGGCATGACAGCCTGCCCCATGCCCGGGCCAGGAACACACTTGCAGCCAAAGGCTTGGAT
>NW_022111312.1:4498488-4500069 GCF_000313985.2 Echinops telfairi
AGACCAGATTCATGGAAACAGAGCAACTCGAATGGAAATCATGAGAACGGACACACGCTGTGAAGACTAACCAACGTCGCCGAGCAACTTGTACAGAAGTAGCTGAATGGGAGCCCAAACTGCTTTGTAAACCTTCACCAAAAGACATAACACAGCGTTCTTAGAGAGAGAGAAAGAGAGAGAGGATCCCAGATGTGGGTGTTGGTTGGGGTCTGGAGATACGGAGTGGGGAAGCCGTGAGGATTGGACTCATTACAGTCCACCCCATAGAGTGAACACCTTCTCAGGTGACAGGCCAGCCTGAGCAACTTCTCTGCCCTCTCAAAGCTCCCCTGGCCCCAGAGAAGCCCAAAGACCTCCAGGAGTAACCTTCAGACCTACACACCCTGCTGTCCCCCTAACGTGACTGTTCTAGAACAGGGACCCACTAAGCTTATGAAAACAAAAACCATTGCCATCGAGCCAGTTCCGACTCCTACAGATCATAGGCGTGGTTTCCAAGCCTGTAAATCTTCATGGAAGCAGACGGCCTCATCTTTCTCGTGCAGAGGGGCTGGTGGATTTGAACCACTCGTGTACTCAGTAGGATTGGATGGGAATTCTGCAGTTGGAAAGAGAAGGTGCATGATCATCAGCCTTTTGGGCCCCATGGAAAGTACAGTGGTTGCCTCTCCTTCATCAGAGAGGATCCGGGGTTGACCGTCCCTGACCAAGCCAGCGACGTCCATCGTGTTTGAGACGATGTCTGAGGAGGGGTCAGTGGTGGTTCAACTATTTTCGAATGTGATGCTGAGGATGTTGATGATGTTTCCGCAGCCTCTATGGAGCTTAAGTCTATGGAGGATATTTTGCGAAGGAGAGGAATTAATACCAATAAGATGAGCTCATCTCTTGGTCGGCTCACAGTTCTTCCGCCAGGCATCCTTTCTCTGGGGCAGGCACTGGGCTCTATCGACTCGGTGTGCTTTATCTTCTCGTTGGCTCTTCAGTGGGACCCGCTGAGGTTAGGCATTCTACCTGCCCTCATTACACAGGGGATGGTACGGAGGCTTGAGAGGGGAAAATGAGTCACCCCAGGTCAGATACATTTATAGCTCAGCTCCTTTAGACTTTGAAGGTGAGGTGCTTACCACTGCTGACTCAATGTGTGTGTGTGCGCATGTACACATGCACGCAGATGCTGTGATCAGCAAGCTGCTGAGGAACTGGTAATCAGTTGTCAGTAACCAGGGCCGTCACTGGATCTCCCATACCTTCATCTTCAGAGCAGGCAGGAGAGCCCCTCCCTCCCTCTCTGAACAAACTCATTCTGTCCAGCAATCAAAAAGTTAACTAGATTTTATTTTATGTACCATCAAGCGGGTATAAACAATGTCAAAAAGGTAGCGGGAGAAGCATCTATGCATTCAGACCATACTGCTGGCCAAGAATATTGAACAGACCGCATACTTCTGACAGACACAACAGATCTTTCTTGGAAGAAGTAGGGCCAACATGCTCCTTAGAAGCGAGAATGGCAAGATTGTGGACATGTCCTCCGGGGGAGGAGGTCACTGGAAAAGGATATCATGTTCGGTGGAC
>NW_022111312.1:4501935-4505314 GCF_000313985.2 Echinops telfairi
CCTGTGATCCTCCTGCATTTGGCATCATTGCATGTGTTGCGTGAGTCTGAAGAGGATTTTATAGAATGATCTCAGACAGATGGGTTAATGTCAGACTTATGGACTTGATCTGGACTGGGCTAGGATGTTTTCTTAATATACAATTACTCTTTGATATAAAGCTCTCTCTTACACACATTGGAGGGTCTCTGGATTTGTTTCTCTAGTCAACCTGGACTCACACCCTTACCTTCCATGACTCGGGGTCTTTTTTTTAAAGGGGCATTTATTGAACCTCCACTGCATTAGGTACTGGGCTGAGCTTTCCATGAGGTCTAGTTTCATTGTCATCACCGTCCTTTGAAACAGGTAAGAGCATCTCTGTACTAGAGGAAGAAGCTCAGGCTTGGACTCACTTCCGCTCCATTCTGAGCTCGGCCACACGCCAGCTTTGTGCTCTTGGGAGAATTCTTGACCTCTCTGAGCTCAAGAACACCCCAAGAATCTGCCTGTAAATATCTTGGGGATCCATCCACCTTCATAGCTTCAAGCCTCCCAGTCCCTCAGTCAGAATTTGATGAGGAGGCTGGAAGATGCAGTCACAGCCCTCTCTCGAATGCAGAGAAACGTACCAGCCCAAGAACCCATCAGGCTGTATCAGTTCCCTGCAGCTATAGGAACTAGTTGGAAGTGGGCCCAGCACCTTTCGTAGGTGCTCCATAAACAAAGGTGTCCACCACCCAGGCTGAGTCCTCGATGTGTGTTTGCTGAAGAAGTGCATGAATGCACACTGGGTGATTCCAACCCATCCAGGGGCCTCCAGTTATGCTTCCATTGCTTCTGCCCCAGGCCCTTGGCACCTGCCGTCTCCTAAGATCCAGAACGCTTCTCTTTTTCGCTTGTTACCCGGTCATTACTGTCTTGTTGCTCAGCGTTCCTTTAAGGAGACGCTATCCCAGATCAGTGTCTTCTCTCTTGTCCACATGCTTCCTTCCTTGATCTCCCCATGCCTGCGAGCCAATGGCTATGGAGTCCGTTGCCTATGGGCTGTTTCTCACACTAGACACCCGGGTGGTGCAAACAGCTCGCCCTCTTGCCTACCGATCAGCAGTGCCCAGGAAGAACAGCCTGGCAGTCTGCCCCACAAGGTGATGAAATGACCCTTCTACTTGGGAACATCTGGGAACCTCCATGACTCAGTGGAACTGCTTGGCTTTGGGATTCTTAGTTTCTCCACCTGGTAGGGGCATGGAGGCTGCCTGGGGCTGCAAACCACAAGGTCAGCAGTTCAAAGCCACCAGCCGCTGCAAGGGAGAAAGATGAGGCTTTCTACTCCGATAAAGATGTACAGTCTTGGAAACTCACGGGAGCAGTTGCCCCCTATCCTCTAGGGCGGTTACGAGTTAGAATCGATTGGATGGAATCCAGTTGTGTTTTTTTTCCCCCCACTAAGCCATGAGCTGCAGGCGGGTACAGCCCCTCTCCATGTGTTCCCTGCTGGGGTCCCAATACTTAGCATGTGCCCTGCCCAGAGAGAGCAGTGTATCTTGTAGGGCTGCAGGAATTCGTGTGATGCCTCTTGGCATCTGACTGTGATAACAAGACATCAACCCGTGAAATGTGCACCCTTGAGCATTTTGGGAAACGGTCCGTTATAACACTGCCTCAGAATCCCAGAAGTGCCTGCATTGCTGGGGGGCGGGGGGCGCAAAGCAACGTGTTCTTTTTCTGATGTGTACAACTGGCTGTGAAAAAGTTGTTGAAGGCTTTCCAACAGTGGCCGCTATCTAAATGCTGAGGGGCAGTGGGGGGCTGGCGAGGTGGCGCACATGACTTTGGTTTGGGGATGACGTTCTGGGGAATGGAGATTCTCGTATCGGTGCCTAGTTCTTCAAAGCCCTTTAAAAAAAAAAATCACAACCCACGTGTGTTTGGCCTGCAGTCAGCCAGCCCTCGTTCAGTGAAACTTGACTAATTCCATCTCTGAGGGGAATAGAAAGATCACTGACCTAGTTTCTCCATCGTGCTCAAAAGCGGCAGAAGAGCCGCTGCTTTATAATTAATTCAGGACACCCGGGACGGTCTTGGCCTAGAGAAGGTCCCAGGAGGCGCTGATGGGATGAAGAATTGGTCATCAAGAAGCCAAGGTTCCTATCTCCAGGGGAGGGGACACAACGGCCAGTTGTGATCATCCGAGGGAGGGAGGGGCGCTCTGTAACCATGGACACCAGAAGAGCCTGGGGATCCTTGGCTCACCCCTTTGAGGCTGTGTCCTGCCCATGTGGGTTGCTGAGGACAAACTCGCAGACTTGTGGCTCCTACATGAATACCGGGTCCGCCGGTAGCCCATACTGCCGTTCGGTATTGAAACAAACAAACCTCAAACTCACGGCCATTGAGTTGCTTCTGACTCATAGCGACCCTATGGGGGAGGGTAGGCCTGCCCCTGTGGGTTTCTGAGACGGCCACTCTTGCCGGGAGTGGAGAGCCTCATCTTCCTGCCATGGAGTGGCCGGTGGCTGACCTTGTGGTTAACAGTCCAACGCATAACCCTCTACACTACCAGGTCTCTTAGTTTGGCACTGGGATCCCCCAAACACTTGGTTCCAGCATCCAATTCAAAGGAAGAGACCCTTCAGAAAGCCAAGCGTGAGGACCCACTTGGGCTGATCAATCCTTGGGAGTCAGTTCCTTGTGGGTTTTCTGTTCAAAGGCTGCGTCGGGTCCATGAAGATAGATGACACTCAGCTCCCCCACACCCAGGGGCAGTGGATGCTCAATGCCCCCAGACCAGCAGGCGAAAGCAAACAGGATCAAGAATTTGTGTGCCAGGCCACCGCTCCATCCCGTTTCCTCTACCTACCAGGACCGGCTGCCCCGGGGTCGACTCCGCCTTACAGACACCCTGTGCGTGTTAGAAGGGAACTGTGCTCCGTAGGGCTTTCCACGGCTGGCTCTTCAGATTCAGATCTCCTGGCCTCTCTTCCGAGGTGCATCCAGGAACTGCTAACCTTCCCGTGAGCAGACAGCCACATTGGCTCTGCTCTCCCTTCCAGCTACATTTCCCCTCGGTTCAATCAGCAGAAAGAACAGGGAAAAGGAACACAAAAAAAACAGGGTGGGGGTGTTTTCAAGGGCCTTGTACTTTTTGAGGCACATGGTCTTTATTAGGTATTAATTGGCACTCAAATATATGGAACGAGTACTGTATTCTCACCCTTCCCCCTCCCCCTTTAACAACGTACAAGAAGACATAATCGCATACAAGCATACACTCGCTCACGTCCTTGGACATACTCAGCCTCGCGAATTACCCTGTACTCTTTATTAGGGTGAGTTTAAAATGAAAAGGGGAAAGAAAAACGCAAAAAGCAAGAAAGCAAAGCACCGTGGAAAGGGC
>NW_022111312.1:4505739-4517692 GCF_000313985.2 Echinops telfairi
CCGCGCTTGTCAGCACAGAGCTCCAGGCCCGCTTATCACAGTTCTGCCCGCAGGTCGACCCGGCACTTGGTGAAGTTGTTCAGAGCGAGCTTTCCGGTGGGGAAGCTGCAGGCCACGTTTCGGCGACAGACGGGTGGACGGGAGAAGAGCTGGAGAGGCGGCGGGGCTGAGGACGACGTGGCGCCAGGGGGAGGCCCGCGTGATCCTGACTCCGCTGGGAAGCACAGGGTTGGACGGAGCCCAGGTGGGTGGGGAAGGCAGGGCAGGAAAGGAAGAGAAGCTGGGGCGAGGGGACATTTCCAGAGACGTCCCTCGGCAGAGGTAGGTGCGGACTTCTCTTAGTCAAGGGGAAACCAGTGGCTGTCCCGTCTGCTGCACCTCGTGGTGACCCCACGTGGTCCCGAGGGGAGCTGGGCTCCACAGGGCTCCAGAGGCTGGGGTTTGGGCAGGCGTTCACCAGCCCTTTCTTCTGAGGTTCCTCGGGGCGGACTCGAACCTCCCACCTTTCCGTTAGCAGCCGAGCGTGCTCATCATGTGCACCCCCCTGGCTGCCCCCAGCTAGGGGATGGATGGTGGTGAATTTAGGTGACAAGGGCCATTTAGTGGGGGGGAGAGCAGCGTGAGCCCCACATATTTGGAAACACACCTGCCTCAGGCCTTCTCCCAAAGAAGGGACTGGGTCCCCTTGAGATCATTGAAAGTGGGGGGGTGGGGGAGTTAATATATTATTATTTATTATATAACATCGTCAACATTAACACCAAGACAGGCAGGAGACTCTGACTAGACCCTGGGTAGAAGCACTGGATGAGGCAAAGACTCTTGGGAGACCTAAGAAGGAAGTCGGAAGGGGCATCTGGGGGTGGGGTCGGGGGGCAGGAAGGTGGCCACGGATGAGTGTGGGGTTCACGAAGGGTAGGGAAAGCCATCTTCTTTCTGCTGGCTTTGCAAGTCCGGAGACAAAAGGGCAACATCACATTGTTTCGAATGGTGGCTTCAAGCGATGGATGGATTCGCCCGGTATCCGGGGAAGGGCCCTTAAGTGCAGGCGTGGTCAAAGAAATAAGAAAGTCTTGTCCGTGGGGTTCTCTGTGCTACGGTCTCTCTCTCTCTCTCTCTCTCTCCATGGTCAATGTCTTTGTCAATGAAAGATTCGCTTTAACTGCTGTCACTCCACTCTGGCACCATGCCCACCCCGTGCACCGAGTGGTACTGGTGTGGGGACAGTGTCCTCGGCACGCCGTGAGAGTACAGGAACTCAGGGGGCTGGAGGCCTCCGGGGGACTGGAGGCCCGTCTGCGGCCCACACTGTCTAACCACCGGCTGGTGGGCCACGGGGTTCTGATGCTGGAACATGCCCTCGCCGAGCTGTGCGGACCCATGGTTGGCCACACCAGCCAGCCGGGGGACCAGGGGCCCGGAGGTGAAGTGAGCGGAGAAGTGCTGGTAGGGCAGCCTGTCCATGGGCTGCACGGTGGTGACGGTACAGCTGCTGTAGGAGGGCATGCCAGGCCAGGTGTTGCAGCTGATGTCCTCTAGGCTGGGTACTGGCTCACTGGGCGGTGCTGAGCTGGCGTACATGCAAGCCTGCCGCTGGGCTGACTCGGTCCTGTAGGAGGCACTCAGGCCCTGCTGTGGGGGGTAGCTGGAGCGGTAGAAGGGGTCCTCGTCACTGGGGGACGTCTCCATGTAGGGCTTCTTATAGGGAAGGTCTGTGGTGGGGCAATCTTCATCTGCTAAGACAGGAAGAGAGAGACCAGTGAGGCCAGCAGCAGCCACCGGACAGCTCGAGGCAGAGAGGGCTGGTTAGCCCAAGAACGACGATGCATCGGAGAACAGCCCCAAATGGCCAGTCAGATACCAAGGGGTGGACTGTAATGCCCAAGGTCCCGGACTGCATGCGTAGCTCCAGGCAAGCAGCTGGACCTTTTTTTCTGAGGGCCAACACTTCAGGGGTGACATGGGCAAGAGAATAACTTTCAAGAAACACTAACCCAACACTGTTCTCGTCCCTCCTCAGAAGGTCAATTCCATGGAGGCAGGGCACGGCCTGTCTTCCTGTGCCGCTTGTTGCCGAGTGGACTCTGACTCCCAGTGGCCCCCGTGGGTCAAGAGCAGGACTACGCACCAATGGCTGAGTGTTCGGACCGCCAGGTCCTTCTTCCGAGACATCTCTAGGTGGACTTGGACCTCGAATCTTTCCGTTAGCTAGCAGCCAGGCACATTAGCTGTTTGTACCACCCAGGGACTATCTAACCCCACCACTCTATTCTCAGAGCCCTGTAGATACTGTACACAGTATGGAGTCATGGTAATAATAACCTCCACCATTGTGGTCCAAACGAACACTGATAGGGTGCTTACTCTACTCGGCACTAATCTGAGCACCCTCCGGAAGGGAATGAGTCCTTTCATCCTCCTTACATCTTTAGGAGGTGGGGCTAATTAGTATACCCATTTTACAACTGAGAGAAATGAGAGACAGAATGCTTAAAAAACTTGCCCAAGGTCTCACTTGGCTGATAGACCGTGGAGCCAGGATGGGAACCTAAATAGCCTGGCTTCACAGTCTTCCTTTGCTCCTCAGAGAAGAAGTCCTTGTTACGCAGATAAAGAGATGCAGTAAATATTTGTACGATGGATGGATGGGCACGTTGATGAACTCTCGAAGCCCTACTTGATGCCTTAGGTAAGCAAGTACTCAGCTCATGTTTGCTGAGTTGGGATGATTCATGTGTTGATGTTTCCTGGGCAAACAAACTCCTTCCCTTTTCTGTGCATTAGTTAATCCCTTTCTAAAACAGCCGTCTGTGTGGGGCAGCGGGGCTAGTTCTGTTGCTGAAAGCAGGACGTCTTGTTTAACCACTTGGGAGTGACTGGCTTATTTACTTACCGTCATCGAGTTGATTCCAACTCACAGTGACCCTAGACAGAGTCTTGGAAACCATAAATATTTACAGGAACCGACAGCCTCACCTTCATCCCAGTGCGCAACCGGTGGGTTTGAACTGGGGTCAGCAGCCCAAGGGCTAACCCACAACACCACCAGGGCTCCTTCAGGGCCCATAAAACAGTGCTAGGTACTGTCTCTCCTATCAAAATGTTCTGGAACATGAACTGTTAAAATCTCACGTGCACCCAAAGTTTCGCATGCCAACTGCGGAGGCTCGAGGAGACCCTAAATAAAGCCTGGAACCCAGAAGATGGCAACTACATGAGCCTAGTGCTCAGGATCTGTGGGACGCAAGCGATCCCTCTACCCTGACAGTCCTCATCATTAATGCAGCACTGATGCCTGCCACGTGGGAGGCTGAGAATGAAGTAAGGCAGCACCTGTCACTCCGCTGACAGAAGCTCTTGTCACCAGTGCACACGTGTTCACCGTCTCATGGGCAACCTCATCAGAATGAATCACACCTGACCAAGATGTCAACGTCAGCCCAGACCCCATTCCTTCACTTGAATTCGACCCCTCCACACGGGATTTCTCCCTTCGTCTTCTGACCTCTTTCTAACCTGCACAGGCTCATCCATGATGCCTGTCTGTAGAGAGAGTCATGCAGCCCACTGTGCTGACCAACGATCATGAGAGGACAACGCAGGACGACATCAGTGTTGCTATTGATTGAGCCCGGAAGGAGTCCTGGTGGCCCAGAGGGTTACACCTTGCACTGCTAACCACGAGGTCAGTAGTTCAAACCCACCAGGCACTCCAAAGGAGAAAGATGAGTCATTCTGCTCCTATAAAGGTGTCCCGCCTCAGACCCCCAAACGGGCAGTTCTACTCTGTCATCCAGGGTCGTCGTGAGTTAGAAGTGACTTGATGGTAGTGCGTGGCATTTACTGAGGATTTGCTAAGTGACAGATGCCATCCTTAGAGAAGCTTTAACTCACTCAGGGCAATTCCTCGAGAGAATAGCCCTCAGTCGCATTCCACACATGCAGGTTCTGAAACTCATAGGCTTGACTTGCCCAAGGTCACACAGCTGGAAAAGGGCAGAAGTTGGAAACAAAATCAGGTCTGACTAGCCCTGGCTCCTAACCCTGGCTTCCAGCTCTCCCGATTTCTAATCTAAGTCCCCCGGCTTTGGATCGGATTGTAAAACAATTCCCCAATCCAGGTGGAGTCACTTGGATGTGTCTCCCACCAAACACCCTCATTAGCTTCCTTCGCCAAGGAGGATGGCCCTCACAGGTCAATCAAAAGTCTCCCCACGCAAAACACTTAGCAAATCTACTTTCAGTTAGGCTCTTTCTGGAACACATCTGGGACCCATAGGATGCCCAAACATCTGAAAAAGAAAAGGGGGGTGGTGGTGAAAAATGCAGTCACTCTTTCAAGTGTTTTATCTGCATCATGCCAACCATCCAGATGTTTGAAAACATCCAGATGAGTGAGCGGTCACATTTTCCACCTTTCAACTCGTGTGTGTGTGTGTGTGTGTGTGTGTGTGTGTGTGTATGTTCCCTTAGAGGCAGGGTGCATCGGGAACAAGGGGATCTGGGAGACATTGCCACACTCCACTTGTTTGTCCGCCATCCCGGGTCCTTCCTTGTTCCTCTCCTCCCAGTCTTCCTTCCCCCACCAGATCCATAAATCTGATTTTTTCCCCATTGTTGCTGGAACCATAACCTTTGGGTTTCATTTTTTGTTCTTTCTTTCATTTAACCAGGGCGTTCCTCTTCTCAATAACAGAGTGTACAGCTGTGGAGCCCGTAGCAAAAGGGGAGGGAGGAGGCGGCTGGGGGGGTGGGGGGAGAGGCAAACGCATCGTTCCAGAGTTTCTGAGCCCCTTCCAGATTGGTTACAAGTTTAAAAAAAAAAAGAGGGGGGGAAAGAATAATATAAAAAAGGCCAGGGCACATTTTGGAAAATCGTAAAAATCGTACATTCCAGTCTTTAATACCCCAACCGAGCGCATGCAGAGCCCCGAGAGAAAGGGGCTGCTGGCTCCTTGGTGGACGCAGGCCCTGAGGGTCCCCAAGTTCCTCTTGGGCCTCCTTGTGTTGTAACGACATTCCAAAGCTGGGACCCAAGTTTCAGACTGTTCTTGAGACGTGCTCTGAGTGTAATCACTTGAGGTGGCTTATTCTGCTATAACCACGTTGGACGTCCAAGTTTGGGGAGTAGGGTGTCATCAAGGCACCGGGCCATCTAACACTGGGTTTGGGAACACTATCTCCAAAGAGTGGCTCATGACATCTGGATGATCCTGAACCCAACGGAGTCTGCGTGACAGCCGTAAAGGGCTGCCTGGTCACAGCACACACCAAACACACCCACTGTGTGACAGAGGACTGGGCTCCACGGGGTCTTCAGGGTCTGAGAACCGCCAAACTTTCTGTTTGGCAGCTGAGCATGTTCACCATTAATATCACCGTGTCTGCCTCCAATCCCTGCACAGCGCTGTGATAACACTGGCTCTTTGCCTTGCCCCAGACACTTCGGATTCTGGAACAAAATGACTGTGGTGGTGAGTTCAGAGCACAGTCCTGATGCTGACAGTCGCCGCCCTTAGGGGAATCACTGGACTCTCCAACCTCAGTGTTCTGGCCCATTAAGTGGGCTCAGACTGACATCTCTGGTGAGAGGCATGAGATAGCAACATGTGCAGTCTAGTTTTCCTAGCACATGAAGCGAGTGCTCAATCTTATCGAGGCAACCAATGTCTACAATGTTCCCTGATCCACTGTCCCTCTCGGGTAGCGTGACAGACCACCCAGCACTTGCGGGTGTCTGGGGGGGTGGGCAGTTCTAGAACTGGAAAACTCACGGAGATGCTTTCCAACCACTCAATCATTGAGCAAATGTTTTCACCAGTCCAAGATGGGCCACCTCCCTGGCCAGTGGAGTCCATCAGAGGAAAGGCCACTTGCTTCATCTTCGTGGGGACCCTAGAGCCCGGGGTGGTCAACAATCACTCCCCAGCTGAGGGGCCTCCAACCAGTCAGAACTACTGCCCAGTTCTGCTGCCTCTCAAAATGAGGCTCATCCTAACCCATCCTCAGCTTCTCCGTCTTCCTGTGTTCAGGGGACGTGGGAGGATGGGGGCCCTTGGCCGGGTGGGTGGGTTGGTTGGTTGGTTGGTTGGTTGGTTGGTTGGTTGGTTGGTCGGTTGGCTGGTTGGTTAGTTTGTTAGTTGATTGACTGACTGTGTGTGTGTGTGTGTGTGTGTGTGTGTGTGTGTCCATGGTCTTAGAGTCTATGGAAATAGGAAAAGCTGGAAGGGCACAGTAGGAAGATTCTCAACAGACCCTCAAATGATCCTGGTTCCAATCTCAACCTGGCGCCGTCCAACATCACTGACTCTATGGCTTTGCCTCCGAGCAGCCTCCCTCCATTCAAACATAAGTTGCAGGGGAGGAGAAGCCATTTCCACCTGGCCCACAACATGCTCGGTACTGCGGAGTCCACTCCCACTCCTGCCAATCCCTGTGCGTCAGAGTAGAACGGGGCTCCCAGAGGTCTCTGCAATGGCTGGATTTTTATCGGTCCATCGCCAGGCCTTTCTTCCACAACCTCTTTGGGTGAACGCAAGCCTACCCAACTTTCAGTTAGCAGTTGAGCGAGTCAACCATGTACACGTACACACACACACACACACACACACACACACACACAGCCTTGTCCTGGGGCTCCAGCCAGTAGTGAACTAGTGAATGCTCAGGAGACCTCTCACTGATGGATGAGTCCCAGAGTTGTCGTTCCCCAGCTCAACTCGAGGGCTTCTAACTCCATCTCTCAGTTGTCTGGGTGCTCCCTGCCGATTGGGGGTGATGGGCACCACCACACAGACTAGCTCCAAGACAGCAGCTAGGATGCAATGACGAGAAAGATGTGAGATGGCTGGAAGCACGCCCCCAATGCAGACAGAAGGCACCCCGAAAGCCCTTTAGAACACCTTCAACTCTGCCTTCCTTTTGAATCGCCAGCCCCCAGAAACGGTGTTGCCCTGCCATCTCTACTAGGGCTGCCTCTGGTCTTAAAAGTGGGAAAGGAGGGAGACAGACAGGCCATCATGCTCCCAGGTCCTTGGGTCCAGGGTTGATGGAGTAGCGTTGATAAAAGGCCTACCCGGCTCCTTCGGCTCCACCCATTGGCAGAGAGATAGTTTGCAGACAGCCAGCTGCAAACACAAGGGAGCCCTCTGGCCTGCCTGGCCCTTTGACACTTCAGGGGGCCTGACTCTGAGACCCACTGGACAGGAGACAGACAATGAGGGGAAGTCAGATAGCGGGGGGCCAGGGGGAAACCACCCAAGGAGTTATCACTTAGCGGGGATCCCAAACTGGAAGGAAACTTCTGTTGATTTCTTATCACTTTACAATGTGGAGCCTGATGATGAATTGTTTTTTGTTGTCTCCAAGGAGGCCCAACAGGGCTTGGCTGGGATGCCCCCCCCCCCATCTCCGGCAGCTCCCTTTGGGGACAGGGGAAGGTGAGAAGGACAGGGGTCTGTGGGAGGCCCAGAAGAGGTCTGCAGGGGACCCAAGGGGGACTTCTGGCTGGTTCTCTCCCTACATAGCTGCATGCCATTGGGCATGGTACACAGTCTCTCCCAACCTCAGTCTCCACATCTGTGAAAAGGGTGGATCCTTCATGTGGTTATCTCCACCGGGGCACCAAGCCAGGTGCAGTCCATAGGCCTGTCTCCTCCCCACTCCCCACTCCCCACTCCAAGCCACCTTCAGCTCCCACCTCGGCAGCCCGGCAGCCGCCCGGCAGGCCTGTGGCATCTGCTCCAATCTCCTGCACCCAGAGCAGGAAAAGGACCACCTACGTCACAGCCACGCAGGCACACACGTCAAAGCCTCTCTGGCGAAGTCCTCTGAGTGGCTGGCAGTGCTGGCTGAAGGTTGCCGCCCTGTCAGCCATCCAATGTAGGGTCAAATGGCGCCCAGCCCTGGGCCACCCCCACGGTTCATTCCAGTCAGCACCTCTGCGACCCATGAGGTTTTCACCAGCTGATTTCCAGAAGTGGTTGACCACCAGGCCTTGCTTGCCCAGTCCATCTTTCCCACCTGGACACGCTTGCTCTGGACACCCTATTGTACCTACCTCCCCCAGAGCCAGGGAGTCCCCCTTTGCCCAGAGTGGGGGAGACTTTCTTCTCTGCCCGGAAGCCTTCACTTGCCTCTCTGCTTTTCTACCCAACTACAAGTCTGCAGGGACCTCAGCACACGCCCTCCCTGGCCCCAGGCCCTGACTGGACACTGGCTGGATAGTCATTAGCCCTCTGGACTTCTCCTTGCAAGCACCCAATCGCAATATTAACTAAGCAACTGCATCGTTACTGGAGGTGCAGCGGTGGGTCCGGGGTACACTCTCGCCCCAGGTGAAGAACGCTGAAAATGCCATGCTCTGTCGAAAGAACAAACAGATCTGTAACGCAGGAAGGACGGCCAGAATATTCCTCGCAGGTGAGGATGGCGAGACGTTGTCTCCCGTACTTGGGATGTGCACGGTGGTGACATCATCTGTTGTCAATTTGAGATGGGAGAGTAAAGGGGTGGAGTTTAGCCTGTCAATCAGGTCGCAGCTTGATGACCTCATTTGGAGGTGCTAAGGAGATAAACGCCTGGAGGCGGGACACATGCTCACTCCCTGTGAGACATTATTGACAAGGAGCCTGATGGAGCTATGCTGATGCAGCCAGAGCCCCGAGAGCTGGAGGAGCCACGTGGAGACCCACACCAGCGTGGAGATGCTTCCACTGCCACTGGATCCATAAGACTTTCCCCCCAATGGCCTGCGATCTTCCTGCATTCAGCATCATTGCATGGCTGCGTGCATCTAAAGAGGAATTTATGGGCTCGTATTGGACATAAGGGCTAATATTGAATTTATGGACTTGATCTGGACTGGGCTGGGATGTTCTCAATATACAATTGCTCTTTGACATAAAGCTCTTTCTTATACACGTAGGAATGTCTCTGGCTTGGTTTCTCTTGTCCACCCGGATGAACACAACGTGTCATCAGGAGAGACCAGTCCCCTGCAAAAGGACACGTATTGTGCTTGGTAAAGTAGAGGGGTGACAAAGAAGACCCTCGATGAGTGGCTGGACACCACAGCTGCCGCGGCAGGCTCAAACACCAGAACTGCGGTGAGGCTGGCGCAGAACTGGGTGGAGGTCCCTTCTGCAGTCCAGCGAGACAGTAGGAGCTGGAACCAACTGGACGGCACCGAACAACAAGAGGCAGGAGACCCGGGCTCAACACCCCCGGCCAGTACACCTCCCGTGCAGCCACTGCCCACCTGTCAGTCGACGCTCTTGGGTCGTCATGGTGCTGAGCAGGTTCCAGGTGATGTCAGATGAGCAAGAAAGATCTGGCAACCTGCTTCCGAAAACTCAGCTCACGAGCATCCCGGGGAGGGCCATGGGCCCCTGCACTGCTGATCGAAGGGCCGGCGCAGGACCACGCCGGGCTTTGCACACGCGTGGAGAAGGAGGCGTGGTCAATCCTAGGAGCTGGTATCCACCCAGGGCTCTGTGGGGTGTCCAGCCTGCCGGCCACGGCAGGAGCTTCTAAAGGGCAGGCTGGAGGCTGGCGGGTGCTCACTGGATGCCAACACATGTCAGGCGCCACTCAAGGTGTTCCACGGGCTTCTCTCATCCCCTCGCCTAACAACGTTATCAGCCAGGCAGCGTGGTTGTCCGGTTTTCAGAAAAGATAGCCACAGCCCAGATTGATGAAGCAAATGGTGCAGGCTCACCCAGCAGGAAGCATGCTGACCACTGACATGATGGCAGCCCTGGGTTGTCCTCCCTCTCCCACCAACTCCAGCCCCCTCCAGGGGGAGGGCAGGCCACATAGGCCACAGATCATGCCTCTCCATCCCCCAAGTCTCTCATGAGAGTCAATAGCTCTCAACCCACAGTGCCACCCTCACCTGCCTCCTCATCGCTGCTGCTGCAGCCTGGCAGCCTGCTGGACCCTGCTTTCAATAACCCCACTGCTGGGAATATCAACTACTAAAAGCGCCGGGTCACCCTTCACGGCTCCCTACCCGCCTCGTGGTCCGGCACTCCCCTCATGGACAGAGCTTCCCATGAAACCTGCACAGGGCTTGACCCAGCACCCCCACCCCCACCAGCCTCTCTGGGGAAGGGGGCTATTTTGAGGGGGAAACTGATAAACCAAAGTAGAAGAAGCCAGGCAGGAGGGGATGGTGGCGAAGAGCACTGGCCATGGAGTCCACAGACCAGGCTTCGGCTCCAAGGCCCGCCCTCCGGACCTTCCCCCGAGCACCGCCCTTCCCTGGGCGACCTTCCTGGTGAAGTGGGTTCACCCGGTCTTCGGAGCAAGGAGATGGCCAGGGGTGGGCTTGAGTCGGGAGGAAAGACCAGCTGCTTCTGAGCAAGTAGAACTCAACCATGCCCTTGAACCCTTTCCCACTCCGAGCGAAGGTTGGCAGCCCAGGGAGAACAGCTCAAGGTGTCTCTGGGTCTCAAGGTGTCTCCGGGTTTCCCAGGGGGTCCATCGCCACAGGGCAAGCCGCCTCCCACTCGGTGTGAGTGAGGCTGAAGGAAACCCTCCAGGAGGTGGGCTGACAGAAAGACCTCCACCAGAGACTCCAGCGCACCCACGGCAGTGACAATGGTGCACGGCAGGGCTGCGTGTCCTTCGGTGGTGCACAGGCTGGCCATTAGCTGGGGCCGGCTCCACGGCACTGACACAGGACGGTGGCAGCAGCACACCTCCCGGTCCTGTGCCACCCTCACTACTGTTGTGACGCCTGGACCCACTGTCGCTGCCACTGTGTCCTTGCATCTTGGGGGTCTGCCCTTTCTTCTGTTTCGCTGCCCCTCTCCTTTCCCGAGCATGATGTGAACCAGATGCTTGCAAACGGCTTCAGCCGGGGTGCGACCTGCCTCCCAGGACACAGGTGTCTGCCTCTGGGTTCGGGTTTCTGTTATATGTCAGGTGTCTGCTCTTGGTCTCGTGAGCCCTGTTGGGTTACGCATGACGCATGGAACTGCTCACGGCGAGGTCAACCGTTGTAAACCACCCACCGCTCCAAGCGGTAAAGATGGCTAGCCTCCGAAGCGCCCAGGAGGCAGCTCTACTCTGTCCTGTAGGGTCCCGAGGAGTCAGAATTGACTCCGCCTCACTGGTCGTGAGTTTGATGCCGTTGGTGGCTTCCTGGTTTCCGGCAACAGCCTGCCCCACACCAGGATTGACAGCACGGGTTCGTATCGAACGCAACATGGACTTCCAAAAGAACAAGCCGGCGCCTCCCACCACGAAAAAAAATTTAAATAAATAAATAACCCCACCAAATAAACACGCCTATCTTTCTTTGAAGACGAATGGCCAGGACGCTCCTTGGAGGCCAGGATGGCGAGATGCAGGCTCGTGCACTTCAGGCATGCTGTCAGGAGCGCGCAGCCCCAGGTGTGTTTGGAAGAGCATCACCATTTACAGAGCAGAAGGTGGGGGTTCCAGGAGGGGAGGCCACTTCCCCGAGGTCGCACGAAGGACTAGTACCAGAGTCACGATGGGAACCTGGGGCTGCCGGCCCCTCGCTGCCTCCCCCATTGGACCAGGCTGCCGCTCAGACCCAGAAACTGGTCCAGGAGCGGAACTCAAGCAGTCCCTTCAACTCTGGCTCGGGAGCTAGCCCTCCCAAAAGTCCCTTTTGTTAACGCAGCCCCTCCGGGCGAAGGGCTTACGAAGAATTCACCTGTCCCCGATTTGGCCGCAGCCACGAGCAAAGTCCAGGTAAAGAGGGAAAGAGAACTCTGAGGGATCCCGGGGCAGACACACTGGCAGGTGTGCCAGGGCTGGAGGGCCTGCGGGCAAGGGGACTTCCCAAGGTTCATGGGGAAGTCCCGCCCTCTTTACATCCCAAGTGTCCAGGAGCCTTGCGGCAGTTGCAGGATCTGGTGCCCACTTGCTGAAGAGGGGTGGAGTCTGGCCTGTCAAATCAGGTCGCAGCTTGATGACC
>NW_022111312.1:4518468-4524673 GCF_000313985.2 Echinops telfairi
GGGTCTCTGTGCTAGCGGCCACACTTCGCATTTCTGGCCATCTCCACGTCCTGGTGTGTCGGTTTCATTTTTCAAACACACATACGTTTCTGCACACATTTTTTTTCTAAGGAAAGGAAGCGAGCGAGCGGCAGGGGAGGCGAGCCTCGCAGGGGCTGTCACACCTACCTTTCCTCTTGGTGCAGTGGTAGATCTGGCCGTGCTCCTGGGACAGGGGGTAAGGGTTGGGCGGGGGCAGAAGGTCCTGGGAGGTGCCGGAGACGCCGTTCTCGCACTGGTACTGGGTCCCCAGGTTGGACGAGGTGGACAGCGCCCGAGATTCGCTGCTGAAAGGACTGTGGCTGGAAGCGACTTTCTGCCTGACTGTGCTCCTGGGAACCACGGGATATTCTTTACTGAAAGAGAGGAGACGAGAGGCTGTGGGTGATGGTCCTCACACGGAGCCACTTCCTCGCCAAGCCACAGGTCCACGGATCCACCGGAAAAAAACACCCAAGGGAAGAGGCAAAGACGTCTTTGGTGAGCAATGTCACCAGGTCCTCTTCGTGTGTGCGGGGAATGCCGTGGACAGCTATTGGGGCATTAGCTTGTCATGGCTCATGCCTTAGACGAGCGGGTGCATGAATCGTTCTATGCATGTGCAGACAGCGGAAGACCACTCTCGACCAACAAGAGCAAGAAGCACCCTACGGGCCATCATCCATCGCAAAGCAGATGCTGAAAAAGGTGCGCCATTCGATGTTCTCTTGTCTCTGTAAGTGCCCCACCACAGGAGCCCTGACGGCATAGTGGGTTGCAGGTGGGTCTGCCAAGCTCAAGGTCAGTGGTTTGAAACGACCAACAGTTTGAACCCCTAAGAGAGAGAGGAGGCTGCCTGCTCCTGTGAAGATTGACAGCCTCGGAAACACACACACACACACAGGGACGACTCTGCTCTGTCCCCCAGGGGCACTGAATGGTAGTGAGTTTTGATGGGAAGCTGCGGAAGAGGCAGGACACGTCACTTGATGTAAGTTAGGAGATGGTGGGCCCTGGCTGCTTCTGGAGGGTAGAATGATGGCAACGTCTTTAGACCCAAGACCCCTCGGTGCACATCGGTGCTATTGTTGTTGTGGGTGGGTGCCATCCAGCCGAGTCTGACTCACAGGAGCCCCGAGGGACTGAGCAAGACTGCCCCGCATGGCTTCCTCGACGGGGCATTCTGGAGGGGAGCGGACAGCCAGGCCTTCTCTCCTGCAGAGCCTCCAGGAGAATGCACAATACCAACCTTTGAGGGTGAACAGCCAAGCACTCCACCACTGTGCCACCCACCCACCCAAACCCACTGTCAGCGAGTCGAGGCTGAGTCCCAGCAACCCGACAGGGCTGCCCTTTCGGGTGTCAGGTGTCAATCCTTCTGGGGGTGGGATAGCCCCTTCTTTCTCCCGAGGGTGGGTTTAAACCGAGCCACAGCACCGCCAGGGCTCCATCCCTATCCGTTAGCACTTGGCTTCCCAGCACCGAGAGCCTATGAACACAATTAGTCCTGTGTTGAAAAAGAAGAAGAAAGATGGAGTCAAAGGATGAGTACTTGCAAAGGATGAGTACTTGGGCAGGGGGTGGGTGCGGGGGGGAGACACCCCCCCACAAGTAGAGGGGGGCAGTCCCAGAGCCCAAAGTGACATGGGACCCCCTCCAGGTGCCTTTTCATCGCTCCCCTCCCTCCTCTGCCCCTCAAGCACCATGCCACTACAAAAGCATAGGAGCAGCTGACAGACACAGCATAGCCCTGCTTGAGAGGTGAGCCAACTAGAAGGGAGGAACGAGATACACAAAGCACCCTGTCCTCCCCCAGGGGGAGTCACCGCAGGCAGAGGAGGCAGAGCAGGCTCCGACTCGGCTCCCAGGGTCAGCGTAGGCCCAGAGAAGCAGGGCTGTTTGTGTTGATCTTCATTCATGCCCAGAGAGGCGTTCTCCATCCCACCAGCCCATGGTCCAAGCAGTGCCCCTGTGAAGAAGCCCCGTGACCTCGGAGAAGGAAGACCATCTATTCCAGCCTCCGTTTCCTTGTCTGTAAACGGGGACGCGACAGAGGATCTTTGGAGAAGCCAGAGTCCTGCCTCCCGAGCCCCTCCAAGACCTGACTTCCCGTGGGCATCTAAGAATAAGGGTCCATCCAGGGAATTAAAGATGCTGGAATTAGGGAGGCTGCACACTCCAGGCCAGACCTGCGGTCTACTTGCTGTGGCACCTAACCTTTCTGAACCTCCATCTCCCAACCTGTGCATGGGGGAACCCACTGATAACGACACCCGTTAGAAAGTTGTACCTGGGACATGGGGCATGGGAAAGTAGAGCTTGGTGGCTCTGTGGTTAAAGCGCTCAGTCGCTAACAGAATGAAGGGCAGCTGCTCCATGGGAGAAAGAGGTGGAAGTCTGCTCCCAGAAAGACTCCGGCCTTGGAAATCCGATGGGCAGTTCTACTCTGTCCCATAGCGCCGCCAGGGCTCAGAATTGACTGCGTCTGATGATAGTGGGACAGCGGGACCCAGTTCACGCCAGAAATGATGGTCATTTCTTTACAAAACGGTTTGGGGTGGTCCCAGCCCATACATTCCTCAGGAGTCTCTCTCCCTCACTTGGAGAATCTTAACCAGGGGAATTGTAAGGGGATGAACTTCAATTGGAAAGTCCATTGGCCTCTCGTTGACATACCCGCCCTTCTTTCTATTACGGAACGGAGGCAGGCAACGAGCCACCATGATCTTAGCAGCCCCAGTGACTGGTGAGCCCTGGTGGGGAGATGGTTAAGTGCTTGGGTGCTAGCCAAGAGGTCACTGGTTCCAAATCGCCAGCCGCTCTAGGGGAGACAAATGTAGCAGTCCGCTTCCATAGTGATGATGGCTTGGAAGTCCACAGGGGCTTCCCACTCTGTCCCAAAGGGCCACTGGGAGTCAGGATCGACTGTCAGTAACGGGTTTGTAGCAAACGCCACCCAGAGGAACCAAATCATTTCGTATCGCCTCGTAGTTGCTGTGCACACCTCAATTGACTTCCGATTTCCATCACTACTTCACAAGGGCAGCTGTTCCCACCTGCCACTGGATCCTGTCATGTAAGGTAATCTGCAGGGTACACGTATTACTTACTGTAGCCCGATTTTTTAAGATACTTTGATATTCCTACTGCAATATGATTGGTTTCCTAGGTACTGGGTATGCTTTGTATTATGTATCAAACCACACTAGTTGGGGAAGGAAGGAGCCCTGGAGGCGCTGTCGGGTAAGCCTAGGACTGGTAACTGCACAGCCGGCGGTTCAAGACCACCAGACGTTCCTTGGGAGGAAGACAAGGCTGTCTGTTCCAGTAAAGACTCACAGCCTCAGAAACCCTCCACAGGCTTTGAGCTTTATTCTGAGAAGGGGTTCAGTTGCCAGAGGGGCCTCCAGCACGGAACAGGCTAAGAACCCCTGCTCTAGAACCAGTGTCGGATGACCCAGTATGCACTAGCTGACTTGTGCTTACTTACTACTCTGTGATGGACAAGTTCAGTCCCTTCCTACAGTATCAAAGCCTCTTTCCAAATGCACAATCCTTGACTGGGATGGGGGACCCAAGAGGCCAGGTCAGTGTGGACTCACTGACTCATTTGTTCTGCACAGTGTCATGCTGCTCAACCGGTGGTTGGGAGACATGCGACCTTGCTCACAACAGGTGGATCGGTAGAGCCCGAGTCTGCCCAATGGCATGTGAAATTGTTCACTGCAGAGTAGGAAGTAAGCAGAAATGAGCCAGTGTTTACCTGGCTTATTGGCTAATCTCCCCCCCCCCCACCTTGCATAAGTAACTTCGGTCCATCTCTGTTGTGACCAGACCAGGCGTTCTTTGACTGAACGTATTTCTGCAATGGACTGTCTAATCCCAGTGCACTTGGCCTCTCTCTGAGCAATATCAGCTGCATAATTTGGGGCTTTGGGGTGCTAACCCAGTTCTTCTGATGCAACTGAAATAAATACTCAGCTATCAGAATGAAAGAGCGCACCTTCAGGGTCTCAAGTACAAGAAACACTACCTCTCACGTGCTGTGATGGACGCAAGTACCTGTGGAATAGGTACTGTTATCCCTGTTTTACAGGTTAGGAAACTGAGGCCCAGGAGACGAGTCCAACGTCACAGAAAGTCACGTACCCAGGATTGCAACCCAACAGTCTCCTCACAACTTCTACACCATCTCCTACTGATTGCTTGTTGTTTTTGTATGGGCGTTTTTTAATATTGTGCTTCTTTTTGTCTCCCTCCAGCTTCCAAGCAGCCATCGAACATATAGCTCTCGGGCTCTATGTGTCTGCAGTGAACGAGAAGGAAGGAAGTTCACAAAGCAGAGAAGGACCCTGACAACAGGGCTCACCCTCTCGTGAGCCATGAGACCAGGAAGACTAGGTGGTGCCCGACCACCACCGCCAAAGACTCTGAGCAGGGGCACAGTCCGTGGATCCCCATAGAAAGGAAGGTGATAGGGAACAGATCTGCACCTTCTTGAAGAAGCCAGATGCGCTGGCTCGACAGAGGCTGAAGGAGTCTCTGAGTTGCTCTTCAAACCATGAGTGCCCCCTGGACCATTAAAGGGGCCGTTTCCCTCAAAGTGTAAAGATGGTCACTCTTGAGTGCTGCTTTTACCTTCTTCTGCATGAAAGGTGTCTACAGAAGACCATAAGGTTTTCCGTGGCTGATTCCTCCTTCTTGGGAGCCCGTTCTACATCTGGAAGCTCTGCTGAATCACGCCGTGCACATGGGGAGACCCTGCTGGCATCTGAAGAACCAGTGACCTATAGCCCCCAGCACCATAGCGACCTGCAAGCCATCCCAGGACGATTTCATAAGACTGTGCACGCCGTGCACACCCCCTCCAGGGAGAAGAACAACAGAAACCAGAGGGGAAGGGAGACAGCGGTCACTGTGAGATATGAAAATAATAACAATCTATCAAGGGGCCACGGGGGTGGGGGGCAGAGAAAAAAAGTAAAAAGGAAAAAAAAGAACTGATCCCAAGGGCTCAATGGAAAGTAAATGTCTAGAAAGGAACAATGGCAATGTACTAATAGGTCTGATACAACTGATGCATGGATTGTAACAAGAGTTTGAAGAGCCCCCAATAAAATGATCTTGAAAGAAAGGAAAGAATGTGCCCTTTGGGGGTAAGGATGGGGCACCTGTGACTCCCCCCACCCCCACGCCGCCGCCCAGAAGGGATGTGATGGTTTCATATGACCATGTGGTCAGGTGGGGATGCTGCCTCCTGGGCCAGATTTCCACGAGGCCCCCAACACCCAGGGGTCCCCTCGTGGCGCTCTGCAGGGGCTTTCGGCCTCTTGGAGCCCACGGTAGGGCCACCCTGAGCAGCCACAGCTAGGCTGGCGGGCAGATCCTCCTCCCTGGGGCAGGCAGTGTGAACGGAACAAAACGAGCTTTACAAGCGAGCTCCGAGCAAAGACGTCATGGAAAAAAGGGAAAGGGCGGAGAGCGAAGGGAAGTAATGAGGGCCGTAAAACACTCCAAACCTGGTCGGGTCTCACGGGGATGGCCTTTAGAGCCCCTGGCTTCCAGGGCCTGCGGGGAGGGGGACATCTCTGCGTTTGTAGAGCTTCCATCGGGACTTCTTGTTTTGTTTTGCTTTGTTTCATTAAAGAAAATAAACCTCCCCTCTCCCTCCCGACCCCCACCCCACCCCCCTTCAAAGTTGCTAGAAGGTATTTACAAGGGACTGTATCAATGGCTCGGTGGAATTCCCAGCGAGGCCAAATTGCAAAATTACTCCCCAGCCAGGCCAAGTCCTGCTTTTCATTAACAGCCTTCACAGGAGGCGGCCATCATGTCCCGTCAATGGCTGGGCCTTTGTAGCCTGTCCTTCTCCAAGGAGCTCACAACATCCAGCCATCGCCCTTACCCAATAACCCGACCCCGCTCTTCCGACTCATGGTGGCCCTATAGGACACAGGGAAACTGCCCCATGGGGCTTCCGAAGCTGTTGTCATCTGTACGGGAAGGAGTCCTGGCGGCTTAGTGAATTCAGCACTGACCTGCTAACCACAAGGTCAGTGGTTCAAGTCTGCCAGCCACTTTGCAAGAGAAAGATGAAGCTGTCCGTTCTCATGAAGAGGGAGTCTCTGAAATCCTGCGGTCCATTGCTACTTGAATCTGCAGGATCGCCGAGTCAAAATAGACTGCC
>NW_022111312.1:4526169-4538973 GCF_000313985.2 Echinops telfairi
GAGGAGGAGGTGGAGGTGGAGGTGGAGGAGGAGGTAGAGGTGGAGGTGGAGGAGGACATGTTGGAGGAAGAGAATCTCTAGGAGCAGGAGGTGGAGGAGAGGTCAAGGAGGAGGAGGGCAAGAAGGAGCAGTCCTCTGTTGCTGCCCCTCTTTCTAGACACACAAAGTGTTTCCAACCTTCCCTAGAGCTCTCTTGGGTCCTCCCTCCCTCCCTCCACGCGGCTCTTGTAGCTGTGGAAAAACACGGCTTATCTTTCTCCTCACAGAGACCTCAAAGATCTTCGCCATACTGACTCAACCCCCAATGCCCTGATATGACCTACTCTTGTTAGGCTCAACCCCCTCCCATTGCTCCCATGACCCCTGTCAGTGCCCACCAATGGAGAAGTCACACCACACTCCCATGGCCCTGTGTTCACAGTGGGCTTAGGGATTTTACATTTCTGTTCCTCAGAGAGATCTTAAAAGGGGTGTGGCAGTTACATAAGCTGTCAACTTGCAATGGAGTGGAGTCTAGCCTGTCGGTCAGGTTAGAGCCAATGAGGCACATGGCCTTTTGAGGATTCTGGGAACTCCTGTCTTCCTCCCTGGAGGTGAGGCACACACTCTCTCTGCTACACCTTCCTGCTGACAAGCCACATGGAACTACTCTGATGGGGCCAGAGCCCTGGTGCTGGAGGAGCCACATAGAGGCCCACGCCATCACTGAGATGCTGCCATCACCACTGGATCCACAAGGCTTTTCACCTACTGGCCAGTGATCTTCCTGCATTCGGCATCATTTCAAGTGTTGCATGAGTCTGAAGAGGAATTTATAGACTGGTATTGACATATGGACTAATATCAGACTGAAGGGCTTGATCTGGACTGGCCTGGGGTGTTTTATTAATGTACACTTGCTCTTTGATATACGTACTCTGTTACACACATGTTAGTGTCTATGAGTTTGTTTCTCTAGCCTACCCAGACGAACACAAGGGGTTTGAACCACCAACCTTGCGGTTAGTAAACCCCTACACCATGCCTTTCTATGTGTCCCCTCCCTTGATCCTGGCCCTTCATCACCCGAAGGGTTGCACTTAGAGGTGGGGAAATTGAGGCTCAGAGAGGATAACCAACTTGCCCCAGATCTCACAGCCCAAAGGATATCTGTCCACTGAGAGTTCAAGCCAGGGCAGCGTGCCCCTAAAGTTCTTGCCAGCTCACTTCTCCTGGGCAACAAGAAACTGTTGCTACCGACAGTTCGGGCAACACAATCGTCCTGTCACATCTAATGCATCTGGGTGACAAGCAACTTGGGCATTTCCTGGGCAATGTCAAGATCAGCCCGTCAGCCTGGCTATCTGTGGAGTCCCAAGGTCCCCTGCCTGCGGCCCCGGCCAGGCTTCCCAGCGCCCTGGGAACATGCTCAGTGGAGACCTCTCAGTTGCCTGACACAAGCAGGGGTCCTGAGCACCCTGGCTCACCCTGGAAGTCCGAAGGCTCTTCTGACCAGCTTCGGCCTGGCTTGCCCCCCCACCCCCCACCCCGCCATCCCACCCAACACACACACATATTCTGACTCCGTGAGAGCGCACGCCATGAATGACGGCATTGTCGCTGGGTCTGGGTTGTAAAATATCACAAGGGAATATTGAACCCCACAGCCAAGCCACATCCTCAGCTCACAAAGCCCCCACCTGCCCCCGCCCCCAAGAAAATTTGCAACCGGCAGACTGAATCGGCCTTTCACGGGAGCAGGTGGCAGGGGTGCTTAGGGCTGGGGGAGGGGAGTATTTGCTTCCCCTGGCGGTGTTTACCAAGTTCCTGGCAGCCTCTTTTTCAAGCAACTAAGGCAGCGTATGGAGGTGGGGGGGCGGGCACAGGCTGTAAACCCCGTCCTCATGAAACACACACTTCTCTGGCCCTTTCGCCTGTGGACGAAATTTTGTAAATGGCCACCTCCTGCTGCTGAAGGTCTCCCTGGAGACCTTCCTGGATTTATGGATTGTCTAAGGTGCTTAGGGAAGTGGAAGGAGCCCTGGCAGGGTGGTGGGTTATGAGTTGCACCACTCACCACAAGGTCAGTGGTTCGAAACTACCAGTTACTCCATGGGAGGAAGAAGAGGCTTTCTACTCCTGGGAAGCATCACAGCGTCAGAAAGCCACAGGGGCAGTTCTACTCTGTCCTACAGGGCCGCTGGGCTTTTGGAAGGACTCGGTGGCAGGGCTGGTCTTTGCTTTTTCAGGGAATTGGTTCTGAACTGATGTGCTAGGACCCTGCTGGGGCTGGGGCAGGCACAGCCCGGGCGGAACTCGACCCAGCACAAACAGGGCAACACTGCTCCCGAGTTCCCGCCGATGAAGCCCCGGACACCGTACCAGCAGGCCCGGGAAGGGCTCCCCCGGTGTGGTCTGTCCTCTCTCTAGTGACACGAGAGGGGCACAAGAAGGGTGCGGATCATTTCCAGGTCTGCATGGTTTGAGGGACACCAGGAAGCCCAAAGGCCCCTCCCACTCTGACTCTGGACACACCTCCCTTCTGATCAAGAATCATTGCCTGGCCCTGCCCCATCCCCATCGTGGGTTGTAGCTTGGCCTACTGTGAGCTGCAGGGTTTTCGTGAGCTCATAGTTGGGCAGAGATTTCTGGGCCTTTCTTCCTTGGCTTGCTAAGTCTAGAACAGTGTTTTCCAAAGAGAGTGATAGCAACTCTGTCCAAACTCAAAACCAAATTCACTGCCATCCAGTCCATGCCGACCCTGCCACCCCATGGGGCAGGGCAGAGCTGCCCCTGTGGGTTTCCAAGACAGTCACTCTTAACGGGAGTAGAAATGCCTCATTTCCCTCCCAGGCAGCGGAGGGCGTGTCAGACTGCTGGCCTTGTGGTCAGCAGAGTCCAGCGCATAATCACTGTGTCATGGGGTCTTCTCGGGCTGTCAGATAAAAGGTGTTAATTGTCTGTATTTAGGCCTCTATGTATGCCCTTTGCCTCCTACTCTTTTCCTCTATTTCCTTATGCTTTCCTCCTGTCCCAATACCATGTTCAGCCTTCATTCTGGTTTCAGTAATTCCTGTCAGTTACCTTGCCCTTGGTCACTCCCTACCAGTCCTCCCATCCCCTCCCTGCCACTGGTTTTGAACCACTTATTGTTCCCTTGTCTCTAGGTTGGCCAACACCTCCTCTTTCCCCTACTTCCCACTCTCCTATGTCCCCCAGGGACCGATGGTCCCATTGTTTTCTTCTCCACATTGTTTATCCAGCCTCTCTTATCTAGATAGACCTGTAGAAATAATAATATGCACATAAAATTGCGGATGGCCTCAACAGCACCCAACAAAGTGGCATATAAGAACATGGCGATGACAACAGCATATATTTATGATTATGGGGGAAATAGGCCTATGTGCATACATTTATAGGTTTAGTAGTAGGGTAGCAGGTGGACATTGGGCCTCCTCGCACACATTCCCTTAATACAAGAGCACTTTTCTCAGCTAATTCCATGATACCCACCTTCCCGACATGATCGCTGAAAAGAAATGTGTGCATAAGCAAACGTGGTGAAGAAAGCTGATGGTGCCTGGCTATCAAAAGATATAGCACCTGGGGTCTTAAAGGCTTGAAGGTAAACAAGCAGCCATCTAGCTCAGAAGCAACAAAGCCCACAGGGAAGAAGCACACAAGCCTGTGTGATCACGAGGTGTTGAAGGGATCAGGTAGCAGACACCAAAGAACAAAAACCATCACTGTGTGACCACCTTCCCCACATAAACGCTGAAGACAAACGTGTGCATAAGTAAGTGTGGTGAAGAAGGCTGATCGTGCCTGGCTATAGAGAGATATAGTGTCTGGGGTCTTAAAGGCTTGAAAGTAAACAAGCGGCCATCTAGCCCAGAAGCAACAAAGCCCACATGGAACAAGCACACTAGCATGTGTGATCACAAAGGGTTGAGGGGACCAGGTATCAAGCACCGAAAGGGGGGGGATCATATCATCATGAATGAGGGGACCGCATGATGGGGACCCAATGCCCATCTGTAGACAACTGGACCTCCCTTGCAGAGGGGCAGTGGGGAGGAGATGAGTCACTCAGGGTGCAGTGTAGCATTGATGAAACTCACAACCTTCCTCTAATTCTTAACACTTCCTCCTCCCTCTATCATGATCCCAATTTTACCTTGCAAACTGGTTAGACCAGAGGATGCACAGTGGTACAGATGGGAACTGGAAACACAGGGAATCCAGGACAGATGAACCCCTCAGGACCAGGGGTGACAGTGGTGATACCAGGAGGGAAGAGGGAAGGAGAGGTAGAAAGGGGGAACCTATTAAAAGGATCTACATATAACCTCCTCCCTGGGGGGTGGGCAACAGAAACATGGGTGAAGGGAGATGCCGGGCAGTTTAAGATATGATAAAATAATAATTTATAAATTATCAAGGGTTCATGAGGGAGGGGGGAGCAGGCAGGAAGGGCGGGGGAAGAAAAATGAAGAGCTGATTCCAGGAGCCCAAGTGGAAAGCGAGAGTTTTGAGAATGATGAGGGCAGCGAATGTATAAGTGTGCTCTACACAATTGATGTATGTGTGGACTGTGATGAAAGTTGTATGAGCCCCGATAAAATGATTTTTTTTTAAAAGTGTTCATTGCTGGAGGGTTCGGGTGGGAGGGAAGCTGAGTCCTTTCATTTTTTCTCCCCAAAAGGTGACAGTAGCCCAAATAAGTTCGGGAACCCATGTTTCACCGCTCCGCTCCAGTCCATTGGGCACATCACAGCCACATGCAAGCCGCCGTGACGAGAGGGGATGTGGGTGGGTTTGCAATGCACGGACCAGGGACAGAACCAGGGTCTCCCACATAGAAGGCAAGAGTTCTAGCATGGAGCCACTAACAAGGGGGGCCCAGACTGCTGCAGCTGGGGAACTTTGCAAGGTCCTGATGGTTGTTCCAGCCCCTCGGGGAGCCTGACATCATGGTCCCCAGCGCAGCCTGAACATGGGTCGATTAAAAAGCTCCCAGCAGGACAAGGCTTTACACAAGCATACGTAATATGAACTTCTATTCATCTGAGTCCCTACCGGGGAGCGTCCAAAAGTTCCCAGAACAATGGAAGCAAAAGATAATGGAATCTCCCCATGAACTCGTTGAAGCCCCCTCAGGTAACAGACAAGGGGTGGTGGAAAATATCAGAACACTGACTCCCCACTTCTGCACAAACAGGGCAGAGGGGAGCTGGTGGCAGGGGATAAACTGGGCAGTGATAGGTAAGGGTTCTAGGGGTTGAGGGAAATGTTCTGTATTTTCTGAAAGGGCTTGGGTTTCAAGAAAAACCCAAACCCAACTCACTGCCCCCAAGAGAGCGACGGCCCTGAGTGTGCGTGTCCTTCGCTGAAGGCGAACCTTACCTAGAACCAGAAGTCGCTAACCCCAAATGTGTGGCATGTTTGCTGGAGGTCTTAGGAGGGGAAATGTGTACTTAAGTCTGCAACGTATTTGGAAATGCATCGGAAATAAATAAGATGGATGGATGGATGGATGGATGGATGGATGGATGGATGGATGGATGGATGAACAGATAGAGTGGTGGGTGGGCAGAGAGGCAATTAGCAACTCTATTAAGTATAGCATCCAAGCAGTAGGCATAGCAGTTGTATTCTCCAATACACTTAAGTTTCTGAACTGTCTTAGAATTCCGCAGCGATATGCTGAGGGTATCCTCTAGATCAGTGGTTCTCAACCGGGATCGCCCGATTCATCACAGTAGCAAAATAACAGTAATGAAGTAGCAACAAAAATAATGTTATGGTTTGGGGGTCACCACAGTGTAAGGAACTGTGTGAAGGGGTCACGGCATTAAGAAGGTTGAGAACCACTGCTCTAGATCAGTCTGGGATTCATGACAAGTCGGGCATTCAGCCAACAGCCAGCTGTCTGTCTGATACACACCGTTCCGTCTGCAGAAAAGGCCGTATGTTCACATATTCTTCCTTGTTGATTCCTGGGGGGTACAGGACTGTCCCGATTGTCACCAGGAGTCACCCAAGATCCCCTCAGAATCATCTGAGCCCTCCCTAAAGTCACCCACTCCAAACCACTGACAGTAAATTCCCCAGACTTGGCCTTTTCACACACTCCCCAGGTAATGATGACATCCACCAAAAGGCAGAGCATCCGACTCCCTTGGCAGTGTAAGCGACTTGCTGAGAGGGACTTCCCAGAAGAGCAGGTGTCAAGGGAGTGGGGTGTCAGGGAGTATCACCGCAGGTAGGGAGGCTGTTCTGAGCACCCATGTCTTTGCAAACAACCATGCCCAAACTATTTCTTGGCCGACTGCCGTGCCCCAAGATGGTAGTGGGGACCCCCTTCACTGATGCGGAAGCTGGCTCCACCCATCCCCCAGGACAACCCCTCCCCCACCTCCTGGTTTACATGCATGCTGGAGAAGACCTTGGTGGTGGCCAGCCAGCGTTTCAGCTGTCCATGGGGTCTGTGTCATCCTCAGGATGCTCCTTGCTAATCTTCCTCCCTTCTTCACTGAGTGGCCGTGGACATTGCCTGGACCACTGGCCATAAGCAGTGTTTGTGGACCTTCCCCGGGAGCTAGCTGATGGGTCCCTAGCTCACCTGGGGCACTGTGATGGCTTCAGAGGCCTTTATGGAAGGACCGGGTGCCTCTTTCCCCGGCGGTCTGCTGACACATGGGAGACAAGTGGTACCCAGAGACCTTGTGGACCTTCCCCGGGACCATGGCTGAGCTAGGGCTTCCCTGCTGCACCTTTAAAACAGTAACCACCTCTCATCCATCAGACGGTCCGACTGTGGTTAACCAAGAGCCTGAGAACAAGGAGCCTTCCGTTTGAGGGAAAAAAGAAATGAGCCCTGGCGGTTATGAGCTGAAGAGAATTTTAGCATCAGGAAAGAAGAGGGAGAGGAGGAGGGCAGGCTGCTCCACTGAGAGGCGTTTAACCTTGTAGAGGTCCAAGGGCAGCACTGGCTACGCTCTTCACTGCTAAGCAAAAGGTTGATGGTTCAAGCCCACAGGAGAAAAGACCTGGATGTTTGCATACACATAATGTTCAGCCTAGGAACTCCTTCGTGGCAGGCCCCCCTCTCTGCCAGCATCACCGTGACTCCACAGGAAAGCACCCACACGGGTCTGAGATGCCACAAACACGTTGCAATGAGTGGCGTTTTGTTGGCTTGGTTGGATTTGGCTCTCTATCTATATGCCGTGTCCCTTTCAGAGGTGACAGTCCCTCTTCCTTTGCTTGGATTCTCCTCGGAAGTCTCAGAAGCAGATCAAGAAGCCCCACCTCCCGGGAACAGGAAGAAAAGGTTGAGCATCGACACCATGGCGGTGGGAAGGGTCTGGTTCCCATGTGGCTGCCTCCAGTGGTGAGGCATAGAGCTGTCCAGGGCCTGGAGCTGAGTGGTAGGCGGGCCTTGGCTTGGCTGGGAAATTCTGAGCGCCAGACTCTCTCATCTGGTCTTCAGTGGAGTGCCTCAAAATAAGCAAGGTCTCTGGGTACCACTTGTCTCCCATGTGTCAGCAGACCGCCGGGGAAAGAGGCACCCGGTCCTTCCATAAAGACCTCTGAAGCCATCACAGTGCCCCAGGTGAGCTAGGGACCCATCAGCTAGCTCCCGGGGAAGGTCCATAAACACTGCTTATGGCCAGTGGTCCAGGCAATGTCCACGGCCACTCAGTGAAGAAGGGAGGAAGATTAGCAAGGAGCATCCTACTGCTCCTGGTTGGCATTCCACGTGTGTCCGCCGCTACCAGAAGGCAAGAGGCAATCTACAGGGCTAGGAAGGGGTTCTCGCCACCTGAGGGACCCAAGCTTACAACCAGACCTCTGTCTCTTAACTGTGTGACCTGGATGTGCTAGCCTGGCCTCTGGTTTCACTCTAGAGCAATTGAGCATCCCTGTTGGACCATGGCTGAGCTAGGGCTTCCCTGCTGCACCTTTAAAACATGGGTGACAGTGCAGTGATAGGTAGGTTTATTGTGCCAACCTGGCCAATAGGAACATGTGGGATTAATAAGATCACAGTTAATTCGAGGGCAAAGAGATAAATGGCTCAGCAAGTCCCACCTGTCTCTCTCTTGCTCTCTGATCAGACCAGTGTGTAGCTGCCTTAGCTAGTTCTCTGCCTCAACTCGTGAGCTACACTACCTGTGGGGCACCCAACCGATGGACCATGTCACTAGAGCTTGAGGTTCCTTTGAGAACTGCTTTGCCACACTGCTGGTGTATACATCAATTGAGCTGGGGACTATTGGATCCTGTCATCTGGCTGACTGTTGGTGACCTTCCCTGCTGTTTGCTGCCTCTGACCAGACTGCCTGCATTGCTCTACGGAATACAGCTGTCTGCCTCCTTGACCTTGGACCCAGCAGCCCTCGTGAGTTGAAGGGTTTCCAGTATATTAACTGTTTCACAGGCGTGAGTTGAGCTGAGCCCTCTGTACTGCTGTGTGGACTAATTAACTCTTATGTTCCTTCATGCTGTATCTATCTATCTATAGGGAGATTTTATATATATATGTGTGTGTGTGTGTGTGTGTGTGTGTGTGTGTGCATATGTATATATGTATGTATGTATGTATATATATACATGGATATATATATTATCATAAGTGTCCTGGTTTTGCATCTCTAGAGAACCCTAAACAATGGCTAGCTGAAAAGTCTAGTGAAAACCCACAGGGGCAGTTCCACCCTGTCCTACAGGGTCACTAGGACACTCACAGGGGCAGTTCCACCCTGTCCTACAGGGTCACTAGGAGCTGGCATTGACTCAATGGCAGCGAGTAGTAGGGTATCTATAAAAACAATGGCCACATGCTGGTCTGTCCGTGTCCTATGTAAAGCCACCTTGTTGTCACCAGTGCAGAAACCACCAGCCACTCAACGGGAGAAAGATGAGGCTTTCTACTCCCATAACGACTTACAGCGTCAGAAACCCAAATCAGACAGCTCTGCTCTGTGCTAAGAGAGGACTACAAGTCAGAACAGACCCAAAGGCGCCATTCTCTGGTTTGTGCACATCCTTTGGTGCTCTTTGTATCAAGAGGAGGGGCCCTTGTCCCCTCGTACCTAACCTGGATCTCATAACCCACTTCTGAAAACCAGCCGGTGAGAACCACATGGATGACAGCTATGCAATCTGTCACAGATCCTGCAGACAGGGCAGGACAGGGCAGTGCCGTGTGGCTGTGTGATTTTCAAAAGCAGTCAAAGTCCCTAACTCTAAGATACACTTTCATGTGTCAATCTCTTGATTTCCGGCCCATTGTCCCTTACTTTGAAGACGTTCACCAAATCTTCCTACTTCTCTACTTCTGTTGACCTAACATTTTCCCTACATTAACTCCTGTCCAACTTCAAATTGAATTTCCTCCTAAGCAGTAGCCAGGAGCCCTAGTGGCCTAGTGGTTATGCATTGGGCTGTTAAACCCAAGGTTAGCAGTTTGAAACCACCAACCGCTCCAAAGGAGAAAGAGGAGGGTGTCTGCTCCCATAAAGATTTGCACTCTCAGAAACCCAAGGGGGAAGTTCTACCCTGTCCTGTAGGGACAATTTGAGTCTCAGTCAACTCCGTGGCATTGAGTTTGGTTTTGGAAGCAATAAAGTCACTTCCCTAGTGTCAATTCTGACTTGTAGAGAGGAGCCCTGGCAGCACAGTGGATTTATACATCAGGCTGCTAACTGCAAGGTTAGCAGTTCAAAACTACCAGCCACTCCATGGGACAAAGATGGGGTTTTCTACTCCCATGAAGAGTTAGCCTCAGAAACCCACAGGGGCAGTTCCACCCTGTCCTACAGGATCACTAGGACACTCACAGGGGCAGTTCCACCCTGTCCTACAGGGTCACTAGGAGCTGGCATTGACTCAATGGCAGCGAGTAGTAGGGTATCTATAAAAACAATGGCCACATGCTGGTCTGTCCGTGTCCTATGTAAAGCCACCTTGTTGTCACCAGTGCAGTAGTACTGAAATTTGGGGGGCTGGAGGGGGTGATAGTCACCTAATCTGGTGCCAATTTAAGGATTAAGAGAGTTCTTCTCAGCCAGCTGTCACCAGGTGTGTGCAGGGCAGGAACCAGGATGCCAAGGTTAACAGGGAGTCCTGCCATTTCGGCCTAGCTGATGCCACCCACCCCACCACATCGCCCCCCCCACACACACACACCCTATCCTACACACAATCAGAGCCAGGATCCCCACATGTCACTCCCTATTACATCTTGGGGGCAGGAAACACAGTTCAGAACATTCTGAAGCAAGCCATCCCTGCAAATCAGGTACACGGCTCCCCCTCCCCTTCCCCTACTGGGAATCCAACCCTCTGCCAGCATCTGCTTGGTGGCCTTGGGCAGCCGCCCCTAGAAAGTGGACGCTATCTCTGTGCCCATTCTCCAGATGGGGAGACTGAGGCTCCTCGAGGGGAGGTCACTCGCCCCCGGGGACGTGTGCTGACAAACGGCAGAGCCAGGGTGGAAAGCCTGGTTTGTCCGACTCCTTTGCCTTGGTCTGAGGCCTTTCCTAGACAACTTGGCAGGTGGCCCTGTCCACTCCGCCAACCTGACCTCAGTCCTGGCCACGGAAACACAAAACCCAAACCAGCCAACCACCCAAACAGTGCCATCGAGTCGATCGATGTCTACTCATAAAGACCCTGTAGAACAGGGTAGAACTGCCCCTGTGAGTGTCCAAGACTGTAATTCTTTGTGGGTATAGGGAAAGCCTCGTCTTTCTCTGGGGGAAGCGGATGATGGCTTCAAACTTCTGACCTTATGGTTAGCAGCCCAACGCATCGCCACTACATCACCAGGGCTCCTGCAGAGACACAGGGGCTCTTGTTCTGGGAGGAGTCTAGCTCCAGTATGTCAGTGGCTGAGCCCCTGCTAAGGAGTCTCTGGGTGAAGCTCAAATGCTCAGCTACCAGCAGGAAGCTCAGTTCAAACAGACGCAGAGGGGCCTCCTCGGAAGCCAGCCCTGGAGAGCTGTCTCCGGAAGGTCACTCTCTTCTGGGCCATAGAGCATGGCCAAGGGTTGGGATCCACGTAAGGGCAACTAACGATGCGGGCGACCAGCCACTGTTCTCACCTCCCCCTGCAATGCCCCCGGAAGGTGATCTAGGCAAGTGTTCAGAGGCCCTGTGGTCACTGGTGAGATGCCCCAGCAGGACAGAGTTGAACTGTCCTGTGGGGGTTCCCGGGCAGAAGCCACCTGCCTCCTCTCTCTTCTAGGGAGCAGCAGTGAGCTTTGAACTTCCGACCTTCTGGTGAGCAGCTCAGTGCTCAGCCACGGAGCCTCCAGGGCTCCTAGAGGGGAGACCGGGGGCCCATCCCAACAGTGAGGTGGGAACAGATGTGTGGCTGTGGCCGAGGGCCTCGAAGGGCTCCCCGCATCACTGGAAGCTAAGCGCTCCAACACCTGCACCTTCCCGCCATCCCCTCCCTGATGTCTACCAGCTGTCCAACCAAGAGCGCAGTGGGGGGGAGGCGTGCAGGGGGGATGGGCACCATCCCGTGGTCAGCCCGTCAAGCTGAACCGGGAGAGCGTGACTGCCGGTTAGGGAGAGTGGAAACCTCACTCAATCGGGGGCCAGGAGACGCTTTCTGGAGGAGGAAAGGCTCACTCACTGCAAGCAGGCCTGGCGATGGGCAGGTAGGTGGTGGTCAGGTGACGCCCACTGCATTGAGGCACACCGCCTGCAGAGGACCCAGAAGGGAAAGAGAGCGTCAACTTGGGGTGCAGCACCTCTTTGGGCACCACAGAGGCAGGTGTAGTCGAGAGCGGCTACTGGAGAGACATCAAGTTAGTGGGAGAGGCTGGGCCAGATGCGAAGGGTGTGTGGTCAGCCCGGCCAGCGCTCCTGACATTGGCCTGAGAGCGAGCACGTGAAGGCTGGGAAGTATTACAGGCTGTGGAGTCAGCCGGCCTGAAGTGTGCACAAAGGTCTCATGCGCATGTCTGTGGGGAGGAGGGAGCTGAAGTCCAGGACCAGGTGAGTGAAGAGAGCATGGAGGCTGGGGCAAGAAGGCAGGTTCAGGAACAGAGTCCCAGAACCTCGTTGTGGGGCAGTGGGGAAGGGGGTGTGTGTGACACCTTGAATCCATGGTCCCACCTGCCCTTGGCCTCATGAGAAGGTGCAGAGCATGAATGAAGCCTCCGGCCTCGGCCCCTGTACCTGGACACAACCTCACTTAGCAATGACTAAGGTGGGGAGGTTGTAACTCACCATCGGAATCCGGATGGGACGGGATTCTGAACATGGTGGGCAGAGAACGAGCCAACAATCCTTAGCTCCCCATTCACTATGAGGGGACGTCTGCTGTGCGCACTGGATAAGCATGAGATGATCAAGCTCCAGTTCCATAACCATATAGTCAAAAGGGGAAAAAAATGGTTATTTTAGACCCAAGAGGACCTTGTGTCTTCTCTGTCGGGACCTGAATCACGTTCCCTCAACACAGGTGCTGGAATCCTAACTCCTGTGCGAACACAACACGATCGCCTCCCAGAATGCAATGAGCGTCCTGAAGTCGGCAAGGTGAGCCCGTGCCTGTGTAGGGTGGATCCTAAACCTAATCATTTCCAAAATCTAAGAAAGAGTGGCACAGGCACCACAAGGCCCACAGAGCTGGGGACAACAGGACAGAGGGCTGTACAAACCAGGGACACCAAGGCTTGCCGGGTACTAGATGCTTAACCGGACCAAAAAAAGACCTCCTCTGGGGCCACACTCTGAGCTGTCAGAAATATAAATTGCTGCTTTCTAAAGGCTCCTAAATTCAGCCGTTCGAACCCA
>NW_022111312.1:4542415-4543472 GCF_000313985.2 Echinops telfairi
ATGACAGTGCCGCAGGGAAGCATTTGGCCGCTAACCAGAAAGGTCGGCAGTTCAAACCCACCCCACCGCTCCTGGAGAAACAGGCCTGATGAGCTGCTCTGGTAAAGACAGCAGCCCACCCTGTCTCACGAGGTAGCTGTGGATCAAAATCAACTGGGTGGCACCCACACATGTGCACACGATGGTGTGGTTGCCGCCTGCCATCGGCTGGGTTCTGACTCAGTGTAGCAGAATGAGATACCGCCCGGTCCCCCACGGTCTCCCCAGTTGTCCCTGCGTGTGGGCCCATCGAGGCAGCCCCACCTCGTCCGCCTCCTCTTTTTCACTGCCCCCCAATTTTACCAAGCAGGATATCTTGTTCTCGAGGGATTGACTGGTCTCTCCTGATAGAAAGTTCAAAGTCTCTGAGACAAAGGCTCGCATCCTTGCCTCTCAGGAGCACTCCGGTCCACCTTCTGCCAAGACAGAGTTGTTGACCTTTGGGCAGGCCATGGTGCTACCAACAGCCTCCTCCAGCACCGCCATTCCACTGCACCCTTCTTCTTCAGCCTGCCTCATCCCATGGCCCATGTTCACACGCATGTGAGGGGCGTGAAACTCCCATTACTTGCTTGGGGTGGGGGCGCCTTAGTCCTCAAAGCAGCACCCTTGCTTGCCAGCACTCAGAGGAGGCCTTGCACAACAGATGTCGCCAACGCCACGCATCTTTTGATCTCTGGGCTGCTGATCCCACGAGTGTCGATGGTGCATCCAAACAAGACAACACCCTTCACAATTCGATCTTTTCTCCATTGACCAAGATGGGACCTACTGGTCCAGTTGTGAGGATTTGGGTATATACCTATGTATAGATGATAGATAGATAGATAGATAGATAGATAGATAGATAGATAGATAGATAGATAGATGATTGATAGATAGATAGATAGATAGATAGATAGATAGATATATGATAGAGAGATATGATACAGATGATGGATAAAGATAGATAGATAGGTATATACATAGATAGAGATGATAGATAGATAGATAGATAGATAGATATGATTGATAGATA
>NW_022111312.1:4543880-4546583 GCF_000313985.2 Echinops telfairi
GTTCTGACCTGCAGCCACCCAGCGTACATCTAAACCACGCTCAGTCCTGCACAGCCTCACCCTCATGGCCATACCTGAGCCCCCTGTGGCAGCCGCCATGTCAATCCAGCTCCTTGAGGGTCTTCCTCTTTTTTTGCTGCCCCTCTGCTGTCCCAAGCAGGATGACTTTCTCTAAGGACCAGTCTCTCCAGACAACACACCCAAAGTCCGTGAAACAAAAGTCTCGCCAACATCCCTTCTTAAGGAGCATTCTGCTTGTCCTTCTTCCTGGGTGTCACATAGGAGGGGGCTCCCACGGGTCTGAGGGAAAGTCGAGTTCCAAGATAATGGGATTTTCCCACAAATTTCCAAAGGCCCCTCAGATACAGCCCCAACGTCTTTCATTTCCCAAGCAAGGAGGATCGGACCTGCAGCGAGCAAGGCTTATGACAAGAACCAGAGCTTTTCCAATCTGTTGGCTCAAGACCCAAGCCGTTGGTATAAGGCACCAAGGCACGAGATGTTAGCGGGCATAGGTAGAAGCAGGAGAGCCTTGTGGTGTCGTGAGTTAAGCGCCGGGCTGCTAACTGCAAGGCCGACAGTTTGAAACCACCGGCTGTTCCTCAGGAGAAAGACGAGACTCTGCTGTGGTCAAGACTGACAGCCTCGGAAACCCACTGGGACAGTTCTCCTCTGTGCTGCAGATGGCAGTGCGTGCAGACGGCAGTAAAGCCCGCCCCGGGAGACGAGTGCGTCCTTCTGAAACGTGTATCACGTGCAGGTGCTCTAAGTTCTCTGTGTTTACCCAAACAGATCAATGAACAACGCCCCCTGCAATCAAGTCAACTCGGACTCACAGCGACCCCACAGGACGGAGCAGAACCGCACCCCCGTGGGTGTCCGAGACTGTCCATCTTCACAAGAGTAGACAGCCAGCCTCCTCTTTCTCCAGCGGAGCAGCTAGTAGTTTCAAACTGCTGACCTTGTGGTTGGCAGCCGAGGTTTAACCCAGTGGGCCACCAGAGCCCCGAGTGCTCCCTAAAATGCGTGTGTGGATGGAACCTCTGGGTCTTGAATCGCTTTAGCGGCATGGGCACAGTATTACTCATGCTTTAGACGTTCCAGTCTCACCTCGCCAACCTCGGGCACCTGGGATGCAGGTTGCCTGAACATTTCCGTTTCCACCAACTCCATTTGTCTGACACCATGTTCACCCAGAAACACACGATCACTCCTCTAGAAGGCCATCTAGAATCACTCGCTATTCGGTTAAAAAATAGAGAGAACCAGGCCTGATGCTCAAATACTGAAATCTTCGGACATTGTGAAGGAGCCCTGATGGCATGATGGTTAGGATTTGAGCTTTGATCTGCAAGGTCAGCAGCTTGAAGAAACCACCAGGCGCACCTTGGAAGAAAGACGAGGTTTTGACTCTCATAAGGAGTTACCGTCTCGGAAACTCACATGGGGGCAGTAATGCCCTGCCCCGTAGGGTTGCTATGAGAGGACATCAACTCGGTAGCAATGGGTGGGGTTTGAGCATGGGGGGGGCATTTCGAACATATTCAAATGCTTTCTACCACTTTCAGCAGAAAAACACAATACCCCAAACTCAACTTCCCTGTGTGGGAGACCGGAAACCCCCACAAAGGGAGACTGGAAACGTTTAGAAAGGCCTTTCACGCAACGGAGCCCCCAGCTGGAGCACAGAGGTCAAGTGCTCGCTGTTGACCAAGAGAACGGAGGTGTCTGGGAAGAAAGGCCTGGCGAACCCCAGAAAAATCAGCCAAGTGGAGCGTGGTTCTGCCTACCATACCCACGGTTCATCAGCCACCTAGGATACCAGCCCGAGCCTGGCTCCCTGCTGTCTGGAAAGTGGAAAGGTCATTGAGAAGGTCAGCCTCCTCTCTGCGGCTGCATCACGGTCCAGACCACCTGCCAGGGAGTCAGGTTTGACGCCCAGGAAGGTGAGTTCAGGCTACAACTGCTGTCCGCTTGGGGGTTGCGGAGCTGAACATCTTGAGAGGAGCAGACAAGCCTTGCCTTTCTCCCACCGCAGATCATCACGTGGACCACCCGTTGTCCGGTTCTAGACCCGAAGGATCCATGTGTACCTCTTACCAGTGGGCCGGTGGGGCATTCCTGCATCTACCCTACGAAGGTGAGGGAGGTAGACAGGTATCGTATTCTGTTTTTCTGGAAGAGACTGCGTGTAAGGTTTCCCTTCCAACGTGATAAACCAGATGTCCGTCTAGATGTGTATAGTCGCAGTAAAATAACACGTGCACAAATCCACTTTTTAGAATGCACAGGCGGGGACATGAGCACACACATGTCCTCTGTCTGATCCTGGACTTGGCTGTGCTCATTCCCCAGAGGGCCAGTGGGTCTGGATGCCCCAGAATGGACAGAAAAGTCTTTCAAATTCTTTTGGAAGACAGTCTTCATTAGGCGTGTTCCTGAACCCAGCCCCACGTGAAAGGGCTCATTACCTAGTGGGACCTGCCTGTCCCTACCTGGAGCTGCCCCGGTAAGATGCAGCTCACTCAGCTCTTAAACAACAACAAAACAAAACAAGAAAAATTCCCTGTCACGGAGTGGATGCATAGTGACCCTATAGGACAGGGCAGAACTGCCCCTGTGGGTTTCCGAAACAGTCACTCTTTAAGGGAGTAGAAAGCTTCAACTTTCTCCAGAGGGGTGGCTGGTGGGTTCGAAGGGAAG
>NW_022111312.1:4548473-4552768 GCF_000313985.2 Echinops telfairi
TCCAAGGGAGAAAGATGAGGCTTTCTGCTCCCCTAAAGAGTCCCAGCCTCCGAAACCCACAGGGGCAGTTCTACCCTGTCCTGTAGGGGGCCCTCTGAGTCGGCATGGACTCGATGATAGTGAGTTTGGTTCGTTTGGGAATTGTGTTCCTCTTCTCTCTTTCTTATCATTTAGACTGAGTATCTAGGTCCATAACCAAATTATATATATAATTGACTGACTTGATTCTGACTCATGGCCACCCTGTGGGTATCAGAGCAGAACTGGCCCCATGGGAATTTCAGAAGATCACCAGGCCTTTCTTCTGAGGCACCTCAGAGTAGACTTGAACCTCCAACCTCTCATTCACCGGCAAGCACACCAACCATGAACACCACCCAGGGACTCCCTATCTGTCTGTCTCTCACTCACTGTCACCGCCGCCCAGCTGATGCCGACACACAGAGACCCTAGAGAGCAGGGTGGAATGGCCCCTGTGGGCTTCCAAGACAGTAACTCTTCAAGGGAGCGAAGGCCTCATCTTTCTCCCACAGAGAGGCCGGTGGCTTTGAACTGATAACCTTGTGATTTGCAGCCCAACGCATATCCACGATGCCATCAAGAATCACCCTTGGGAAATGTTCTGTGCCTGCCCAGTCTCGTGGGAAAGCCCTGTCTAGGAGACCCCGTCCCTCACACGCTGCCCGTGGGCCAGCGGGTCCACAAACGCACACCTGAGGCCCACGTCCCCCCCAGAGCCCCCGCTGCACGTTGCCTCTATTCGTCATAGAAACAGCCTCCCCTCAAATCAGCATAAAACCGGGTCACTGGGAGGGGCCGTGGGAGGGGGAGCAGCAAATATAAATACCAGTTCCGAGCAGGGAGACAGAGGTTGTAAAAATTAATGAGAATAATTGTTGTGAATTCTTTGCTTGGGGAGGGGGGTGGGGGGACCTCTCGAGAGGGCCAAAAATCTTAATTATTTCTCTCTATTAGGGCTTCATTTCCTGGTCTCAACCAGGAAGCTCATACCTCATAAATACAGCTCCTTGCACGATGATTTAAGCAGGAGGAAGACGCCTGTTAATGGCGGCGCCGGCTAGAACCAGGGAGAGCCGGGGCACGCAGACACAGTCATTGTGGTGAGGGCCAGGGAACCGCCATGCTCATGTGACCTCTTTTTAGCACCTAAATATTTCTCGGGGTTTCCATAGGAGCTGCTGACAAGCCCGGCGCGAACCTCACAGAAACGTGTTTCACGGAGAGAAGATGGGAGTTTTTTAAAACATCTTTTGGGGGCTGTCAACCATCTGGGGAAATAACTCCCCAATCCCACCCGGGATCACAGCTGGGCTGAGGAAATACATCACATCATTAGGAACCTGAGGTGGAGAGTCTTGCGACTGCAGGCTTGTCCGCAGTAAACGCTGCCCCATCCGGGTCTCCGCCTGGCACCTGCCTGCATGCTAAGCACTCAGCAAGGCAGCCTCCGAGGCAATGAGCGCCCATCGTGGGCACGTATTCTCCTCGACTGTCCTTGCCAGTTGAAGAGCCCTGGTGATGTAACGTGTAATGCATTGGACTGCAAAGTGCAAGGTCGGCAGTTTGAAACCACCAGATGGGATGAAAAGAGGAGGCCTTCTAGTCCCTGAAAGAGTCACAGTCGGTCAGTCACGGGTCACTGCGCGTCAGAACCCACTGAGTGGCAGTGAGTTGGTTTGGCCTGGGCCTTTGCCAGTGGATGCCACCAAGGGCTTTCCTTTCCCCGTCACATGTCCCCAGTGAGATGCTGGACACGGGGAGTGACCAAGCTGGACTGCCAAGACCGGCATTTGAAGTTAGATTTCGCCCTCAGCGATAAGAATGTTGTACTTGAAATCTGTCTTGCGGAGACTAATAAAAATCGTCAGGGAGTTCCACTTTGTAGGGGAAGAGACGTCTGTTGTCTGTGTTTTGGGTGATGCAGGCCTTCAGGGGCCCTGGTGGCAGTGTGGTGACGAGCAGGGCTGCTAACCACAAGGTTGGGAGTTTGAAACCACCAGCCAGTTCTCAGGAGAAAGAGGGGGCTTTGACTCCCTCGAAGAGTTAGAGTCTTGGAAACTCACAGAACCAGTTCTATTCTGTCCTATAGGGTCGCTATGAGTCGGTATCCACTCAGCCGGCAGTATTAGGGTTTGGGTTGGTTGGTTGGGCCCTGAGGATAAGGGGATTGGTGAAGCAGTCCGTTGATGGCATCCTTATGAATGCACTTGGTACCTACTCAGTGCCAGGTACCGCACACTCATTATGAGCTTTCTCACGCAACTCCTATAACGTCCCTGGGTGGTCGCCTCTAAGACTATCATCCCCATTTCACAGAGGGGGAAACTGAGTTCAAAGTCGGATGACTTTGAACCCAGGCTGTCTTCCTAGCCCTACCCTGTACTATGGTGGATCAGACCCTGGTGACTTCTGACGGTGGAGGCAGGAGGCTACATACCAGGTCTGCTGGCACATTGCCGTACGGAGGCTGGTCCATCAAGCCCACAGAACCCTGGCTGCCTGTTAGTACATCCACAAGGGGAACCATCTGCAGAGACCCCGGGCTCTTGGGCCTGGGATTTGCTCTTGACAGAGGAAAAAAAGAGGGGAGGGGCTATAGCTTCTTGGTACTCTGGTTTAAAAATCAGGAAAGGTGTGTGTCACGGTGGGATGTCCTTTCCTATAGTCATCCAATCTGTAGGCAAATAACCTAAGGACACATCACGAGGGTGGGAGACAGGCTCACACACAGCCTGTGTACATGCAGATGGCAGAGTCTTGCCTGCTGAGAGGGAACAGAGGACCCACGGCCCTTGTGGATGAAGACTGCGGCCTGAGGCCTTCGGTACGGATTGTAGCTCAGTGTAGAGAGAACCCAAACCCTCCCCACTGGGCCAGCCGAAGGGCTGGCAGTCATGAGAATCAAGCGTCAACGCTCACGGCAGCGGCAGTGGAGAGATCCAAGGAGCTGTTGCATATACTGCACTAGACCTCTTTGAAAGGGCAGAGATGGAGACAAAGGTATTTTCCCCTGGTTCCTATGCAGATGAAAGCTGCCGGACAATGAGCGAGGAAGGCCAGAGGAGAAGGGATGCCTTTGAACTAAGGCCAAGGAAAGCCACAGGGCCTGGATCCCAGCCGAAGTACAGCCAGAATACTCCTTAAATGCGAGGATGGCGGGACTTCATCTCACAGACTTTGGACATGTTATCAGGAGAGACCAAGCCCTGGAAAAGGACATCATGCTTGGTAAACACACACACACACACACACACCTCACTGTCATCAAGCCAACAGTGACTCAAAGTGATCCTACAAGACAGGGTAGAACTGCCCCTTGGTGGGTTACCAAGACTATAACTCTTTACGGGAGTAAAAGTCTCCTTTTACTTTCTTTCTCCTGAGGAGTGGCTGGTGGTTTTGAACTGCAGACCTTGTGGTTAACAGCCCAAGGCATAACCACTATGCCACCAGAGCTAAAGAGGAAGTCCCTGAAAGAGATGGAATGGCCCAGTGGTGATGACAATGGGCTCAAACACAGTAGCAACTGTAAGTGTGGCGAGATCTAGAGTCTCCTGAATTGGAACCCACTGAATGGCATCGAACAACAGAGAGCTCCATGTGGGGAGGCGGGGTGGGGAGGGGGGGCCGGGGACAGACAGTTGTCGTCAAGGTTTCTAGGAAGCTGTCAGGCTGTGGCTGAAAAAGACTTCATGAACAGTGCAGACAGATTCCCTGACCCAACGCACACCCAGAAAAATGCACTTGATTTTGGTGTCTGGACCTTTGATGTGCTCCTCAAATCCACATCGATTCCAACATGTCTTTGGGCACCCACATGCTTAGACCTGAGCCCTTGTAGACACTCTCCCCACCCCTCAATGTTGTCCCCACTCCTATGCAGATGGTACGAAGCAGACACACATTCCTGCCAATTGTTTCTGAGTACACTGCTGGGAAAGCCGTTTTAGAGAGAGATTATAGGTGGGGGGAAGGGATGTTAAAGAAGCTGTGGAGGCACAATGGCTAAAGGAGCTAGACTGCGAGCCAAGCAGTGGGTGGTGTGGACCTCTGCTCCGAGGGAGAAAGAGCAGGCAGTCTGCTTCTCTAAAGATTTACAGCCATGGAAATCCTATGGGCTTCCTGTAGAGTCCCTACTCTATCCTGTAGAGGAGTCCCTGCTCTATCCTAGAGAGTCGCTACTCTATCCTGTAGAGTCCCTACTCTATCCTGTAGAGTCCCTACTCTATCCTACAGAGTCCCTACTCTATCCTGTAGAGTCCCTACTCTATCCT
>NW_022111312.1:4553938-4562009 GCF_000313985.2 Echinops telfairi
CATCTTCTTCCCACGACCCTTCTGTAAATTGATGTCCAATTGCCTACAGATTGGCTTTGGGCTTCCACTCCTCACTCCCCGCCCTCATTCACATTAAGATTTTTTGTTCTGGGTCTTTGAAGCTTGGTAATCCCATCGACACCTCATGACCACACAGGCTGGTGTGCTTCTTCCATGTGAGCTTTGCTGCTTCTCAGCACCATCAGCTTTCTTCACCACATTTGCTTATGCACCCGCTTTGTCTTCAGTGCCTGTGTCAGGAAGGTGAGCGTCTCAGAATGCTGGGCTAGTAGAACCAAGTGTTCTTGTGTTGAGGGAGTACTTGAGTCTGGGCTGCCATCTGGATGGGACAGGTCACCCACATCTGTCCTCCCTCCGAGCGGCTAGTGGAGTTGAACGACCGATCTTTGGGTTCACAGCCACACGATTAACCACCGTGCCTCCAGGGCACCTTCAAATCAATGCAGTGTGTTTTATAGCATGTATCCCTCAGTACTGCTGTGGGATGGGGGTGGGATGAAGGGAGAGCAGGGAGGAAAGAGATCAGAGAAGGGGAGGGGGAGAGAAGGAAAAATAAAAGGAAACTGAAAGAGGAAGAAAGAAAGGGAAAGGATGAAGAAGAAGGGAGAAGACAAAGAGAGAAGGGGAGGAAAGAAAGAATATCAAAGAGCATGCTACCAGGGACCTGCCCACCCCTCATGGCCCCTGTCTACAACCACTGCACACGGAACGTCCCCCAAAGACCTCAGCACCCATACGTGTCTTGGCAGCTCCTGAGTTCACATTCCTACCCCTTCCTATAATTCCTGGAGGAGCCTGGGGACTTCCTGGGTGACCAGCATAGCAAAGAGTCTGATGGATGTTAGGCCCGTTCGTCAGGTCCAGGGGCCTCTCAACTACACATAGGGGGAACTGAGCTTCCTTATTCCTTTCCGTTTCCATTGTCCTCCCCTGTGGTCATCACCACACAGCTAACCATCGGATTATAGTAGCCACAGAACAGGTTCCAAGCAGCCAGACTCGAAATTAGCCGAGAATATTTTTTTGCAGCTTGCAAGGTGCTGGGCCTTAGCTTTATAGGGCAACCAGTGAAGGGGCCGGGGAAGGGGGGGGAGGGTGGAACTCATCATTCCTTTAAGAAAGGAAGGGTGCAAAAGAATAACTAGGAAGCTGAGGGTCGGAATTGCAGGATACGTCAACTAGACTTAATGGACATAGGTAGAGACCCTGCCCCCACCCATCCTACTCCAACGCCCATGGGTCCTGCCCCAGGACAGACCACCTGTCGGGTCAGAAAGCAGGTCCTGATTGATTCTAAAAGGCCAGAGTCGCGGGAACCATTTTCTCTGGACAATGGAGTAAGGCTAGAGAGAAACAACAGGAAAATATACAAACGTGTGTGAAGGAAACGGCACCCTGTTAAACTGACCCATAAGCGAAGGAAGAAATCGGAAGAGAAATGACGGCCTTCTTTGAGCTCCATGAAACCGAGGCACAGCATCTCCACCGGGGATGGGATGCAGAGCAATCAACGCCTACATGAAAAACGCATCGCAGATTCACAGCCTGACTCCACAAGCCCCGAAACAAGAAAGAGAAAGGCAGGCAACACGTTGTCGACGTGCCCGGAGAGAGGAAATAACAAAGAGCAGAGCAGAACTAAATAAAACTGGAAACAGAACGACAACAGCGAAGCGATCAAAACCAGAAGCGGGCTCTTTGAAAAGATCAAAGGAATTGATCGATCGGCAAAGGAAAGAAGAGAACGCGTGCCAATGCACCAAAGTAAAACGCGAGGGGATATCAATGGAAATAAAGAGAAATCAATAGAAATCAATAAAAAAAATAAAATAAATTATGACAGACTATTACAAGTCTGGTAACCAGGTGGCAGCAAGTGGATAACCTACAGGATGTGCGCACATTCTTAGATGCACAGAACCCACCTGAATTGGCCCCAAAGTTCGTACAAAGTCTCAAGAAACCTTTCACAAGTGGAGAAATGAAATCAGTGACTAAAAAATCTCTCCCCCACCCCCTTCAAAAGAAGGCCTGGGTCAGATGGCGTCCCTGGGAAATTCAACAAAACACATAGAGAACAATTGACACCAATATTGATGGTTTAAGTTCTTCCAAAACACAGAGAAGGAAGACATTCGTTCTATGAGACATACCCCTGATCCCCAAACCAAAGGAAGTGAGCACAAGAAGAGGAAACTCCAAGCTAATCTCTCTTCGGCTCAGCTACGTAAAAATCTTCATCAAAATTCCAGCGAGCAGGATCCAGTCACACAAAGAGTAAGACTCATACACGTTGCACGATGGGGTTTGTCCCAAGGATGCAGGATGGCTCAACATTGGGAAACCAATCAACAGAACACACCACATCAGTGGGACAAAGGAACATGACCAGGTGATCGTCTTTGGGGATGCTCTGATCACATCCAACATCCTCCTTAATACAAGCTCTAAGGAGGATTGAGTTGGAAGAGAACTTTCTCAGGATAATTCATGGCGTATCTGAAAGCCAGGAGACAACATGATATGCGTATTAAAGACTGAAAGCCTTCCCCCGCTGAAGTTGGGAACGTGACAAGGCTGCCCGCTCTCGCAGCTTCTATTCATGAATGTATTAGACGTCCTAGGCAGAGCAGTAAAATGAGGAAAAGAAAAAATATCCAGACTAGAAAAGAAGAAGTAAGATTATCTGTAGTCCCAGATGACATAATCCCATATATAGAAAACCCCAAGAGTCCAAGAGAAAATGTTGAGCGCTCATAGAGGATATAACAAAGCTGCATCCTACAAAAGATCAATAAACAAAAGCCAGTTGGATATGCTGATTTTTGTACAAAAGGCCAATAAACAAAACTCAGTTGGATATGCCAGCCATGGGAAATCTGCAAAAGAAATTAAGGAAACAATTCCTTTTACAATAGCATCTAAAAGACTATCCTAAGAATAAATCTAACCAGGAACTCTTACAATGAGAACCATAAAACACTGCTGAAAGAGATTAAAGAAAACTTAAATCGCTTAAAATATGCTGCATGTTTATGGATTAGAAGACTTAATATTGTTAAGATGTCAGTCCTATTCAAAGCAATCTATAGACACGATGCAATCCCAATAAAAATACCAGCAGCCTTCTTTAGAGAAATAGAAAGGGAAAAAAACAAACAACTCCTCAACCTTATATGGAATGGCAAGAGGCCCCAAATATCTAAAACAAAGTTGAAAGAGAACAAAGTAGGAGTTCTTGCCATTCCTGATTTTTAAACACACGATATGCTCGAGTAATCAAAACAGCCTGAAAATGGGTGTCATCATAGACACAGACCAAGGTCTACTGATCTGAGGGTGCGGCGTCTGTTGGATGGAGAGAGAAGAGTCTCTTCAACAGATGGGGCTGGGGAAAGTGGCTAGCCACGTGCAAAAAACTAAACCAGGATCCTTGTCTCCCCTCATCCACAAAAATCCAGACTAAATGAAGGACTTCAAGGTGCAAACTCAAACCATAAAAATCTCAGAAGAACAAGCAGGGACCACACTGTCAGGCCTCGCTTGCCCCAAAGGATTATCTAACATCGTGACGAAAGGCAAAAGATAGGAATGGGATCTCTTATAAACGATAGACTTTTGTTTATCAAAAGACCTTACCAAAACAAATGGGGGGGGCTATGAACAAAATTACATATCCAATAGACTCTACCAACCAAATATCTATCTAATTAAAATCAATAACTCAGCTACAAAACAAATATCCCCATCACAAAGCGGGCAGTGAACTTGAACAGGCATTTCGCCAAAGAAGGTATTCAAGTGACCACCAAACACATGAAATGGTGCTCAGCCTCATTAACCATCCAAAACCAGCGAGCAAAGCAACGGTCGTGTTGATCCCAACACAGAGCCCTGCAGGGCTGAGTAGGGCACCCAAGGCGGTCAATCTTTATGGAAGCAGATTGTCACATCTCCCTACCGTGGAGCTGATGGTAAGTGTGAGCCACCGGTGAGGATTGGGTTAGCAGCCTCAACGACTGGGCCATCAGGGCTCCTTCATTAGCCATCAGAGAGATGCAAGCCAAACCTCTGCCAAATGAGAAGACACCGGCTCACGCTCGGTAGAACAGCCAAGATTGAAAAGCAACAACAAGTAGCAGATGTAGGGCAGGGTGTGGGGAGATAATAAGCCTTTATCCCAAAGGGGTCGCGACCCACAGAACTACCATGTGTCCCGGCAAGTCCACTCCTAGGTGTATCCCCCCAAAGACTTGAAAGCAGAGGCCCAAGCAGAGATTTGTACCCAGCGTTCATTGCGACCCTCGTTATTTACGACAGCCAAAGATGGAACCCCTCTGAACGTCCATCACCAGAGGAGTGGATAAACAAAATGTGGTACTGAACATGAACTAGAATTCCAGGCAGCCAGCAGGAGAAACGAAGGCTTATCAGCTTGAAGACATGCTGAGCCAAACACAGCAATCACCAGAGGACAAATATTATTTGACCTGGCTTACAAAAAAAGAGAATAAAAGGCAAATGGATAGAGCTTGGGGTTTGTTCCCAGTTACCAGGGGGATGGTGAGGGAATTGCACTGATTAAGGGTTGCACAGCCAATTGTTGTCATTGCTGTCCATAACTTGTACACTTGTAAAGAGTTTAATTGGCAAAAGGTATACATGCTAGTACATTCACAGCCACGACAAAGCAAGTAGCTGCTGGGGCTGCTTCTGGACAATCAAACACCTCATGGAATTTGGTTCACTGGTTTGGAGGTTTAGGGTCATGGGATCGTGGCTCATCTCAGTTAATGGGCCTATTAATAGGTTTAGTGTTTCTGGTCTACCTCCTAATTAGCTGTGTATCTTCAAAGCTTGCAAGTGACCATTCAGGTCCCACAGTCAGTCTCTGTTCACCCAGAGCAGGGACGGGGAACTTCAATACCCATCACACACGTTTCGTCCCAGGGAAGAGGTTCCAGCCATCACATGAACGAGGAGTCCATTAAAGGTTTGACCAAATATAGCAGGCTAATTTTTCAAGTTGATAATTTCATATGGCCCTCGGATGATGTTATCAATATCCAAATGGCCCTTGGCAGAGAAGATTCCCGGCCCCTGATTTAAAATAGCAGAGGAAGAAGGAGTGAGGAGGAGGAGGAGGATATGGAATGGGTGGCTCATTGCTGCCATGAACTGTCTCCTTTTGCCATGAGACCAGAAGAACTGGATGGTACCCATTACTAAACATTTGGATCACAGATTTCATTGAAGAATCGCGACAACGAGTGGGGAGAATGCAGAACAGAGTGCAAAATCCATGGAATCCTGACTTTCAGGAGTCCTGAAGAGTAGATGAACCCCCCAAACAATTGGCCCGAGATCATCTTCAAACCAAAACGATACCCTGAAGTCATCTTAAAAGGATAGTTTTGCTTTCGTAGTTACTTAGTTGTCTTGATCGGTATATGCTCTTTCAAGAAGTATCTATACAGGATCAAGGGGAGAAAGCCGAGGCTGTCCACTCCCACAGATTCACAGCTTCTTTTTCGGAGACCTGACTGAGGGTTACCTACCAGTGAGAATCAATTGAACAGCAGTAGGTATGTTTCATTTTACCCAGGATCAAACTGACATCAACAACTCAACAGGTGAGACGGAAAGCTTAAGGGGCAGAGAGGTGATGTGAATGAGGAAGGAATCGCTCCTCCGGAAAGAGGGAAAGGTGACCCAACTCAGACACACGGAGAGGGTGTAGCATTTGGTGCGCGTTCGGGAGTATCTTCTCAACAAGAACAAAATAAATAAAATGTAAAAGAACATTTAAAAAGAAAGAAGGAATTGTGTTTGGGGAGGCCGTTCTTCTAGAGCAGTGGTTCTCAACCGGTGGGTCGAGACCCCTTTGGGAGTCGAACGACCCTTTCACAGGACTGGCCCTGATTCATAACAGTAACAAAATGACAATGATGAAGTAGCAACAGAAATAACTGTAGGGCTCGGGCGTCACCACCACATGAGGAGCTGTATGAAAGGGTGGCGGCATCAGGGAGGTTGAGAACCACTGTCTAGAGGGAACTTCTTCAGACCCGGGTTCCCCGGCTGGCTGATAGAGAGGCCACTCGGCTCCAGGACTGTCCATCCCGGCTTGGTAATAATGGCCCCAATGGGACCTCATGTGCTGCCTGGCCCGTCCCGGGTCTGGTGACTGAATTGCTCAGATTGCCTCTCCCCCCTCCCCAGGTCTTCCTACCTGACTCCCCAACCCCTACAGCTCTGCCTCCCGTTACCTAGCAGGGTAAACAGAAAGGCACCCCTCTCCCTGATCCACCTCTGTAAGTTACTCAGGTGACCTGTGCTCACTGACTCCAAAGGGGCCCCTTGTGTCCCCCTCCCACTGCCACCTAACCCCGCATCACAAATTCTTGTTGTCCGGTGGTGCCGTCCACCCACAGCGACCTAACGCAGCAGAAGGAAACAGGCCCCGCGCCGCACCATCCTCACACTTCTTCCCGTGCTTGTCATAGTTTCTCACCACTTAGTACTCCGAAATCGGCGACCCCCCATCAGCAGCCCCTCCCCAGACCCCGACATCACCCCCCTTCACACCGATGCTGAGGGACCCTCCAATCAAACCCCTCTTCGATCAAATCAATCCCATAGGCAGGTCAGCTCTCCACCGGCTCAAGTCCCAGCCAGTCCCTTCTCCTGCCTGCCAGGGGACAAAAAGGTGAGTCCCAGCAGCAGTGTGGAGACACCCCGCTGCAATGCCATTGTCTTTGTAATGTCCAGAAAGAGGCCTGAATGGTGATCGGCATGGGGTCTGACCTTTACACAATCCTGGCAGCCTCACTGACCACCGTTCCACCCTCCCGGGCCCCAGACGGGGTTCCAAAAGCTTCAGGTCCTCAGCCTGGACTGGGACAGGGACAGGGACTGGGAAATGGGACAGGGTGGGGTCGGGAGATACAGGATCTCCTTGAAGTCCTGGGGCCTGAGCCCTCCTCGCCTTCTTTCGGGTTCCGTTTTACAATGCCAGCCCTGCTTGAACACTCGGCTTTGGGGTGGGAACCATTGGACTGAGCCCTGGCGGCATGGCCATTAAGAACAACCCTGTACACCAAGCAGGATGGGGTCCCCAGAAGAGGAGCTTAGCCACCAGCCTCCACGGAGATAACAGGCGCAAAAGCAAAGCAAAATAACCCCCCAAAACCTCACAGGGGACAGTGCTACTCTCTCCCACACCAGGACACGCACACCCAAGCCCAATCTCACTTTCTGGTGCCAGCCCCTAGACCTCTCGCTGGGTGTTAGGGAGGAAGGCCAGGGCCGCCCAGGAAACAGAGAGCTTCCGGCCTGCAGATGATGTCCACACACAACCCCCAACACCTCCCACCCCCACCCCCACCTACCATGCCAATGAGCAGGCGGGGCGCAGACCCCGGGAGGAGCTTACCTTGTGGTTCTGATAAGAGGTCACGGCAATGAAGGCCGTCTCCGGAAAGACGTGTGTGCAGAACGCCGTGTTCTTGGAGCCGAAGCCATTGTTTTCGTCGGCCTTTACGATGTGCAGCCGGGGCTGGTATTTGTGCATGGAGTTGAGAATGATCTAAAAGGAAGCACGCAACAAGCCAGCGAGGTCAGAAACGGGAGACACACGTCCCCACCCACAACCCCAAGCTCCTCGGGGCCACACTTTCAGAACAAGCCACTTCTGGGTTTGTTTGTTTGTTTGTTTGTTTGTTTGTTTGTTTGTTTGTTTGTTTCCCACTCTCTCCCCCCGTCTTGTTTTCTTGAAAGGGGGCCAGTGATTTCATGAAAAAGAAACATTTCAACAGTGACCATTTCCAACCCCCCCAAAAGCCAGGCGAATATTCCAGGAATCTACCCAAGACACACAGGGCCGGTACATCAGGATGCTTAATCAAGTTTGCTTAATACATTAACTCCCTGCGAACGGCACCTCCCTCAGCCCCATAGGCTGGGAAACCGCTCTCAGGGCGCACCCACCGGAGGCCCCAGAAAAGCTGGGTGACAGTTTTGGAATGGAGAGAGGCAAACAAATAAATAA
>NW_022111312.1:4562212-4573154 GCF_000313985.2 Echinops telfairi
GAAAGAGACCCCACCTCCACTATCAGAGAAGGGGCTGGCTCCCCCTCATTTGAATCCTCCTTCCTCTACCTTGTCAACATTCAAGTCCAACCCCTCCACTGGAACTACCTGGAGGCTGGCCCCTGCCAGAATGGCCCGGCTGGAGCTTAGGGGACTTGCTCTTTCTCCTTCCACCAGGGGTGCCCCCAGGGAAAGTGGACGCTGGCCCGCTGTGGCTGCCCTGTGGTCCTCACAGCCAGTACTCTCAGGAGACCTGGCGGGGTCGTGGGTTACACCTTGGGCCAGTCACCGTGAAGGTCAGCAGTCCAGAAACCTCCTTGCTCCTCTGGAGAAAGGAGAGGCTCTGCTCCCATACAGAGTTAACACTCAGACACCGGACGGTGTCAGATAGGGAGATGATAATAATTCACAATTTATCAAGAGCTCAGGAGGATGGGAGGGTGGGGGAAGAGATGGGGGGCAAGAGAAGCTGATACCAAGGGCTCAAGTAGAAATAGCATGTTTTGAAAAGGATGATGCTTGACACAGTGGATGGATGGATTGTTTCAAAAGCTGTTTAAGAGCCCCCAATAAAATGATTTATTTTTAAAAAAATAATAGCTACCGTCTCGGAAACCCACAGGGGCCAGCTCTACCCCATCCTATAGGGTCACTGTGGGTCAGAATTGACAGTGGAGGCAGACATGAGTCACTATCTAGCTTCAGGAGCCGCAGGTCATGAAGCCCTGGACAGGTGACTCACTACCCTCAGGTGCTCCTCACCGCGGGGTCTGATTACACACACACACACACACACACACACACACACACACTGGCCTCGGAAGCTGAGCCTGCAGGCCTGCTTCCTTGAAACCACTGAGGATCCGTGGGAGGCCGGCTCCCCCAGCGCGGTGATTCCGTTCTGAGTACTCCGGGCTCCTCAGCTTTGCTGCAGCCAGGCCGGCCTGTGAGAAGCAGCATCTTTCCCAGTAAAACGGGGTTTGTTGTTCTAAAGACTCCGCGCTTTTCACAGCCCAGCAGGCTGTAACGCTAATATTTACCCAAATGCTGGGACACACGCACACCCCCGTGCAATGGGCGGATTACCCCATGTACCGCCCTGGAAATCGGGCCGGCCTTTCCCCCTTACCCGCCCACCCTCCTCCCTAAGACCCCGACACGGAGCTTTGGAGGTCGCCTGGGCGTCTCTGATTATTTGCATCGATGACCCTGGGGCAAAATTCTTGGGTCATCGCTGGAGGACGGGCCTCGGGAGGGGGAGGGGGAAGGGAGTCGTGGCCAGGCCGGGGGAGGAGCGACAAGCTAACCCTAACCTCCACACCCCCACTCTCACTGGGCTGCAGCGCTCTAATCTGGGGCCACCGGACTGGGCCGCCTCCCTGGTGATAGCGACGCCGGCCTGGGCAGCGTGGCGACAGAGAGACGCAGCGGGGGGAGGGGGGGGGGGGGACAGTAACCACCACCACCACACCACCACCACCACCCCCGCCCCCCTGCCGGCTTGGCCATCCCCAGAGCTTAGCCAAATTGTTTTGACGGCCTGGGACAGCATAGAGACAGCAGTGCGAGGGCGATCTAATGGCTCTTAATTCCATGAGGGTGTGCAGAGAGCCCCAGGTCAGGAGCGGGAAACATGAGGCCTTCGGGAGTCATGTCTGCTCAGAGGACCTGACCCCCCACCCCGGCTTGGAAGGGCCTGAAACTGGCAAGGGGGGTGATCCCACTGGGTTGAGAGTTGGGGAAGAGGTGAGCACCTGCTCCAAGGTTTTTCCCAGCACAGGGAGTCCTGGGGCAGCATCATGGGGGTTGAAGCCTGTCTCATTTCCTGGCGCCAAGGTCTCCCAGAGCTCCCAGGATCCAAAGCAGGCCAGCATCAGACCTTCTTTCTGGCCTGCACTTACACCTAACACACAGGCTCAGCACTAACAGGTTGCCCCCTCTACCCACCAGCCCCCGCCCCCTCACACATACACCTCAGCCCCCACTTCACCAATCAGCAGCCCACATCAGCCCCAGAGGTCTCTGAACTACGGGAAATGGGAGGAACATTCCAGCAACTTGGCTTGAACAGGACGGAGGCTGGCCTTTCCACACTCTGGGCTCAATATGCACAGCCATGGCTGTGCGGACTCCTCTCCCTGAAGCTAAGCTAAATCATCCAGTCACTCACCACCAACCAGGCCCCCACCACCACCACCACCACCACAGCAGGTGTCTGATTTGCATCTTCCCCAGGTCCAATCTGCTGCCCCAACTTGAGGACCTATGTCTGCTGCGGGCTTGGTTTCTCTCTGGAAAAGGCAGCAGCTTGCTGAGAGCCAGTCAGGGGAACCACTTTGGGAAATTGGACATGGTCTCAAGTCCCTGAGGCCAGTCCCCACCCTGCTGGAACTGCCGCTGACCAGGCAAGGCCTGAGTGGTGCTTGTCCCCTCTAGGCTGCTTAGAGAAGCAAAGGAGGAGGAGCCATCAAGCCCACCAGGGATGTGGGGTGTGTGTGTGTGTGTGTGTGTGTGTGTGTGTGTGTGTGTGTGTGTGTGTACAAAATGTGTAAGGGGAAAAATTCCATCATCTTTCATTCCATTTTTCCACAGAATTCTTGAGGTCCCCTATTCTGGGGGGCTCATCCCCCTAAGGAGGTTTTAGACATTGGATCTGAGGGACAGTGCTTTTCCTCGTCATTGTTGCTGAGAGAGTGACTTGGGAATAGTTTCCCAAAACCAAACCAACTAATTGCTGTTGAGGAACTAGTGCATATCTCCATTCATATTTTTTGGTGGGGGGCAGGGGATAGGGTAGGATGCAGCAGGAAAGATGGAACCCTATCTTAGGGGAGGAGGAGGTTGTACACTTAGCACACGACTCTCTCTTTCACACACACACACACACACACACACACACACACACACACACCAATGTGTCTGCAACTCTCCTCTACAGCCTCTCTCTTGAGCCCAATCTAAACTCAACATTGAGGGCCCTGGTCTAGGCTTGCCTGAACTGATCCTGGTGGTGGGATAAAGGAGGCTGGATGCTGTGGGGGAAATGGTCAGAACTAAAAGGGCATGCTGGCCGCAGAGTTCTCTTCACGGAGGTTGATGCAAAAGAGAGGATGGGTGCCCTGTGGGGTCTCTCCCAATAGTAAGGCAGGGTTTGCAAGAAGGGGTGAGGGTTCTGGTGATGCTTTTCGGGCACACCTCTGTCTGCAGCCTGTGCTGACCATTCGTTGGCCTGGACGGTCTGTTTTCCACAGTCCCTCCTCCCCAATCGCAGATGGGGCTGGGGCACAGGGCCGTGAGGTGGGCAGCACCAAGTCACCCCTGAAAACCTCCCCTTCAACAAAGGGTTCACAGCAGGGACGCTGGGACACTGTCCAGGAGAGCTGTCCCTGTCTTCCAGCCAGCAGGGGAAGCGCCAAAGAACCGGACAGTGACTTAGGGACCCGTGTCCGGCAGGGAGGCCGGAGCAATCAGAAGAAAGGGAAACCTGAATCGGATGGTGAGAGAAACGACAGAAAGGGAAAGACAGACTTGGGGGCAAAGGGAGAGAACGAAAAGGCCGAAGCGAGAGGCGGAGGAGAGAGGACTTGCGCAGAGATGGAGCCAGGAACGAGAGAAACAAAGAGGGAAAGGAAACCGGGGCGAAGAAGTGGAGGGGGGCGAGGCGCTGGGGAAGACGCGGAGTGGGCGGTGCGCGCGCCGCGCGGAAGCTCCCGGTACTTACGTGCCCAAACGGGTCCAGGTGGTTGTTGGTGAGCTTGAGCTTCTGAAAAGAGACCAACTGCCGCATCCAGTGCGCCCCGGTGGCCGGCGAGTCTGGGTGCACGTAGAGGCGGCCCGGCATGGCGGGCTCCGCTTTGCCGGTCACAGACCTGGGCCAAGGAGAGATGTGACCACCAGCCGGCGCGACCTGGAGTTTGTGCTCCGCCGCGCGGCCGGCTTGGGCCTGCTTGGGTCCCCTCAAAGCCCGGTGCCAGAGACCAGGCAGCCCGGACCCGGTGCCTGTTGCTTCCGCCTCATTCGACAGCTGAGCGGGAGCACCCCCTGAAAGTCCTGCAGCCTCTGGCTGCTGAGGAATGATGTGGATCCTGGGAGCCTCTGCAAAAAGACTTGAGCCCTCGGAGCAGCCAGGGGAGCAGCGAACGAACAGAGCAACGGCTCTCTCCTTTCTTTCCCTTTTGAATTCCAATGCCACGGGCCATTTTGCTATTTCATAAACGGGCGCATTCAAAGCAGGTCGCTCGTAAAAAATAACTATAAATGGCTTTAAGCCCCCAGAAAAATACCTCCAGTGACTGGTAACAATACCTTACCAAAAAAAAAATCCCTCACGACCTGTGGGCCTGATATGTATAACCACTTCGCTTTCCCAGAGCCTCCGTTTTCTCATCCAGAAAAAGGGAAGTAAACGAAAACCTCCTCTCCCTTCACCTTAATACTGCCAGGAAAACTCTGCGACTAACGTCTGGCCAACAAGTCCATTCTCCAGCAGAGTGGAGTCGCTCACTAGGGTTTCCGAGGCTGTAAACCCTCCTGGGAGCGCAAAGCCTCCTCTTTCACTCAAGGAGCAGCCTGTAGGTTCCAAAGGCTGACTTTGTCGTTAGCAGTGCAATGCCTACCCAGCCTGCTGGGGCATGGGAACTCCTGGTGCCAAGATTAGGATCATAGAAGCCTCCAGCGCACAGCAAAGGCTAACAATAGGTTGGAAAGCGGTAGCTGGGTGGCCACTTTGCCCCCTCTACCCTTCTCCCCTGCCCTCAGTCGCTTACCATTTATTATCCGCGAACTTGTATCTGTGGTCGTCGGCGGGAACGATGTCCATGAGGAGAATGTACTTGGTTTTGGGATTAAGACCTGTCGCCTTCACTTTGTAGCTTGGGAACATCCGCCTAGGATGAAGGGCGGAAGGGAGAAGGGGAAAGGGTAAGGGGCCCTGTTACTGCCAATATTCGGACACGCGGGCCCCGCGGATTCGAAGGAAAGTTGGTTGCGGAAGGCTAACTGGTTGTACCCGCTCCGCGCGAGCGTCCAGATCCATCTCGGGTTTCCCCGTTAGTTGCGGGGTGGCGGAAAGGGAGCGGAGGAGAAAGAGCGAGGCAGGCGGAAAATGGAAACCAGGAGGCGAGCGCTTGGAGAGAAGCGGTTGTGGGGACCATCCACGTTTCCTTCTTGTTTTTTTGGCCAGAACCAGGCACCTACGTTGGGGTGAATGGGGCTTATTAGGTACAAAGTAACCACCCTTTGGACCCTGCCAGGGGCGTTGGGCCTTCCCAAGGGTGTCAGGGCCACACCCAGGTGTGCGCGGCCTGTGGAGACGCGCTCAAGACGGCACGTGCGTGGGTGACCACGCCTCTGGCCAGAGCTTGAGGACCCTTGCTTCCCAAGGTCCAGATCGGTGACTGGAGTTTCTTTCTAAACGTTCCAACTTCCGCCTGGAAGCCTGGCACGCTTCCTGGTCAAGAAATTGCCAACCCATCCGGAGTGGGGGACCGGAGGCGCTGAGCCCTGAACGAGGATCCGGTGGGTGGAAAGGCCGTGCTGCGCTCATTCCCGCGTTTTCTACAGTGCACAGGCGCCTTTCCAAGTCCCAGCCCGCTCGAAGCCCGCGCCTGGGAAAGTAGGGCTCCGCAGGGCTGGCCAAGGAGTGGAAGGATTCATCCCCAGGGCTTGGCTCACTCCGAGATGGCGGGACGGGGCGCGTGGAGGCCTCTCTCCCTTGAGCCACGCCGTATTTACTGCCAGGCGCGCCTGGAGGCGGAGGCGCAGGCGGCTGCGCAGGCCTTTTATAGTGAAATCCTCTCCGCTCAGACTGCGGCTGGGGAGAGACCGGCCTGGTGTTTCGTTCCTTGGCGAACGGGGCAGAAGCCTTCCATTCGCTGGTGTAAACAGTCGCGCCTCCTCGTTCATCAGGCCTCGAGGCGGGGGTGGAGGGGAGCCGACTTTGTTTAATTTTGAATAATAATAAATGTCACTGTTGCACCTTTACTGCCAGAGGCTTTGGCTGGAGAGAAGGGGGGCAGCTGGTGAAATGGCTTCTATCTCCCTATTCACACAGCCGGAGACCCAACCCTATCGGCCTGTCCCTTCGCTGGTCCTGCGGGAAGGACCTGGACTCTAGGTCTTCCAAGACACAGAGGGCCAGATGGGGCCAGTAAGGCCCCCAGGCCCTAGACGCACACTCGGCGAGCGCGTATACACACACACACTTTGTGAGCGGCACCAGTGGACACACACACACACCCCACCCCTTAGTGAAACATTGGGAGCTAGAAGCTTCCAGCGTTTAAGAGGAACTTCGGCGAGAATCCTGGCGAAGCCGCGTGTTTATCGGTGTCTGTATATAGAGCCCGGCTGAGCCCCGGTTCAGTTTCAAAGGCTCCGCCTGCTTTCTATAAACAATGAAAGAGGTAGCGAATACAGTCCGAGTTTGACCGTGGACGGGTGGGACGCTGGAACCGGTCCAAGGTCGCCGAGGGCAGGAAGCTTAGTAAGCAGGGACGGCAGTGAAGAACCAGGCGTGAGACTCCTTGAAGCCCAAAGCCGATGCGGCTCCAGGTCTTCTCTGAGCTGGTCCATTCCCCTTCAGTCTCCCCCTCCCCCGCCACGTCTCTCTCAGCTCTCTTTCTCTCCTTACCAGTCTGCACCGGAGTGTTGCCAACCCCACCTCACCCAGCCACTTTCTCCGGTCACTCCACAACTGGAAAGCCCAAGTTTCAGAAGTTGAGTTTCCCTAATTCACCCACCTGCTTGAGACGGATGGGGTAGGGGGGTGGGGTGGGGGAAGGACTGTGTTTTTCCAACAAGAACTGAATCCAACCAACTGCTACCCCCTCCCCCCCTCTCTCCAGCCCTGTGCTTCAGGCTCGCTCTCTCTTCCTCCTTCCTACTTCTTTGGGTCTCTGCGGGGTGGGTGTGGGGGAGCACCTTAAATGCTCCTCCGCCCTCTCTTCCACAGCGTCCCTGCTATTCCACGCAAGTGACCACGCACCTTCCGGCCTTTGTTATGATCATCTCTGTGCCCACGTCGTGGAACTTCAACCACAGCTCTCGCTCGTGGAGGAACACCTTGATCCCTTCCATGCCCTGCAGGAAGCGGAGACCAGTCAGACCCAGGCCCAGACAGCGAGGGACGATCAGGCTGGCTCACCCCACTGTGGAGCACCGATCTCCAAGAAAACACTGGGGGTCATTCCTTCCGACCCCAAGCCCAGTGGGCAGGAAGGCTGGCAGCCTCCAATCCGCTGGGCAGTGCGCAGGAGGGGAAGAGGAGGTTGCTGGGAAGCCGGCGGCAGCTCTGGCCCTGGCCCTGTTCTCTGGGTCTGCTCAGCCCGGGGAGTTTGGTTTGCAACAACCTCCTGATGTCCCAGCGTCCTCTCCTTCTAAGCGGCTCTCTCAGGAGGCTAAGGAGTAATTCATTTCTCCATCCTCCTCCCCCATTTTCCAGGGTGCCCGTGGGAGGAAGAGGCCAGGGGAAGCATCAGGTCTATTTCAATATTCCCTTTCGTTGAGGAGCAGGACTGTGGATGGGTGCCTCCATCTAGAGAAGGCCCACTCGGGATGGTTTTAGACAAATTCTCCAAGTGCACACGCAGATGTGCAATTACTGCTGACGTGTATATTTATTCTCCACCAGTGTGGGTGCAGATACGAAAGCCTGTGACTTTTCCAATTAAACATTTTTGTATTTGCCATAATCTGATCTCATAGCCCAGAGGGGGGTGGCAGTGGCCCGGAAGAATTCTCAATGTCCCTTCTGCAAAGCCTGCCCCCACCCACCCACCATCCATCCCAGAGCCAGCTCAGATCCCACCCAGCTGTTTTGTTTAAGGGGTGCTAGGTGAAGCCATTTAACCTTGCCACTCGCAACTAAGTTATTTTACAAAACCAATGCCAAAAAACAAAAATCATATACAAAGCGGCTACTTTGAGAGGGTGCATAAGCTTCCAATAAATGAATTTGCATTTTCCCTTTAAAAAAGAAAAACCTGATGTGTGTGACCCCAGGGTCTCCCTGCTTCCCAAGAAAGGTCACATGAGCCATGGAGCACAAATAAGACACCCGTATTGGCCAGAAAGACCATCAAATGGAAGGTATTCCTTCTATTCCAACACCTCTATGGTCAGCTATTCCCGCTGAGCACCATCTGGCACCGAGTGCCAAGAGCGTAGAAGTCCATGAGGCAGAAGCGCTGGAAGACCCCACGTTCTGTGCCGGCCCAGCACCGGGTCTGCTGAGCATGCAGCCCCTCTGTCCTCCCCGCGTGTTCCTGAGACTGGCTCGGCCAGGCCAGGCCCAACCGCAAGACAAATGGTGCTGGGCGCAGGGCTAGGCCCTGGTTTTCGGAGGCGGGTGCAGGCAGAGGCTAGGCAAGATCTAAAGAGGGGTCAAGCCATCGCTCACGGCGACCTGAAGCGGCCGCTGACCCGGCCCTTAATGAGCCGCGCAGGGATGAGTCTATACCTAGCAAATTAGCCAGGCTGTCTCTAACTAGTCTCAAATAGTCGATAATGAAGGCTGTTCTAAATAGAGATGTGCACCTTTCCCAAGCTCCCTGGCATCAGAATCATTCCTTCAACAAGGCGGATTTGTTCCTGCATGGGGAGGCTGAGCCCAGAACAGCGGGGTGAGTGGGAGTTGTCGTTTTTTTTAAAAAGAGAGCACAAGAGAGAAATGAGGCCGTGGATTTTTTCCCCCCTCTCTGGCAGGTTTCCACCAAAGGGACCCAGGTCCTGGGGCCTCTTACCTGCTGGGTGAAGGCGGCCTGTGGGGACGACGGGGACTTGCTGGGGGCCCCCAGTGCGCCCTCGGGTTTGGAATCACAGGGCAAGTCCTTTGCGTCCGGCTCCAGAGGTGTGTGGGCCAGGCCAAAGCCCTCGTCTGCGTCGGCCATAGTGCGCCCCGGGCCGGGTGCCCGCGCCGGGATCTGCTCTGAGGACAGCAAGGGCAGAAAACCGGCCAGCCGGTTGGGAGATTGTCCTTCTAGAACAGGAGGGAGCGGTCTGGCTCAGGTACTCCAGGACCAGTCCCTCCGCCCTTTGCTGCCAGTATTCTGCGGCCACTCTGCACCACGTCTGGCCAAAGCTCCGGCCGTCAGATCCCGCGGGGGCAGGCCCGCATCTCCCCTGCACCCTAAGCAGGCCCCCGCGATAAGCTCACTGCCCGTCAAATCTGTCTGGACTTTTGGAAGAGCCAATAAAGATAAGGAGTTGGTATTTTTGGAAGCCATTGGGTACGAACCAAAACCAAACCAAAACAAAACCCCAGTGTCCCTTTGAGACCTTTTTTTTTTTTTTTGGTCCAATTACACAAGGCCGAGGGGGCTGTTTGGGGGACACCTCGCTGGAGGAATCTTTTTCTGCATGGGGCAAAATGCTGGAAATGACCCGCCTCTTGCAAAAGTTAAAACCCTGGAGGGGAGAGAGGGAGGGAGGTGATGAGGAGAGCCTGGTACAAAAGAGAACCGGTGTTATCTGCATCAATGCGGTGCCTTTCGATTGCTGCCGGCCTTTATTTAAAAGGAAACGCTCTCTCCATCCCCTAACCTTAAGAGAGAAAGCTTAAAAATGAAGGTGATCGGCTAGACGGAAGGCCGGCGGGAGAAGAATGTGGCTTCGTAGCAGATCCCCAAAGACTGCCACTGGCCCCGCGCTCTGCAGCCGGCTGAGGGGCGCCTTCTCCGGGCTGCCTCCGCTCTCCAGTCTTGGGCAGGCATTTTGTGAAGTGGCCGGGCCTGGAAGAGAAGCTTCTGAGACTTTCAGCCGGGCCTGCTTCACTGGGGCTTCAGGGCCCAGGCTGAGGCTTGGCCAGACAAAATTGGCTGGAGCTCACGGTGTCCTAGCAGCCCTCAGGTTCCGAGTTGGAACCCGAAAATAGAACAGCCAGAGACATTTAAGTCCCGTGAGCCTACCTCCTGTTCTCGGATCTCCTTCCAATTTCATCCACCTTCCTAAGTAGGATTGCCCTCTTAAAAATCAAGAAGACTGAGAGGCATATGCAAAGGACACTGCCCACCCCAATATACCTTAGCAGTCCTCTAAAAGAAAGCCTGCACCCAGATACCTCCTCCATCACAGCGGCAAGAGACCCAGAAATGGGGCCCAGGCCTCCAAGAAGCTTGCTGCAACTCGACCAGCGGTTGGGATAGGGGTGATCAGAGCCCCACGGTCTGCTATCGCAACAAAAGGGCTGGGGGCTGGTGACTGGGTGCCCCACAAGCGCTTCCATTCTCTTCTGGCCCCTGGGAGGCTTCACCCCACTCTCTCTCCAGGATCCACAAGGCTCTTGCAACCGAACAAGATATAAGTGACAGCACCAGGCCCTGTGGTCTACAATCCTCCGCGCTGCTCGCCGGGACACACAAGCCTCCGCGCTCAGCTCCACGCGCCGCCCAGGACGCCTCGGGCGTCCTAAGGCTCTGCCGAGATCCGGCACCCGGATCGTCCGAGACCCGGCGGCTGGCGTCCCTCATTCGCGCCGCCAGGCACCCTCCCGAGCCTCCCGCGCCAGCTGCGGGGCGGGTTACCTCACTGGGTGACGCCGGCGCATTCACTGCGTCCACGCTCGCTCCTAGCAGGGAAGCCGGTGGTGAGGCGGGGGCGCGGGCATAGTGGCTCCCGGGTGAGGCGGGGGACGGCTGGCTCAGGCTAGTAGCTACTGCGCCCTACAAAGGAACACCCACCGCCGCTGGAGCCTCGGCGGCGACTGCCCACCTCCAACACACCTCCTCCGCGCTCGCTCTCCCTAAATACTTCCAAGTGGCCTGGCGCCAGGAGGGCTCCAAAGGACGCGCAAGCCACTGCCTCCGGACTCGCGCAACCGTAGCGTCCCGGGGCCGCCCTCCTCGCGCCGCTGGAGGGAAAGTTGGGAGAAAGGAGGAAGCAGGGCGAATGGCCGAAGGCGTTTCGGAATGCAGCGGTCAGGGTTAAAACTCTGGAATCCGAGATG
>NW_022111312.1:4573298-4583596 GCF_000313985.2 Echinops telfairi
CTCTTTCTCCCCTCCTCCTCTCTCCCCTCTCCTCTCTGTTTCTCTCTCTTTCAGGAATACAGGCAGACCCAGCTGAGCGCCGTGACGCGGTGACGTTGGGCTGCCTGATGCTTGCAAAGTTCTGAAATCGCTTGGACGACTGCTCACAGTGCCCGCCGGCCTCTCCCTCTCCCTCTCTCTCCTCTCTTCCTCCCTCCCTCCCCCATCAGATTTCCCGAACACTCAAACCACAACGCGACTCACCAGCCCAGGCCTCCCGGGCACCCCCTCCTCCCGCCCCCTTCCCCACCTCCATCCATCTCTGCTTCTCCAAGAGCAAACGCTTTGGCTGCAAAAAACCTGCACGAATCATCGCCAACGCGGCCGGCTTCTGCTGGGGAAGTGGTCTCTCAGTGATGCCGGCTGTAGCTGCAAGCGGAGCACGAACACACTGCTCGAGCACGCACCACACACACACACACACACACACACACACACACACACACACACACTCGCCACGAGCCTCCTAGACTGCCTCCGCTGGTATTCTCTGTGCCGGGCTGACCTCTAGGGCTTAGAGCTGCGTGACCCTGCCAGGCAGAGCCTCGCCACCCTGCCCGTGCTGGCGGGACTGACCTCTCCCTCCACCCCGCTCATCACCCCGAGTCTCAGCGACTCCGGGGTGAAGGCAGGATGTAGGTGCGTTTGGATGGGGACCTGAGCTTTTTAAAACGCCAAGAAATCGCCGGAGAGCCCTCCCACCCCGCTGGCGAGTCCCGATGCCGGTGCCGCCAGACCTCCCGGGTTTGAGTCCTATGCAGGGCAGCTTCGGGGTATGTGAAAACAGCCACGCCGGCCTTGGGGGCTGCCTGAGATGGTCATCTCCCCTCGACCCTTCTTCCCACCCTCCCCCTCCTTGAAGCATATTTTGAGGGTCGGGTTGAAGGGGTCACGGGGAAGCGTAAACACGCCGCGGTCTGTAGCTTCTCCGCCAGAGAGGAGCCAGCCAGGGGTGCCACGTAGTGCGCATGGGATTTGGAATAAATGCCAAGAGTCCCATTCTCTGTGCTCCCCTCACCTCCTGTACCTTCATGTCCTAGTTCTTTTCCCACTCAGAGAGAGACCAGACCCTTCACAACCCAAGGCAGCGCCAGCTAACCTCACGGCTCAGGAGGGGCACAGCGTGAAGTGACTGGCCTATCTCCTACAGAACGGTGGCACCGCCAGAGAGCAACCCAGCCACCTCCCAGGTTTCTTCTCCCCCAGGCCCTTGCCAAAGCCCGTCATTTGCAAAGAGGCTCTCACTCTTCTACAACCTCAGCGGATGAACGCCAAGCCTTTGAGCTTCTATCTCAGCAGCCTAAAGCCCAAAAGCAAATAAGACCTCGGGAGCCTGGGTCCACAGCGGGTCTGCTGCAGGGAGGGAGATCTTTCGAAAGAAAGATCCTTCCAATCCCCTTCAATTCACAGAGATTTGCGGATAAAATAAATTCCCATAAATAATCTGTAGGCCCCCTCCGGGAAAGGGAAAAGCTAGAATCCTCCAAGTCATGGTCCAGCCAAATTCGCTTAGCAGCTGAAGCACAGGTCCTACAGCCGGTGCCCGGGGCACCAAGCTCTATCTGGGTTTGTAAACCTGGCCCAGCTGACACATGCAGGCATAATGCAAGCGAATAAATAGGTGGTTTTGATCCTGCCCCGGAGCTGGGGAGGGAAGCTAAGGCCCCGCCAGGCCAAGTTCGAGGGAAACCGATGACCACTCACCCGCCCCTTTAGTTCGCTTGAGGGATACTCACCTCCCCAAATCCCACTGCCTCTTTCCAGAGCAGAAGCCAAGAGTGGCGCCTGGCTGGGGAGTGGGTCTTCAGATGCAATGAGCAAAGAATCCCCCCAAAAGAGACCCTTTGGGGGCCATGTCTCTCTCCAGGAACTGTCAAGACAAGCTAGTACCTCCCAGCTCGTGGTTGGTTTGTGGTCTCCGACAAATTAAATATTACTGTTTATTACCAGGCCTACCCCAATAAAAGAAAGAGGCAACCAGGCAATACCGACTATCTCACCAGCCGCTGCACCTATAGGACTTGGAGACGTCACCAGCCGTGCAACTGGCCCTCGCGCTGTCACACGCCCGACTGGGGCCAGCAGCCCGAGGTTCAGGTCTCTGTGGCTTGTCTATCAGTCCTGGGTCTGCATAGCGCCCAGTCCTGGCCCCTTCGATCAGGGAATAAAGAACAAAATAAATAATCACAGCCCTCGTGGAGGGGGTGGGGTGGGGGTGGCGAGCACTGGGCACAAAGAGAGCCGGGAGATCAATTTTAGGGGGAAGAAGGGAGGAGGCCTTTGGGAGGGAGGGGAAGATAGAAGCCCACCTCAGCCCCCACTGGAAAGAAATCAAGTCTTTCTGGAGAGCGAGGGTCTTTTGCAGGAGGCAAGGGATTATTCTGATTTTTCAAAAGTTACTTGACTGAGAAGGAGCTCTCTTGTGGTACAAGAGTTTTGATCGGTTTCCAGCTAGCTGGCCGGTGTAGAAGCAATTGCAGGGTTATTGATAGGAGTGAGAAACAGTTGCTTAAAAGTTTCTGGCTAAGAGAAAGTCCATTCATCCCCAGGCCCCCATTAGCTTGAGCTCCAGACTACTCTGTCCCTAGTTGGCCCGCGGGGGACGGGGTGGGGGGCGCCCGCGAGTGGGTGGGTGGGGGAGCAGAGAAGGGTCATTTCTGCAGAGAGAAATTTCAGCGCCAGGGCCCGCCGAGGGAGAAGGCCCTTAATTTTGTTTTGTCAGGATGATGGTTTCTGCTTGCGGTCTGGTCAGTGGACAGAATTTCTAAGCAGTCCGGTGGCGGAAGCGCGCAAGCTTTTGAGCGCAGTTGCCAACCCCCTAGGTTCAGTTGCGAAACGTACCGCGTAGACGCCCCCGGCGGCCCCAAGAAGGATCCGAGGGCCCTCCGGAAGGGTAAGTCCCGCGCCCAGAGGCTCCGCACCCCGAGAGCCTGACGTCCGAGTCTGCTCTTGCCCCCAGCCTTGGGGTCCGACCTCAGGGGGGAACGCGCAGTCAAGCTCCAGGGCTTTCCGAGACGCCGTCTGGCTCCAGGCCCGGCCGGTCCGCAGCTAGAGCGGCCGCGGACTCGGCGCGAGCGCGGCCGACCCGAGCAGCTTCGGGATCCAAGGTCAGGCCCGCGGGGAGAGCGGGCGGTGGCTTGCAGCCTGGGGCAGCAGGCGCCGGAGGGCAGCGCGGCCGCAGCCCGGGGCCGTTTGCAGCGAGCAGAACCCGTGTCCCTCCTCGGGGCCAGGCCGCAGAGGCTTCGGATCTGCGCTTTCGTTTCCCAAGTTATTAATAAGGCTCTTTGCACAGCCCAATGCGAAGCAGTGCTTGCTCCCGGATGCCAAGAACGAACCCCAAATCCATCTCTCAAGCTCCCCGAAGAGCTCCGATTTGACTTCGGGGCTGAGGGATCCTAGAAACGGAGGCCGCGGCCCAGCGAGGCTGAAGGTGAGCCTGGCGTTGGAAGCTTCCCGACCAGGCTCCTCTCGCGTCCTCTGCGGGGACTCTGTCACAGCGGACCCGGCTCACCACGGACTCCGCACGCCCATCCCAGGGCCTGCGGAGCCCACATCATCGGGGTGTGACCGACGGAAGCCTTCCACTAGAACCAAGTCTCCCCATTTTTTCTCGGTCCAGCGGAATGCACCCCACAACCTCCCTCCTTTTTGAGGGGTGCTCTGATGCTCTCCCCACTTGATCCCCGTTCGATGGTCCCTTTCTTCCTAGATGTAATTTCCTTTCTGTTTTTTTTTGGGGGGGTGGGGTGGGAATCCCTGTCCCAATTTTGAAAATGCCATCCGTCGGGAGCAGAAAAGTAGGACCATTTTCACAAAATAAAACAATAAAACAAAAACTGCAAGAGACAGTAACTGCTGCCGTTTCCACATTCATTTGGTCCCTTCTGTGTTTAAGAAAGTTGGACTCTCCCAAACCATTGTCTTTCTTTCCTTGCAAAAGCCACCTCTGGGAAAATGCCTGCTTTACGCTGTGTCCCCACCAGACCTCTGGTCTTTGCTGGGGAGCGGAGAGTAAAGAGAAGTTCAGCTGGAGCTGGGGGAAAATTAATATGAATATAAAACCAATAAAATGATGGGAGAAAAAAAATGAACTTTGACCAAGTCAGTTGGCAAAAGGGAGTCAGTCCCAGGGTGGGACGTGCTGCAGGACTTCCCTGGGGTCAGCTTCCCTCTTGCCCAGTTAACTCTGGCTCCATCTCCAGCTTGCTTTTCCATTTTTTCCCAAGACCATCACATCTCCTGACCAAGGTTCCATTCAGCTCCTGCTTCTTCCCCATTTGACAGACAGTCTCTGACAGCCAACCTGGCTGGGGGTGTAGTGGTCCTTTCCAGGTCCCAAGGCCCCTCTGATTTTCCCTCCAGGAATTCGGGGCAGCGATCTTTATTCAAGTTGGAGGTGTTCCTGGTGCTTTGGGGACTAGACCTCTCCCCAGGCTGAGTTGGGTGGTGGTAAATGGTCTTTGGAAGGAGGGAGCATCTCTCTAGGGGCCCCTGCTGATACCAAGGCTGGGACATTTGGACAACTCCAGAGCGCTCGGAGAAAGTAGAAGCCAGTGGGGCTTGGGGAACCTAGAAGGACCGGGGCTTGTACCCCCTCCAACTCCAGAGGAAGAGCAGGATGAGGGCTTAGGAGGTGAGAATCTGGGGCTGGGTTTTTTTGCCCCAGCCCCCAAACACTGCAACCCACCGAAAGGCCTGTCAAGTTGCCTGGTCTACACCGCCAGCTTTTGAGTAGCCGCCACAAAGGGTGTGGTGAGAAAAGATTCTAGGACTCAGTCTACCCTCTCCAGGATGGAAGCTCCACTAATTACCCACAGTCTGAGGTGCTGAGGGTGGGGGTGAGGGGTCGATGTCTGGACACCCCACCCTCAACTCGAAGGTGTGATGGAAACTCGGGAGCCAGCACTCTCCGGGGCTCTGGAAAGACAAATTTTCTTTGGCAAAGGGAACGGTGTCCTGCTGTCGACACGGCTGACTATTTTTCTTGTTCCCTCTTGTGGTGGGGGCTGGTGGGGGGCGGCGGCGAGAGGGGGAGAGAAAAGAAAGCCAGGGAAATGAAACCCACACATGTGATGCCCACTCAAAGGGCCAGATTCAAAACCAGAGACCAAACTGCGTCCCCAGGTCGGGCTGCTGCAGGGGCCTCTTTGCAGCATGCGCGGCCTCCCAGAGGACAGCGACAGTGCGGGAGAGTTCCAGAAAGACTATATTTCAGGGGAGCTGGGGGAGGAGAGGGACCGTGGTGACCCCAAAGAACTCCAGGTGGCCCAACAGCAGGGGGAACAAAGGAAAACTCGGCTATGGGAACAGTTCCTTAAATACAAGTTAGCGGGTCGATAGCAGTTGGAATCAGCCGTATGGAAGTGAGTGTGGGTTCTATTGAGTTTTAATGAAAAATCCCCCATCAACCAAAGACTCCAGTAACGTTCACCCCAGGGCCAAGGGCTCCAAGCCTGTGGTTCCCGGGGTAGTTGGTCCTAAGGTCCACCCAGGCTTGGGGACCGGGCTCAAGAGCAATCGACAAGCTGTTTTCTATGTGGCGCTGGAATGACCGGCCTGATCTAGCACCTTCTGGCTTCTAGAGACCTTTGACCAGGGGAGTCCCCAGCTCCTGCCACAACGGAGGTCTGCTCCGCAGAGGGGCTGGGGGTTGCCGGAGGCCACCCTGCCTGGAGCTGCGAGTGAAAAGTCTAGTAATGACCTTGAGAGGTGAAGGGAGGCGGGTGGCGTTGGGGGCGACTAGCTGGGGGCCAACCCCCCAACTGGCGGGAGCAATCACTGAGACGCTTTGGTCGAGACCCATCATTTTTCTTCCCTTGCGGCAAGAACTCCCAGCTGGGCTGCTCTGGCCTGCGGAGCGCTTGGCTTTGTGGCCTTTTTGCCGCGGGTAGGGGTTGCACCGCGACCGCGGGACCCTGTCCGCCACGCTGCCCACCCCCACAATTACCCCGGAAGTCAAGGGCGAAACCAACGCGGCTCATCTTGAGGTAGGAGGGTTCCTGACGATGGGGCCTAAGATGCTCCAGTCTCCAGAGCAACTCCAGAGCACGTGGGACACGCTGCACAATGCAGCACCCCACAGGACGACACCCGCGCCGGCAGTGCCACGGCTTCTCGGTTCCTTCTGTGGCCCTGGCTGAGCCTCCGGCAGCTTACTCCCGGCTTTCGGCCCAGCCGGAACTTCAATTTCGCCGCCCTCTTGGGACATGGACGAAAACTGAAGTGTAGCCCATGCTCTGCTCGGTCAGGAGAAAATGCGCACTTCTGAGCTCAGAGCGGGAACCCTTGTGGCCGCCCTACCCCCCACCCAGCCGGGGATCTGGGACGTCAGGATGCCCAGCTCTGCACCTCTACGGGCATCAGCATCAGGAGCCTTGTGCCTCCACCAGCCCTCCAACCGGGAACTAGGGATGGTTAGCATTTCGTACTGCTAAGTCTCACGGAGGGGCCGCATCCCATAGTTCAGTCCTTTAGCTTGGAAAGAATGATTGTTTGGGGCTTGGAGACTAGTATTTTGGATAACACGGTTTTCTTCTTGAATTTACACACACACACACACACACACACACACACACACACACACACACACACAGAGCCTCTCTTTTCGGTGAGCATTGGACATCCCCGCAGAGGCAACTTTCCTATTTGTATTTCCCAGGCAGCCTGCTCCAGGACAATGCAGTTGTCCGAGAAAGGCCTTGACCATGCCCTCTTGCCAGGGTCCTGTAGAGATGGAAGGGAGTCAGTCTCCTGCTGACCTAGAATGGGAGTCCAGTTGGGCAGTGACTCCTCTGGAACCTTCCAGACCTGAGACCACCCACCCCCATCTCTCTCCTGGCTGAGCCAGGACACTATACTCTGATCCTCTGTCTCCACTTTAAAGGCACATACAGGGGTCCCCTGAGCGCCGCCGCCAGGCTGGCCCTGCAGTGCTCCAATCACCCCTGCCTGTCCAGAGGCAGCCTGGAAAGGTTCCCCTCCCTTCCCCCTTGTCTTCTCCCCATTGGCCCTGCCACTCCCACCCCCCTGCCTTTTGTATTGCTAGTGTCTACACAACCACAGAGGTCAACATGGGAGATGCGCAGACCACGTTTCTGCCTGCTTTTGAGACTCGGTTGTAGCTTATGCTCCTCGGGGCCATGTAGCAGCTCCGCCACTTCCTCAGTGGGCCCTTGGAGTGCTCCTGAGACTGAGACTCAGTCACACACACACACACACACACACACACACACACACCACAGAGGATGCTTCAGGGGTCAAGGAATCAAGGTCATGACCTCCCGGGGCCAGGGTGGAAACCCCGGGCAGTGGGACTCCAGCACTCAGGAGGCGGGGCTTCTGCACCCAGCGGGAAGGACAGGCCCTGGGAAGAGGACTGGTGTTCCAGCTGAGTGTGAACAGCCAGTTCTAACCAGCTCCCTTCGTGAGAAACCAGAGGTAACTGCTCCTGGGGCCCCAGAGCTCTCTCCCTCTGGTGACCCCCTCCCTTCTCTGGGCCCCCACTGGGGACCCCCAGGACCTAGCAGAAGGCCAGAGGGCAGACAGCACATAAGATAGGGGAAGGAGTGGGGACTTCCTTTCCAACCCCCCAGTGGTCTGTGGCAATGCCCTTTCTGGTGCCAAACCTGGTCCCATCTTAATGGGAGCTTGCATCTTAAGCTCCTGCAAGGTCTTACAAGGAGGGTGGGAGGGAGGGAGAGAGGGGGGAGGGAAAGATGCAGGGAACAGGTAAGATGGGGAGAGAGTGAGTGAGGTGAAGATGTGCCTCATTTGGGACTTTGAATTAGGTTCAAAGAGGGGCCACCCATCCCTGCTGGGAAGGCACAGCTCTGGGGCCCACAGGTAGGACTCTCGGTGTCCTTGTTCAGAGGCTGTGTGCAGCTTGCTGGGGTGGGCTCAATCTGCTGGGTGTCTCAGGGGAGAGAGGGGGCTTTCCCCTGTGGATGCCACCCAGTAGATGGTGGGACCTTGCTCACTCCATCTTTGTCCTCCCCACTGGGCATGGGGTGCTCTTTCTCTGGCCAGAATCAGGGGGTCTCAGCAGGGTCCCAGACCTCTGACCTCTTAGGGGCACTAGCACAGACCCTACAGCCGGACTTAACGGAATCCTCACTTTTCCCTCTTCTGAACCCTTTTCCCTGCTGCCTGCTCAGTTGGCTCCCACAGGCTGCCAGCACTGTGGGCACTTCAAGGGGTGAGTGATGCCCCCCCAAAACTGGGTTTGCCGGGGGGGGGGGGACTCCACTCTCCAGGATCCTATACTTCACACACACACACACACACACACACACACACACACACACACGCTCAGGACCTGGGGGTGGCACAATGGTGCAGCAGTAACAGGTCCCTAAGGACCTGACTCATCAGCTCCTAGTCTCCCTGAGCCTCGTCTCAGGGCCAGGAGAAAGGTCCTGGCCCCCGACAACGGAGTTGAGACAGGCATGGGCCAGTCCTACAGAATGCCCAGCGCCTGTCCCCACCTGGCCCTTTTTATTGTAAAATGGAAGACCCCCATCTGCCCGGTCCACTTGTTCACACGCCTGCAATTCAGTGGTGCTAAGGATTCCCATGTTGTGCAAACCCTCCCCAGTATCTGTCATCAAGCGTTCCCTCCTCATCCACAAAAACTCCCTGCTTCCTACACAGTGGGGCCCACCCCCTGGTCTCCCAGCCTGCCTCTGGCCATTGCCATTAAACTCTATACAGTTTTCTGCTCTGAAGATTGCAGATTTATAAAGCTGTCCCTTCGTGGCTTGGCTTCCGTCCCTCAAAGCAATGTGTTTGAGGCTCGTCTGGGTAGCAGTGTCTGGACTCTCTTATGACTGAGTCGTGGGACCATGGGCGGCGCCGCCGTGCCCGGGGGTGCACATGCGTGCTTTTTTTCACTGCTTTCAAGACTGCCCGGTGGTGGCGGCGAGCGGCATCCACAGTGAACCACATACATACTGCCATCAACTTGATTCCACTCGAAGCGGGGCCCCCGAGACAGGGTAGAACTGCCCCGGTGGGTTTCTCCAGCTCCGTCTTTCCCGGACCCAAAAGCCTCCTGTTTCTCCCTAGGAGCTGTTGGTGGGTTCGAACTGCCCACCTTGTTTGTTGGAAGCCCAGTGCCTGACCCACGAAGCCTGCAGGGCTCACTGAGATCATTGTACCTACTGGCAAAGAGGGCTTTGCATGTCCCTCTGCTCAGTGTGTTAGTGTGTGGGCGTGGGTGTGATTTTGTATACTTTTCTTGCGGGCTTGTTGTTATTTTTAACGTAGAGGGTTTTTTTTCCCCTGTGTCTTGCCTTCTGTGAAAACAAACACCTGGGCCCTTGGGGCGGCTGGACCCTGTGTGTGTGGCAGGTGTGCAGTGGGGCTGCGTGTCCCTGCGTGAAGCTCCAGGCAGCAGGAGCACGGAGAGAATTCTCTTGTGAGGCAGCCACCACCCAAACGCAAGGCCAGGGGGGCCCTGGTCTCCTACCTGAGTGCTCCGCTCCCTGCCTTTTTTATGGGCTGCTTTTATGATTATTATTTTTACTACCAGCTCCAGCGCAGGCCTATGGGCCTAGACCCCCTGGAAGGCAAGCCTCGGCCCTTGCTGGTCTGCCCCAAGGGTCCCAGGGCCCCTTGCAGGAGGCCTGGACCATCGGAGTCTATATTTGGAAACAAATTCCACAGCCACTTCCTGGGAACTGGGGGAAAGGTGCCTGGGTGTGCGGGAGACGGTGTCGGAAATGCAGAGCCCCCAAGCTCAGGGGGAGCTCCCCGCACACTGTAGCACCCTGTATGTGAGCAGCCGAGCCTCCCAGGAGGGGTCCACAGCCCTTCAGGAGTGGAGGCACCCCACTTCTCGGCAGACAGACTTGAGGATGCTGACAGTGAATGGTGCCACTTACAAAGCCCACCCACTGGCCCGCAGCGGCCCCTCCACTGAGTATACCCAGGAGGGTCAGGAGGGTCAAACCTTACCCCCAGGAGGTTTGACACAGGGGATCTGCCACCTGGCTGCCCAGCCTGGCTACCCCCGGTCCCCTCACCCTGAGGGAGTCCTTGACAGTGTCCTCACGTCCTTGGGACTGGTGGACTCCACTGTCAACCTGTGGTGCCAAGCACCTGGGTCATTGCACATGGAGACCTCCTGTGAATGCCTGCCCATGCAGCAGATCCAGGGTGGGGGAGGGCCCAGCACCACGGCATAGCCCCTGGTCTCCACCAACCCGGCCCCATAGCCCTGGGAGGGGAATGATGACCCGCCTGCTCCCAGTGGTCTAGTC
>NW_022111312.1:4584662-4590900 GCF_000313985.2 Echinops telfairi
CAAGCTGCCCCTGCCCAGTCTGGCAGAAGCAGCTGGGTGGGCGCAGCCAGGAAACACTGACCAAGGGCAGGATCAAGTTCATCTGGAGTAAGGCCCCGGGAGGGGTCATCCATTTAAGAGAAGGAAGGACAGGGGGGTTTACATTCAGTGGGTGAACAGAGGGTGAGGGATAGTCCACTTCGGGGGACACACAGCCTCCAACTGCAGCCCCTCCCACCCAGGGTGACCAGTCAACCCTGTCAGGAGGTCTCATCCCAGAAGGTGGGACCTTAGCAAGAGCAAGACCACCTCTTTGAGTTTACAGACCAGAAAACTGGGGCCGAGAGGCGTGAGGGTAGGGAAGCGGTGACCGAAATGATGATTTCAAACACAGCAACAGTTGTGAGCAGGATGAAGTGCCAGGCCGTATTTTACTTGTGTGCAGGGGGCCGCTGTGAATTGAAACTGGCCTGGTGGTACCTAAAAACAACATGTGTGTGTGATATAAATATGTAGTTGATATAGATCATTGCTGCTGATAGGTACCACCAAGTTCACTGTCAACTCATGGCAACACATGGGGTTTTCTAGGCTGTTGTCTTTATGGGTACAGATCATGTCATTAGCAGCCAAGTGCCTAATGGTGACACCACCAGGGCTCCTTATTCAATATCTACTTTACACATATTCTCACTCAACGCACTGCCATTGAGTTGATCCCAGACTCCTAACAATCCTATAGGGCAGAGCAGAACTGCCCCTATGGGTTTCTGAGGCTGTAAATCTTTAAGGGAGCAGAAAACTTCATCTTTCTCTATAGAGTGATGGTTTTGAACCGTTGACCTTGAAGTTAGCAGCCCCCTGGGCATATGCATAAACTGTGTTCAATATATGCTTCCTATATTATATCCAAGACTTTGTAGACATACATTGTGTATGGATTCAATCTGTCCCTGACATCGCATATATGTAATACTTTTTAAGCAGATACTTAATATAGGCAGATAGATGGATGGATGGATAGATGATAGGTAGTCAGGAGAGACCAGTCCATGGAGAACAGCATGCTGGGTAATGTGTACGGGCAGCAAAAAAAGAAGGCCTTCAACCAGATGGATGGACACCATGGCTGCACCGACAGACACAGGGACAATTGTGAGACAGGTGCAGGATTCAATGACACCTGACAACACAACAACATACACAAAACCTTTGAAGGACCCTCGAAAAAATCTCCATTCTCTTTTTCCTTCCATTTTCCACAAACATTTCAAAGCTAACCCTTCTGTCCAATAACATGTAGGGGTTGCTGTTGTTGCTACTGTTAGGGACAAATGGCCCCAACTCAGAGCAATCCTGCACAGGACGAAGAGAATGCACCCTGCCCAGTCCTGCAGCATCCTCCCCTCCCCACTGTTGGTATTGATGTCGGAGCCCCTGGGTGGGGCCACAGGGTCAGTCCATCTCAGCAAGGGTCTTCTCTTTTTCTCACTGACCCTGAACTTTACCAAACAGGATGACCTGCTGACCCCTCTTGATAAATCCCTCCAAGGCGTGAGTGAGATCATGGGGCCCTCCTCGCTTCTAAAGAGGACATGGTCTATTCAATATTCTTTGCATCCTAATTTCCAAGGTACCGATTCTTCGGTCCAATTCACAACCCAGCCTTTACATGCCTAGGAGGCCATTGAAAAATACCATGCCCAGTGGGCCTTGGTCCTCCAAGGGCCATCTTTGCTCTGGGGCACGATCAAGAAGGATTTTGCTGCAGATTTGCCCAATGAAATCAAGTCTTTGGTTTCTCGGTGGCTGCTTCCATGAGCGTGGATTGTGGATCCAAGCGACACGGCATTTTTGAAGACCTCTGTCTGTGCTCTGATGATGGCCATGCTGCTTCTTGGGCCAGTTGTGAAGATCTGGGTTGTCTTTACCTTGAGGTGGAATCCCTACGTGGTCTTTGATCTTCTCCTGAAGGGCTTCCGGGCCCTCTTGGACTTTGGCAAAACCAGATCCCAACCCACTGCTGTCGATTCCATCCTGACTCCTAGCAGCCCTTTGGAATGGAGTGGAACTGCCCTGCCGGACTTCCAGTCGTCAGACGACCACAGCTTTCTCCTGCAGAGGGAGTGGGTTGGAAGGGCTGACCTTGCTGCTGGCATCAGAACAGGTAGCCAGTGCACACCAGGTGTCCTTATAGATAAATGCAACATGTAGATTCAATATGTACTTGATAGAGCATGCATTCAATCTATACTGTATATCATCAGTATATAGACCTGTAAAAAGTGCCCTGGTAGGTGAGACTTTTGGAGGAAATATATATATACGATTGCTGAGTCTGGGTGCCCAGAGCAGCCTTATGTCCCCCACCCTGGCTCTCCGGCCTCTCTTCTGTCCAGCCTTCCCACCTCTTCCCCGGAGCCTGGACAAGGAGCCAGCAGATAACCAGCATGGTATTTTTATAGGCTGATAATAAGCACGCTTATCTGCCCGGCTCCGTCTCATCTCCCGAGTGACTCTTACTGGACGCAAGCCCAATGCCCTTCCCACCAGGGCAACAGGCACCCTGGGAAAGGTGACTCCAGCCACCCTCCCCAACCTCCTTCCCTCCCTCTGCAGACTTCCTCCCCTCCCTTCCCCCAGTGCTGCCTGCCCCAAAGGAAATCTTTGCTAGAAGGAGCTGAAGGGTCAGGAGGGAGGTGAGAGGAGTGAAGCGGGAGGGGGGTGGCGGTGAGGGAGGGGGTCCAGACTTCCCCCCGAGTGGGTTTGCTACAGCATGATTTAATGATGCCAACTATATTAAATTCTATACTCTCGCAGCCTCTTAAATCCGTTTATGGCCCGTGCTGGGCCCTGAGCTGTAATAATAATAAATATAAAGGGTTTATGCACCCAGGCTGTGGACCCCTGGCTGCAGAGGAGACAGAACTGTTTCCTGCTGACCCCACGGGCTTGCTGCCTGCCATCTACCCCTGCCTCCCCGCCTGCCGGTTCCCCTGGGTGAAGGCTCCCAGGGGCCGGGAGGAAGATGAACAGAGGCTAAGGAGACTGAGAGTACACTCGCTCAGGAGGAACAGGGTGGGCTTGTCTCAGACCTCTTACCCCGACCAACGCCTGCCTACGTCCCCATCCGGGCTCATGGAGAAGGACCTCTCTTGGATTCTAGTACAGGCCTGTCATTAGCAGCCAAGTGTTTTAACCACGGAGCCACTAGGGCTCCTGAGAGAGCAGATGGGGGACACAGCTAGGAAGGAAACTGGGCATGGTGGTTAAGCGCCGGAGCGTGGCTCTAACCCTGCCCTTGCCGCTTCTTAGACCTGTGAGCCACACCAGTCTCTATGCCTCTGGGTCTCGGTTTCTTGGTCTGCACAACGCGTGGCCTCAGCCTGGCAGCCTCTGGTGGTTGTTCTGAGCAGAAATGCAATGGCCTGATAGACGTAAGCCCTCGGCCCTGGCTCCAGGAGGATTGGGCAGCTGGTAACGGTGCGAAGGGTGCGAGTTCTTGCAGTTGGAGGGGTCCGCTGAAGGTCCAGCTCACGGTGGGAAGTGTTGGAGGGGCAGAAGGGAGGGCGGGAATAGGACCCATCGGCAGTGTGTGTGTCTGCAAAGAGTGACCGGGAGGCAGGGGAGGGCGGAGAACACGGCCGGATACACTGACTCCCGACTTCACTGCTTCCCTATCTTCACTACCATGGAGCAGGAGCCCTGGTTCATCAGCACTCAGCTTCTGGCTGAAAGGTCAATGGTCCAAACTCACCAGCCACGGTGGGATTAGGCATTCGATGGCTCTTAAGCATTGGTGTGGCTTCCCCCCAACCCACACCACCCCGGCTTCCTCATACCTTCCAGGAGGTGAGGGGAGTCACCCAAGTGCACACACACACACACACATACGCGCGCGTGCACAAGGCCACAGCGGACAGCATGGCTGCCACAGGCCGCAGAGCTTTACTCTGCGTCTCTCTACGCCTGCTCCCTGGAAGTCTGGGCACTTCCAAGGGTGGTTCTTCCCTCGCTCTAACCCTGCCCTTTGGACCCGCGTGCCTTGGGCACGTGATCAGGAGAGACACGTGATCAGACACGCGACCAGGACACCTGATCAGACAAGGACAGCGTGCTCGGGAACGTCGAGGGCCAGCAACACAGAGGAAGACGCTGGACAGGGTGGATGGACACTGGCTGCACCGCTGGGTGCAAACCCAAGGACGACGGTGAGGAGGGCACAGGGCCGGGCAGCCTTTCCTTCTGGACGGTGTCTCATGGCAATGACATCCCTTCCCTGGGGAATTCTGTGAGCTCACTCAACATCAAGATGGTAGGGTGGGCACCCTTGAGCGACTCAGAGGGCACCCTCCTGCAGTCCCTTCTCTGAGCCCCTCTGCAGGGACTGCAGGGTGGAGGGGACAGCCGTAGCGCTCCTGGAAGCATGGGGAGCTGAGCCGGGTGATGGGGAAAAGTTCCCGGATGCCCCCTTCCTGACTTTTCCCCCCTCACCAATGCCATGTTCAATTTCCAACTTTCTTTTTAAAAAATTGTCACTGATCTCCATGCTTTTATTTTATCTTTAAAATCTTAAGAAATCACAACTCCTGCAGCAACCCACACCTCAACTGCGCCAAGCCCACCCGCGCGCACGTTGCCATCCCCCTCCTCGGTTTCCGATTTTCTGAACACGTCGTCCCATAAGCCCCTCAAATGCCCAGTGTCCTTCAAGAAAATCTATCAGGATGGTCTCTTTGGAGTCCCCCAAACGGCCACCCTAGGCTCCGGCGGCGGCGGCCTCTGTGCCGTGAATTCATCTCCGTAACACGCCGGACCCATCACAATCTGTCCTTCCGTGTGGGCACTGTTCCTGCAAGCTTGTTGCAACACTTCACTGACTTGGAAGGTGTCCGCTCAAGTTTTGGGTGCAATTTGATCACAGCCCTGACTTCAAAATTGGTTTTACATTCAGCACCCTATCATTTGCTCTCCCTTGTGATCCATTTAAATTTGTTCTAGTTTCTAATAGTTTTTGCTCACTTTTCTATTGAGGTGTTCATCTGTTTCACTTTGTTAGTTTTTGTTTGTTTGTTTGTTTCATTTTTTTCCTGGATATGAACTCATAGGTAAATCTATGGAGACACTGACAGGATTAATGATTCCATGGGAGGAGAGGGGAGCAGGGAGGTTTGGGGGCAGGGGGCGGGGAGGGGATGGGGAGCTCATAAGGATGAGTACCAGCATGAAGAACTTGTTCTACAACTGATGGTGGTGACATGATTGTACAATTCTTCTCCACGTGATTGAACTATTTATCGAATTGCATGCTTCTCAGAAGACACACTTAGGTACACTTTCATTTTGCACAACATATAAATATGGCATGCCGTGTCCTCTTAATGTGCCTACACCCTTGTTTATCCGCATATTGGGGGCAATAGCAAGCCCTGTGTCTGGTGGAACAAACATTAAGAAACAAAATGCACAGAATACCTAGAAGAAAACGTTTGAGTTCGGTAAATAGTCATATCTCTATTATTTGGGGACATTTGCAATTTTTGTATTATAGCAAACTATGACCACGTTTGTGTTGTATTAAACGTGCACCAGATCACACCCAGAGGCATGCCGAGCATATTTTTAAAGTTAAAGCTTAAAATGTTCTCATTTTAAAACCTTAGGGCAGAACTCTGGAACTCTGTCCCTAAACCCAACGCAGCTGCTCAGCGACTGAATTCATTGCCGTGGCCGATCTGAGTGGATGCCCTCACTTGTGCTCACCAGCTAGGGCTGGAGTTTCCCCTGGTTTGCACACTGGAACCCGTAGGAGAACACACCTTGTGTTTGTATGATGGCGAAGAGCATGACAGGAGTTGCCGAATCCGTCATCACGGACGTGCACGCCTGTTCTCTCACCGTGGATCGGAGGCCTGTCATCTATTAATACCAGGGAGCTGCGACAAGATCGTGGGAAAAAAGAGAAAGGAATTTCCCCACAAGCCTTTGGCAGCCCTGGTGTCACTCGTTGCCCTTGACTGGCCACCACGCGCATTGGATCCAGTCGCCTACGGGGTGACTGTCCCAAGAGTTAGCCTCGATAGCCCGCCCTTACCTCTTGTCTGTCAGAAAGGAATAGTGTCCTTCTAAGAGAATCACCGAGATTTAGAGTATCGGGCACCTGGGAAGGGACTGTAGGAGACAGGTGTCCCTAGAGGTGTGGACGTGGTTGGGGGGGCCTCACAGCTTAAAGAACCTTGCCTGTGGACAGCCTCGTGGT
>NW_022111312.1:4591333-4593301 GCF_000313985.2 Echinops telfairi
TGTTGAGGGCCTTCCCCCTTTGACACTGACCCTCTGCTGAGGATGATGTCCTTCCCCAGGGAGCCGTCCGTCCCTTCCTGATACCATGCCCAAAGCATTTAAGATGCTCTCGCTCCGTCCGCAGTTCTCAGGAGCCCCCGGGTTGCAGCTCATGCAGCACGGCTTTGTTCTTTGATCCTGGGGGTCCGTGGTGGAGTCTGTTCTTTTCCAGCACCATCGTCCCACGGCAGCCTTTCTTCTGGGGTCTTCCTTATGTGCCGTCCAGGTTGTCACATGCAGACGGAGCCATTGAAAACACCATGGCTTCAGTCTCCTTGGGACAGTTTGCTCTTTCACGCTTTAAGAAGACCTTTCGTAACAGGCATCAGAAGACCCAACACAAACCAGTAGATCGATGCAAATGATGGAGTTCAGAGTGGAGACCCAAAGCCCCTCTGTCGACACTTGGGCATCCCCTCACAGAAGGGTCACAAGGAGAGAATGAGGCAGCCAGGGTGCAGCACAGCACCGATGGGAACACACAACACGCCTCTAGTTCTTTAATGCTCTACACACACATACACTGTCATGACCCCAGTTCTACCTTACAAATCCTGCTAGACTGGACCATGTACACTGGTACAGATAAGACACACGGACGCCAGGATAGATAAACGCCTCAGGAACAGTCTTGGGAGTAGCGATACCACGAGAGTAGGGGAAGGTGTGGGGAGAAGGGGTAGAAACAGGGACCCAACAACGATGATCCACGTATAACTACCCCCGCTCCTCCCCAGGAGGAAGAACAACAGTCATGTGGGTGCAGGGAGACAGGTGACAGTGTAAGATATGAAAATAATAATAATGTATAATCTACCAGAGGTCCATGAAGGCAGGAGGGGAGAGGGGAGGGAGCTGATACCAAGGGCTCAAACAGAAAGAAAATATTTTGAAAATGATGATGGCCTATGTACAAATATGCTTGATACAACAGATGTAGGGATTGGGATAGAGCTGTAAGCCCCCCCCCAATTAAATAATTTATCAAACCAAAAGAAAGAAAGAAATAAAAAAGGCCTCTAGCTGAAGATTTGCCAGGTGTCGCACATACGCCCCTTGATTTCTTGTCTGATGCCTTCAGGGATGATGACTGTGAACTTGAGTCGAACGCACCCAGGCTGTTAGTGGTGTGTCTCCGTCTCAGCAGCCCTGCAGCACAGAGGAGACCTGGTCGAGCGATCTTCAAAGACATAGAGGGCCTCATCTCACGCCTGCGATGCAAGACGTGGGTTCGAACGGCAGACCTTTGGGTTAGTGGCTGAGCACTTAACCACGACCCCACCAGGGCTCCTCAATGATTTAAACCCAAGCCTTATTTCCCCTCCATATCCCGAGAAGGAAGCTGAACAGTAGGGGGTTGCAGTTGACCAGGAGGCCCTGGCTGGGTTATGAGGCAGTAATGAGGAATGGTCTTGCCCAGAGCTGACACGAAGCTTCCCTCCCACTGGATTATGAAGAGAGTTCAAAGGGTGGCCCTGAAGCTGAGAAGGCATGCTTCCAGGCTGGGAAATCTGAAATGGAGCCTTTCATCTCTGCGTCCACATGCCAGCTGAAAGTCATTACTGTCTGCCGGGAGCTGGTGGCTGGAGGGTGGAGCTGGTGGTCACTCACACCAGCCACGGCTCTATTTCCACATCCTGCTGCCCGGGACTGAGCTGCCCAGAAGGAAACAGCCACACAGCTCCTCCTGCTCCCACTCCGTGATGATGTAGAATCCAACACTGCCCCGGCCCCGGGCCCAGGCACGCCCTGCCATCCCGTTTCAGTGACAGAGGACAAGGAAGAGTGGGGCTTTTAGCAGACTCTCCCACGATCTGGAAGAGGCCCTGGTGGCCCGGGGACAGAATTCTCTTTCTTGTGGGAGGACTCAAGGAGCCTTGGCGACATAGCCAGTGGGTTGCACCTTGAGCTGCTCCCATCCAGGCGTGG
>NW_022111312.1:4595472-4601340 GCF_000313985.2 Echinops telfairi
GTGAGTACACAAAGATATAACTTTTTGTTCTTTGACACCAGATAACTGATTCAAGGAGATGGAATACAATCAGACACGGCTTGATTCAATGAGACAAACCAAGTTTGGGGTGTTTTTTAATGGTTTTCACAGGAAGGTGATCTCCCTGAGCAAATCTGCAAAGAGTGACCCGCATCCAGAAGGAGAAGAAAAGCCCAGCTAGCCCTCGGGCTTGAGGTAGCTTGGAGCAGTTGCATTGAGTTTGAAATCCCACCCTCCCAAAGACCGGACCACAGAAAATGTCAGCAGAAGACACAGGATACTGGACAGGCTTCCTACACCGCCCTTCCCATGAGCTCTTGGAAGTCAAAGGCTGGGAGCGGTGGCCCCTAAGGAAACCTTCACCAGGCAAAGGATGAAACATTGTGATGGTGAGACAGGCACACAGACACACCAGACAGACCCCAGATCTCTCCTTCCCCAGAGGGCCGAGGTCAAGAGAGACCGAAAATAGGCAAAGGAACTTCTAGAGCAGTGTCTCAGTCTTCCTAATGCCGCGACCCTTTCATACAGCTCCTCATGTGGCGGGGACCTCCCCCAACCATAAAATTATTATCATTACTACTTCATCACTGTCATTTTGCTACTGTTATGAATCGTCATGTAAATATCTGATAGGCAGGATGCAGTGTCATTGTTGCAAATTGAACACCATGAAAGCGCAGTGATTCATCACAAAAACATATCATTCTATATGGTGAAATACCTCTTTCTAATGACAAATAAATGAAATTTTGTCTTGAAGCATGGGGTAGCATAGGTAACAGTCTTCAGGCCGGGTACGCCTATGTGGGCATATCTGCATGTGGGCGGGCCCACCAGGAGACGGATAGAGGAGTGGTGTTTCAGTTCCTAAGACCATTAGAAATATGTTTTCCGATGGTCTTAGGCAACCCCTGTGAAAGGGTCATTCGATATCCAAAGGGGTCGTGACCCACAGGTTGAGAACCATTGTTCTAGCTCAAAGTTAAGGAACCGAATGACAGCTAAACTCATGATCTTGCATTGAGGCCTGAACTGGTGGCAGGAGAAGGAGAGCCACCGTGGGCATTGTTGAGGCAATGGATAGGAGGACATGTGGACTGTGGGTTTGAAGATATCAACACCTGGGTGGATATTTCTGGTTTAAAGCCTCAAGATTTTTCTCAGGGCGGTAGTTTCAGGGGTTCATTCGACTTCCATGATGCCACAAAGTCTGGCATCCATGAGGATTTGAAGTTCTGTTCTGCATGAGCCCCCTTTTGATCAGGGTTCCTTCAAAACATCTTTGATCAATATGTCCTGTGCTAAGTAGTGTTGAGTCATAATTAAAGCTTCCAAGTAGTTTCTTGTTATAGAAGATCATCCCTATCCTGAGAAAGCAGACGTTGTAGTACTTTAGGTCACAGAGAATCATGTCTCCAAGTTACTGTCAAATGAGTCATCAAAAAATTATTTGCCATGTCCTCTCTCAATTCACACACATGCAGTTTGAGGAGTCCTGGGGGGTCAAGGAGTTGCAGTGGCTCAAGGGCGGGGCTCCTATCCCAAAGGTCAGCGGTGTGAATGGCGGAAGTGTCACCCTGGGAGAAAGATCTCCCATCAGTTACAGCACAGGTTCTTCTAGGAGCTGAACTTGCATCCTCTCACAGCTGTGGTACACAGCCTTCAGTATGGACCACAACTCAGTGTCCCGAAAACCCAAATCACCACAGCGGCGTCAATCGGTCACAGCGTGGTCAACAAAGCAAAGATGGGAGTTGTCCAGGATTCCGCCTTAAGTGGATCCACGATCCACATTCCGGGAAGCAACCGTGAAGAAAGCAAAGGGCATATTGCATTGGGTAAATCTGCTGCACAGGATCCCTTTAAAGCAGTGGTTCTCCACCTTCCTCATGCTGCGACCCTTTCAGACAGGTCCTCATGTGGTGGGGACCCCCAACCATATAATTATGTTTGTCGCTACTTCATCACTGTCATATTGCTACTGTTATGAATAGAATGACCCCTGTGAAGGGGTCGTCCGACCCCCAAAGAGGTCGCGACCCACAGGTTGAGAACCACTGCTTTAAAGTGTTGAGCAGCTAAGATGTCATTTTGAGGACTCAGGTGTGCCTGATCCAAGCCACGGTCTTGTCAATCACCTCATGGGCATGTGAAAGTTGGCACTGCATCAGAGAGACCAAAGGCGAAGAGGTGCTGATGAAGGATATCGAAGAGACTGTGCACTATCAGAAGGACAGACAAATCCATCCAGGAAGAAGTACAACCAGATGGCAAGACTTAACAGCGAGGACAACGAGGCTTCATCTCACATACGTTGCACGTGTTATCAGGAGTGACTGGTTCTTGGGAGCAGGGCATCAGGCTTGGGCGATGCAAAAGAGGAAGGTCCTTCACAAGATGCATGGACTTGGTGGCTGCCCCAAAGGGTCAACCACAAGGACAATTGTGAGGATGGTGCAGGACTAGGCAGTGTTTTGTTCTGTGGTACACAGGGCCATCTGAGTCAGAACCAACTAGCTGATACCCAACAACTGCAACAGGACTGTGGGACCACGATGTGCCAGGCATGGTGTCCTAGCACAGTCGGTATGCAAAGGTGAACAAGACCTAGTGGCAAGGAGGGAGGGTGGGAGAAATGAGCTGATACCAAGGGCTCAAGTAGAAAGAAACTGTTTTGAAAAGGATGATGGCAACTGTGTTAGCCCAGGTGGACTAGAGAAACAAATTTAAGGGCACACATATGTGTAGAAGAAAGAGATTTGTATACAAGAGCAATTGAACATTGAGAAAACATCCCAGCCCAGTCCAGATCAAGCCCATGAGTCCGATATTAGCCCATATGTCCGATACCAGTCTATGAAGTCCTCTTTAGACTCACACAACACATGCAATGATGCCAAATACAGGAAGATCACAGACCAGTGGGTGGAAAATCTTTGGATCCAGTGTCATTGGAAACATCTCAGCGCTGGCAGGGGTCTCTGCATCAGGGTGGGTCCATGTGTCTTATCAGCTGCTATGTCTTCCAGGGTGTGAGCAAAGAGAGTCTCCTACCTCCAAGAAGGAATTACCAACTTTTCTAGAATTCTCAGGAGAAGGCCATGCCCACACAGAAGTCTCATTGGCTATCTCCAGATTGACAGCCTAGACCCTACTCCTACACTCTTAATCCTTAAATTGACACCAGATTAGGTGACTACCACAGCAACCTATGTACAAAGGTGCTTGACACAATGGATGGATGGATGGATTGTGATAAGAGCTGTACAAGCCCCCAATAAAATGATTTTTTTAAAAAGACCCAGTTGCTACTCCTCCTAGTGCCCCTATGATCTAATAAGGAGATGGGCATGCAATACTGTTTGCTTTTACCACCTGCTCATCCTGGCTTAAGACAGCTGGTCCTCTTGCCTCTATTCTTCCAAGTTCACTGTCTTCAGGGACCAGACAAAGCTCAGCTTACTTTAGGAGCCTTCATCAGCTACTGCTCCATCGTGATCAAACCGTCCAACACCGTCTTCCGCGAGGAGCAATAAATAACCTTTACACTTGGCAAGTCTCTGGGTGGGGTGAAGTGTATGGAGACTGGCATGTACTAATCATGTAGACAAGATATTTTTTATTATAGTAAACACATATATCTACAGCATAACATTTGCCCAATTAACATTTTCACACATCATGGAGGGACATCAATACACTAATCCTGTCCTGTGATCTCTACTGCCAAATCTCCCATTGTCATAAAAAATATTCCCACGGAGGGATGCTTTTGAAATTCATTAAGCCTTGCTAACTGTGCCGTGGGTGACTGGGAGAAAGGGGTGGGTGGCGCTGTAGTAGTGAGTGGGGCAGGGCTTATAAGCTACTTGCCATGAAAGGGTAGTTGAAAACAGATTCCTAGATAAACCGAATTTCGCAGGCCCAGTAGCCAATTTGGGATCTCCTGACAATGATGGAAGAGGCAGCGTTAACAGCTCCCTGAACCACGGATCTGGACACGATCTTATGTCAAAATTCTTCAGTCCGTGTTCGCCTCATTGAAGAAAGACAGGGGAGCAGAAAGATGAAGAGGCATTGTTGAGGGCCTTCATCCAAATATGGCTGAAGCTGACCTTCCCACCCACAAACTTCCCAGTTCAGGATCCAACAGCCCCCACGCTTTTATGCTCTCCCCTTACTGAGACCAGCATGAGTCCCATGCCCGCTAGATGAACCAGAATGACTGCATTTCTCAGAACTCCAGAACCACAGGCTTAAAAAAAAAAAAAAAAGCGATGGTGGGTCAGAATCATGGGGTGAAGCATGCATTCTGTGCAAGAACTGCATTCCGGGATGGCATTTCTGTGACTGTGCCCAAAAGGCCATGAGCAGGGAGTGCTGGAATCCAGCCTCCTCAACTGTCTTTCTGTGGTTTGTCTCATCTTGGAGGCTTGGCTCTCAGCACAGCCTGCCCCCGTGCATGGATGTGGGGGACCGTGACGAGAAACCAGCACCCCTACAAATTTCTACGCACTCGCTTACTGACTGAGCACTTACTACAAGCGTCCCTCCTACCCACCCCCTTTGCCTTAGGGTGCCTGCCAGGGCTCTTTGGTTAGTGAAACCCTGCTTGGGCAGTGGTTCCATGCTGGGTTGAGTGATCCGCATGGTCAGCCGTTTGAAACCGCCAGCCACTCTGTGGGAGAAAGACGGGGCTTTCTACTCCCGGCAAGAGTGAGTGGCAGTCTCGGAAGCAGCTCCAGCGTGCCCTATCCAGTCGCGATCAGCCAGCGCCGACGCCCTGGCAGGGAGTTTGGTTTGGGTGCTGGTGGCGGTTGGTAGCTGGTGTTTCACAGACTGGAGGTTTGTGGCAACCCCACCTCGAGCCGGTTTATCAGCCTCGGGTCTTTGTAATACCGTGTGCTCGCTTCCTGTCTCCGTGTGACCTTCTGGTCATCCTCACACCATTGCAAACTTTTGTAGAGGGCCACGGTGCACTCGACGGATGGTAGACCTGTGTCAGCGTAACTTTTCTAGGCACTGGGAAACCCAGCAACTGTGGGTGGCTCACTTTGGGGGAACATTCCCTTTATCACAGGAGTCTGGAACAGAGTCTGCGATCTCTCTGAGCTCGGCCTGTGTGGCACTAGACACAATTTAATTCTCCCACGGACCCAGTATGAATGGGGCGGTCATTGGGCCCATGTGACCGGTAGATAAACTCAGGCATCAGGCAGGTAAGTCATCTGCACCAAGTTACACAAACGTGTCCAGGCTGAGGTTGACATCAGGTCTGCCTGGAGGGGAAGGTGATCTGGCTGCGACATCTGTCACCCCATTGATCGCCAGGGTTGATTCGGCTGATCTGGCTGGCTATGCGGGTGTCCCTTTCCTCCTTCACCGCTCCATGTGGGTCCCTCCTGAAGCTGCATGTTCGGTTGAAGAGGATGACCTTCCCCGACAGAAGGGAATATGATTAGCCGCACTCCCCTCCTAGAATCTCCAAACAAGTCTCAAGGTCGGCCTGACCCCAAGCCCTGTGTTCTCAGCTGGCCCCTCCACATGAGTCATTCTTGAGCGAGTTGCAGGGAGTTGCTCACCTGCATACCCAGGTGAGCTTTAGACGAGATGCTCTGGACAGGTCCCTTTGAATCTATATGATAACAAAAAATCGATATGATCCTCTCATCTGCCTTGGAAGAAGGATGGCCAAAGTACTCCTTAGAAGGCCAGGGTGGTGTGACTTTGGACATGTGGTCAGGAATGACAAGTCCCTGGAGGAAGACCCCCAATGTGATGGATTGACACCGTGGCTGCAATGATGGCTCGGACACAGGACCCCTTGTGAGGAGGAGCCAAGAC
>NW_022111312.1:4602453-4604344 GCF_000313985.2 Echinops telfairi
TCCTTCCCCTGTTGACGGACATTGAGGCCGTGGCTCACCTTTGGGCCACTGCACGGTGTCGTGATGGATATCCGTGTGGTGTACCTGTTTGTGCTCCTGTTTGCCATCGTTTGGGGGGGGGAGGGCGCCTAGAAGGGGGGACAGCTGGCTCTGGTGGTAACTTTACGTTGAGCCTTCTGCAGGCCCACCTGAGCCGTGCCATACCAAGGCGAACCTTGAGACTAGCATGCAGAGTGAACAAAGTCCTTTACGGGCGGACACCTATTGTGTGCGTCCACTTCTAAGAACACCAGGCTCCGTGTTCTCGTGGCGGCTGTGGGGTGCTGTGGTTGCATGGGTTCTGACTCGGGGCCCCCCTGTGTAGGACAGAACGTACCACAGCCCGGTCCTGCGCCATCCTCCCAATTGCTAGGTGGGAGCCCATTGGCACAGCCCCTGTATCTGTGTATAGAGACAGCATACATATATATGTCATATATACCCAACATATCTTTGCAATGAGTACAGAATCAGCAATAGTAGTCAAACCACTCACAGCACTGTATTTACAATGTTTTTAAATGTCCTTGTTTTTATTGCTACATAAAAATTGGTTATATAATACCAGTACTAGCTAAGCCACTCATAGCAATTTTAAGATGCTATATACAGTTATATGTATATTTAATAATATTATTAATATAATATGTCATCATAATATATAAGATGTTATATTATATCACATGTGTTATATGTTATCTTACTAATATAATATATAGTAGTAATACACATATGAGTATAATATGTAATCAAGTATATAAAATTATATGTTATATAGAATATATTCTCTGCATAGAACTTATATATTCTATACATAGAATATTTGTAGGATGTATATATTATATACAGGGGACATATATTCTACATATAAGTATATATACTATATATAAAGAGAGAACAGAATGTAACACCTCAAAAGTGCTATGAGTGAGTTAGCTACTATTACTAGCATATAACCAATTCTTTTGTAACCATAAGAACAAAGGAGGGTTATTAAATAACATACTGTTTTAGATGATATATTGTATCTATTTATCAATAAAAATTAAACTCAGCCAAGTAATCTCATCAGAAAGTACAGGCTGGTGTGGGAAATAAATGTGGGGGGAAAGTCAACATCCTAAAAGAAACCAGGCTTATTGGTTGGATAGAGGCACCCCCAAGGCTGCAACCCTTAGTCACCCTTCAGGACAGAACTGAACTCAGCCTGGGGCGCCATCTCAGCCAAGGGGCTGACAGGTTTCCCAGGCAACACTGGGCAGGTACACACCCCTTAGAATCATCAATCAGTGGGCGGTCCAACAAGACAGCATTTCGCCAAGGACAGACTGAGTTCAGAAGGAAAGGTTGAGGAACGGAAGCAGGAAGCACAGATGTGGGAGAAGGGACGTTATGTTGAGGAGAGGGCCATGGAGAGATGAAACAGGATGCCGAGAAGGTGCTGGGTATAAAACTGGCAATCTGATCACCAGGATCAACCTGGAACCCCCTCCCGGAGGGACGGACGATGGAAAAGTGGGTGATGGGCGACAGAGGATGATATAAGATATGAAAATAATCATCTAGAACTTATCAAGGATTTGTGAGGGAGGGTAGGTGGGGGAGGGAGGGGGAAGAAATGGGGACCTGACATCTGGGGCACAAGTGGGAAGAGAATGCTTTGAAAATGATGATGGCAGTATATGTGCAACTGTGCTTGACACACTGGATGAATGTATGGATTGTGGTAAGAGATGTAAGAGCCCCCAATAAAAATATTTAATAAAACAAAAAAACTGGTGATCTGACACCAAGGGCTCAATAGAAAGTAAGTGTCTTGAAAATATGATGGCAAAACATATGTCCGCATGTG
>NW_022111312.1:4606457-4607517 GCF_000313985.2 Echinops telfairi
AAAAAAAAAAAAAAAAGAATCCAGCTCAGAACTAGGATGTAGCACCCCCAAAAGCCAACCGTGGAACTGAGATGCAGGCAGATTGAAAAACACAGACCGGTTCTATTTAAGAATGAGAAACGTTCTCATGTATGCGTGGCAGAGAGAGAAGGTAGCCCATTTACAAGAGGGAGAGGAGAAAGACTTGGGCAGGGCTTGGAATGAAGTCAGAAAACAGAGACGTACTTGGACTCTAATATTTTACCAAAAAGGAAAAAAAAAAAAAAGCTGAAGCCAGTGTGACCACATATTAATATATTTTTATTCCGGGTGTGGGTACATGGCATTTGACATATTCATCTGTGTACTTTTCTTTATTTGAACAGTGCCCCCCCCCAGGTTAAAGAGGTATCCCACAAAGTTTATGTTTATGTTGCTACGAGAAGCTCCAGCTCAGGTTATTTGCGAGTTTGCAATCCTCCACCCAGCCCCACCCTCTTTTTTTTTTTTTTTTAGTGGCAGTTTTCCTGGCAGCAGGGTGGATGGATACATTTCATTGGCCAAAAAAGAAAAAGGAAAGCATCAATGTATCAACTAACTGGCTGGGCTGTTTGCCGAACACAGCGAGGTCATTGTCAAAACACATCCCGTGGGAAGGGCTGAACCTGTCGGGTCTCCGTGAGGTGCAGAGACACCAGCTACACCCTACCCCTCGGACCCTGAGCACCCACGTACCCCACCGCCAACCAGACCACGGACCTTCCCCCAAAAAAGGCTGGGGACACAATGTCCGGGTGACCATTCCAAGAGTTTGTTCCAGGGAGTGTTCAATAGAAGTAAACAACTGTCTGACACCCTTAGAAGGGAGATGGATCTGGAAGAATTTGCTTCTGAAGTCGAGGTCAGGGTCCAGTTTGCCTGGGTGCCTTAAGTCTCTGTACTGACTCTCTTTTAATGTGACCACAAATGTTTTCAAGTTTAATGCAAATATCCTTCCTTATTGAGGTCTAACCACAAAGTGGCCAGTTTCTGGACTTAGACATTTTCAGCTGCTCTTTCTCTCTCTCTCTCTCTCTCTCTC
>NW_022111312.1:4607617-4626628 GCF_000313985.2 Echinops telfairi
ACACACACACACACTTGCCCTCCTCTCTTTTCTCTCCCTCCCTCCTTCCTCATGTTCCCCTTAATCCTCCTCCTGTTACCTATCCTTCCTCTCTCTCTCTCTCTCATACAGTAACGGATGTATGAAACTTCGCACACACACCCTCACCCTCATCTCTCTACTTAGAAGCAGCCAGCGTTATGATAGTTTCACATCTTCCCTTTTTCAGAAGGTAGCAAGCTGGAACGCACTATTTCCGAGGGCAAAGGACCTGCTCCTCACTAGGGTCCCCCAGGGATCTGCTGTGTCAGAAAGGAGCCCGGGGAGGGCTGCTGGGGGAGCCACACGGAGTGGTCATTTCCACCCTGGACTTACAGCGGCCGGGGCTCAAGAGCCCCGGAGTGGTGCAAACAGTTTGTCCACAAAGCCAAAGGCTGGTGACTGGAGCCGTCCCCGAGGCCCCTGAGACGGTAAGCCTGATGATTTCCTTCTGAAAAGCCACACGTGGCCCTGAGACGCCCACAGAACAGGTCTCCCCTGCACCCATGTGGCGGCACGCCCTGAAATCCACTCAGCGGCTCACGTCCACAACCGCCGAGGCTAAGGGTGACCGGTGTCTACTTCAAGCCCAGGTACTCTGCGTGTCCTGCCCCCTGCGTGCTCGTGGGTGACCTTTGAGGCTGACCTCCTTGTACAGATGAGAAACCGAGTACAGGGTAGTTGAGGAACGGGTCCACAGTCACGGTGTTGAAATGTCCCGGAGCAATATGTGGATGCAGGGGCCAGGGTTCTTCCACTCTCGGCCACAGCGTGGTGTGGAGTCTGAAAGATTACAGTTCAAAAGAGAAGGAAGGAAGGAAGGAAGGAAGGAAGGAAGGAAGGAAGGAAGGAAGGAAGGAAGGGAGTCAATGCATACATTGATATCGGGGGTGGGGATGGGGTGGGGAGATGCACAGGTACAACAAGGGGACCACCACTAGAACAGCTTCAGGGGAAGTTTTTGAAGTTGGAGGACTGAGAGATGGGGTGTAGTGGGTTCAGTTGTGCCCTTCCCTAGCCCCCTGCCAAAATGTACGCACTTGACCATTGTCCTCTCCCCGTAAGCTCAGAAGGTAGCCTTATTTGGAATACAGGTCATTGTCAATGTCATGAAGAACCTCACAGCTTCGTGTGGGCCTGACTGCCGATGACCCAGACCCTACGACAGAATTGGAGACGACAGAACCATGGAAACTGAGGCAGGGGTGGAGTGGTGTTGGTCTGTGACTGAAATGCCTGCAGCTCCCAACAAGTTAAAAAAATATATATATCTTGTCCCACAGTTTTCTGCAGGAGCCAGCCCTGGCCAACACCCAACTCCAGGCTCCTGGTCTCCGAACTTGTGTCCTTGTGTGTTTGTCTGTTTTAAGTCTTTCAGCACCAAAGCCAAGTCAAACTCGCTGCCGTTGAGTCCCCATTGACACAGAGCTACTCCACAGTCTTCACCCTCAAACTCGTGACATTGGTCAATTCTGACTTGTAAATAGTGGCCTTATAGAAGAGGTAGAACTTCCCCCAGGGGATTCTGAGGCTAGCACTCTGTGGGAATAGAGAGTCTCATCTTTCTCCCGAGGAGCAGCTGGTGGTTTTGAACTGCTGACTTTGTGGTATGCTGCCCAATGTGTAACCCACTAGGCTCACGTGGGCTCCCGGTTACTCTTCAAGTCAGTGATGAGTTTTCACTGCAAACCTGAGAAACTCACAGGAGGGGTGAGACAAAGACCTATTTTTACAACAGGACTTTTAAAAGCAGAATTCAAATGAATTTTTTTTCACAGCATCTAAGAGTCTATGAAAGGAATGCACACTGGTTCCCTTGGGTGTCCCCTGCCTTTGATATCCTGGGTGCTCAACAGCTATTTGCTGACCTGGCCAGGGGTCAGTTCCAACCACAACCCCTACCAAACTGTCCCCTTTTCCTGCAAAAAAAAAGATTCCGGAGATTCCTGGTCTCTTCTTGTTAGAGTAGCCAAGAAATGCATTTGAAGTTTGAAGGAGCTACTGAAGGGGCCACCTGAGAGCCCCATCCACTGAGAGAAGGGCATTTGGTCAGCTCAGAGTCTTGAAGGGCTGCCCACCGGATTCCTGGCCCCACAACCAAGAATTTTCTCAAAGCCAACTTCTCACATCCCCTTCACTTCCAGGGCTTAGTGCTGCTTCTCAGCATCCACAGAGGCTCTCTCGAATTTATGGGATGTGATGCAAGAGCTGGAGCCTGGGGCTGGGGTGGGGTGGGGTGTGCCTGGGTGGGTTTCCATGCCATCTGATCGCTGTCCCCATCATCAGGTCAGTCACTGCTCAATGTCACCTGTGAGCCTGTACCTGGTCAACAGCCTTCAGGCTGGCCTTTAGAACCAGCGACTCATTCTAGGCTGAAGTTAGCAGGTCTCTCCCAAGCACCTTTCTCATTTGCCCACTCCGGTCGTGAGCGGTTTGGGTGGAGATGAAGGGAGGAGGTGGGGCTGGAGAAGTTGGGAAAAGACTGGAGGAGAAGGGGAGGAGGAGGAAGTCGAGGTAATGGGTTAGAAGACCCTGGCTGGATTTATGAATCAGACTGACAGGTGGTTGAAAGCATCTTACTAGGAATGCCATTGGGTGAGAGAGCTTTCACCTCTCAGAGACTCAGTTTGGCACACCTGCAAAATGGAACTACAAATGCCTCTCTCTTGGAGGGCTGATGTCAAGGTGAAAGTATATATCTATCTATATCTATAGTGCTGTTAACAGTTCATCAGATAGCACCTCCTTCTGAAAGAGAGGTGGTAAAGAAGGGGGCTACCCCAGTACCACCAGGCAGTCCCACAGGAACATTCCCCCTGCAATTTCTTCTTAAATTACTTAAACCCCAGGTGGTGCTTATAGGCACCCTAGTGGCCCTGTGTGCCCAGCTATAGGGTCTATAGGGAGACCTGCCATTTCTCCAAGGCTTCCTGGGGACAACCTTGGTGGCAGTTGCTTCCAGACCCATCCAGCAGTCGAGATGCCATTTAATCGGTGAGAGCTGGAGCCTATGACAAGGAGAAAGCGGCCGGAGAAGGAGCGCTCACGTATTCCCCACTCATAGGCAGGCAGCAGCAGTGTGAGGCTGCACTCTGCCAGAGGTGGAAAACTTGTGAGACCTGGAAAAAACGAGGCCATCAAGTTCCGGCTTTGAGACGTTTCAACTGAGTGCTTAATATAAGCACAGGCGCTAGGCAATGCACACGTGCACACAAGAATACACACATGCGTACTCTTTTTTGGCAAAACGTAGCACACTAGATGGACTGGTCTACCCCTTGGCTTTTAAATGTACTTTTTCCTTCTACTGTACAGGCCCTTTGCAACTGTCCATAGAGAATGCTTGCCTCTTCCCTACGTCCACACACTACATTCCACTCCTGCGTTTAGCCTCATTCGTTTAAGCAGATCCCTTGCCAATCCATCAGGTGGCATGGGGCTACAGAGCTGTGCTGCACGGACTCCCCTGACATGGGTCGCTTTCTGTGCGTGTTTACATTTCAGGAACAAGGTCCAGGAGGTAAGGTGCTGGATCCGAGGGTGGTGTCCTCCTCATCTGGGTGCATAGCACCTACCGTCTGGCCACTCCCGATGGCTACCACCTTCTATTTCCCACTGGAGGGCTAACACTTGGAAAGGACGGGAAGGGGTGGTTCATGTCCACCCCGTGGGGCCTCGGAAGAAAGGCTTGGCGACCTCCTTCGCCAAAATAAAATAAAATAAAACCCGCCACTGCCAACTCCGTCGCGTGCAGTCCCACCAGCACACAGGAGGCTGTCCATCCCCTACCCTGCCTTGGCTGTGTGAAGTCAAAGTAGGCATCCTTGCCGATCTCCTTGCCAGGTCCCTAAGCTTCTAAAGGGCGTGGATTCTCCAACTAGCTGCTCGGGTGGCTGCAGCAGGCGTGTACTCAGAGACATGAACTGCTTTCTGGCTACCCGGATTTCTTCCCCGAAGTCACCCCTGGCTCTGCATGCAGGAGTCTGTTTCTCCCCCTCTCGGGGTGCACAGGTCCCCCCAGAGGTACACCTCCTCCCCTGAGCGAGTCTGGGATCACCCTGGGTGACCAGTGGCTGAGGCATGTTGAGGGGTTGCTCCCTCCCTGGTCTACATTGCAGACAGGAGATGAAGGCCTGGGAGGAAATGACCCCGGTGAACCTGGGAGCTTTGGGAAGGTGGGTGGGGATGGAGGCGGCATGTGGGGGCAGGGTGGTCAGATGTTAATATTCTCATCACTTCGGCCAAGGGGCCCGGAGTGCGGAACCCCTCGGCTCTCTGCGGAAGCCCAGACGTGAACTGGTTGGAAGATGAATGTGGTTGGTTCTGACCAGCCTATGAGGGAACATGCGGCTTTTCACTCGGGTGTATTTATGGGGTTTCTGTTCGCCCATTAAATATGACAGTGGGCGAAGAGCTGTTGAGGAGGGGGAGCCCAGGGTTCACAGCAGGGTGTGTGTGTGGAGGGGGAGGGGGTCACAAATCTGTCGCATAGGAAAGGAGCGAGGTGGTGGCAGACGGATTTTAATCCTGGGTCCTTGGTTGGTCTGTGTGGGATCCTGGCCCACTCTTGGCAAGCTTAGCCTCCTGATCTCCCAGAATAGACAAAGTTGGGGGTGAAAGGTAGGGACCAGATGCTGGGACAGGATGGGAAGACCCAGAGGGCACTGCGGATAATGAACTGGACAATCGTTCCCCTACTCCCAAGGGGCCCTCCCTGGCTGACCAGGTCTGATTCATCTCCCAGGCCCCTTCCCCTTCTCTGCGGAAGGGAACGCCGGTCATGAACAGGCTGCCCTAAGCAACCACAGTGCAGGCCCTTCCCCGTCTCTCCCAGCCAACAGGACTGCCTTTAGAGGGATCTGACACCTTTGAGAAAGCTTTAAGTTCCACCCCACGGTCTTCAGGGTCTCAGACAGTGGTTCTCAACCTTCCTAATGCTGCCACCCTTTCATACAGTTCCTCATGTGGAAGTGACCCCCCAACCATAAAATTATTTTTGCCGCTACTTCATCACGATCATTGTGCTACTGTTATGAATCCAGTGACCCCTGTGAAAGGGTCGTTAAACCCCCAAAGGGGTCTCAACCCACAGGTCTAAGACTATGTACGGGGCTCATCACGGAAAGGAAAAGCAAACGCAGAGGGGGGTCACCAAAACCAAAGGCAGAGTCACGTAAAAAAAGAAAAATTAGACCAGAAAGGAAAGGAATTGAAATCTTGGCCATGTAAGAAAGATTTTGAAAAGAGGGAAGGGAAGAAAAACTGTGCACAGGGCGGAAAAGAGGATGGAAAGGGGAAAGAGAAAGGAGGGGGGAGGTGGGGAGGGAGGAGAGAAGAGAGGATGAGAGGCAGACAAGGCCATGCTAACAGAGAAGACATGGAGCCGGGGAGCCAAAAAGTTGGCAGGAGACGTGGCCCCTCTTTCAGGCCCCTCCGGAAACCAGGAGAAATGCTATCAAGGGAAGTTTCTGAACCACACCACAGTGCTTCTGAAATTCTGCTCACCCACCCCCACTCCCTCAGCACAGGAGCTTGTGGGTCTTAAATAGAATTTTCCCTTAAACCCAATTAGTGCGCCCCAGAATGCCCCCACCTTCCGCTCTCCTGCTCTCGTCTGGCCACTAAGCCAAGGGACCTCGGAAGGAGACTCAGCCCGGCTTCTTTCTCTGACCCCCCAAGCCAGCGTCCTTGCACAGCTTGGAGGTCCTGCTTGCCAGTGCCCCACTCCCCGCTGACGGCCTGCAGAGTGAGCGGCAGAGCGGTAGGCAAGAGGCCACAGGGAGCTCACTTGGGAAACCTCGCTGCCTTCCAGTGAGCAGGCGCTCACAGACCTCTTTACAACACAAACCTATAATTTACACATTTTGATTCCGACTGTAATTTTGCCCTTCTGAGCTCAGCTCGGGTGCCATAAAACCCCTGGGGCCTGGCAATGGGATGCCCCCACCACCACCTCTAAGCCCCCTGCTCCCTAAAGTTCCCGGCACTGCTACAAATAATCGCATGGAAGGCGGCCAAGGATAACTAGAAAATAAACACAGCTCCCCAGCCGTCAGAGCCCAGGCCTCCCCAGTCCTCTGGCCCCACCTGGTTCTCTCCGAGCTCTGGGGAGCCGGTGGGCCAGGCAGAGCGGGAGCTCAGAGCGCTGCCCACAACCCGGAGACCGGACCGTGTCTGCACTTCTAGTCACGACAGGGGCCCCGCCGGCCATTGTCCTCTCTGCTTTACAAATAAACCCGAAAGAAAACCAGACTGCTGCACGATTTTCTTGCCTGAGTGCAGGGACTTCCCCCGTGGACCGCAGCTCCTCCTAAAATCCTAAAGTCTGTCCGTGTGTGCCTAGGGAGTTTTTGCCGAAGAGCAAGGGCGCTGTGTTTGCGTGCGCACCTAAGGACCTGCGTGCGCGCTGGCGCACGAGCCAAGAACGATTGCACGCGTACATTTGCCTGGGGCCAACGAACCCGGCATATGCCAGAGGTTCTCGACGCACAGGTGATTCAGCGCTCTCTGCCGACCGTCTCGGGGTGGGAAAGGACTGTCTGTGGGCTTGCAGTTGGGTGGGAAACGGTTCCGTAAGTGCGACCGACCGGAGGGCACACTAACGATTTCCACGGCGGCGGGAAGCAACGGCGCAGGCGCTCGGATGCCTTGAAAGGACCCAAAGCAAAGGGTCCCAAGGCAAAGTCCCCGCTGCTTCGTGAGCTTGCGCATACACGGTTCAACCCCCAGAAAAACACGCCTGCCTTCTCCCTGCCGGCCTGGCCTGCTCCGCAGAGCGAGAGGATGGGGTACTTGTTTGTCTCCTTTCCGCTTCACCCAGCTTCCTGCTCTTCACTGCGTCCTGGGCAGCTGCGACTGCTAGGGTTGGCGGCGCTCAGCCGCGGGTTCCCTGCAATGCAGGGTCTCTGCGCTGCGGCCCGGCACAGATCGGATCTTTACAGAGTCTGCCCAAAGCCCTCAGAAGCCACCCTATCTCTCCTTGGCCAGGCGGGCGCCACCGACCCTGCGCAGTGCTGCGGGGCGAAAGCGAAAGTCCCTGCATTTGACAAGCGCTCGCGCGCTGAGAAATCCCCACCGGGCCGCCGCCGAGGGGAAGGTGGGTCGCTAGCCCATGTGTTTTCCGCCCCCATGGGCACTCCAATGGCGAAGCCTGCCCTGGCGAAGGCGTTCCTTCCCAGCGCGCGCACACGTGTGCCCAGGATTATAATACAATATAACACATCGTAATAGCGGATATTATTCCGCGTTTACTTTCCATTAGGATGTGTATATTGTGTTAGGCTGTGCTTATGTGTTTCTTACGACGTGCTGCGATATTGTATCTCTCAATTCGGCTCCCAGGGGCCGTGCGCCTCCGGGCTCATTTGCTCCACACTACAACCCTACCGGTGCATGGCGGACTCTGTTCTCCCCATGCGCCACAAGGGGAGTCGGAAGAGTGAGAGAGGCTTGCCCAAAGCCAGACTCCCACTCCCCACCCACACCCCGTTAGAAAGGGGCAGGGTTTGCATTCGAACTCGAAGGTTGGGATCTAACATAGAGTTGACAAGCTGACAAACACCAACACAGCTCGGGTGGCACATATCAAACACTGCTGTCTGTGGCTTTATATTGCTTACACCCACCAAAGGCAGCCTGTGCCTCCGTGAGCCTCAGGCTGAGACTGCAGCCCCCACAATGCTCCGATGGACCTCTTTCAGGGGTGATGGAACTGGAGTCCAGGATCTCGGTCTGACTACCCACCCCCTTCTACTAGCTCTGTGCCAGAGCGTTTTTATCCTCTGGGTTCACAGATGAGCCTCAAGTTCAAGAGAGGTTAGGCTGCCTGCCTGGCGCCACTCAGCAAGTGGAAGAGAAGAGCCTGCTAGGACCCTGGATTTGGAAAGCCCCATGCACGACCCTCCCTGAATGTCCCCAGAAGGTCTAGTCGGTAGGAAACAAGGTCTAGTGGTGGTGTTCTGATAAATGTGCCCATTGGAGACATGGTGGGGGGGGGGGGCATTAGAACATGGTCCCAGGGAGAGATGGTCCAGGAACCCGGAGTAGAGTTCTTAAGGACTTGGAAGGAGGACTCAGGCCTGCCTGGAACTTGTTGGAAACCCGAAGGCTTCCAGCCGGATCTACAGAGCAGAGGATGAAGCCTCGTATCCTGGAAGTTTCTCTGACACTGTTACTGGAAGGAAGCAAGGAGAGCCCGGAGCAGGGACGTCACACACGTCACACACGCATGGGGCACGTCTTTCATTCCTTGCCCCCCCCCCCATTTTATAAGTCAGGGACCTCCATGCCCTTAAAAATATTCTCAAGGACAATTCCAAACCCAGCTCTCAAGGTCAACGCCCCCCCCCCTACTTCTCCAGAGCACTTACTCCCCCGCAGAGCTCTGTAAGGGCCACCCTAAGGAGGAGAGGAGGGAATTTAGATCTACCTTGGCTGGATTGTGACTCCCCTCTCACCTTCAGCCAGGCTAATACTCAGCCTGTGGGACAACTCCCAGAGCCAGTGGCCCTGGCTGTCTGGTGCATTCTCAACCCTTGAGCCCTGCCCTAGGATATAGGACCCCTGAGAAGCCCTCTCGGAGACAGGGGCCCTGGAGAAAAGGAACTGGACCGACATGGGGGCCTCAACTGCCAAACCGCATCCGCTTGCTCCAGGGGAGGTACCCATGGGTGCTCCCCAGCCCCGAGGGGCCAGTCCCTCTGGCTGCCCAGTTCCCCAACATTTTCAGAGGCACTTGGAGATGAGGTTCAGGAGAGGGAGGAGTTGTTTTAAACAAAAAAATACGTGAGTGCCTTTTCACTGTAAGAATGTGTGACAGTACACCTTCCAGGAGAGACTAAAGATAAAAAAGAAAAATATCCAGAAATGAGGACTAACTTGGCCTTTTCAACAACATACACTTAAGTACCTGCATGAGTTCTAATTTCCCAAGGACCAAAAAGATTGCCTCCACCCTCTGTTTCTGTGTCTCTGTGTGTGTATTTATGGGTTTCCATCAGTGTATCTGCTTGTGGTCGGTATATCTGTGTGTTTATAGATGTGTATCAGTGTTGGGGAGACCTGGATGCTGCCTCCTCCCTCTGAGAATAAGCCTCACTGCCCTCTCTCCTACAAGCTCTCTCTCCATCCTAACCTCCAAGCATCTTGGATTTTGGGGGGGTGAGGGGTAAGAAGTGGTGGGGATCCAGAAGTAGGCAGAAAATTCCAGAAAGTCTATGAGCCCTTTGGAGTGGTAAAAGGCGAATGGGGCGCTTCCAATCCTGCTCATACAATCTGGACAATTGTCCCCATAAGAGCTGGCATTGACCCATTGGCACATTCAGGGAAGGCTGCAGCATTTGGTACAACATCTGGGTCACTGGCAATGCCACCCCGGTAATTCAAAAGGCATCTGATGGGGGAGGGGGGTCGCCAGGCGGTGGTTTCAGGCCTGGGCAAGGAAGTGAAATTTAGCTTCGCTTTTCGTTTTGTTTAAATTCAAAACCACCATGTGGACTGGAATTCCTTTCCCCACTCTCCCAGGCGGAAGGCTGGGGAGGGTTTTAGGACTCCCCCAACCCTTCTTCATCTTGTGGCCTCTTTTCAAGTCCAAGTGCTCCTAAAATCCCCTCTAGACCCACCATGGGGCCACTGGGCGGGAGACGAAGGTCTCAGGGAGCACGTGTGGGGCGGGTGTGCCCCCAGCGCACCCAGAAAAGATGACGCAAGTGGCGCTGACAAGCGCTGCCCTGCCGAAACGCGCCTAAATAAAGGGTCTGCTGGCAGCGAGGTCCGGAGGGGATTGTCTCACACTCCGGAATCAGGCCCAGACACGTTTAGAAATGTTGGGCTGGAAGTCCGCCCCGAGAGCGGCAGCCGGCGGCCTGGGCTAAGCCGTGGGGCTGGTTTCAGGCTGGCGCTGGGCAGCGCCCACAGGTGCTCCGTGGAGGGAAAGACTATCTCCTTCCTCTGCCAAGTTTACGCTCCCTCCACCCACGAGTGCCCTCTGCGGGGCAGGCCTCTGTCTGCAGGGCCCCAGCCTTGACCAGAGAGACAACAGGCAGCTGGTAGGCCATAGATTGGCACCAACAGAGCCACTGTGGGTTTCAGAGCTGGTCTCTCCCACCAATCGGGTGGGCTCCCTGGGACAGATGACCCTCCGTCACAACTGGGTCCCCAGGCCCCAGCACATAGCTGTGGACTAATGGGGTATGTCTAGAATCCGTGATTGAATCCAGAAGTCTGGCTTCACTCTGAACTTTATCCTAACTCCCCGGAGGGGCGCTGAGTGACTCTCGGCTTGCTCTGTCTGTCCCCTGTGCTGGGATAACGGGCAGCCTTGAGGTCCCTATCAGATTCTTCAAAATTCAGTCATTCCCAGTGGTAACTATAAAAAACATCTGCCGCCCTCAGGGCACCTACCCTGAGCTACTGACTCTTCATTCATTCACTCTCCCAGCCACGGGGGGATGGACCCTGGTGCACCCCCGTTTGAAGATCTGGAGCAAATAGGCTAACTAGTTAGTTCCCACCAGCCTTTGAGGGGAGTGTTTAAGTGCCCACGTTCATCCTGGGCGCCGGTGAGTGCTGGCGCCAGTTTCCCCGAACTCCCGGTCAATTCACCTACAAGTCTTCCGCGCTTCAGGGGGAGCGCAACCTTCTGTTCCTTTCTTCCCTAACTGCCTAGCTGGGACCAAGAAACCCTGCCAGAATCAGCTCAGACACTTGGAGACACTGGGACTAGCTAGCTTTGTGGTGCAGAGTAGGGCTGAGATCTGGAACCTCCCCGTACTCTGCAGGCCAGAACACAAAGGTTTGTCTGCGACCCTGGCCAAGGCCGTGCACAAAAAAGACTTTTGGAATTCCCAACGCGCCTAAGAGCCTCGAGTGTCTGCAGTTAGAGTCCCAAGAAAGGTCACTTCAGGAGCTGGTGTGATGGACCTAAGCCATTGTCCGGGGCCGGGGCCGCGCGCCACACTCGCGTCTTTACGCACAGGCGCAATCCCGCTCGGCGCTTGGGCGCAAATCCGGCTCTGGCTCGCAGGATCCCCGCTCCCGGCCGACTTCGGCCACAGCACACTAGTCAATGTAATGAATGGAGAGAGAAAAGAAGGGGCGGGCGGGAGGGGTGAAATATCTTGGAAATAATACCCCAAGAGAAGGAAATATGGACAACAGTTTATCAGCACCCCCCTCCGCCCCCAATGCCCGTATGTTTAAAACCCCTAAGTAATTTTAGATTGTGTCTTCAGTTAATATATCTCTCTCCCTTTCCCGCGGGCTGACAGAGAAGCGCCGTTGTTACAAGATGTCTGCAAGGGAAAAGGGTGGGGGGAGGCTTTAAGAGTTTCCACATTGTTTAGCGACACGAACGTGTTTGTGGTTCCCGAGACCCTCCCCCACCTCCACCCGCCTCCGAATCTCATTTCACTTTATGACTCCAATTGTTTGAGGGTACCCGCGCCACATAAATCCTGCTTCGAGATTAATCTCTGCTCGCTCACGCTGGGCGCAATAATTTTTTTTTTTGAGTTATTTAAAAGAGAGCTCCGATCAGAGATTTATTAACAAGGAAAAATAGTTTATTTTTATTGTCGACCTCGGAAAGGTAGGGGCGGGAATGAGGAAAGAAGGGGACCGGTCGCCATGGATAAACAATTCGGCTGAGGGGCCTGGGAGTGTTAAAGACTTCGTCAGCTGTGAGGCCCAAGGAGACTTGAACTTTACTCCTGGGCTCCCCTCCACACCTATGGGTGCGCAGAACCGGGTCAGCCAGCAGCGAGGCCATGATGGGTGTGGAGAGATGGAGAGTGTGCGCGCAGCTGGCACAAAGATGGCACAATGCTGAGACCACCGTCCTCCATAAGCCAAGGCCTCCGGGGTCCTCAAAACCAGCCTCTCCCCAGAAACTGCGATTCCGGAGCCGAGGTTCCGGAAGGTGCGCTAGTCATCGGACTTCCTAGCAAATGTGCTTGCCTTGGCGCGTGTGTCTGTGAAACGTTATAGCCGCCAGCAGCTTCGCCGGGTGTGGGTATCGCTTGCCTTCCAAGAGGTTACCTTCGCCTTAAGGAAGAGCGAGATCCCTGGGTGGGGCAAATGCTTTGCTCTGGACTACTAACTAGCCAGAAGGTTGGCAATCTGGAGCCCACTTAAGAACAACTCAGAAAGAAAACCCCTGGGAGAGCTGCTTCCGTAAGGGACATAGACAAGAAAACAATATGGGGCACTCACACATGGGGTTACCCTGAGTCCCAATGAATCATCTCCAAAGGTTTGGTAGGGGCCAGGGGGAGCAGACATTAAGGGCTAAGCCAGTCTCAGTCACCTCCCCTGGCTACTGGAGCCCCACACAGACCACGGCCCCGCTTTGTGGATGTTTCCACCAGCACTTTTTAGCAACTGGTCACTACGGAAGAGCCACAGGAACCAGGCATCACCTCCTTTCCCTGGGGCATTTCTTCGCACCCTTGAGGGCATTAGATCAAGATTCCATTGGCCTGGGCATTGTGTCCAGCCTTTAACTGCCTGTCTGTCAAGTCCACCCTTTTTTCGGGACCTCAGTTTCTCCTGACAATACTGGAAGGGACCTTATTTGGCTGGAGGGCCACCCGCGCTCAAAGCTCTTTCACAGCCTCAGGAGGCCACGGGAGCGAAAGACAAAATCTGCAAGGTCCCACCTTCCAACAAGGAGAAGGCCCAGAGCCTCTGGGGGAACCATGAACCACGATGCCTCCTCTCCACACACAGCATAAACAAGCAAAGCTTTGCATACATTTTGTTCAGGGTCTTCAGAGCGGTGAAGGGAACTTTTGGCACGGATGCCGGAACCCAAAGTCAGAAAGAGGCCCCGTGCAAGGCCAGCGTCCTCGTCCCCATTTGGAAGAGCATCGAACTAGGTAAGAGGAGCGCCCTCCAGAGATTCACAGGTTCTGGCCGAGCTAGAGATCTCCGGGCACCGTGGCAGCCTCGGTGTTTCTGCCTTTGCCTTCGGTCCTGGGCTGCAGAGTGAGCCCAGCTCCAGTACCCTTGGACTTGCAGAAGGATGCTCAGAGACCCGGGCCGCGCTCTAAGGAGCACTCCCTGGGAGTCCGGTGGACAGGGTAGTGCGGGCAACCCTGGTGCCAGCATCTCTGAATCCTTCCCAGAGGCATTTGCCCTGGGCACCTGCTCAGAGCCAAAGGGGATGGAAGTTCAACGTGCTAGACCCTGTCTGGACCGCCTTCTGGGAAACACAGTCCCCCTCCTTTCCCCCCTCCACCCCAGTCACCCCTTGCCCAAATACCCAACAATAGTAAAGAGCCACTAATAGGATGTTTTGCATTTCAGAAGCCTTTCCCCCAACTTGCCCTTTGCACTTCCTTGTTAACACCGTGTCCAAGAAGAAACTGGGAGCTCAGAGAGGCTGAGTAACACACTTAGGGGTGCTCAGTAAAAACCAGAGAGCTGGGACTGCAGATCTGGGCATCAGACTCCAAATCCCTGTCACCTGTCATTTTCTATTGTGCCACCATCAACTTTTAAGGGCAGGCACCCTCAGCACCCAGCACCTTGATAGAAGATATCGAAGCTCGCTTGGACAACCGTCCTCCTGCGCACTCTGAGCTCCATTCGACGCACTGGGGCCCCATCTCTGCCCTCAGAGCTCTGCTCCCCACTCCCAGCCTGTCTGGCACCCCCATCCCGCACTGACCCCTACCAGCTTTGGCATCCACCTCTTCCCTCCCGCCCTGTGCCCACCCGCACCCAGCCCTGGCTGTCTTCTTACCTGGGCGCAGGGACCTGAGGCCTGCACTGGGGGCCTAAGCGCGGGCACGCGCGCACCGCTCCATCCAGCATCCGCTGCCCACGAGCCGCGTTTCCGGTTGTCTAGCTCGGCGCCCCCTGAGTGCGCCCGATAAGCTATCGGCTGCCCGGAGAGAGCCGGTCAGCGGCGAGCCGGGGCACCTCGGGAGGCTCCGGGCTCCCGGGCCCGGCTGCCTGCCAGCGGCCGCTCAGGGCAGCGGTCAGAAGCCTACCTAGGTGTCTCTGGTTACAATCACATCACACACAGGCCTGCATTCCGTCCCCAGTCCCCCCACCCCCTTACCACCAAATTTGAAGTCACACCTTCTTGTGGACTGGGGCGCTTTGCCGGGTGGGGTGTGTCTGTGTGAGAGAGGAGGCTGTTAATCTATAGAGCTCCAGCAGGCCGGTAAATAGGGATATTTTTGGTGGTCAGAAAATCCCTATCAAGGAGATAGATCGCCCTCACCATCTCCCTGTCTGCTGGGAGTTCATTTTCTTCTAGTTTAGCCAAGAGTGCGGTGTGTTTCTAATTACGTTCTGCAGGGGCTGGGTGGGTGGGAGTGGGTACAATTGAACGGATTGTCTGACCCAGTCCTTCCTTCTTTCCCCCCTTTGGAAAGATGGGGATGGTCGCTGGTCTAAAAGATGACTGAGGGAGGAGAATAGGATGGGGCTCCTGTGTTGCCTGAAGCAAAGGGTGGGGGGCGGGGGGGAAGTCAATGACAATGGCTATGTGTTAAAACAAAGGAACAGCCCCAAACCCCAAACCCCAACTGCTGGTGGCGCCCAGAGTCCCTCAGAGTAGAACTGGGGCTGTCCGAGCTCGCTCGTAGATTACCAGGCCTTTCTTCCAAGGTGCCTCTCACAGGACTCTTAACTGGCCACGTTTTGGCAGCACCCTCTCGGAAATCATATCCTCTTTCCCTATTGCCATCCATGGTGGGTTGGTGGGTCTCAATCCCTGAAAACAAAAACAGGCTGAGAGGGAGGCACTGTAGTCAAAGTCACCGTTGCTCAGCCATAGACGTGTGGTTACATAACCATAGAAATACGCCCAACCAACCGGAGGCTTGAGAAGGTGAAAGGTGGTCCCAGTGTCACACAGCTGTAGGAAGACCAGCCCCTGGTGGCCCTGTTTGCCTCCGGATCAGCTCCACCTCATAGTGACCCCAGGTGAGCCTCATAGGACCGGGCTTCGTGGGGACTTTCATGGCTGCTGTTTTCAGGGGACTGCCAGGCCTTTCTTCTGAGGTGCTGCTGGGTGGACTTGAATGGACAGCCCTTTGATTAGCAGGTAAGCCTAATGCTGGATGCTAATTTGCACCACGCCTGGACTCCCTGGAGGGAGAGGATGCCCTTACTGGCTTGCTTTGGGACATACACTCAGACCCCAAAAGATCCCTTGCCCAATCCTTTCCTGGATGAAATGATTCACAAGGGAAAATAGTTCTTCACAGAAATGGCCTTTAACTTGCCAGGGGAGTGGGAATCAGAAGACTCCAGCCAAACTCAAGTTCCCAAAGATTGGTTGGAGCTGAGACGGACATCCCTGCTCACCTGGTCTCCCCAGGGAATGGCACAGGCTCAGCCAACCTCTTGGGCCTGGGAGTGTGTGTGTGTGTGTGTGTGTTTCTTTTTCCTTTTTTCTGCTTGGCAAGGCTGTGGAGCAAGGGTCTTAGCCTACCTCTGGGGTCAGCACAGGCTCTGAGGAACCTCCCTCCATCTGGTGAGCAGGGCCGCCCTGGATCCACAGAGCAATTAACCTCACCCACCCTCTCCCTACCAGTTTCCTTAAAATAAATGTGACAAACGTGAGTCTAATGATCTGCTGGGGAAGATCTATATGCTCAGGACCATAACACATGGCTCCTGGCCTCCCTGGGCCTAGCAGCCAGCACCACTTCAAAGACCAGCAGGGCTGGGATCTTCCAGGGGTTTCCTGGATTGCAGGAAACAAACAATCAATCAGTTTCCTGGGGGTGCAGTGGGGGGAGATCACATCCATAGACAGTAACGATGATGATGATGATGATGATGATGATGATGATGATGATGATGATGGCAGCCAATATTTCCTGGCCAATATTTACCAACCTCACGTGACCAGGCTCTGAGCCTTGCACGTACAAAGGAATCCACACGTTGCAAGAATCCCCCAAGGCACAGGATACAATCTCCCTTTTGCAGCCAAGGACCCTGAACGCTGAAGTTCCCCCATCACAGCCCCACCGCCTGACTTTAAACAAAAGCAGCAAGGTTAACAGGAGTTTGAAGAAGAATAAACGCACCTGAAAGGAGAAAATCGAACAGCCAAAGAATGTGCAGTAAGCCCTCACCTCTCACTTCCTCACCCCCTCCTCCCCACTACTGACACCAAAGCTTCTTTTGGGCTGATCTTTGTAAAGTGCCTTCGGCAAAATATTTGCATATGTACACACATGTATTTATGCAAAAGACTCCTTTTGACATTGCAAATAGACGCTGCACCTTGTGGTTTCATTATTTTGTTAATTTGATGGTGTCATTTCAAAGTGTGGGCTTCCCTTCTCTAATCACTGTATAGAAAAGGACACGTGTGTGTGTGTGTGTGTGTGTGTGTGTGTGTGTGTGTGTCACGCGCGCCAAACAAAAAGAGATTGAGCATTGGTGGGCCAGTTTCCTGGGGACCTGTCCCAGTGTCAAGTTTTGCTCAGGGTTATTTTAGCTGCTTAGAGACAGAAAAGTATGGGGGGGCGGGGCAGAGAGAAAAGAGAGAGAGAGAGGATGTTGGGAAGCTCAGCTGGCTCTTACATTCCAATCAGAGATAGCGGATGTCCCAGGGACAGAACATGCTCATCTGCTCTTGGCACTGGGGTGTCAGTGGACTTACATCTCAGGGCAGGAGATTTTCAAAGCCTTAAATGGTCTCAGCCACGGGGTAGGGCCACATCCACGCTCTCTTAGGGCGGAAGATTGGGCAACGGAGGACCTGCTAGACAGTGGGAACTGGGGGGTGAGCCTGGTCTATTTTGGTCCTGGTTTTGCATGAGGTCTTGGCTGCCAGGGTGGAGTAAAGTGTAAGCATTTCTTCTGTTCCTTCACTTGCTCTTCCACTCCCTTCCCGACCCCCAACAAAGCCACGACTTCCCTTTCCGTCTCTTCTCCCTCTCTCCTGCCCTCTTCTCCCCCTTCCTTACACTTTCCTGTCCTTTCATTTCTTCCTTCCTCTTCTTCCCTCCCTCCTCCTTGTTCTCCCTGTCTCCCTTCCTCTGCCTGTCTGTCCCTCTCTGGTCTCACTATCACCGCCTCCTACTCTTGGTCAATTCCTCTTCTTTGGGGAGGGGGGCGATTAGCATGAGAAATGCAAGTCAAGACTCTGGGGCCTTGGGGACTGATCTTGACCACACAGAAAGCGTCTCTTACCATTCTGGAGGACATGTGAAGTGGGGCAGCCGTTCTGGGAGTACTCACACGACGATTTCACCTCCAGAAAAGTCCCCTAAAGGGATTACCAAGCGAGCAGGCAAACGTTTGTGTATAAGCGCTGTCTGTAGCACTGAAACAGATAACAACAACAGCACACACACAAAAAAAAGGGTTTAAAAATTGTAGATAGGTAAAATCGTATTTGATCGGAATATGTCACATGATGCAACCATTTAAAAACATCTAAGTGAGAAAGGACAATTGAAAGGAGCATGCATTTTAATCCATGTATTTAAAAGTAGCATGTCTTTGGTGGTCTCATTTTCCTTTCTTGTTTGTTTGTGTTTTTGACATATAATTCCCATCTCATTCATTTTGTTGGGTTAAACAGATGGAAAAGGGTTGGGCAATCGTGACCACGATCAAGTTTAGAATAGTTTCCTCTTCTTGTACTCCTTGTTATTGCCTCCCCACCTCCCCCCAACTCCCTTGCCACAACCCCAAGAAACTATTAATCCAGTTACTGTCTCTACAGATTTCTCCTGTCCTAGATCTCATGTAAAGGACATTTTACAGTTCCCCCCGCCCCTGCCCCCAAACAACAGTCACAAAGTAAAACAGGGAAAGACCTGGATCCAGATGGAAGAAGAAAATAATAAAAACCAGAACAAATTTAAGACGGATCCAAAAGGAGAACAAATGATAAGGTGTTAGCTGGCAACCTAAGGACATCAGCCTGAATCTGCTTTCCAATGCGCTCTGTCTGATAGCAAGGCTGTTCACACCGCTGGTCAATGGTCAGGGTTTGCCAGAGACTCAATCCGTGGGAGGATGCCGCAAATGAATTTGGGGCTTTCACTGTCACCCATAGCCTTCTGTGAACCGGGTGCTCGGTGTTTAAACTCCAATACCGTTCCCTCCTCCAGTCTTGGATTTCATTATTTACAATCCTTAGATCCCACAGTCTGGCGTGCCTCTTTCATGTAGACTTAGCTGACTCCTCACTTAGATGGCTATTTCCTTTTAAGACAGGCCTTTAAGGGCCCAGATGATATTCTTTCTGACAGTCAGAAACCATCTGATTTCTTTACCACACTTTGCTATAGCACCCGTATCTTCAGTGTTATCTTCATGAGGGCAAGGATTGAGTAAGGTCATGTCATAAGAACTAATTGTTCTTAGACTAAGGCTTATGATTAAGTGTGGGCTCAAAATTCATTCATCTATCTATAGTTTATATATATCCCTGGTCTACTTTAGAGATATCATGATCATTTTATTGGGAAATATTGTAAACCATTCCCATGGGGCATATGGTATTTCTGTTGATGGTATCATTAAATTAGACAATGGTACAGAATTTAAAATACTGCTACGAAAACTGAAATAGAGATGTATAAGGCAGCTTCTTAGACTAAGATGCATGGATTGTTGACTTATACAGATTAAAAACTCAAGTGACTGGGCACTGTTGATCAAACAATGAGGGTTGGAGTTGGGGGAAAACTTTCATTAATAGTAATTGCAAAAGGTAGAACTGTACCTGCTGTATGAACACATGTCATAATAAAGCAAAGGGAGTATGATGAGAGCAGATGTATGGGAGTCTTAGGTTGCCAATTACTGAGCACCCTCAAAGCAAGAGATTTAAACCAAAGTCCAATGACTTCCAACTCCATGAACCTGGAAGAATAGTCATCTGCTTCTTTTCACTGTAGGGCATTTCAGCCTTAAATCTAAGGGCGCCTGTGGTAATTACATAATCTGGTGCCAATTTGAGATTATTTAGAATGAAGGGGTGGAGTTTAGCCTGTCAATCAGGTC
>NW_022111312.1:4627451-4629855 GCF_000313985.2 Echinops telfairi
AATCCAATGGGCTGCTTTGTTTTTCTGCTCTCCCAAGTTTTCCCCCTGTGACAGGGCAGTCCTATCTCTGTCATGTCGCTCATGTTACTGGGAAATATTTGCATTGCCCTCCTCTGGTCATCCCCATCTTTGTGGTCATTGCTAGGTGCCTAGATGCTGCCGGGTCGAATCCAACTCACAGTGGCCCTCCGTGCCACATAATGAAACACTGCCCGGGCCTGCACCATCCTCCAAATTATTCTTACTGTTGAGCCCATTGTCACAGCCACTATGTCAATCTCCTCAGCGCGGGCCTTCCTCTTTTTATCCGCCCCTTGACTTGACCAAGCACGATGTCCTTCTCCAGGGACTGGTCTTTCCTGACAACATGCCCAAACTATGTGAGACGAGTCTCATCATTCTTGCCTCTAAGGAGCGTTCTGATTATACTTCTTCCAAGACAGTCTTGTTGGTTCTTTTGGCAGTCCACAGAACTTTCAAGATTCTTCCCCAGTACCATAATTCAAATGCATTGACTCTTCTTGGAACTTCCTTACCCAGTGTTCAACTGTCACATGTATGTGGGCAACGGACAGTGCCATGGCTTAGGTCAGACACACCTTAGGCTTCAAAGTAACAGCTGTGCTTTTCAACACTTGAAAGATGTCTTAGGCTGCAGATTAGCCCAAGGCAATGTGTCTTTTGATTTCTGTGTGTGTGTGTGTGTGTGTGTGTGTGTTTGTGTCTTTTGATTTCTCGCCGGCTGCCTCCATGAGCATTGACTGTGGATCTGAGCCAGATGACATCCTGGGGAGAGTCCTGAAATGTTTCACAGGGTTCACTGTAGTGCCCTCCCCTACTTTGCATCTGTTTGAAAACTGCCCCTAGAATAAGCGCTTCAGACTTGGCAACGGTACACAGTCCTTGTGGCGAGGGCAAAAACGATGCCATTTCAACATATGATCAATGGAAAACACAAACCACCATTCGGCTTATGTCCTTGGCGGGGCTCACGATTCACAGCTTCAAGCTTCCCTCCAACTTCCTTTGCCCTGGCAGCCCGGATGCTGAGGTCCGGGGCTCATCAGCCCAGACACAGGAGCCTGGGAAGCACCGGGGGTAAGAGCTCAACGGGAGCTTCAGACTCACCCAACAGCTCAGCAGGAGAAAGGGCTGGCCAGCTGCTGCCCACGAAGATGGCAGTCCTGCTCTGTCACTCGGGCCCCCTGTAAGGAGCCCTGCTGATGTTGTGGGCTTCGCGTTGGACTGCTAACCATGAGGTCAGCAGTTCGAAACCACCAGCTGACCCCCACGGACAGTTCTCCTGAGTCAGAATTCACTCGACGGCAGCAAGCGCTTTGGTTTCGGTAGGGCTGCTCTGAGCTAGAATGGACTGGACAGGGAACAGGTTGGGTTTGGGGGTTGGTGGGTGGGCGGTTGCTTACTTGCTTGTTTGCATATTTGTTTGTTTGATTTTCTAGGTTAAGGGTTGTTCAGGATCCCCATGTGCCTCTGACACACAGTGACATGAAGATGCTGCCAACCCCACAGGGGCGTTTGAAAACTGCCCTTAGAATAATTGCTTCAGACTTTGCAACGATACACAGTCCTTTTGGCGAGGGCAAAGATGATGCCATTTTATCCTCCATCTGACCGGCTTGTGCACGGCAGGGTCAGGAGAGAACTGCCCCCCGGCAGGAGGTGCAGTGGGGAGTGTGTTTCAAGGGCTGAACTTCCGGGTGGAGATCGCCAGGCCTTTCTTCCAAGGCTCCTCTGGGTGGACTCAAACCACCAGTCTCGGGGTTGGCAGCCGAGCGCGTTAACCCGTTTGTAGGACTCTGGGTCTCAGACCAGCAGGTCTTGGTTCCACCCATGGGCTCGGACTGCTAGCCTTTTGATGCGAGGCCTGACGCTTAACCGTGGCCTCCAGGCCCCCTCACAGCTTCCCCGGGGGAGGAGCTGCTGTGTGGGGTGGCGGAGGGACTTGCTCGCAGGCGTGGGACTTTCCATGACAACAGCCACAGAAGCAGCAGCCCCAGCAACAGTAGCGGTCGGCCTTTGTGGAAGGCATCTCGGAGCCATGCGCTGTGCTGAGCCTGGGTTTTGAGAAATGTCATTGGATCCCCGGAATTGAACGCACACTTACGTTTGTGCAAACTTTACACTTGCATGTGTGTAACTCTGTGGTTGGTGGTGGCGGCTCACATTTTCTTTCTTTTTGTAATTGATAAATCAGTTACTGGGGGTTCTTACAGCTCTTAGAACCATCCATACATCCATTATATCCAACACATTGCTACCTAGGTTGCCATCATCATTCTCAAAGCATGTTCTTTCCGCTTGAGCCCTTGGTATCAGCTTCTCTTTTTTCCCTCCCCACCCACCTGATAAATTACACATTATTATTATTTTCGTATCTTATACC
>NW_022111312.1:4630325-4644036 GCF_000313985.2 Echinops telfairi
AATGATCGATATGCAGGGTGTATTTTCATTGTTACAAATTGAACATCATTAAAGCATAGTGATTCATCACAAATGCTACATCCTTGTTCTGGTATTTATATATTATGAAATATTTATTTCTAAGGACAAATGAATGCCAGTTTGTCTTGAAGCATGGTGTAGCATGGGTAACAGTCTTCATGCCAGGTAGGTGGGTGTATCTGCATGTGGGCAGACCCGCCTGGAGACGGATAGAGAAGCCATGTCTCAGTTCCTAGGAACATCAGAAACATGTTTTCCGATGGTCTTAGGTGACCCCTATGAAAGGGTCGTTTGACCCCCAAAGGGGTTGCGACCCACAGGTTGAGAACCGCTGAGCTAGAGGAATGTTGTGTGTTCCACTGGTGCTATGCTGCACTTTGGCTGGTGTTCCTTCCTTGTGACCCTTCTGGGAGGGAACGCCCAATTGTCTACAGATGGACTTTGGGTCTACACTCTGACCCCCATCATTTGCATCGATATATTTGTTTGGGAGGGGGGGGTCTTCTGATGCCTGATACCTGATCCCGTCGACACCTCATGATAGTGTAACCCTTATGTTGGATCTTACGTTCTTGCGATCACTCTAGAAAGATCGTCATTGTCCCCATTTGGTGGATGAGCACATGGAGGGAGAGAGGGGTCTGCTTCTCTCCAGCCGAAGGGCTGAGAAGCGGTCCTGGCAGGACTAGACTTTGAGACCTTCCAGGGTTGTTTTCTAGCCGAAGCTCAGGGCTCTGTAGTCATTTGACAACTCTCAGCCATTCAGTCCGCCTGACGCCTAGCGCCCCCTCGAGGGCAAGGTGGAGCTGCAGCTGTGTTGTTTTGAGGCTGACACTCTACGGGAGTAGACAGTCTCCTTGTTCTCTCACGGGAGCAAGAACCACTGACCTTGTGGTTCTCAACCCAACACCTCACCAATATACAACCAAGCATTCCCGAGTCTCTTTAGGTAGCTAACAACAGTGACGACACCTCACAACAAACCAGAGAAACTCACTCCCGCCAAGTTGACTCCAGCCTTAGACAGGCTTTTAGTAGAGGAGCAGGTAGACATACATGCCCCTGGGTTAGGCCGTGACTTCCTGAGATGCTGCAGCTCATGAGCCTAATGCAGTTTTCAGTGCTTTTGTTCAGCATCCTTGATCTGTGGCATCATGGTTATGTGGTGGGCTGCTAACTGCAAGGTCAGCCATTTGAAATCGGTTCAAAGACCAGGCGTTCTACTTCTGTAAGGACATACAGTCTCAGAAACCCAAAGGGACCGTTCTATCCTGTCCTACAGGGTTGCTATGAGTCATCATCGACTTGATGGTAGGAAGTTTGAGTCCTACCTCCTAGCTCATTGGGCAGTGCCTGTGGTCTTAAAAGTTTGCAAGCAGCCACCCAAGGCATGCCAATTGGTCTCTACCCACCTGAATCTACAAAGGAAAGAAAGCGAGTCGGGAACAGGAAGACGATATGGGATATATTGCTAATTGCCTCCATAACCAACTGCCTCCTTGGCTTGAGACCAGAGGAATTACATAGTGCCCCGCTAGCTATCACGACTGAACATTTTGACTCAAGATTCTACAGAAGAATCCCGAGCAAAGCAAGACACCTGTGGAATATACGCATGGATCTGTACAGGTTAGATGAACCCACCTGAGATCGTCGTTAATCTTTAAATGACAAATGCCCCCTGAGGTTTTCCTTGAATCAGACCATAGTTTGATTAGTAGACAGTCTTCCTTGGCAACGGTGATTGGTTTTTTTTAAGAGCCTTTATTGCGAAGGCTTTCAGAGCACATGGTCAGCCCGGCATTCAATTGCTGATGCACACTGTGTCCCAAGTCATCACTGCCATCCTCTCACTGTGCCCTCCCTAATCCCACTTCCTCCCTGTACTTTCTGTTTTCATTCCTCCTTCTTGACTAACCTGCTGAGCTTTGTCCTTGGGCCAGTGCTGTCCTTTGGATGCTAAATGGCCGATTCTTCTATGGGGGAGATGAGCTCAGTTTCAGCCTTGAAGGGTGACTAAAAACCATACCCTTGGGGAGGTGGGGGTGTTGAGGTGCGAGCTGTCCCACCAGCACCTATTTGATCAGTAAACAGTGAACCCGGTCTCTCTTATGATTTTCCATTTTCTTCCACGTTTTTCTCTCACCGTCTCCATGACCTTCTAACGCGAGCAGTTGGTGGTGGTGCCATCTCGGTCCTCTGGTCTCAGGGGTGTGGAGGTTGCTGTTTGCAGAGTCCAGGCGTCCATGAGAAGAATGGCTTTCTGTGTCTTTAGATGCTCACCGCTCTTCTTTCCTCCAGACGGGGAGAGACCCACAGCTGCGTCTTACAGGGCTATTCCACAAACTTCCAAGACCGCAGTCTCTCACGACTCACCAAAGGAGATGGAGAACTCCGTCTTTGTGGACTAAATCATGACAATGGTCCTCGGTGTCCCCCGTGACTAGGATCCTGACGCCCCAGGTCCAGGGACCCCTTCCCTCCGGGTGTTGGTTTTGTCTCTGCATAACTCCGCCTCCTGCAGGCTCTGCCACGTGCCTGCCTATGTTTGCAGCAACGGCAGACGCACGTGCATGTCATCCAAGCATCCAGATCACCACCATCGTGGGACTGTGCATAGAAAAGTTATCGCCTCTGTTGCCGTTGACCCTTGCAGACCTCCCAGTGTCTTCCTCTGCCTCCATCATTTTTCTCTTGTTGTAGATTGCCTTCCCTTCCACTTGGGTGAGCGCTGGTCTACCCTCTAGCCTGTGATTTCCCCTCCATTCCTCTCCCTCCTGCTCTGGGTACACCATTAAACCATCTTTCTATTAGTGAGAACGCCTTGTCTTGACTTTTTATAATAGGGGCCCTCTAATAGCTGCCCTTTTATAATCAACCGACTACATCTAGGAGCATATGCTTCGGGTCCATCCACGTTATGAGGCGTTTCGCAGATAGTCATTGCGATTCTTTAATGCTGCGTAGTATTGTCGTGTCTCTTCCGTTGTTTCTTTATCCATTCTTTCACTGCTGGCCAGTGAGGTGGTTCCCATCCTCAGACTATTGTGAATAGTCCCCTGCGATGAACCTGGTGTGAAATCTATCTGTAAACGGTTCTTAGTTCTCTACAACATATACCAAGCAGAGGGGATTGCTAGGTAATTTGGTGTGTCTGTGCCTCACTTCCGGAGGAAGAAACACACCAGCTTCCACAGTGACTGCAACAGATTACAGCCTCGACATTTTACGGCCTCGTGCTCCTAGGCTGTATGAAGGTTCCAGCTCTCTCCTTTGCACCCTCACTGCTGTTTGTTGCTTTCTGTTTTTTTGGGGGGGGGACTTTGCTATTAATACTAGAGTGATATAGTAGCTCATTGCTGTGTTAATTTTCTTTAATTTTTCCCCTCTTTTTATCCTAACCCTAACCCGCTGTTTTAATTTTCATCTCTCAAACGGCAAGGGATTTTGAGCAAGTCTTCATATGTTCCTTGGCTGCTTCACTATCTTTTTTGGTGAAGTGCCTGTTCATGTCTTCTGCCCATTTAATATACATACACATACATATATATAATGATTTGGAAGGGGGGGTACATTTCATACTACCAACTCTGCATTCAGCAGTTCAAACTACTCATCAACACCCCCATGCCCTGCTGTCGTCCACCCGACTCTGTCCCCCACCTTCTCTTTTTCCATCTTATGGACCTCTGCCCTCTTCAACCCTCAAGTCTAGAAACCTCTCAACCTCCTCATCCACCGCTTCTTCATTCCACTCTTGCCTGCCCTCCCTTGGGAGCCTCCCAAGTCAGTTCCCTCTGGTCTGCAAGTCCATGTCTTGGCAGTTATCCTTATCATGGCGGTCTCAAACAGGATTTGTCCTTTTGTGGTTGGCGCACTTCACGCAGCATACTGTTTCCAAGTCCATCCCTGTCACGCAGTGCTTTGCGGTTTCCTCTGTGTATTTCCGCCATGCACAGTAAGTATTCGATTAGGTGTGTGCACCACAGTTTCTTTATCCAGCCTTCTACCGAGGGGCTTTTGGGTTGTTTCCAACTTCTGGTGATGGTGAACAGTGCCAAGATGCGCATGGGAGTGCCTATGTCTGTCTGGTCATGGGGCTTGTGTCTTTAGGGCACATGCCCAGCAGAAGTGCTGCTGGCTCACAAGGAATTTCTCTCCACGGTGGTCGTACATATTTATACACCTCCCAGTGATGTGTGAGCGTCCCAGTCTCTCCACAGCCTCTCCAGCATGTGCTGTTCTTTGCTTTAAAACATGGTTTTAATTGGACTGTAATTGTCTGTGCATAGTGATAGCTCGCCGTCGTTTTGATTTGCATCTCCTGGGTGATTGATGAATGTGAGCCTTTCCCCAAATGCTTGTTTAACCACTTGGGTGCCATTTTTGAGGAACTGTTTATTCATCCCCTGTGCCACGATTTCACTGGAGGTATTTCAGCGTTCTGCAGATTCTAGCAATTCGTCTCTTGTCTCTGGTGTCATTGCTGAAGATGTTTTCCCAATCTGTGGTTTCTCTTTTGACTCTTGGTGAAATTTTTTGATGCACCTAAGATGCCTATACCATCTATTTTGACTTTTTGGGGGGGGGATACTTTTCACTTGATTTACTAATGTTTAAGGCCTTGTCTTTGGGCTCCTAAGTTTGCCCCTATTTTTTTCATTGATGATATTTATAGTTCTACATTTACAGTTAGGTCTTTGATTCATCTTGAGTTTGTTTCGTATATGGGTCCTTTTTAATTCTTCGGCAGATGGATGTCCAGTTTTGCCTGCACCATTTGTTAAAGAGACTATCTACTCCCTGTGTAATATGTTTTGACCCTTTGTCAAAGATCAGCTAGTAGTAGGTTACCTCTGGAGTCTCAACCCTGTCCCATTGGTCTACGTAGCCACTGTCATACCAGTTTGTCACCACCCTTGTATCCATGGCTGTACCAGGTTGTTTTAATTACAGAGGCTGTGCAGCAGGTTTTGAGATTGAGAAGTGATGGTTATACTACTCCGTTCTTATTCTTTAGCAGTGCTTTGCTTATTCAAGGTCTCTTCCCCTTGCGTCTAATGTTGGAGATGAGGTTCCCCATCTCTTTAAAGAATGATGTTGAATCTGGGTCAGGAATTGTATCTGTAACTCTTGTGGTAGTATTGACATTTCCATAATGTTAAGTCTTCCTATCCACAAACAGGGGATAGTCTTCCATTTATTGTCACTCTCTCTTGATTTCTTGCAGTAGTGTTTTGTAAATTTATTTCAGCAGATCTTTTGTGTCTCCGGTCACAATGTATTCCTAAAAAGTTGAGAACTTTACTCTTTTTTTTAATCAATTTATTGGGGCTCATACAATTCATCACAATACATAGATCAATTGTGTGAAGCACATCTATACATCTGTTGCCCTCATTATTCCCAAAATTCGCTTTCCTCTTGGGTTCCCGGAATCAGCTCATTTTCCTTTTTGAGAACTTTACTCTTAATAAGCTATCTTTATAAGATCAAGCGGACAACCGGAACTCAAAAGGTTAGGGGAAAAATATTAAGGATGCGGTGATCTCATGTGAAGGATGGAGAAATCATTCAGAAAAGGAAGGTGAGATTGACCAGCCACACAACTTGAAGGATGTAATCTACACCACTGAATTATGCATGTAGACACTGTTGAATTGGCGTAGTCTCCCATGTTTCCGAGAAGCCAAGATAATGTAGAATAAGAATGAGGGATTCTGGATTTCTGTGGCATCATCTCTGACTTAGTTTGTCTATCTGTTCTATGAGGCGGTAGGCCCCTGAGACTGGTTCAGCAAGGGTTACGTAGGAGAAGACTCCAGGAGCTATTAAGGAATGGAGCCATGGGCTCAGGGTCAAAAACCCCAGGTTCTACTTGAACATATTACACGGAGTAAAATAAATCAAAAGAGTGGAGTTTGAATGGCCTCCCTTAGATGAAATACATTGAATAGGCAAATGTCTAGAGACTGATTAGCACTGGGGGTTAACCAGTGTCTGGAGGGAGAGGGCTGTGGGAGTCATTGTTCAAAAAGCATTACGTGTCAGTTTGTGGGGATGGGAATTTGGCAACAATCGTAGGTGATGGTAGCACATCATGAAGAGCATGCACCTGGTGTCAACGCACCTGGAGAAAACGGAATTGGTACATAATTTGAAGACAGTGAAATAAGCCGGTCTGATCCAGGGCCTCAGTTTGCAGGGCTTTGTGATCCTGCTGAGACCCTCTGCTCTCGAAGCTGGTCTTTCACCGTCCCCACAGGGTAGGCTCTCTGGGGGCCCTGTCTGCGATTCAGAAGCCCAAGTCTCTCTCTCTTTAGTTGTGTTGGAAACATACACCCCAAAACATTCACCGATATAACCGCGTCCACATTCCCAACCCCAGGACACTGACAGCGCTCTCCATGGGGTGTAGCTGTCCTCCTTGTCCTCCCCCCAACATCCCACCCCCATGAACGAACTTACACTCAGTGACCCACCCCGCAGCCCAGACAAACCCTCCCTCCCCTGCTGCCTCCCACTGCCACTAACCAGGAGAAATCTTTGCTTTCTATGCATCTGCTGGTTTCATATGTGTGCGATCTTAGGTGAGGTCTACCTTTTAAGGACTGACTTATTTTACTCCACGTGACATTTTCAAAGGCTCGCCAGGTTGTGGCCAGAAAATTCGGTTCTAAGTGCAAAACACGCCCCCCCACCCCCCACCACCCCCACTCCCCAAACTGAGAAGATTTACAAAGCAGGAGGCCCGAAGCACAAGCTGACCGTTGGAGTGTTCCCCAGGTTTTTCTCTTTAAAAAGAGAAACCGACACCCCCCCTTGAGAAAACAAATTCTCCCCTCACTGTAAGCGTGGGTTATCAATGGGAATTCTGATGACTTCGGGCTGACAATTTTAACAACCACTTAAGTCTCCCCTGCGCCTTTTATCTGAGTGCTACACAAACAGTGTTCGACACACAAGCTGAGGCCAGGGGAACATGGTGTCATCTTGGAGAGGATGACCGAGGGCCCGGAACGTCCCTGCCCACCCCCTCCCACTCCGCCCTCCACGGAGCTAATCAATGGCCTGGCTAGGATTAGAATTAATAAGTCTGGACTCTTGCACTTTTGACCCAGCTGTTAGATAACAATTCCTTTAGCTGGGCCACGGGTTCTTAGGCCTGAAGGGTCGACTTGATAAATCTATGACGTTCTATTTATCTCCATGGTGGAAGAAGGGGTGTTTATTTTAAAAGAGGGGAGCGCCATTTATAAATAATTTATTTGCACAGTCTGAGTTAACACAAAATCCTTCTTTGGGAGGGATGGGGTGTGTGTGGGTGGTGGTAGTGGGGGGCGGAGGGGCGGAGGGGGGCGGGGGAAGAGCTAACCCGAGCTGCTTGGGCTTTTCTGATTTCAAGAAAGCAAGTTGAGTTCTTACATCTGGACTTTTTCTCTCCCCCTTCTTAGGCTCCTCCGGTGTCTAATTGGATGGCATCTTCACTCGCTGCTCTAATCAATGCACCTCTCTGCTGTGGGGACCACTCTGGCCCTTAGGGACCCTACAGGACAGGGTAGAATGTCCCTTTGGGGTTTAAATCTTGGGTTTAAAGGCTGTAAATCTTTATGGGAGCAGAACGCCTCTTTTTCCTCCCAAGGAGCTGCTGATGGTTTCAAACTGCTGACCTTGAGGTTCGCTCCCAATGTGTAACCACTACGCCACCAGGGCTCCCCGAGCTGCTCTCTGTGGTCACATGGCGGGCGGGGGGGTGTATGTCACTATGAGTTAAAAAAATGGACTTGGTGTCACTCCACAACCACCAGCGCTTATCCAACCCATCTTCCGTTCAGAAACGGGAAAGCTGTCTCCACCTTGACCAGAGAACCAAGAACGTACCTAGGCAATGCTTGGCGGTAAGAACTGTTCTCAACCGTGAGGCGTCGTGGGCACCGCTCGTCTCTGAGCTTTACTGTTTGTACACGGAAGACCGGCCATACCGATTCTGCCTCCCGTTTCTGCATGCCGTCGTGTCGCTTGAAAACGTAGGGTGACCTCATGTGACCAAGTCGAGCTGCTCTGTGGGCTTGGTTGGCTGTGCACCTTCCGAGAGCAGATCACTAGGTCCCTCCCTGAAGCACCTCTGGGTGGGTTGGAATTGCTAGTCTTTTGAGCAGCACTTGAAAGCTTAGCTGCTGTGGCATCGTGGGTCTTAAGTCAAGGGGGACACAGCTGACAAACGAAAAGACACCACCCTCTGACATCTGGGAGGTTGTAGAACTCTATTTGTAGCCCCCCTTCCTCTCTCCCAAGATCTTTACATACAAAGCATGCCACGTTAGTCTGGGTTGACTAGCAAAACAAATCCAGAGACACTCATATGTATGTAAGAAAGAGCTTTATAGCAAAGAGCCATTGTATATGGAGAAACCATCCCGGCCCAGTCCAGATCAAGTCCGTAAGTCTGATATTAGCCCACATGTCCGATACCAGTTTATAAAGTCCTCTTCAGACTCACACAACACATGCAATGACGTCAAATGCAGGAAGATCGCAGGCCAGTGGGCGGAAAATCTGGATCCAGTGGCGTTGTAATCATCTCAGCGCTGGCGTGGGTCTCCACATGGCTCCTCAAGCTCCAGGGCTCTGGCTCCATCATCATAGCTCCACGTGGCTTGTCAGCAGGAAGACGAAGCAGAGAGAGAGTGTATCCGGCCTTCAGGGAGCTATTGATCTCCTTCCCGACTCCAAATGAGGTCATGAAGCTGCAACCTGATTGACAGGCTAGACTCCACCCCTTCGCCCAAGTTGACAGGAGATTACGTAACTGCCATACATGCCCTCCGTGAAACTCCCAAGTGCTCATATGCTGATTCTGCAAGCCCATCTCTAAATATGCCCCAACTCTGCACAGCGACGGACCTAGAAGGGCAGTCATCATGCCAGGGGTAGGGATGTGATCGGAAGCAGCGTAAACATCTCATGATAGGCTGTTCGTGATCTTCCCAAATGCCCTGCCATCAAGCCGATTCTGACTCATGGCAACCCTCCCTATAGGACAGGGAGGGACTGTCCCTTTGAGTTTCTGAGTCTGTCCCTCGTTATGGTCATGAAAAGTAGGAACGAGTTCTTTGGGTGCCGATCAAGAACCCATTCTCTATGGCTACGAGAAAAAGCCCAGGCACGGAGGAGCAGGTCAAAGAGGACCCCCAGGGTGTGGAATGGAAAAAGATCCCCGAGGAAGTAAGTGGGGACCGTGGTTACTCTGGGGAGGGTGGTGGAGGCCAAAGGTAGAGAGGCCAGCTTGTCACTGCTTCCTGAGGCTTTGGACTAAAAGGCAGTAGAGGAAAGGGCTTAATTAAAGTCAGTCCTGGGTTTCAGTGTGGATTCTGCCACTTTCTAGCTGCATGGTCTTGGCTAAACAAAAATAACAACAACAGCAAAACACCAAAAAAACAAAAGTTCCAAACTCACTGCCATCGCGTCAATTCTGACAGAGAGGACAGAGCATGGAACTGCCTTTGTGGGTTTTCAAGGTGACAGATCACGTTAACTGTCCTCTGAGAGCCTCCTTGCTTTCTCAATGGGAGAGTGAGAATAACACTGCTGAGCTCACGAACCACCTGCAAGCTTCAGAAGACACAGCTTGCTTGCTGAAGATGGAGAAGCCCGGAAGGACGACGGGGATCAAAGACGACAGCCTTCGGTATGGATTACAGCTCAGGGTAAAGAAAGGAACGATCATCACCACAGGACTGACAAGCAATGCCATGATACAAGGTCGAAGACAGCCACGATCCTGTCTGACGTGGATTCGCCATCAACACGGCTGGAAGCAGCAGTCAAGAAATCAAAGGTGCATTGCATTAGGCGAGAGACCTCTTGAGAGCCTTAAAGAACAAACATGTCACTCTGAGGACTGAGATGGGCCTGACCCCAGCGATGGGATTGTCCATCGCCTCATAGGCCTGCGAAAGCCGGACATTGACTGAGGAAGATTGGAGAGTTGTTGCATCCACGCGATCGGGAGCATGAAGACGATTGGATAGGCCATGGGCTGCCGGAAGAACAAACAAGTCTGTCTCGGAAGAGATGTAGCCAAGATGCTCTTAGAGGGGAGAGTGGTGACCCCCTAAGACAGAGGAGAACTCCCCCCCGACTGGGATTTCTGAGATGGTCAATCTTTACAGGAGCAGACAGCTTCATCTTTCTCGTGAGGAGTTTTGAACTGCTGACCTTGCCCAATGAGTAACCCCCTACTCCACCAGGGCTCCTTTCAGAAAGGATCGGTCCCTGGAGAAGGACATCATGTTTGGTAAAGTTAAGGGCCAGCGAAAAAGAGGAAGACCCTCCACATGATGGATGGACACAATGGGATGCAACGTAGCCATTGGGAGCGAGGGGCAGGACCAGACAGTGCCTCCATCTGTGATAGGAACAGGATAGCTAGGAGTCAGTCCCTAACAGCGCCTCACCAAGTGGCTATGGAGGGAGTCCATTGGCTGGATGGATATCAATGACTCATGCCAAACGGCAGGTTCATAGTAGACACATGAGTGGGTTAGGTGAGCCATCGCTATTGCCCATAGAGAGCCCCTGGGTGCAGGGACTTAGAGCTCAGGTGGCTTAGGTCTCAGGTACTAGCCGAAAGGTGGGTGGTTCAAATTCATGCAGAGCCACTTCAGAAGAAAAGTCTGACCATCTGCTTCAGAAAGATCGCAGCCATTGGAAACTCACTTCAAAGGACGCTCGGAGTCTCCGGGAGTCAGGATCCACAGTTGGCCGCTGGTTGGGGTTTTTCTGTTCCTGGTTGTCCCGAAGGCAGTTTGGAAGGAGTCCCTGTAGCTCAGCGGTGAAGCGCTTGTTGGCGAATCAAACGGTTGGCCATTTGAATCCACCAGCCACTCCATGGGAGAGAGAAGTGGCGGTCTGCTTTCTTAAAGACCACAGCCTAGGAAACCTTATAGGGAAGCTCTTCTCTGTCCTCCAACGTCCATAAGTTGGGATCAAGCCCATGGTGATGGGTGCTAAGGCACTCTTCAAAGAGATTCTTCTGCTCCCGGGGTTTCCAAACACCTCGAGCACTAGGAATCTCCAGGGCTCTGCGGATGAAGGGGCTCACAGGAGCACATTGTATCTCCATTATCCTCTTGGAGCTTCTAGGAGTCCGTTGTCTACCATGGCACATCAGGCCACCATATGGGTCCCCTCCACACAGCTGGCTCTTCATCAGCTCGGGGGCAACACTCTCTTTGAAGTCGGCCTCCCATACCACCTGGTGCCCTGGTTGGAAAGCGAATCTTACAGCCCAACCAACGATTCATCTTCTCTCTCGCCTGTATTTCATTGTCCTCTGTACACAGAAGCTCACATGGTTCAGCTCACGGGGGTAGGGAAAGGAGCGGGAAACTTGGAGGTGCTCAGAGCCAAAGATGGCTCTCCTGAGTGGAGAACATTCTAGAGCATTTTAACAAAGTGGCTGTAGGGAGGACTAGCCAATCCCCCGCTCTCTTTGCTGAGCAGATGGAAACGCCTGAGGCTCATTTGAGATTGTTCTAGGAGCTTTAGATGGGAAAAAAAAAAGGAAAATACTGAGAGAAGAGGGGAGACCTAGGCTTCGATGAAAGGATTATCGTGTGCTATGTGGCCAAAATGTTTTTTGATTCATCGATATCTTTGCGATACCCATTAAATAGCTTAAAAATCAACCCCTTATCCAAAATCCCAAATCTTTTAATAGCCATACCAGTTCCATGTTACTAGAGATGGCGATGGTGCTTCAACTTTGGGCTCGGGGAAAATGATCAAAAGGGTGTGGGAGATGCTTGTGGTTGAGCGTGAACGAGCCGGCACTGTTCTCTTGAGGTTACTTGCTCTGGTGTGAAACAGAGAGGGGGTGGTTGACTTTGCAAACAGGATGAGGAAATGGCTCCTTCCACACACGGTTGGTTTGGCCGGTGCGGGACGTTTGTTGTTATTGTTAAGTAGTGTGGTCTATGAACTTGGGTTCCATTGAACAAGCTCTCTGCAAGTTGTTCACGGACCTTGCTCTTGTTTCCCACAGGGTATCAACCGTCTCCTTGCTTTCCCTCATGTGCTTCCGGTTCAGTTCATCAAGTTTCCCTGCCTGCTACATTCTCATCTTTGCCGTGAGGGTAACGGTTCACCCTGTGGTCTCATAGATAGGAAGTCTTCCAAAGGCTTATGGAAAACTCCCATTATCTTTTCATTCTGTCTCCCACAAACTTTTCAAAGGCCCTCTGCAGTTGATTCCTCCCCGCCCCCAAGGCATGGTATTCATGAGGGATCCTGATTACTGAATGAGCCCAGCTGTCATGTAGCTGAAAGATGGCCCCAGAGAGTCATTTCCGTTCAAGGATGAAAGAGCAACTTAGGGCATTCGTCTTGGGGTTCCGTTAGTCTCAGCCACTCTGGTAAATCTGGACTTAAAAAAAGAATTTAAAAAAAAAAGAATTTGAGTTTCATGTTCCTTCTCTTCTATTAGAGTCCATGTGCCTGGTCACCATGGAAATATACACAGAAATATATTTCTGCAAGTACAGATTGGTGCCTGTCGTGGGGCACCATCTAGTTCATCCGGTCTCAGAGTTGATGAAGCTGTGGTTCCCCGTCTCAGAGTTGATGAAGCTGTGGTTCCCGTAGGTTATGAGTCCTGTAACTCTTTGGTCTCCTTTCTCTTTGGAGAAGAGTGATTTTGAGGAGAGGGGTCTAGGTTGGAAACTTGCAGCAGGGGGTGGGGAGAAGGAGGGGTGATAACAATGAAAGAGGCTACTTTGGGGATGTGGCCTCCCGTGGGGTCAAACGGCGGTGTCTGTGGGCCGAGCTAACACAGACTGGCATAGACTCAGGAAGAAGACTGTTCTCGGCCCCTGTTCACCCAGTAGGTGGCTTTGGACCAGAGCACAGAAATCTGTCGTTTTCCCAGCGGCCCCTGCCACCACAGGAACAATGACATTAGTTTAGGACGGAAGACATCAGTCATGCAAAGAGGCATGTCCACCATACACATCACCTCTGGACCCTTAATTGGAACAAACCACCCTGCTGGTATTTTCTGAGACCATCAGGAACATCGGATGCTCAACTGACCGCTAGATGATTAAAACACAAAAGCCAAAAACACAAACAAACTCACGGCCCCTGAGTGGATCCCGACTCATGGTGACCCTGCAGGAAATCTGTGGGTCTCCAAGACTGTAACTGGTTACAGGAATGGAAAGCCCGGTCTTTCTCCTGCGGACGTGCTGGTAGTATCGAACTGCCAACTATGTGGATCACAGCCCAACCTATCACCACTACGCCACCAGGGCTCCTCCATTAGATAGAACCAAAGGATTACTGTGAACGTTGTGACTGTGCTAATGGCACCGAGATGATGTAAAAAGGGTGTCCGTGTTTGGAGACGAGTCTGCTGACGGGTAGCTGTCCCCTGACCTGGTAGCTGTCATTTCTTTTAAGATCTTTATGCGATGATTTAAAGCAGAAGCAGGATCTGAACCTACCCTGGCCTGGATGACTTTCCTTCTGGCCCTGTCCGATCTTGCCTTTATTTACATGTTTGATGTTTTGTTCACTTTGGGGGTTAATTCTTGGTGTTAATAACCATTTTTTTTTACAGTATTGCATTAAATGGCACCATGAGATAGGAAGTGAGGTAGTTTATTGTGCCAACCTGGCCGATAAACAC
>NW_022111312.1:4644483-4645823 GCF_000313985.2 Echinops telfairi
TTGGGGAGCACTGGGTTGGGATGTTTTCCTGATGTGCACTTACCCTTTCTATAAAACTCTCTCTTATCCATGAGCTTCTGTGGAGTTGTTTCTCTAAAGGACCCAGCATAAGACTGGAAGGGTTTGGAAAAGGATAGCAAGAAGGGGCTCTACAACTTGAAGATTCCTGTAGACGTCTCTGACTTGTAGACGCATGGAAACTGTCGGTTCGGGGTATCTCCTCAACAACAGCAACAGAAATAATTTTTAAAATTTTAAGTAGCAAATTAAAACCTGATGTAGCCAGGACACGGTGAGCCTTGGCAATCGTGCGCTGAACAAAATCAGTCTCTTGTCAAAGGACACATGCTCGCTTCATGGCCTCACGTAGAGGAAGTCAGCCCACTTGCAGAATCCAAAGCTTCGCCACGGTTACCGAGGATGGAGGGGGCGGGAGGTCTGGGTTGGGGTGGCACTGCATTTCTGTTACTGGTGGCGGGAGATTACGGAAAAGGGTAGGGAGAAGAGTGAACCATGTGAAGGAGGGCCGCCAAACTCCAAACCAGGCTTGCTGCCGGCGAGTTGATGCCAGCTCAGAGCAGCCCTGCAGGACAGGGTAGACCTGCCCCTGTGGATTTCTGAGACTGTCACTCTTCATGAGAGTAGACAGCCCCGCCTTTGACTTACAGAGTGGCTGGTGGTCTCGAACTGCTGACCTTAGCGCTATCAGCCCAACTTCTACCCACGACAACACCAGGGCACCTGGAAGAATGTTCTCAGCCCCGCCGAGTTGTGCCTGTAGAAATTGTTGAACCGATGGGTATTTTGGGTATTTTCACCACAAAACTTTTTTTTTGAAGTATTCTGGAAGCAGTGGGATTTGCCCGTGGACTTTAGTTAAGCCCCCTCATGATGGTCCTTCCAGCTGTGACTTCTTCCCGTCCCCTGGTCCTGGCCTCAATCTAACCCCAGGTTGCCTGGGGATACGCAGAGCCAGCCACTGTTTCCAGGCAGTGGCCCACGAAGAGGTTCCCCGCCCTCCTCTCTCACCTCATCCACATATTTGACACCCTCTCTTACCCACCCTGGAACCACAATGGGAGACACGAGCCCAAGTTTAGAACGTGGTGGCTTGTGGTTAATTTGCAGGCTTCCCCAACTGAGAACTCACTGTTTACCATCCCTGCCTGCCTGGGTGGGTCCCCACCCCAGCTGCCTTGAGTCTCCTGCATGTTTTTTAAGCAGCTGTAGAACGCTTGCCACCGCTGCCCACTGCCATGCCCACCCTGTCAGACAGGGAAGTGCCCCAGCAGGCTGCCGAGGTGGCTGGTCTTTAGCCTTTCTTCCGCCAAGTGACCGTT
>NW_022111312.1:4646296-4653370 GCF_000313985.2 Echinops telfairi
GGAGCTCTCTAACCCCTGGGCTACCAAGCTTCCTTGGACCATGGTTGAGGAGTATCCATTTTCTTCTTCCTTCTATCTTAGGGTGCCAATAACAAGCGTAGCGTGGCTCAGCTGTTTCTGCAAATGTAGAGCAATGCTACCTGTCCCATTCTTCATGGGGCACCCCCAGGCTCATGGTCGACACCCACATTCCTTCCCTGCTGTTAAGGCTCCTTCCCTGGGACTGTAAAGCTCTCATCTGCTCCTTAGGCCTGCTGTTGCTGCCGGTTGGATGGGAGATAGATGGCTCTCTGAAAGGCCAGGGTGTTCACAGCAGCCAATCTTTAGCTGCTTCCTTCCGCGCCCACTTCTCACCCAACAGCAGCCCCCTTCCCCCCTCTCCCCATCCCTCACTGGGGCCTCGTGGAATCTCTGGGGGTGTTTCTCTGCCGGGTGTCTAGCAGGGAACAGACACAAGATGGTGGCATAGTGGTTATGCGTCGGGCTACTACCAGAAAGGTCAGCAGTTTGAAACCACCCGCCGCTCCTCAGGAGAAAGACGAGGCTTTCTGCTCTCGTAGAGTTAGTCTTGGAAACCCACAGGGGCAGATCTTCCCTGGGCTATAGGGCCGCTATGAGTGGAGATCGACCGATGGCAGGGAGTGGGTTGCAGTGACTACTCCTGGGATCCATCGCTCCCTCTGGGAAGAGCCATGAAAGACCCCCCCCTCCCACCCTAGGAGAATCTGCATAAAGCATTTGCATCCTTTTGCACGAAAAGGAAAGATGCTGTCTGGCTGTCCTTTTGCTAACCCACATTGTTGTCCTCGGGTGCCCCTGAGTGGATTTTGACTCACGGTGACCCCAAGTGACGGTGCAGAGAACTGTCCCGCAGGCTTCTCCGGGCTGCTCCCGTTTCCGAAGGTGATCATTGCCAGATCTTTCTTGCACAAACCTGCTGGGGGGATTCGAACCGCCAAGCTCTCTGTTTATAGTCCAGTATTTAATCATTGCCCTACACCTTCACACACACACACACACACACACACACACACACACACACACACCAATCCACACAGGTGTTTGCTGCTATTGCTACAAAAATATTTTGGTTTACATTAAAAATACATATAAAGAAATCAAAATACGGTATTAGCATAAAGCGAAACATTTCACAGACCATGTGTGGGACAGATGGGGGAAACAAAATGTCTTGTCTGGCCTCCTTGCAGAGTGGTGGCTCCCAGGTGTCAGCATTGCTGCCAGCCGAGGCCACACGCGGCAGCCGTGTTCACTCTTTGAAAGTCAGGAGTAGCCCTGCAGGGTCCAGGTGGCCATTCTGCAGGTCTCACTTGTTGCTGGGTGCCCAGAGTCATAGCAGTCCTCCACGACAGAGCAGCACTGCCCCCAGGGTCCTCCCGGGCCATCATCCCTTCTGCAGAGCCGCTGGCTGGGTTTGAATGGCCGACCTTCCGTGGTTTCCTTTCCCATGGTGGACTCTGTCCTTCCCCACATGGCTCTGTGGGGTTCCTGCCTTAAAGCACAGCTGTTCCACTGTGCTGATGGTGAAACGCTACACAAGCCCGTGCCCCAACATGCCACGGTTTCCACCCAGACTGCTCCGTGCCATTGGATCGACGTGCTCAATAGTTCCATTCTAGTTGCGTCCCTCTGCGGTGTGTTGTTACCGTGAGACGTCTCCATTCTGATTACAGAACATACTCACGGGTGAGCTGAGGGAAACACAGAGTAGACCCTGTCATCCCAGGGAGCCCTGGTGGCACAGTGGCTTACTCGACGGGCTGCTAACTGTAAGGTCTAGAGATCGAAACCACCAGCCACGTTGCGGGGAGAAAAGCAAGGCTTTCTGCTCCGGGGAAGAGTTAGAGTCTCAGAAACCCACAGAGGCCGTTCTACTCTGCCCTCCAGGGTCGCCAGGAGGCAGCACCGATTCCACGGAGCTGAGTTTTTTAGAAGGACCCAATGGAGAACGGGTGGTATAGTGGGTTATCGATTGAGCTGCCACACGCAGGTTAGCAGTTTGGAATCACCAGCCTCTCGGGGGCGAGAAAGATGAGACTTTCTACTCCCAAAAGGAGCTGACACCAGGGGCTCAAGCAGAAAGCAAATGTTTTGAGAAGGATGATGGCAACATATGTACAAATGTGCTTGACATAATGGGTGGATGGATGGATTGTCGTAAGAGTTGTATAAGCCCCCAGTAAAATGACTTAAAAAAAAAGAGTCATGGTCTCTAAAACGCCCAGGGGCAGCTCCGCTCTGTCCCATAGGGTCACTATGCGTCCCAATCAACTTGGTCCAGTGAGTGAGTGATCATCCAATAGGTAAGACAACACCTGTTGATAGATGGGCACCTATGCTTCCAGAATGTTCTATGTGCAGATATGAAGTGGGTAAACATGCTTACCCATCTCCATGGAGGTGGTTTGCCCTTACGGTGGGAAGTGGAACCTTCCACCTGCCACACACCGGAGTTTGAGTACTGGCCCCACCAATTCCTTGAATGACCCTGGGCAACTCCCTTTGGTTGCCCCAACCTTATTTCTGCATCTGTAAGATGAGCAAATAGGAATACCTAGTCTCAAGAATTGTTGAAAATGTCACCGAGTGGATCACGTAAAACCCTCAGGAGCGGCTTTTTTTGCCTTGGCACTGCAGACAGTTTGGGCCGGGTCACTCTTATTTGGGTGCCAGTCCTGTGTGTGCTCGGTGGGATGTGGAGCTGCATCCCTGGCTTACACATGCACCCAGCTATGACAACCACAGGTGTGTCATGTCTGGATGTTGCCCAATGCCACCTTGTGAGGGGCAGTCACCCTCCTTGAGAACCACTGGGAGCACCCCAAACCAAGCTCACTGCCCTCGAGTCTCTAGAACAGGGTAGAACGGTACCTGTGGGTTTGTGGGACTCCTGGGAGCACAGTCAGTATTATGTAGCATAGTACATCTATGTGTTCAACTCCAGCCTGAAACTACCGTGCTGGGGACTCGAACCCAACCAGACAAGCTCAGAAGACAGGGCTGGCAATCTTCTTTAGAGAGCCCGCCGCCTTGAAGAAGTCCCAATGGAGCAGTTCTATCCTGTACACGTGGGGTCATCATGAACCAAGTCAATCTGACCAAACCCAAAGTCCCGCCACTGTGCCAATGCTAACTCACAGAGACCCCAGAAAGGACGGGGAGGAGCCAGATGGAACCCTATAGAAAGAGGTTTCCAAGACTGGGACCCCTTCAGGGTGTAGAAAGCCTCGTCTTTCTCCCATGGAATGGCTGGTGATTTAGAACTGCTGACCTTAGCTTAGCAGCCCAATGCATAACCACTACACCACCAGGGCTCTTTGATTGACTGGACAGCAACTAACAAAGCAACACACACACACACACACACACACACACAATCTAGCATATATAGAATGGCGTCACTAGACTGTGCAAATGGTTAACACACTGGGCTACTAACGGCTGCACACAGGGGGCCATGAGACAAACTCGAGTTGGCAGCTGCTGTGTATTCAGAGTGTATACTACAAATACAAGACAAAAGCCCCCCATGGCCATGGAGTTGATTATGTCTCTGTAGGACAGAGTAGAACGGCCTCTGTGGGTTTCCAAGACTGGAACTCTTGACGGGAGTAGAAAGCCCCATCTGACTCCCATGGAGGTGCTGGTGTTTTAGAACTGCTGACTTTATGGTTAGCAGCCCAGTGCGTAACCACTATGGACCCATTCACATTAAGGCGCAGGCAAGGAATAGGAGAGTAAGTCCCCAAAGCGCCGCTGTCATGGTTCCAGTGCCTGTGTGCCCAGTTTCCTTCCAAACAAAACAGGTCTCTGTGATCAGTGGGAGGCTGCAAATGAGCTCTGTCCGGATACACTGGTCTCATCAGCATGCCTTAAAAAAAAAGGTACTTTTTGTGCCATTGATTAAAAAAAAAAAAGTTTGAGGGTCTGACAAGTATTAAATTAAAAAGAAAACAACCTCATATCTCAAGATGACCTTTTCCCAAATTATTGACGCATCAGGTCAAGTGTACAGGCATGCTGCCCTACATAATCCGTTGGGCTTGGGAGGAATTGAGTGTTTGAAGGAAGGGCAGGAAGACCTCAAAGATGACCCAAGAGCAGGCGACTGTCAACCTTGACAAAGAAAACGGTGACCCAGACACTGGTGGAAGATGACCCGTAGGATTATGATCAACACAACCGCTAGGGAAGCTGGGATCTCACATGATGCCATATTTTCAATTCTAAGGGAGCACCATGGTCTCTGTTGGCTTTGGGCTCCATGGGGGCCACAGGTGTAGTGCTGAAGACCTACTAGTTCCAAGAGCTGGTCATTCCATCCAATATTAAAGCAGGGCCAAAGCTAATAAAGAAGATGTTATGGGATCAGGTGTGTTAGGCTGGGTTGTTGTGTTAGTCCAGGTTGACTAGAGAAACAAATCCAGAGACACTCATCTGTGTATAAGAAATACCTTTATATATGACAAAATAATCATCTATAAATTATCAAGGGCTCATGAGGGAGGGAGGAGCAGGGAGGGAGGGGGAAATGAGGACCTAATGCCGAGGGCTTAAGTGGAGAGGAAAGGTTTTGAGAACGATGCAGTTTTTTATTTTCTTAAAACTCCTTCCTAAGAAGCTCCCAGGATGGTCCTGCGTGTCCTTTAAGAAAGTCAAGAGGCCCCTTTGGTGGCCCTTAAAATAGTCCTAGTCTCTGGATAGAGTCTGCTGGGAGGAAGAAAACGGAAGAGGAGGACCTTCAAGGAGACCTTCAAAGAGCAACAATGGGCTCACCCACATCATCAAGGGATGTGAGGATGCAGCCGGACTGGGCAGTGTGTGCCCTGTCCTACACAGGGCGGGCCGCTATGAGTCCAGCTTGATTCAGTAGCACCGGACATCCAGAGTCCAGTTTCTTTCTTCTATTCACAAACCTTTGGGGGGCCCAAGACTCAGTTGACCCTCAGAGGCAAACCTCCTCATCTAAGACCCCTTCATTTGTATGGTTATAAAATACAGGTGAGATGCTGCTGCGTTTGTTGGCACCGGGCCTCCTGGGGCCCTCCCCCCTCCTTCCCTCCCTCCCTCTTTGCCTCCTGCCCTCATGGCAGGTGAGAGACCAGCCTTCGTGTATAATGAAGGAGCCTTGCCTGGCCTCGCCTCTCATTTCTGGCCAATTGTTTTGCTTGGAGGGGGGCGGGGGGAGGTTGCAGGGGCCCCTGGGGAGATGGGATTCGGTGTATGCATGCGTTCCTTGGAGCCACCAAAGGGCCCAGGCCCTGAGGGAGGGGCTTGGAGACCGACCAAATGAATCACTGCTCGCTGATCCAGCCTTTGGGCCGCAGGACCGTACTGTTGATATAATGCACACACTGTGCTCTGCTTAGTTCTAGAATGGCCAAGGCCCTGCAGCAATTTTGAGGAAACCTGAGCCCCACGCACCTGGCTAAATGGTCTCCCCCTGAATAACCGGACACCCCCCCACCCCACCCCCACCCCCCGTTTGCACGGATTGGCCCAAAGTGAGTTACAGTCGCCAGAACATTTTTAAGTAGGGAAATAAATTAGAGCAGTCATAATCATCACAATTATATAATAAACGTTAAGGATCGCAGGTTCCCCAGCGTCCTTAATAACTTTACTTGGGGGGGGGGGGCAGGGGGCAGGGAGGGATGTGTGTGGAAATACCATCGTCTGCATCTGGTGACATCATCAGGCCGACGCGAGAGGCCCGAGCCCTAAATTCCACATGTCACCAAGGTGCTGAATGAGGTGGCTCTTCAGCTTTCGCCGTGGAGTCTGCCGGGTTCGGATTATTAAAGTCATCATTTGCAAACTAAATTTAGGACTTCATGGGAGTCTCTGGATTGACATTTTTCCCACCAACATCTCTGCTCTCTCCTTTCCCCCCACCCTCTTCATTCTCTCTCCCTTTCGTTTGCCTTCTTTTCTTTCTTTTTCTCCTCTTTTCGCTCTTCCATCCTTCCTCCTCCTCCTCCCCCTCTTCCCTCTCTCCCTGGTTTACAAATAAGCAAACGTCACTGCTCCTGGGTTCATTCTAACTCACAGTGACCCGATAGGACAGGTGGACCTGTCCCTGTGGCTGTCTGAGACGATAACTCTTCACCAGAATAGCATCCCATCTTTCCCCTGAGGAGCAGGTGGTCTCGAACCGCGGACCTTGCAGTTAGCAGCCCAACTCTAACTTAGTAGCCCAGGAAGCCATCAGGGCACCCTCTCTCTGATTAGGAGGACACGCAAACCCTCCAAGCTGCACCCATCGCCTCAAAGCCCATCCTCCTACAGTCATTCCTCCATCTCCCGCTGTGAAGTGGAGAAAGATAAGATCAAAAATAGGGGTGACAGAATGTCCCCAAGCAGAAGGCCCTCCCAAGAAGCCCGGTGAATCGAAGGCACGTGAAAATACCCGGTCTGTGGGTGACCTGAACTCCTTCTACGTGAAGTGCAGAAAAAGCCGGGATTTCAATTACATGCAAATCAAACACCATCCCCAGGATGCCAGGCCATGCTCTGGCGTCAGCGCTGTGCAAAACACTTCACTCAGGGGCTCTCTGAGGCTCAGCGCGCATAGACTACGTGTTCAAGGTCACAGCAGCTCTTAAGCAGGAGAGGAAGGAGATTGAACCTGGCTCTGGGGGTGGCGGTTGCAAGAACCCTGCTATAAAAAGAGACTGCATCCCGCAGAATGAAATCTGCAAGGTGACCAGATGCAGGTTGTGCACGGCACAACCGGGCCCTTCTCACCCCAAAGGCAAGCCTGAGAATCCGACACAGCGGCTGCAGCGGTACCTGAAGCAAACAAAATCATCCGAATATGGTTGCACTGGGAGAAAACTAGTGCGTTTTCTCCATGACAACTTGGAAGTCCGTGCCCCTCTGTCCTCAGGTTACTACACGGACCAGGTCTCTCCCTCTTTCCAGAATACAGTGAACCCTCGCCACTTCGCGCTTCGACTGCCGCGGCTTCACTCTATTGTGGTTTGTGCGTCACAGCGCCTGCTCTGTCATGACTGCCACTGATTGGCTCATACTGTACACGCTTGATGCCAT
>NW_022111312.1:4655147-4657155 GCF_000313985.2 Echinops telfairi
ATTGGACAGATGGGCTAATATCGGACTTATGGGCTTGAACTGGACAGGGTTGGGATGCTTTCTTAATGTACAATGACTATATAAAACTCTCTCTTATATACATATGAGTTTCTATGGATTTGTTTCTCTGGTCTACCTGGATGAACACGCCCTTCCATGCACCTGGCCTACAGGTCAGGGTGGAACTGCCCCTGTGAGTTTCCGAGATTGTAACTCTTTGCCGGACCGGAAAGAGTCATCATTTTCCTCGCCAAGCAGCAAATGGTTTCCAACGGTTGACCTTGTTGTTTGTAGCCCAACACGTAATCCACTCTACCATCAGGGCCCTGCATGGCATGCAGGTCCTCGGCAAACTCAGAGGCTGCTCTGTTATCCACGGGCTCAGGCAGGGTGGGTGATACTGCCTCGTTTGCGTGGCAGCTGCTGCAAAGGCTCAGGTAGCGTCAATCCACCTCTGGGCGCCGGCCCCCTTTGCTATTGCTTTTCTGGACAGGGGGGGGCGGGGGGCGGGCTCTCCGGATCAGCAGCTCTCCTCTCCTCTTCTCTGGCTTCCGGGCCCAGAGAAGGAATTAGAACATTCTGGCGCTGACTCCCAAACACCCCCTGGCATTCCTTTGACACGTTAAGTCTCCGAAGCTCTCTGAACAGCCTCGCAAAACCTTTGGTGGGTCCCATCCCTTTTGCTCCTGGCAAAACCCTTTCTAAGACAGGGTGGAGAACAGGCTCTCGGGAGGTCGGTGAAAACTGGGCTTGTGCCCTTGCATTTCCATTTCTGTGCTGTGTGGCACTGGGTGAGTAGCTTAACCCTGCCTGGCTTCATTTTGTTGTTATACTAAAATGAAAGAGTGCGCTGAAAGCATGGAAGAGTCTTAATTCACCGCCATCGGGTGAATTCTGATTGATGGGGACCCTGTAGGACAGAGCAGCACTGCTCCTGTGGGTTTCCAAGCCTGTGGATCTTCCTGGGAGCAGGAAGCCTCATCTTTTCCTGGCTGGATGGCCAAACGACTTCTCTAGCGGTTAGCAGGCCAGAACATCACCCATGAGACCAGGCCAAACTCATTGACCTTGAGTCAGCACTGACTCTTAGCGACCCCACAGGACAGGGTAGAACTGCCCCTGTGAGTTTCTGAGACAGTCACTGTTTCTGGGAGTAGAGAGCCCTGTCTTCCCCCCACAGCGATGCTGGGGATTTCAAACTGCCGACCTTGCAGAGCATAAGCACAATGCATAACCACCCCGCCACTGGGGTTTTCCCCTACTCAACAGTAGACCTCCATAAATCAACGTGAGCATCCTTAGCAGCAGGAGAACTGGTTCATATTCCTTTAGAGATCATCTGATTCCAGCTGGCCATCTCTGGGGACCTTGTGATTTTGAACCAAACGTCCAAAGCTAACACCCAACCAACCCCACAAACCAAATCCCTTGCCACTGAGCGGACTGGTGGTGTCCCACGGCGTGTTCCAGGGCTGAGCTGCCCAGTGGGCTTTCTCTTCTGTAATCATCACAGAAGCTGACCACCAGACCTTTCTTCCTTGGCACCCCTGGGTGGATTTGAACTGCCAACCTTTGGGTTAGTCATTACACAACAAACCGTGCGCGCCACCCAGGGACCCCCAAGATGCAAGCCTAAACTTCCCCTGTCATCAATTACCGATAGATAGACTCCTTTTAAGCATCTTCCCTAAGGGGTTTACATACAAAACTACAAACTGAATCACGTGGCTGGCTTCTTCTGCCTGGCAGGCCCTGCCCGCAGGGAGAGGTGCCCCAGTTCCTGTGCGATGGGGAGTGGCTCCACTCAGGAAACCTTCTTCCCCTTCCAGCTGCTGCTTTTGGAGCAACAAATTCTCCGAGAGCCACCATGGCTGCTGGCATCCTGGGAATGATGACGGTGTCCCAGATCCTCTAACCATTGGACTCTTTGTTCCCTGGGATGTTAGGAGAGATCAGGACAGCCCCTGATTGCCAATTTCTACACACACACACACACACACACACACAC
>NW_022111312.1:4657255-4659146 GCF_000313985.2 Echinops telfairi
GAAACAAACCAGCAAATAACCAACTAACCAATCAACCAGCAAACAAACAAACCCAACCCTCCCACATCCTGGAAGTGAGAGGCTGTGTGAGCAAGGTGCTCTATGTGCACCCGGGTGTGGGCTGGGCAGGAGGGGGCTCCGTCCGCCCTGGCACCCTAGGCCCTGGCACCCTTTCCTCCTGGACTCCAATACCTAAGTGCCCCCCTTCCATGTGCTCTGAATGGGGGCGGGGGGAGGGCAGTAAAACCTTGCTATCGACCTCCCATTTTAAGGCTAAGATTTCAAGGGGAGGGTCCTGGCCTGTGGTGTCCCCTCAGTCCCCTGGCACCCTGCTAAGGTTTGGGGGTGGGGGTGGGGATGTAGAGTCACTTGATTGTGTGGGAGCTTCCAGTCTTTTCTCAGACTCCGAAGGGTCTCAGAGTCTCAGGAGGCAGCTGCCCCAGCCTACACTCTAGAAGAAAGGGCAATGGGAAAAGTCTCAGCTTGGGAAGAGAGAAACACACACACAGATGCACACACATTTCCCACCCTCCAACCTGGTCTCCACAGCTGTGACCTTGGACAAATCACCTCCCCTCTCTAGGCCTCCATTTCATCCTGCCCAAGATGGCACCGGACATGACTTCCTACATTGAGGCCTTGTCAACGGGATTAAAAGAGATCATGCTTTCAAAGTGCTTGGCTCAGGGTCTGACCTGGGGTGAACGCCCCATAAATCTTGGCCCTTATGAGAAGCCTTTTAATCAAATCAAGCGTTTGGAGGAAGGACAGAGAGAACAGTCCGCATGAGCCAAGGCGCGTTTTGGAAGGCCACTTTCTTGCACATGTGCTGAGTGTATCCAACTTGCCTTTTCTTTAGAAACAAATGGGAAATCCCTAAGGAGACCACACGCCCAGCCCAGCTGGGCCGGGCCCAAGCCCCATAGAAAGCTTGGTTTGGGCTCCCAGGAACGAAATCCAGGCCCCTGACCCCACTCCCCTGGTCTCCATCATGGCCAGAGATGTCAAAGGAGCCTGCCACATCCTCTCGAGGATCTGACAGGGCTTCTCTGACATTTCCTCCCGCCCCCCTTGCCCCCATCCTCTTACTCTGCACTGTCCCAGCCCCTCCAGTGCGTCCTGGCCCAAACCGCTCTAGCTCACAGGGCTGGAACCAGCGAGAGGCTTGAGGGGGGAGGTCTAAAATGAGATCAATGCTATCCCGGCGGTCCTAGCTCACGGCAACCCTGTGCGTTGACCACCCGCCTACCTTGCTTGTCCACAGGGTGCTCTTGGCTGCGATCTTCACGGGGCGGCCATCTCCAGGCCTTTCTTCGGCAGCACCGGTGGGTGGGTTGGAACCACCGGACCTGTGTGTTTGTAATTGAGCCTCAACCATGGCTTCTGAAGGGGACAGAGAAGATGCGGTCATCAGGATCATCATCCAATACCCTGCTTTGCAAAATCAAAATTAATGCCAAAAAAGTATACCATGGGGGTGGGGGGAGGGGGGTGCGGGAGTGGGAAGCAGTATCCCATGATCAGCTCAAAATCTGAAATAAAGGGGGGAGAAATCGGGAACCATCTTTGATGACCAACATATAACGCACCCACCCCCAGGGGGATGGACGGACAACAGACACATGGGCCAAGGGGGACAGTGGATGGCGTAAGACAGGAAAATAATAATAATGTCTCATTTACCAGGGGTCCGTGAGGGAGAGGGGGGGGGAAAGAGGAGCCAATACCAAGGGCTGAGTCAGAAGGAAAACGCTTTGAAAATGATGGTGGCAACATATGTACAAATGAGTCTGATCCAATTGACGTATGGATTGTTAGAAGAGCTGTCAGAGCCCCCAATAAAATGATTGACTCATTTAAAAAAATTAAAGTAAAGAAAGGGTTCAGTAGG
>NW_022111312.1:4659246-4660475 GCF_000313985.2 Echinops telfairi
TCCCAAGCCCATCATCCACGATGAAGAGTGGGCACCTGCCTTTGCAGCCTCCCCAGAGTTGTTCCAGGAACCCCCAGGGGATGGCGAGGTTGCCCACTGTGGGAAACACTGTCAAAGACACCTCTTTGGACCACCTAACACTGGTGGGCTTCAGCCCAGGACACACCCGGAGACCCGTATGCAAGGTCTGCATATTGTAAGGTGCTAAATCAAGCCGTCAGGTCAAGGGACGAAGAAGAACAACCTGCTGCTATCAAGCACATGCTGACTCATAGCGATCCTCTTGGACAGGGTAGAACTGCCCCTGCGGGTTCCCAAAATTGTGGCTCTTTACAGGAATCCAAAGCCTCATCTTTGGCTCAATAAGCAGCTGGTGGTTTTGAACTGCTGACCTTGAAGTGAGCAACCCAATATCTGATCCACTACATCAGCAGGGATCCTCAGATACTCAAGTGTCCAATAAAACATGTCCTATCCTCCCTCCTGGACAAGTTCTCCCACATTGCTGTTGGGTGCTTGAAACACAGTACCACTGCCCCATAGGACACCCTAGGCTCTGTTCTTGATGGGTGAAGCCTTGGAGGCAAAGTGCTGCATGCTCAGACACTAACTAAAAGGCTGGTGATTCGAACCCAGGAACCAAGGAAGAAAGATGTGGCAGTCTGCTTCTGTAAAGATTTTCAGCCTTGGAGACCCTCAGGGGGTAGTTCTATGCTGATCTACAGGGTCCTCGGGTATTAGAATTGACTCAAAAGCAGGGGGTTTGATTCCGATTTAACATCTGTGGGTGATGATGGCCAGGTGTGTCTCCTGCAGAGTCACTGGATGGGATAGAACCCACAGCCTTTCCATTCGCAGGTGAGTGCCTGACGGTGGTGCTGCTAGGGTGGAATCCTGTATGATAGGCATACCTCCCTCATAACTTGAGAACAAGAACTTGAGAACCAAGGTCACTAAGGGAGACCTCAGCTAAGTCCACCTGGAAGAAGCCTGTGTGACCCGAGGATTGTAGATAATAAAACCCAATCTGAAGGAGGGAATGGTATCAGAGCTTAAATTGGGAACATTCCATTTGCACCCCCTGAGTCTGGGGGTCCCCATGTGACAGAAGCCCTCAACCTCTGCCACTCGAGCCCTCATCCCTAAGAGGGGGTGCAGTTGGAAGAACACCAGGGCAGACATCCTAGTGCAACAGTTCTCAACCTGTGGGTGGCAACCCCTTTGGGGGT
>NW_022111312.1:4660954-4662040 GCF_000313985.2 Echinops telfairi
GGGCCTCGGGCCTCTGAGCAATCACAGCCGCCGGAGCTGAGCAGAGCCGAGCAACGTCACGGGACGACACGTCACGGGACGACACGGGTAACGGACCTCTCCTTTCTTCCTCTCTGGAGCTGGCCACTTCCCAGCACCAAGGAGGAAAAGCAAAGGCATTCAGGAGCAGACTTGGAGGGAAGCCACCTTCCCGTATCCGGTTTCCCGCCAACGGGCCCGCAGTGCTGGCTGAGGAGGCCTCTCTCCAGACCAGAGTACAGCTGGGGCTCAGAGGGGAGCCTGTGCGTACACGGGCTTCCTTTGCCAAACTCATGACTGCCGCCCAGTCAATGCCAAACTGTGGTGGCCTGACCTGTGCCAGAGTGGACCTGGGCTCCCACAGGGTCTACGGTGACTGCTGTTTCAGAAGTGGGTTGCCAGGCCTTTCTTCCGAGTGCCTCTGTTAGCAGCTGAGAACATGGGCCGTTTTCGCCACCCAGGGCCTCCTGCATAGATAGGGTCGCACCTCTGCCTCTCCCTGTATGTCTGGGCCTCTGTCTGTCTTGCTCTGTGTGCATGCTTGTGCGTTTTATAAATGAGACCCACTGTTCATCAGATTAGTCAAGACATCCGTGACTCAGAAGGATTTGGGGTGAAACGTTTCTACACACACAGTTTCAACAAGCAAATGAGACCAACAACAACAACAACAACAAACTCACTGATACCCATTCAATTCTGACTCATAGCGATCCTATAGGATAGACTTGAACTTCCCCTGTGGGTTTCCAAGATTGTAAATCTTTACAGGTGCAGAAAACCTCTTTCTCCCATGGAGCAGCTGGTGGGTTGGAACCCTTGACCTTGTGATGTAGCAGCCCAACAGGCAACCCACTATGCCACCGGGGGTCCTTCATCTACAGTTCATGGGCAAAGATTATTGCAAGTACCATGAACTGCTAGCAGGATGACTAAGTCTGTCTTGGAAGAAGTATACCCAGTGAGGTGGTTAGTTTATTGGGCCAACCTGGCTGATAAACACATGTGGGGTTCATTGAAGGGTGGCGGGATAAATGGCTCGGTGAGCCTCACCTTTCTAGTTCTCGG
>NW_022111312.1:4663265-4666793 GCF_000313985.2 Echinops telfairi
CAACCGTGGCATGAAGCCCAGGAAGCGAGACACAAAACCATTCCCTGTGGTAATGATGCCTCCTGCTTGCCCGATTTTCAGCCCAGGAACCTGGCTGAACCCTGAGCTCAAAGCCTGTCTGGCCCCATTAAACTCTTGAGGACCAAACGCTTCAAACCCCTTGGCTAGGTGTGCATTTTCAAGAGAGCCCCAAGATTTTACAGTGGCGGGGGCTGTCTCCCGTCCTAACGCTGAAGGAAGAGGTAGGGACAGGGGTGTGAACGGAACCACCAGCCAGCTCCTCGTGTCCCCGTTTTACTGGCCAGTGAACGTGCTGATGGGGGGCAAGGGAGGCAGAGTTTGGAATAGTGTCATTCCTGGTACACCTTCGGGTCCCCTGGAGAACAAGGAGATTTGAGACTCCATTTCAACCGCCCCACAGGATCTTCCAACACTTGGTTCTGTTCCTACGCGCACTCTTTTAAAAGCAATGAAAAGCAAAAGAGCTTTCGACTCTCACCTGCCCAGAAATCCTGTTGTGGATTTTCTGAACCCACAATAGTCAGAATGGACCGGAGAGCGGGGAGCTTGGCTTATTTTTTATTATTTATCTTTTATGACAATCTGGGCAGCGTTACCAATTACAACGTGCCCAGCAACCTGAATCACCCTTTGAAGTGGAACGTGTGGTTTCAATCTTTCCCAATATAGGTATGGATTTCCCCTCCCCCTCCCCTCCCCTGGCCACGACTTCATTAAATCCCTTGGGCGCAGAAGCCAAAGGAGGCCTCGCGCCGGACCACGTGACCTGTGTGGCACATGCTTTATTTTCAATCATAAACTCAAACGGAATAAAAGCTCAAAGGAGCAAGGCTGCTGGCAGAGCTGTTAATCCCCGATCAGACCTCTTGGGAGCACGGGGACCATCCTTCCTGGACTGAGCTGCCTGGGGTGGGAGGTGGGGGGTGGGGAGGCACACTTCCCTTGTCCTCTGGTCCCAGGCCGATCCAGACGTCTCCTCGTCCACACTTGGTCCTCCAGCAAGGCTCACAGGCAGAGGGCAAGCTGGACAAGGAGCTGAGGCCGGGAGGGACTCCGTCCAGGGTGAAAACCCAAGCTGCCTGTGGCGGACCTCTCCGCAGCTTTGGGCTCCGGTCTTCCCTTTTGTGAGCTCTCTCACTGAGCCTTGGTGGTGTGCAGTGCACCCGGCCTCAGGGAGCAAACCAGTCTCCAAAGCGAGCCAGGCAGAAATAAAGCTAAGGAATGAACACAGCAAACGGACGGAAGGAGAGGGAGGTGATCGAGTGACCGGCTCATGGTGGCCTCATGCATGTACCTACAACCGAATGGAAAGCTGCCCCACCCTGTGCCATTCTCACAGTCGCCCACTGGGCTCTTGTGGCAGCCTTCCACCTCACGGGGGGGCCGACCCCCTCGCTGGCCATTGCGTCACCAAATGCGTTGCCCTCCTCCAGCGATAAGTTCCTCATGGTGCCGTGTCCAAAGCAAGCAGATTGGGAGGTGTTCTGTTGTGTTGGTGAGTTTCACGGGTGAACGCTCTAAAGTAGATCACCAGGCCTTTCTTCCTAGCCCTTTAATAGAAACACTCCGCATCACCACCACCACCTCACCTCTGCCAAAACCTGTTCACTCTGAGTGATTGTGTAGACAGGGTTCTCTAGAGAAACAAAACCAGGAGATAGATGATAGATAGATAGATAGATAGATAGATAGATAGAGCATGGAGGAATATAACAGCTAATTGGTCCACACAGCAGTACAGAGGGTTCAGTTCAACTCACTTCCATGGAAGAGTTAATATACTGGAAGTCCTTAAACTCACGAGGGCTGCTGGGTCCAAGGTCAAGGAAGCAGACAGATGAATCTTCCCTGGGGCAATGCAGGCAGTCTGGCCACAAGCAGCAAACAGCAGGTTGAGTCACCAACAGTCAGCAGCGTAGGAGCTTAGTGAAGCAGGCTGGGATGGGATATTGAACCCAAGCAATGCAAGACAACAGGATCTACCAGCCTCAAGCTCAAGTGATGTACACACTAGCAGTGTGGCAAAGCAGGTCTCGAAGGAACCTCAAGCTCTAGCTACACACCGACAGGTTGGCTGTCCCACAGGTAGTGCAACTCACAGAGAACTAGCTAAAGCAACCAAATGCTGGTCCAATCACTGGAGATCAAGAGAGGGGCGGGGGGACAGGGCTTGCCGAGTCCTTTATCTCTTTGCCTTCCAATCAAACTGTAACCTGATTAATCCCACATGTTCCTACTAGCCAGTTTGGCACAATAAACCTACATATCTGATTTTACTAAACCTGATTTTACTGAAACCCGATTTTACTAGTATCGGAAATGCCAGTGGCATGAGTTGCAGCATTACAGCCACCAACTGGCCAGCCACCCCCATATGATAGACTGGCAGGAGGAGGGCACTGGGTAGACAAAGATGATTTTAAGGATTATGCAGAAAATAAAACAGTCATGTGATAGGAAATTATGTTGAGTGAAGGTGTCCTTTAGATGCCACAGGGTTGGGAAGCCTCTTTATAGAAGTGAATTTTTTCCTCTGGAATTCTTGAGGTATCCCTTATTGTTATTCCAAATTCTCTCACGGGAGTAGAAAGCCTCGCTTTTCTTCCGAGGAGCGGCTGGTGGTTTCGAACTGCTGGCCTTGAGGTTAGCAGCCCAAATCATAACCACTGTGCTGTCCTATCAAGTTGGCTCCACCTCAGAGCAACTGTACGCACGACAGAATGAAGCCCTGTCTGGTCCTGCGCCATCCTCATCATCATTGTTCTGTTGACACCCACAGCTGCAGCCCCTGTGTCCATCCATCTCCTTGAGACTCTGCTTTACCGAGCACGATGTCCTCCTCCAGGGCCTGGTCTTTCCTGATCACGTGCCCAAAGTACGTGAGATGAAGCCTCTCCATCCTGACCTTGAAGCAGTGTTCAGACTGTCTTCCTGCCCACACATATTTGTTGGCGCTTCTGGTCATCCATGATGCTTTCAATGTTCTATGCCACCACCTGAATTCATATGCATCCACTCTTCTTTCGTCTTCCCGATTCAATGTCGAAACTTTACAATGTGTCTTTGATCATTATATAGTGCCTTGCTGTAACCCCAACATTCCTGCCCCCTAAGAACTTGAATTGCTTTAGAGTCAGGCCCTTCTGACACCCACCCACCTCCTCTTCTGGCCCTTGGCATCCACGGGTCAGGTTTCTGCCCCGTAGTTGCTTTTGTCCAGAGTGCACGGCCAATGGGACCAGATAGTAAGTAGCCCTCTGTGCTTGGCTCTTTTCGCTGAGCACAGTTCTTGGCGATTCTTCCGTGTTGTTGTATGCATCACTTGTCACTTCCTTTGTATGGTTAGGTCATATTCCATGGGGTTTGCCCAGCCCCCACTGGGAGGACCTCTAGGTTGTTGCCAGCTGGGAGGCTACTAGGAATAAAATGGCTAGGGATCTTCACAAGCAGGCCTTGGGTCAATGGGCCAGCCTTCTTCCTCTTGAGTAACTATTTAGGGGTGGAACT
>NW_022111312.1:4666893-4669065 GCF_000313985.2 Echinops telfairi
TGGCTAGGGATCTTCACAAGCAGGCCTTGGGTCAATGGGCCAGCCTTCTTCCTCTTGAGTAACTATTTAGGGGTGGAACTGCACCATCACATAAAACAGAGAGACAACAGAAAAGGAAAAGCCCTCCATGAGATGGATTGACGCAGCGGCTGCAACGCTGTGAGGATGGCGCAGGACCGGGCATGCTTAGCTCTGCTGCACAGGAGGCTGCTATGAGTCTCAGAGGACTCGGTGGTACCTGGCAACATGGCGGCTGCACTTCCAACTTTCTAAGGAAACATTGCCCCCTGAGCTGCCCATTTGCATTCCCACCCTCCACACACGAGGGTCCCTGCTGTTGACTGTGCTCATCAACACTTGTCCCTGTCAGCACCACAGTGTCTCATACTAGGCAGCGCTGGCTACTGCAGACCTGGGTTTGATTCCCGGTCCTGGCCCCTGAGGTACAGCCACCCCTATCTGGCCACGGGGTGGGGGTCAGGGGGCTGGAGGGACTTGTGTGTTGCTGTGATGCTGAACAGGTGACAGTGGAGATGGCAGACTAAAGTCAGACTAGGAAGAAAGGCCTGGCGATCTACTTCCAAAAATCAGCCCACAAAAACACTCTGGAGTGCACGGTCCCCTTCCCAGCTGTGTTCCCTTCCCTTGTACATTGTTCCTTCCATCTCGAATGGACTGAGGACCGAGTGGATGGTGCGGAGCGCTGGCAGCAGTTCATAACTGGGGGTGTGAAGGATCTTTTCAGACACAAACTGGCCATTTGCATAGGAAACAAGGAGACGTGAATTCAGGTTCAAGTGATGACAAGGAGGCCGCTGGGAGAAGATGCAGGGGGAGGGAATCCAGGCAGAGGGAACAGCCATGGCGAAGACTCTGGTTAAGAAGCAGAGAGGCCGTGAAGGGTACTGCATCATGGAGAGGCATGCTACTAGAGCAGGTGGTAAGTGGGAGCCAGACATGGGGCTCTGTGTGCCTCCTCTCACCACTGGGAAATATTCCGCAGGAAAGATGAGAGAGGCCGCTGGCTACTATAAAGGAGCCCTGGTGGCATAGTGGTTAAGCGCTTGTCCGAGCACTGACGGGCCATTAGTTCAGGCTCGCAGGCTGCTCCTGGAGTAAAGACGAGGCCGTGTGCTCTCATTAAAGATGGAAACGCTATGGGGCAGTTCTGCTCTGCCCTAGAGAGTCGCTACGGGTCGGGTTGATTTGAGAGCAATGGTTTATTTTGTGTTGGGTACTACAGAAGGGTGGTTGCTGGGTAGTGCAAACCACCAAGCTAGAAGCTATTAACCGTATGGTTGTTGGTTTAAACCCACCCAACGTTACCTGAGAAGGAAGGCCTGGTGATGTGCTTCCAAACGGTCACAGCCATGACCACCCTGTGGGGTGCATCTCTGCTCAGCAACACAGGGGTCCCCGTGAGTCGGAAGTGACTTAATGTCAACTGGCTTGTTGGACCGGCGCTGCCTGCTGTCACTGCATAGCTGACTAGCCTGAAACATCATAACCTAAGTCACAGGTGTTCCAAGCTAACCCATGGATCATGTTGCTAGAGCTTGAGGCTCCTTCCGGACCTGCTTCGACACGCTGCTGGCTAGTACATCACTTGAACTTGAGGTTGGTGGTCCCATTGCGTTGAAAGGCTTGAGATCCAGATCCCGTCAAGGCCTGCTTCGCTAAGCTCCCGAGTTCCTGCCTGTTGCTGACTCACCCTGCTGTCTGCTGCCAGCAGGCAGACTCCGCCTGTCTTTCCTGAGGGAAGACTCCACTGTCTGCTTCCTGGACCTTGGACTGGCAGCCCACGTGAGTTGAATACCTTTCAGGATATTAACTGCCCCACGAAAGTGAGTTGAACCGAGCCCTCTGTACTGCTGTGTGGACTGGTTAACTGTTACATTCCATCTCGCTGTAGAAACCTATTCATACATATTTATGAATATAATCAAGTGAATGAATATATTTTATATATTTTCAAGTGTCCTGGTTTTGTTGCTCTAGAGAACCCCGCCTAACACAAGTTTAAAGTTGTTTAAATTTTGAACTTGGGGTGCGATGTGGCGGTGACGAGAAATACAACTTTCCTCTACTTCCTGGATGTTTCCTCCCCGCTCCCACTACCATGACTCGAGTTCGATCTTGCAGGTCTGGCTGGACCAGAGGAGATGCACTGGT
>NW_022111312.1:4669173-4671864 GCF_000313985.2 Echinops telfairi
TTTATCCCTCCGCCCTTCAATTAACCCCACGTGTTTATCGGCCAGGTTGGCACAATAAACTAACTACCTCACATCATCACCATAATCAATGATAGAATATTTTCTCCCTTCTTGTGCTCATTGTTATGAGCTCCCCATTTCCCTCTACCCACACCCTACTCCCAAGAAATCATTCATCCGGTTACTGCTTCTGGAGATTTACTTATCCCGGATTTCCTATACAGAAAAAACATGCAAAAAGTAACGACCACCACCCCAACCAAACAATAACAAAAGTAAAGCAGAGAGAAACCTCGACCGAAAAGGAAGCAGAAAATATTCAAAAGTAGAACAATGTTAAAGTGGGCGAAAAGGGAGATCAAATGATAAGGTGTTAAGTCTTAACCTAACTGCACCTGGCATAATCCACTTCACAGTGTTCTGCAATAACTTGCTTTCCCATGCATTCTGCAGGATCGCAAGGCTATTCACCTCCCTGGTCTTTGATCAGAGGGGATTCTCTGGAGCCTGAATTGACATCTCTTTACCCTTTACTTTTTTATTTTTCATGGAGGCGCTATAGGATGGTGTCCAACCACCCAGACTGCAACTCTATACAGAAATAGAAAGCCTCATCTTTCTCCCTCGGATCGGCTGTTGGTTTCCAACGGCTGACCATGCAGTTAGCCGCCCAGGGGGTCACCACTATGAGTCAGCATCAATTCGATGGCAGTGAGTTTTGTTTTGAACGGAAGCAACCTTTAAAATGGGTCAAAAGGCAAAGTCAAATGATAAGGCACTACATTTTAACCTGACTGAATCTGTCACCATCAACTTTGCCATGGTCTCTGTCTCATAACAAGACAATCACATCTCTGGACGATGGTCCGAGGGGATGCATCCAGATGTGGATCTGCACATGGATTTTGGGCTTCCACTGCCATCCATGGCCTTCTGGAAACCAGGAGTCCTCGATCTAAACTCAGATACCATTTCCTCGTTCAGATTTGGATTTTATTATTTACACTTTTTGGATCACACAGGCTGGTGTGCCTCTTCCATGTGGGCTTAGTTGATGCTTCACTTAAATGACTGCTTGTGGGAAGACAAGCCTTTAAGACCCCAGATACTACCTTTTCTGATGCCGGGCACCATCTGGTTTCTTCACCACACTTTGTTACAGCACCCAGATCTTCAGTGATCTCTTCATGAAGGCGAGCATCAAGCAGGACCATGTCATAAGAACTCATTGTTCTCAAATTGGGACTAGAATGAAGTGCTAGTCCAAAATCCATTCTTATGGCTATGGTTTATATTGTCTCCGGTTCACTTTAGAGACGCCAGAAACATGAGTTTTTAGATGAAGCAAGTGTTTCTAGGAGAGTTGGGAAGCCTTCAAAGAGCAGCCAGGAGAGGGAAAACTATCAACCTCAATGAATAAAGAAATGGTCGCCCAAGTCCAGAAACTAGTGGAAGAAGACTGTGGAACCATGGAGCTGAGATCTCAGGGTTTGGGTTTTCTGCTTTAAGCAAATTTCTGAGCCTCAACAAGCTTAACTGGATGGAGGCCAAGTGCATTGCTTAAAGACCAGCTAGGTCTAATTGCTGGATCTTTCCATCAGTCTTTCAGGCAAAATTGGAGCTTCTGAAGGTAACTGTATGGCACAGTCTTGGATGGTTGGCGAGGGTGACTCTTGGGTTGGCCAATAGGATCCAAAGAGCAAGGTCCAATCAAAGCCGCAGCTTCCACAGTCGGGCCAGTTCCATCCAAGGCAGAGAGGTCAGCTCAGGAGGTCATGGTGCCTGTTGTTGCGTTGTTGTGAGGGGGTGAGGGGACTCACAAAGGGATCATCTTGATGGATTTTCTCAACAGACACCAGACAATCACAAGGGCTTCTTACGAAGTTCTCAGAAAATTTGAAAATGGCATCAAGAAAAAAGGTCAGGAATGTTGCAGCCAGGAATCTTTGTTTTCTCACATGACCTTGCCCCTGCTCATTCTTCAAGGACAGCGAAGTCGGTCCTAGGAGAACCCGTCGCAAAACATACTCGCATCTCCCCTGCAGACTTTGTCTTGATCTCCAGACTTCTGTTAGTGTCCCAATGCCAGAGAATATTTAAGAGGGACCCAATCTGAGACCTTCGAGGATGGGGAAGTTGCTGTTTGGTGAGGTGTGGATTGAAGAGGGCATGACTTTCATGGAAGGGTTGGAGCGATGGAAGCACCCCCTTCAGAAATGTAAGACCTAGAGGTGTGGTCAACGGAGGGACGGGCAGAGGACAGTCCTGCAGCTGAATCAGCCATGCTCATCATGACGGATCTGGTGGCAGAAGACTCTCACGGTGATGAGAAAGAAAGAAATCTTAATATGCATTCTCATGACTGGACACAGTCCCTCCAACAACCCCCCGCCCCACACACACACACATAGAGGAACTGTCATAAAGGAGCTACCATATAAGAGGAATCATTTCTGTGTCTGGCTACTTCACAATGCCCAAAGGTTATCTGCACATAAAAGCAATCAGGTTCTAGAGACAACCTACCATCAATGTTGCAGCCCTCCGGGGAGGGCTCAGGAGGGTTTGAGGTCAACTAGCACTAGGTCAAGCCAATGACGCCCCACATTGCTGGTTTATTATGTTACCCACTTAGGTATTGACTTCATAATATGTTAGCTGTATGGCCTGCATACCTTATGAAAGACCTGT
>NW_022111312.1:4678418-4680114 GCF_000313985.2 Echinops telfairi
GACAGCATGGGTTGACCACTCTGATGGGTCTAATCCATGTCACTGAATGTGATATGCAAACATTGTTGGCATGGCGCAAGTCTCCATGCGGGAAACTGGAATCGACAGACAATAGGATTTCCCCACAAAATACGCCGAAACACGAGGGAACTTCAAAGAATTCATGGTAAAATGGAGTTAAAGAACACAATGGGGATTCCCCAGGTTGTGTGTGTGTGTGTGTGTGTGTGTGTGTGTGTGTGTGTGTGTGTAAAGCAAACGACTTCATGTTCAGTTGGTTCAGACTCACAGCCCCCCCACCCATGGGACCCCTTCGAACAAGCCCATTGGGTTTGCAAAATTATGATCTTTCAGGAAGCAGCCTGCCTCGTCTTCCTCTTGCCGGGTCGCTGGTGGGTTTGAACCACTGGCCCCTTGGGTGGCAGACAAGAGCTTCACCACTGTGCCATGCTGAGGGAGTGCTATAGAGATGGTAAAATGGAAATAGGTGGCAATCTGTACGCGTATGAACACTGGGGCTATAAACACGGTGGGTGGGTCTACGAGGGGGCTTCACAAAGTTTGTGGGGCAATGCAGCTACAAGACCAGGGGGTCTTTCCATGAAGTGGTGGAGGCTCCCCGGGGTGCCCTGTGTGAGGGTTCCCCCCAGTGGGTTCTGCCAGGTTGATGAGTTGCTGGCACCGGTAGGTGGGGTGACTGGAGAGGCTGCCCCACGTGGGGCAGCGAGTTGGAGCAGAACAAAGAGGCGGATGACTCTGATTTGGACAGGGTGGGCTGGGTGGGGTTCAGGGTCACCTGGAGTTAAATCTTCTGTGGGAAGCACAGTGGCCTCCCGGTCAGTGAGTCCGCAGTGCTGTAAGAGAGTGCATTGCGCTGGAAAGGCACAGGGCATGCCAAAAGGTTGGCAGTTCGAACCCCCGGATGGCAATCCTCCCCGGTCATAGAAGGTCAGAGTGGACTCTAACTCTAAACAGCCACATCCAATCAGGAGGCCCCGGAGTGGGCCAAAAGAAAGGCCTGCCGACGGGCTTCCGTCAAGATCATTCCCAAATCTCGCTGACCTGGAGTCTGGGCTGCCTCCTACTGACCCAGGAGGACCGTGTGAAACTGCCCCTGTGGGTTTCCCAGACTTTAAACCTTATGGGAGTAGACGGGCTCATCCTTCTCCCCAACAGGGACCGGTGGGTTTGAACCGCTCACCTTGTGGTTGGCAGCTCAGTGAATTGCCCACTACACCACTGGGGTCCAGAAAGCCCCCCATGGAGCGGTTGTCCTCCTTAACACTCGGGATTGAGTTAGAATTGATGTGAAGGCAGTGGCCGGTGTGCGTGTGTGTGAACTAACCAGACCCAGTGCTGTAAGCTATGTATCAGTCCTCAAAGCCATTGTAGAAGATGGGGAGCATGATCACCCCCATTTTGCAGAGGAGGGGACTGAGTCTCAGAACCATCAAGTAACAAGTCCAACGCTACACAGGAAGGAAGGGAATGGCTGGGCCCAGGCAGCCTGCTCTCAGAAGCCAGCGTGGGGTGCCCCCTAGACCAGAGGTCCTCAAACTTTTTAAACAGGGGGGCCAGTTCACGGTCCCTCAGACCCGTTGGAGGTCCGGACTATAGTTAAAAAAAAAAAAACTAAAAAAAAATTCCTTGCACACTGTGCATATCTTATTTTGAAGTAAAAAACCAAATGGGGCAA
>NW_022111312.1:4681235-4682477 GCF_000313985.2 Echinops telfairi
GCGGTGACAGGGGCGGGCATGGGGGCTGAAGCAATGGACTCGTGCCTACTGGCGCTTCTGGGATGGATGCAAGACCTGGCGGTGTTTGGGTCTGTGGTACATCGGGACCAGTAAGTCAGAGCCGACTGGACGGCACCGAATAGCAACACAACCCCCATTCTTGTACAGCAGTGGTTCTCCACCTGTGGGTCGCGAGCTTTCTGGGGGTCACCCAGTCCCTAACAGCAGCAAAATGACAGTGATGATGTAGCAACGGAAATAATTTTATGGTTGGGGGGTCACCACCACACGAGGAACTGTCTCAAAGGGTCTCGGCATGAGGAAGGTGGAGAACCTCTCTTCTAGAGAGCCTGCAGACTTGTGTACAGTGAAGGAAACTATCTTCTAAGAAGCCCTCGAGGTTTTTTGTTTGTTTGTTTTTTCATTTTTTGTGAAATTGATTAACTCATCCTAGAAAATAGAACCTTGTTGTGTTAGTCTGGGTAGACTAGAGAAACAAATCCAGAGATACTCATATGTGTATAAGAAAGAGCTCTATAACAAAGAATAATTGTATATTGAGAAAACACCCCAGTTCAGATCAAGTCCATAAGTCTAATATTAGCCCATATGTCTGATACTAGTGCATAAATTCCTCTTCAGACTCATGCAACACATGCAATGACGCTGAATGCAGGAAGATCACAGGTCAGTGGGTGGACAGTCTTGTGGATCCAGTGGTGGTGGAAGCATCCTAGACCTGGCGTGGGTCTGCATGTGGCTCATCCAGCTCCCAGAGCTCTGGCTCCATCAATGTGGCTCCATGTGTCTTGTCAACAAGAAGACAAAGCAACGCGTGTGGGTCTGGCCTCCAGTGAGCTATTTATCTCCATAGCACCTCCAAATGAGGTCATCAAGCTGCAACCTGATTGACAGGCTAAACTCCACCCCTTCACTCTTCATCGTCTCAGGTGGACACCAAATTACATCACGACCACACTTGTCATCAGGAAAAACTGCTAACGTCTCCAAGAATTCTAAATGTGAGCCTGGCTTTCCACGTCATCAAGAAAGTATCTTTAGACGGTAGGAAGAGGGGACCCTGCCCGGCCCCAGGTCATCCTCACAATTGTTACATCGGACCTCATTGTCGCAGCCACTGTGGTCATCCGCCTTGTTGGGGGCCTTCTTCTTTTTCACTGCCCCTCTAAGCAGGGTGTCCTTCTCCAGGGACTGGTCTCTCTTGACAACATGTCCAAAGTA
>NW_022111312.1:4683017-4684964 GCF_000313985.2 Echinops telfairi
TTAGGGTGCATCGAGCGGATTCCAACCAAAGCGAGCCTAGACACAGCAGAGCCAAAGCCTGCCCGGCCCTGCCCCATCCTCACAATGGTTCCTGCTCTTGAGCCCACTGTTGCTGCCACTGTGCCGATGCATCGCCTTGAGGTCCTTCCCTTTGCCCTTGCCCCTCCCTCGGCTTTACTGAGCACACTGTCCCCATCCATCAACGGGCCGTGTTGAACCTCTTGGCTCAGGTTCTGAAAACCTTCAGAGAGGGTCTGCAGAGGCGATGTATGTGTGCTAAACCTCTCCACACCACAGCCTGAAACTTCTTCACCCTGCACGCAGTGTTTCCTATCCCCGCCTCTTCCCCGTTGTTGAACATGGCGTGCAGGCCTAGCGTGGCTCTCTCTTGGTTAACCATCGCATTTCCTAGACTGGGGGTCTTCCCTGCTCGGTGTCCGCGGATGGAGCCGTGCTCTTCAAACCGGTTCTGACTCACAGCGACCCTACCCACAACAGAAGGAAGCACCAGCAGTCCCGCAGCATCCTCACGATTGTCCAGTGGAGCTTGCACACATTGAACTGTGTGGACACAGACACACCTGGAAGACAGGGCCTCTGCCAGGAGCCCTAGGCATCGGGGGAATCCTTTCTGGTCCTTTGCCACCCACCTTCATCTCTTAGGATCAGCAGTCCACTGGCCCAACAAGTGACCTACCCAGTGACCGGCCTGACCACCTCACTCTCTGCACCATGTAGTTGGCACCTACTGGATATGTTGTAGACGTATGGGCCACGTAACACATGGACTGTGTGGAGGCTATTGATCTCACGTGCTCCCCCGGCTCCGAAGGGTGGATACTACAGACATGAAAATCTCCTTGGAGAGTCTCCACTGTGCTGTGTTCGTCCAAGTGGACGAGAGAAACACGTTCATAAACACTCATGTGTGTATAAGAAAGAGCTGTATATCAAAGAGTAATTATATATGAAGAAAACATCCCAGCCCAGTCCAGATCAAGTCCATAAGTCCGATATCAGCCCATATGTCCGATACCAGTCTGTAAATTCCTCTTTAGACTCACGCAGTCATGCGGTCATGCCAAATGAAGGAAGATCACAGGCCAGAGGGTAGATCCAGTGGCTGTGGAAGCATCTCGGTGCTGGTGTGTGTCTCTACTTGGTCCTCTGGCTCCAGGGCTCTGGCTCCATCAGCGTGGCTCTGTGTGGTGCCTCAACAGGAATGTCTCGCAGTGAGACGAAGCAAAGAGTGGCTGTGTTCCATCTCCAGCGAGCTATTTCTCTCCATAGCACCTTCAAAGGAGGTCGTCAAGCTACGACTTGATTGACAGGCTAAACTCCACCCCTTCACTCTTAATAGTCTCAAGTTGACCCCAGATGATGTAACTACCACATGAGCCTTCTCCGCTTTGGGGATGAGACTGGATTTTGTTTTCTGGTCAAGAGGAGGAGAGTTGCTCCTTTTCCGAACCGGATCCTTTCCTTTGAGGACGAGGTCCCAGGACTTGGCAGGGGATGTGGGTGTTTGTGCCTGTCTGTGGTGCTGGGCTGGGGTTGGAGAGCAGGGCAGCACTGGGGAGACGTAGCTTTTTTAAGTAAGGTTCAGAAAAATAGGAAAGGGGAGCTTTCTCATCTTCTTGGGGGTACCTGCTTCTCTAAATGGAAGGTTCAAGCCAAGAGCTTGGGAATTCAGATCACTGTATGATTCAAGTGCAGAGTCTTCCGGCCAATGTGGTCAGCTGCTTCCTGGTCATCACATGTGGTTGATACTCAGCTACCTCAATGCATTCTGAATAGGATTTATTGCTCACCCAACACCCCCCGCAAAAAAACCCTAAATTTCTCCTGCAGCATACAACTGCCCCATCCACCTGACCTTCCAAACAAGAAATTGACCATCACCCAAAGCCCTCTTCCCACTGCCCGCCACCCACAACCATCCCACAC
>NW_022111312.1:4685912-4690487 GCF_000313985.2 Echinops telfairi
GGAGGCCGATTACTGGGAAATCTGTTTGTACAGCCCGTGAGTGATGGTGAGACGGAAACCCCCACAAAGCAAAAGGGCAGAGGGAGTGCCCAGCCCCACGAATCCATCACCCACCCCTTTCTCATCGCTGGCCAAGTCCCGTATCCCTGCCCTTTGAACATCAGCTGGTCCGCGAGGCCCGGAGGGCAGCACCTTAACCCTCCACCAGCCTTGAGCCGCAGTGGTCCCAGTGCAGCTTGGAGGCCACCTGGCTCCACCTCCAACAAAGGGGAGCGATGCCGGTCCAGGTATAATGAGACCGAGAACAGCGAGCATCTTTAGAGCATTCATTAGTTGTCGGACTCGACATTCAGTCGAGTTGGGTTTTGCTTTGTTTTGAGGTGTTTTTCAGTCTCAGCCGGTGAAGGCGGGGGAGCAGACAGGCGGCAGAGTTGTGGAGATCTCCCAGTCTGACCCAAGCACCTTGAGGGTCCACGGTCCACAAGGATAATGCTCCACATCCTACTTTGGGAGTCAGAACTGGGAAAGGCGCATGAGCACTCTGTTTAGCAAGCGTCTTCGTCCCAGCCCTCTGTTATGGGAGGAAACCGGTTACTGGACAGAGTGCCTTGCAAGAGAGGAGCCCAGAAGATCAAAGGGATTCACCTGACGCTGATGCACGCTGAACCTGATCTGGTTTTCAACACGTTCTGTAGGTTTGGTTTGGTTTTTTGTCTGTTCACATTGGGGTTTATCTCAGACGTGTTATGTCTTTGGGGGGGGGCACCCTCTTGAAGTTGTGTTATATGTTTTACTGTTTTTCAGTATATGAAACCCAGGATTGATGGACCTTTAGGGACAGCAAGTAGAATAAGGGTTTTTGGAGGGGGGTGCGGCGTGGAGTGGGTGGTGAGTAAAAGGGAGAGAAAGTCAAGGAGTGCAGGAAGGAAAAGAATGTTTGGAAATTGATTGTGGTAACAATTGTACAATACTGCCTGATGTGATTGAACTGTGGAATGATATGATATATGTATTAACTCTTATATATAATATATATATATTATATATATGCAGCCATCTGCGGTGCAACTACTAATTTCCCCCATCCAGAGGAAAGAAGAGAGATGAAAATCAAGTACACGTGCAAACAAGGAGCCCAGTGGACTAATGGGCCAGGCAAACACCAGCCTCCACAACCCTGAGACCAGAAGAACTAGATGGTGCCCAGCTCCCACCACCGACTGCTCTGAAAGGTCCTGCATGGAGTGGGAGGAGCCCCAGCAGCCTAGCGGTTATACATTGGGCTGCTAACCTCAAGGTCAGCAGTTCTAACCCACCAACCGCTCTGCAGGAGAACAATAAGGCTTTCTACTCCCATAAAGAGTTACAGTCTCAGAGACCCCCAGGGGCAGTTCTATTCTGTCCTACAGGGTCACCGAGAGTCAGCATCGACTCAATGGCAGTGATGTCTATCGAAGCATAGGTCTCGGGTGAGTTCTTCTCAAACACTGCTGAACATGCCCCCAACCGGGTAGATGGTTTGAACTCTCAACCTTTTGGTCAGCGGTAGAGTACACAAAGTAGTTTGTGCCATTAAGGCCTGGCCTTCCTGCAACTCCCTACACTACTTTAGACTGCCATCCACTGCCTGCGAAACCCCAGGGCTTGACCTCTCTCCTAGCCCTGGTCTTGTCAGAGGGGGGACACCCTATAGAGGGTTGCCGTTGGAAGAGTGGACTTGATGGTGGTGGGTGGGTTCTTTTAGTGAACTATGGACCAGGGCCATGGCCCCCATCTTGAAGCACCTCATGGTGTGTTGTTGGGCAGGCTGATAGGTTCTGTGACGAGGTGACCACAGTCCGGGGACATATAACCCTCCAGAGAAAGGAGGCAGCAAATCTTCCCCCAGAAGCACTCCCCTGACACTGGCTTCTGCCTCCTCTCCTGCCCTTCCCTCCCCACCCTCTGCTGCCATCTCCTTTCCCACCCCAGCAGCAGCCACGGGGAGTCCCCGATGGATCCCGGCTACAGGATTCTGTGACGAACATAAGCAGTCGCTGTGTTGGCTCATGAGAAACCCTGAGTGGCCAGGCACCGTGTTGCAGAGATCTTTACGACGGCAATGACAGTCACGGTGATTCCACGTCGTTGCCAGACCCCCGTCTCCTCTACTGTAGAGGTTTTTATACTGTAGGTTTTATAGCCCCCAAACCCAAAGTCAAAAGGTCAACGGACGTGAGGTGTGAGCTGAAGAGCGCTTGCATCAGGCTGAGAAGGGCGGCTTCGCTCTTTGGCTCTGAACTGGAGAAAGAGAAGATGGGAGAGGATGGGAGAGGATGGGGGAGGATGGGAGAGGATGGGGGAGGATGGGGGAGGATGGGGGCGGCTTTGTTGACACGAAGGACAAGTGCTTGGGAGCAGAGAGACGGGCCATCTGGAGGAGACCCCAGCAGGCCCCATGATGTCCTGGCTTGGGATCCCGGCCAATCCCCCCAACGCCTCCCCCCGCACCCGCTGTATGTTGGAAACTCACACCGAGGAATGGCAGGCAGCCTTACAAGCACCGTGATCCCAGTTTAGGCAGAGCTATAAACCATTCAGCCAGCACTCGCCGGCCGCCTGTGCGGGCTAACGACCCCGTGATGCCTTCACCCCCAAGAGAAGTCCAGGGTCTCTGTAAGCATGAAGCAGTCAATCCATCCCGGAGTACAGGTGACATCACCCCAAGCGCCCTGCCCAGACGTGCCCACCACAGGCTCAGGAGACGCCCCCGTGGGGGCCCTAAATGGCTGTGGCCTCGTTCATTGGCTGATGGATTTCCCTTTCATGTTGGGGCACCGGCACTGTGATGGCAGCGTGCTCTCCCTGGTGGAGAGCTGTTTGTCCTCTTGGCTGACCTCCTTCTGGGGGCTTCTGGAGGAAGGACAAGAGCTGGGTCACTAGAGGGCCGTCGAGTTGACGTCCACCCATGGTGACCTTTGGTCCCACCAAACAACACGTTGCCCAGCCCTCCTCCCAGTCAGCAAGCCTCCCCGCCATGTTGCTCCTGGCTGCTAAGAAGGTAAGTCAGAAGATCCCACCTCTCTACCCTTCCCCCAATTCCGTGGTCTTGGATGTACACCACATTTCAACGGCAGTTTGAGCATCCTCAAGGGACTCAAAGTTGTGTTCCTTTTATCTTATCTTATGTTAATTTTTCCCCCCGGAGTCTGGAGAAAGACAGAAGTGTGGAGATGAAGATCAGGACTGAAGGGTGGATGGAGGTCAAGTTCCTTAATGAAATTATCATAGCGCAGCCCCCACTACCCTCAAAGAATGAGAAAGATGGACACCCCCCCCCAAAAAAAAACACCTAGGCACACCTTTCCTGGACTTTCTCTCACCAGTGCAATTGTCAATTTTCTGAACATCTTCCTGAAGAGCCCCCGTGATCATCCTGTGTCCTATGAGAAAAATCTATCAAGACGACCTCTTCGAAATCCCACAACAAAGTCCCCGTAGCTTTCTGAGCTCACCTTGTGCCATGTATTGAACGGGCTCAGCCGATCCCCTGGGAAGCTACTGTTTTGAAGGCACAAGCTCTCAGGAGACTAGGACAGGTGCATTCCCGAGAGACCCTGTGTGCAGCCAGCCACGGATGGCAGAGACTCGTCTAGGCCTGTTTTGTTTGGAATAAACCCGGTCATGTGTGAACTGGACCCGTGTCATCGTCGTTGGCTCTAGCTCATACCCGCGGGGTCAAGGCATCCCACCGAGCGCCTTCCTCTTTGTCAGTGACCTTCTACGTTGCCAAGCACACTGTTCTTCTCCAGGCCTGGGGTCTCCTGGTCACGTGTCCCAAGTCGGACGAGACCGGGTCTCACTCCCCTGGCCTCTAAGGAGCATTCTGGCAGCGCTGCTGCCAAGATCGGGTTGTTTGTTCTTTCGGCAGCTCACGGTACTTTCCATGTGCTCCCATCAGCCCCGGATTCAAAGGCATCGATTCTTCTATGTTCAATGTCCAGCTGCCACGTGCATGCTACCTGGAGCCCTGCCAGTGTCTGTCTAACTACCCTCACGACTGTCGGGCCGGGGGTCACTGTTAGCTCTAGAAAAGATGGTTCTAGGAAGAGCTCTAGAAGGATAATCACTAACCTCTGGGTAGTTAGAAAGACATGTAAGTTGTGTTCGGGGCCATCAAGTTGGTTCCAACGTAGAGCGGCCCAGAACACTGCCCGGTCGTGCACCAGCCTCACCGTTGTTTCATGTGTGAGCGTATGGTTGCAGTCGCTGGGTCAATTCATCCCATGGAGGGCTTCCACGTTTTCTCTGCACCTGCACTTAACCAAGCAGGGTCCCTTCTCCAGGGACTAGGCTCTCCTGACAACCTGCCCAAGGTATGCCAGACGAAGCCTTGCCACCTTTGCCTCTAAGGAGCACTCTGGCTGTACTTCTTCCAAGCTAATGCTTACAGAGACGTGATCTCGCGCCCCCAAATGAGTAACGTGCTTCAGTTGTATGAATCCGCTTCCTTCTCTTGAGGGCCCTATGAAGAGGTGTGTGTGTGTGTGTGTGTGTGTGTGTGTGTGTGTGTGTGTGTGTGTATGCTATTATGCC
>NW_022111312.1:4691651-4696225 GCF_000313985.2 Echinops telfairi
TGCCCATCGATCTGCACAACAGTATCTATTTCTGACGTAGCTGACACGCCATTTCCTCTGGCAGCGCAAGGGGGGCACGTCTTTCAATTAAGCTCGTCTCCAACCGATCTGCAGCCTGTTTGGAAGGCGACGGGGCGGGCTGTGGAAGCCTGTGATGGATGAAGGGACGGGAACTGGGACCAAGGCCCCGCTGTGGCAGGAACTGATGGCCCAGGATGTCCCGGGGGCTTCTGGTCACCTTTCATGGCCGAGCGAGGAGCCAGAGTCAAAGCAGGGTGAGACACAGGCTCAGAGGAAGCAACACGAGACCCTCTCCTTGTTTCCAGGAGCCTGGTGTTCCCCTGGGACCCGGGGGTGCAATGCGCTTGATTAAGGAGCCCCTCTGTGGTTGGACACTGGGCTGCTAACCTCAAGGTCAGCAGTTTGAAACCACCAGCCGCTCCACAGGAGAAAAGGGAGGCTTTCTACTCCCGTAAACAGTTACAGACTCGGAAACCCTTAGGGGCGGTTCTATCCTGTCCCGTAGGGTGGTTATCCGTCCCATCAGCACCGACTGGATGGCGATAAGCTTGGGGTTTTGGTTGTTATGGCAACCAGATGCCAGGGTTTCTGTATCTATTATAATTACCAGCTGATTGACCCCTCCTCCTCTCCAACCCACAGCCCAATGGAAAGTTAAGACAACAAAACCCCCCAAAAGCAAGCTCACAGCAACCCCCTGTGTGCAGAGTCGAACCGAACGCTCTAGAGCAGGGGTTCTCAACCTGTGGGTCACAACCCCTTTGGGGGTCGAATGACCTTTTCACAGGGGTCACCAATTCATCACAATAGCAAAATGACAGTGATGAAGTAACAATGAAAATAATTTTGTGGTTGGGGGGTCCCCACCACACGAGGAACCATATGAAAGGGTCACAGCATTAGGAAGGTTGAGAACCACTGAACTAGAGCTTTCAAGCCTTGACCTTTGGAGGGGGGCTGGGAGGGTAGGTCACCAAGCCTGTCTGTTGAGTTCCTTCCAAGGGGATTTGAACCACCGACCTTCCAGTTAAGAGACAAGTGCCTCCAACTTGGCCGAGACGAGAGAGGGCAGCAGCCTCTTGCACCGTGTCTCGGCTGGGAAGTGAGCTCCCTGACGCATCCGTGAAAAGCTCCACATTGGGAGGGTCTCCGTGAGGAGAGGGACCCTAGTGCCGTGATGGAAAGGTGGGCCTGTCGACTCCCGTCAAGGGTGACAGTCGCAGAGACCCCACAGGGGCAGTTCTACCCGATGAGCGGGCATCGCCTCGATGTCAGTGGTTTGATCCCTAAGGCCATGTAGATATTTCTGTCCATACTTGGCGACTGTCCTTTCTTCTGGCTGGCTTCCCCGTGAGGACTTGAATCTTTGCTCTTCTACTTAGAGCAGAGGGAGGCGGGGAGAGTGAGGAGCCCCTCAAACCTGCTGATTGCATCGGGTGGAAACCTTACATGGGGCGGAAGGTTCCACACCCGGAGACACAGAAGCCGACCCTCGTCTGCTCGTGCACCAGGGAGCATGGGTGGGGATGGCTCTAGGTTCTCCTTGGGTCCCTGGCCCTGAGCCCATGGAAGCTGTGTCTCGGGCATCAGGGGGACAAGTGGTGAGGGGCGGCTTTCCAGAAAGCCACTAGCTTCCCAAGGTCTTCTCACCAGTGACCACTGTCTGTGTCCCTTGCTGTGGGTCACTGATCTCTCACCACCCCTAAGTCACCCAGGGTGACCCCAGGCACGACAGAATTGGACCATGGGTGATTCAGAAGCAGATAGTCACATCTGTCTTAGTCTGGAGGCCCCGTGGAGGCACGTATGTTTAGCAGTATGTTTAGCACCGTGGCTACTCGCACGCGTGGGAACACACACACACACACACACACACACACACACACCCTGCGCTGACTAGCGCATGAGATGCCTTGGCCAGGAATCGAACTCAGCTCTTCCACATGGAAGGCGAGAACTCTATCCCGGAGCCACCACTGACTGCCTTGCTTGTGCCTCTGGGAGAGGGAACTAGTGGGCAGCACTCACACCTGGTTCATGACACCTGGTTCATGGCAAACTGGATGCTGCCTGTTTCCCCAAACCTCCTCCAATCCACCGGATTCCACTAAGAAACACAGCTGCTTTCTTTCTGCTGTACGAAGAACAAACTCGTGACCCTCAGTCGATGCCGACTCACAGCGACCCCATAGGATGGGGTAGAATTGTCCCTGTGAGTTCCTGGGACTCTAACTCTTTATGGGGGTAGAAAGCCTCATCTTCACAATATACCAGACTCAAGGATTCCATGCCCTTTCTGCAGGGAGTCTTTTGATAGCTCCTGGGATTCGATAAGGAGCTCTGGAGGCATAGTAGGTTATTTGTTGGGCTGCGACCCTCAACGTCAGCAGTTTGAAACCACCAGCTGCTCCTTGGGAGAAAGATGAGGCATTCTGCTCCCTAAAGAGTTACAGTCTCAGAAACCCACCAGGGCACTTCTATCCTGTCCTATAAGTCAGAATTGACTCAAAGACAGGGAATTCTTTGGGGGAGGGGTGTGCAGGGGGGAGAGATTAGACAGCGAGGGAACTCCCTCTTTGGGAAGACATCATTTCAGCTGCAAGCTCTGTCCTGGGGCCTTCACAGTGACTGCGAGTGTGGTCATTACACAATCTGGTGTCACTTGGAGACTCTCCCTCTACTTCAGCAAGCGTGGTGTCCTTCTCTAGGGACTGGTGTCCCGATCACGCATCCAACGTGAGAGGAGGAAGTCTCACCACCCTGGCCTCTCGGGAACATTCTGACGGTACTTCTTCCAAGAGAGATTGGTACTTTGGATCCTCTGCACCAGGACCCCGAGTCCAAACATTGATTCTTCTTTGGTCTTCCTTATTTAATGTCCGGCAAGCGGTAGAGAATATTAAAACACACACACACACACACACACACACACACACACACACACACAGTAGGAAGCCCTTATCGGCAATGTTCAGGAAGGATCCCTGTAACAAGGAGGGAGGTTGAGCTAGAAGCTTACCATGGAAACGTCCCATCCTGACGTGCCCGTGCTTCAGGAAGACTGGCCTCTGGGTTGACAGGGACCTTCCTGAAGCAATGTCTGCGTTGGTACGCAGCTCGGGATGAGGTGGCCGAGCAGCTTGAATTGCGTGAACCGCTGAGTGCTGCTTCGTGAGCTTCTGAAGTTGCCACCCTGTAGGTAGGCAGAGCTTCTGTGGGGTCCCAAAGGGCCTCCCTCAGAGACAGCCCTCACGATAGATGTGAACATGGGTTTCAGAGTCTCGGAGACTTGAGTTCAAATCCCGATCTGCCTTGCAGTCTTGGGGATGCTCAGGCAAGCCACACTGCCACATGTTTCTTCTGCAACACAAGCTTTGCTGTACTCACATCAGAGGGCGGTTAGACCAGGAGAGGGAGGGCTTTGCACATGTCCTGAATTCTCCTTCTCCCTCTTTGCAAAAATAAAACCCCTTCTGGTAAGAGACTCAGACAAGACACAAGTGCTACAGCAGAAGCAGATCTGCCCTGAAATCTCATCACCCAGATAAACTCCTCTCTTATAGTTTTCCCCTATTTGCTTCAAAAAAAAAATATATATATATATATAATATATATATATGGAGAAACAATAAACTTAATCTTTTTTATACTAAATCATTTTACTGGGGGCTTTTGTAACAATCCGTACATCAATTGTATCAAGCACGTTTGTACCTATGTTGCCATCACCATTTTCCAAACGTTTTCTTTCTGCTTGAGCCCTTGGTATCGGTTCCTCTCTTTTCCCTCCCTTCCCCACCCTTGTGGATCCCTGATAAAGGATAAAGGATTATTTTCATATCTTACACCATCCACTGTCTCCCTTCACCCACATTTCTGTTGCTCGCTCCCCTGGAAGGGGTGGTGGTGGTGGTGTTACGCATCAGCCATTATAGTTGGGTCCCTGGTCCCACCACCCTCTCCCCCTACCTTTCCCCTACTCTCATGGTACTTCCATTACTGTTCCTGAGGGATTTATCTGTCCTGGATTCCGTGTGTCGAGGGCTCTTACCTGTACCAGTGTGCATGCTCTTGTCTAGCTGGAGTTATAAGATCAAACTGGGGTCAATAAACTTAATCTTAAGCGTGAAAACTTGACACTACCATTACAACATTGGGTGTGCCCCCTACAAGTCAATTGTACCTCCTACACCTTTTGTGAAAGCATAGCTGTTTGTAGTACTAAGAGCTTATGGCTAGAAAATCTCAGATTTGGGATGTAGTCTCCATCCCCTCCACCCCCACCACTATCATCATCACTTCTCTCCATTATCACCATCACCACCCTTACCACCACACCCACCACCGCCACCATCACCACTTTCACCGCCCACTACCACCATCAAGGCCACTACCAGTGCCACGGTACAGTTACCACTGCTTCACCTACTGCTACCCTTCCCTTCACAACACCATCATCACCACCAACAAAAACAACATCACCACACTCACGACCTTCACCCAAACCACCGCCATCAACATCACCACCACCGCTACCATCATCATTATTGCAA
>NW_022111312.1:4697475-4699433 GCF_000313985.2 Echinops telfairi
GCTCTGATGGGGTCCAGCACTCTGCCGGGGGCCGTCCAAGTCCGCGTGATTCGTTTCTGAGGACCGTCTCTATCAAGTTCCCGCTCAGAAGTTTCCACCAGCCAAGTTAATGCCAAGAACAACATTCGAGATCCGTTAGGGCTTCAAGAGCTAAGCATTCCGGGGGATAAGCATTCAAGCAAGATTCCCCTCCGCCTATCCCTTGCCAACATGCCCCTTTGGGCCAAACCCAATAAAAGCCAAGACCCCGTGGCGGCTCAGGAGACAGAGCTGGGTGGGGCGGCATACCCGGAGGGCACAGTTGAGCTTGGCACGACTCGAATAGGCATTTTTCCATAAAGCCGACCTGAGTGCGTGTGCCAGGAACACCTTCCTGCAGACGTGACGTCCAAGCCACCTGGCTGCGTGATAATCATATTGAACCGCACCAGACCCGTCACCGCTGAGTCCACCCCAGTCCCGACCGACCCTGGAGAAGGGAGAGAACAGACCCATTGGGTTTCCAGGGACGTGGTCTTCACGGCGGCGGATGGCCACACCTTTCTGCAGCCGAGCGACAGGTAGGTCCAAACTCCTTTAACCCCTGAGCCACCAGGGCTGCTTTCCTAAGGGTACTGAAAGGATCACCGCTGGCCACCGGAGACCCAGCCTCCCGGAGTCCTATCGGCATTGGCACACACATGTGTGTGTAGAGCGCGGTGTTGGTACACCTCAAAAGAGGGAGGGGATGACCAATTGGGCGGGAGAAGACAAGGCCTCCCAAGAGGTCTGCTTTGCAGGCTGTGGGCTGGGGTCCAGGTAAGGGCAGCATCTTGCTGAGTGTCCGATGCTCTTCCTGTAGGGGATGTTGGGGGTGGTGATGGGTGCCATGGACTTGCTTCTGACTCAGAGAGACACCGTGAGCAAACAAACAACACACTGTCCGGCCCGTTGAGATCCCCACAACAGCTAATCGTAGGCACAGGACAGAATGGGTCCTCATCAGAGCGGACCAAAGGAGACGGCCACCCAAGGGATCCAAACTCACAGCCATCAGAGTGAATTCCAACTCCCAGTGACCCTGGGGACAGGGTAGGACCGCCCCTGTGAGTTTCCGGGGTGCTAACTCTCTCTGGGCAGACAGTCTCATCTTGCTCCTGTGCAGCGGCTGGGGGGTTCAAACTGCTGCCTCTGCCCTTAGTTAGCAGCCTGACCAGCCTCACGGGACAAGGGCTCCTCCTTCAGGAGGGCAGGGAACTGCCAAGAGGAGAGCTGGGCTCTGTCCCGCAGGGTGCTGACCGCTGCTCAGCCACACACAGCCTCAGGTCCCTACGCCTCAGTGGGACTGAGAGATGTAAAACGTTCTTAGGAGACATGCCAGCAGGTCAGGGAGGCTGTGGGGTGTGGTGCTGTGCGGTCCGGTTGATTGCAACGCTCTGGGACCGGGGAGAACCACCCGGCCAGGGTTCCGATCTACCAGAAGCAGAGTGCAGGCCGATGGATCCCTCCGTGCTGAGCCGCTGGGATGGGTCCAAGCAGCCGCCAGCCTCTCTGTTCCAGGCCAAGGGCTTAACCGACAAGCCAGGGGGGGTCCCTGCAACACAGGAGACCCCAGAGCCGCATGTTCTCTGAAGAGTCCGAGTATGATCCTGCCCACCCTCCCCTTCTCCAAAGAGCAGGGCTTGGCTTCCACTGCAGGTGCTCGGTGCCTGGCGAGAGGGCCTGCCCAGCCTCGGGGCCATGTCCCATGCTGCCGTTCTGCCCGGATGGAGGTGGCGTCTGAGCGAACGCCAGCACCCCTTGTCTTCTCCTTCCAGCTCCGGCATGTTGAGAGTGTGTCTCTTCCCTGGCTTATCAGCCTCCTGAGCGCCGCTGACATAACTAGAGGCCAGGATGGAGGGTGGAGCTGGCGTCATTAAAGAGAAGGCTTGCTGGGGCAGGGGCAAGCAGAGGCGGGGAGGCGGGGGGCTGCCAACAGG
>NW_022111312.1:4700275-4701564 GCF_000313985.2 Echinops telfairi
GCCAACCAGCATTATTAACTTCCTTCCACGTGAGCGAAACAAGAACCAAGAGTCCCCCATTGGCTCAGTGGAAGGAATTGAGCGGCATGTCCCTCTAAAATGAATAGGACTCATCAGAAGTGAGAAAAAAAAAATTGTTTTTCTTTTAATTCTACCTCCCACTGTTGTGAATAGATCAAAGCTTACGAAGGGCCATCTCAGATACAACAAGTGGTTCATCTCTGTTCCTCTGGAATCAAGAGACACAAGGAGACACAGAATCAGAGAAGGAACCAGGCCCAATTGTCTCCGAGCCAAGGCTTTATCTGCTGGACATCAGAAGAACTAGACAGTGCCCAACCACCCCTGCTGACCATCTGATCCTAAACACAGAAGATGCATCCCGATAGAACGTGAGGAAAACGTGGCCTAGAACACCAGGCTCTTAAAGAATCCAGCCTCCCTGATGGAGAAAGAGGAGGCTTTCCATACTTGGAAATCCACAGGGAAGTCCCACCCTGTCCTGTGGGGCTGCCATGAATCAGAATCAACTCCGTGGCAGGGAACTTGAGCTTTGATAGGACAGAGTGCAACTGCCCCTGTGGGTTTCTGAGATGAACTCTTTACAGGAACAACGCCTCATCATCCTCCCGGGAGCAGCAGGTGGTTCAAACTGCTGACCACAGTGCATACTTCACTAAGGCACCAGGGCTCCCTTGGATACCTAGGGGCTGAGGGCTTAGGCATCACAAACTCAGTGGTTGAAACCCACCAGCCGGCCCCAGGGGAGAAAGGCGGGGCTGTCTGCTCCCCTAAATATGTACCACCCCAGAAACCCTACCTACACAGGGTCTCTATGAGCCTGCCTCCACTGGAGGGCAGCGGGTTATATAAGGCCAACTGGACAGCAGCTATCGCTGGGACATTTGCAGGACAGGAGTTTCAGTCCACGGTGTGAATCAAGAGCAGAGAAATTTCAAGAACGTGGATAGACATGGTGGATGCTTAGAAACGATTGAACGGGAATACGCTTTGCTGTGTATATTTTTCTTCAAAAATGAAATAAAATACTCATGATTTTTTAAAAAGAGACACAGCAAATTTTGAGTCAAATTTTCGCTTTGGCTTTTGCTCCCTGATCCTTATAAATATTCTCTCATGGTGAAAAGTGATTTCACAAAATACAACCGTCCCAAGTTGAGAGGGCAGGGCATGAGGTTTATTGTGCCAACCTGGCCGATAAACACATGTGGGGTTAATTGAGGGGCGGAGGGATAAATGGTTCAGTGAGCCTCACCTTTCTAGTTCTC
>NW_022111312.1:4701966-4703256 GCF_000313985.2 Echinops telfairi
AAGTACCCAGACTAACACAGGGCAGTCATCCCATACAGGTATGGGATTATTGGTTAGAAGGGTCTCACCTGGTTGAGGCTACTCAGGATTATCATCATCAACCTTTGGGTCTCTGAAAGATAGCATGGGGGTGGGGGAATTGGGAGGGCTCCAGGTGGAGTTGGGGGCAGATAATAGACAAACATCAAAACCAAGTCCCACAGCCCTGGTAACTAGCAGGAACGGTGTATTGCTAGTGCCCTCTAGTGGCTAGTCCACGCCTGGCACGTCAAAGAGATTTTTCACCCTCTGCTAGGTGCTGAGTGCTTTTGAAAAGCAATTTTGCAGCTTGTCGGTTGCCTCTGTGCTCTGCGTGTAATGACTCTCAACTTCATGACGCTGCCCTTTTCACTGGAGGCTGCCTCAGATCCTCTGGTGGAAGGAAGTGAGTTTGAACTGCACAATAATCTTAGAAAACGACAAGGGATAATTTTCTCTGGGTCATACTTAGCCTGCAAAGCAAACCACCGCCCTTGGCCACAGAAGCCCCTCTGCTCTTTTACAGATGATGCGTCATGGGAACTCTTCCAGTGGTGGCGCTGTGGGATAAGTGCTGGGCTACTAACCTCCAGGTCAGTGGTTCCAATCCACCAGCCGCGCCACGGGAGAAAGAAGAGGCTGTCTGCTCCCTGAAAGATGCAGGAGCCTCAGAAACTCTGTACAGGGCTCGCTGTGAGTCAGGGTAGACTCAGGGCAATGAGGTTTCTGTTTCTATAGCTATGTTTATGGTGCCAAGACACTGACCTAGTAAGAATAATTCCCTGCCTTTCCAGGTGACTTCCTCCCTATCTGCAATACTTACAGACCCCAGCACAGCTCTGCTTCACCTGAGCCTGAATGCCCCCATCCCTACCCCAAACTCTGGATTCACTGGAAGCAAATCCCCAGGCATCAGATAATTTCATCTGTTGAAAAAAAAAAAAGATTTTAAACAACTGTATCTCTTAAAACTCTGAGTGGGAGACTTTCTTAACATCTTCAACAACACAGTGTTCCTCATTCTTAAAGGAAATATTTGCCTTGGCTCAAATGCAGAGCTAAGCGGTGCTCCTGTGTTGCCTCAGCTGATGGACTGAGACCCCCTTAACCCCTGGGAGTCATGAAGCGTGGATCAGCAAGGCCATGTGGAGTTCTGTATAGTTCCTGACTTGAACAAACCGAATGTTTTAGTTTGTTTGTTTGTTTTTAACAGGGGGATGGAGACTTAACCGGACCTATAAAAAATGACCCCACGGTTTAAGCACCAGGATA
>NW_022111312.1:4704610-4705611 GCF_000313985.2 Echinops telfairi
CAAGGGCTCAAGTAGAAAGAAAATGCTTTGAAAATGATGATGGAAACCTATGTACAAATGTGCTTGACACAATGGATGGATGGATGGATTGTGATAAGAGCTGTAAGAGCCCCCGATAAAATGATTTATATGAAAAAGGAAAGAGCCCCCAATAAAATGATATTTTTTTAAAAGAAAGAACGTGAAAAGCATGACCTACTTCTCCAGGAGCTAGGGTGACATAGAGGGTTGCCACAAGATCTACGGTTCAAGACCACCAGCCACTCTGTGGGAGAAAGAAGAGTCTGTCTGTATCTGTAAAGATGGAACACCCCCCCTCACCCCCCGGGGCAGGTCTACTTTGTCCATGAGAGCCTTTGTGAGCTGGAAACTCACTGACCCCCTGGCAGTGCGTTTGGCCCCTTGGAGGGAGCCCTTGGGCACCCAAATGGCTGAAGCACTGACTGTTCATCGAAAGGTTAGTGGTTCGAGTCCACTCAGAGACCCCTGCAAGGGAGACCTGCCCACCTGCCACCAACCCCCGGGATATCAGGCCACACCAGGCAGCACCGACTCCAGGGCAGCCGGGCCCTGGACTGTGTCCCCCTTGGCTGCCTAGCTCCAGAGACAGCTTTCCATATATTTGCCAGCATCTCTCATTTCCCAAGCTTATGGAGCAGGATCTTTTATATTTTCTTTCCCCCCCTTCTTCAGGCTACGTGTATGGCTTGGAAAGGCTGGGACAGGAAGCATGTCCTTCGGGCAGGCAGCCCACGCTCAGGAGTTTGTGTCCCAACCGTCACGTTGCACAGGGAACCCCGTCATCGAGTTGGCGCCTACTCCTGGGGTTGACGCTGTCGGGGGGCAAGGTCGAATCTAGAGGTTTGCACTCTGGAGGGTTCTCCACGCTGTGACCTTTCGTGGAGGGGATGATGGTCAGATCTTTCCTCTGAGGGACATCTGGGAGTTAGCAGGGTGGCCCTGAACCATTTGTGTCATCCAGGGACTCCTCAGAGGCACGG
>NW_022111312.1:4707261-4709019 GCF_000313985.2 Echinops telfairi
AGAGAAAGGGTCTGTGGGTCTGTCCTGCCCTTTTCTTTCAAAATGCCTTTGGGGGGTGATGGCCGCAAAGTCACCACTTGCTTTAGTGTTTTTCAAAACACAGGCTACGCTTCCCTTTCGAGACAACGAAGCAGACGACCTTTCGGGGTGAATTAGGTCCAGGGCCACAGGGCAGAGGCTGGTTTGACAATCGACACAGTCATTTCTTGGTGACTCTTTTGCAGCGGCTGTCCAGTTGGCTCGGCTCTGGGGTGGCCCAGGGCTGGCTTTTCAGAAACAGACCACCAGGCCTTTCTTCTGAGGCTCCTTGGGATAGATTCAGGCCTTCAAGCTTCCAGTTAGCACCCAGGCGTGTTGGCCATGTGCACCCACTCGGACTTCGGGTTACATCGGATAAACATTATACTTTATGTCCATCCCGTGGAGATATCCATGTGGAGACAGATGTGTACGCATGCTCCAAAATGCCACCATAATCCTAAAGGTGGTTATTCATGGACATCTTTGAGCCTGGGAGCCGGCTATAGAGGCCAGGGTGGGGAGGGCTGCCAGGCTCTTGTATACCAGGCTGGGTGTGCAGCTTCCGGCTTTAGGGAATGGGGTCTGAAGGTGAGAAGTGACCAAGGTGACATTGTCCCTTCACATCATCGGCCAGCTTCTCTCACTAGGTGGTACCCCTGAGACCTTCACCACGGTGGAGGTTTTATCCCAGGGACACAGGCCGGATTTCCAGACATGGACAAGTGCAGCAAGAGCAGCAGGGTTGGAGACTGAGGTCTTTGGGTGGGAGAGGGGAGGGGATGTCTGGGGCAACTGGCATATCTTGAACTCAAGGGGGAAAAAAAATCAAGCCTTGAGGAGCAATCTTGAAAGATTCCATGGGCAAAATATGGAGGGAGGCAAGAGGCATCAAAAGAAGATGGAAAGAAAGCGCAGTCACTGTGCCGAAAATAACTGGTCTAAATCCCACCGTTTCAGGAGGGAGCACATGAGCAAGAACCAATGGTGCTGAAGGAAGAAGCCCAAGACGCACCGAATGCACTGGCCCAAAACAAGGGTCCGGGAACTGATGGAACACCAACCGAGACATTCCAACATGCAGACGAAGCACCAGAGCCACTCACTCCTCGTTCCCAAGACACTTTCAACACAGCTACTTGGCCACGTGACTGTAAGAGAGAACCATGTTTGTGCCCACTCCAAAGAAAGGTGGCCCACGAGCATGCTCAACATTATATCACATGCAAGTAAAATGTTGCCGAAGATCATCCAAACAGCTGTTGCAGCAAGACATTGACAGGTTCAGGCCAAATTCAGAACAGGTGCCTGGAACAAGGGATATTATTCCTGATGTCAGATGGATCTTGGCTGAAAGCAGAGAATACCAGAAAGGTGCTTACTTGTGTTTTATTGACTAGGCAAAGGCATTCGACTGTGTGGATCATGACAAACTACAGATGATCTTGAGAGGAATGGGGATTCCAGAGCACTTCTTTATGCTTATGAAGAACTTGTACATGGATCAAGCGACAGCTCACAGAACCAGGGAACAGCGTGTAGTTTAAAATCAGGAAAGGTGTGCATCAGGGTTGTCCGCTCACCATACTCGTTCCATCTGTATGCTGAGCACATTGTGATAGGTTTTTTTGCACCAACATGGTTCCCATAGGAACATGTGGGTGGAGTTTAGCCTGTCAATCAGGTCACAGCTTGATTGGAGGGCGACAGAGATAAATGGCTCTCTAGAGGCCTGCCTCC
>NW_022111312.1:4710163-4711263 GCF_000313985.2 Echinops telfairi
CGGGAGGGACTCTCCCTCCGGTGATTAACCAGAAGCCCTGGCATTTGTCTGTGAGAAGAAAATGCCTTTGTGTTTCTGGGTCCAAAATAAACAGCAGCCTTTGCCTGGCTGGGGTGGTGTGGGAATTGGGGCTTCTCCATCTTAAGACACCGTCGTTTCTTTGAGGAATAGGATTGTGGGTGGGGGCAGACTGGGGGAAAAGGGAGGTGGGAAATAGCATAAAGGGACAAAGAAAACCAAAGATAAGGCATTTTTGCAGAGATAAGTAGAGACATGCTCCCTCACAAGTCTAAAGGGAGCTTATGTGAAGGGGAGCCTGGGTGGGTGATGCTCTGGGCTGCTAACCACAAGGTCCGCAGTTCAAAGCCACCACTCCACAGGTGAAAGGTTCGTGTTTCTCCTCCCTTAAAGAGCCACCATCTCAGAACCCACAGGGCAGCTCTACCCTGTCCTGAAGGGTCGCTATAGTCAGAATCAACTCCGGGACAGTGCGTTTGGTTGTGTTAGCTCGATGGTGGGCCTATGCATCAGTCGATGGCGTATCTAACCATGTATTTGGAGATTCCGTTACAGGGCATACATTCTTCCTTGGGGTACCCTTCCAATTGCCCTCGGATCAACTCCAACTCCTGAATGTCAAATTAGAATGGGGCGGGCTCTGTGTGGGTTTCCGAGGGCTGAATGGTCGGACGTTGATCACCGGGCCTTTCTTCTGAGGTGCTCCGTGGGGATCTCAAACCCCAACCTTGGGTCGGTAGCTAAGCACATAAAGTGGCCGCATCGCCCAGGGGCATAGGCATGGTGGGACAGGGAGGAGCATCTCAGAAGAGGAGGATGGAGTTGGTTGCCCAAGTGGAAACCTTCCCCAGAGCCTCTGACGTGCGCATGCCCACAAATGGTCGTGCTCGCATCTGCTCTGCGGTGAGCATTCCACCACCACCAAAATAAAAAGAAAAGCAATGACTTTCTTTTTTTAAAACAAAACAAAACAGTTTGTTGGGGGCTCCTACAGCTCTTATCACAATCCATCCATCCATCCATCCATGGTGTCAAGCACATTTGCACATAGGTTGCCATCATCATTTTCAAAACATTTTCTT
>NW_022111312.1:4712636-4713553 GCF_000313985.2 Echinops telfairi
TCTCCCCCTTCCTCTCTCTCTCCCCCCTCTCTCTCTCCCTCTCTCTCTTTCTCTCTCTTCCTTTCTCTCTCTCTCTCTCTTCCTCTGCCTCTCTCTCTCAACTTCTTCCTCTCTCTGTTCCTTTCTCTCTCTCCCCCCACCCCTCTGGGCCACCTCACTTTTGCTCACATACCTCATCTTCTTCTCTCTTCTTCTCCTTCCTCTCCTTTTCTAACAGATAAAGGTGTTTTATATTGTGATCGCCTTCGTCCTCCGTCTTCTCCTTCACCTCTCCCTCCTCTTCCTCATTCTTTTCTTCCTTCTTGCTCTCTTTCTCTCCCCCTCTCCCCCCACCCGCGAGAGATTAGATCAAATCGTGCCTGGGAGGATCATAACATTCACTTCTCCTTAACGGATGACTGCCAAGACAGAGATCTCATTTATCTGTCTCTTAACCCAGGTCTCGTCCAACCTTTCAGCCCAAAGGAAGAAGCTGTTCCACAAAAGGGCTACCTGGCGACGCTTCCAAAGCCGAGGAAACCACTCCTCGGAGAACATTTCTCGAGCAAGACCAACAGGTAACTCCCGAGACACTGAGCTGCTGCTCGGTGATCCAAGCCTCAATGTGAGTCCACCGCGGGGCCTGCGGAGGGAGCTCCCATCAGAAGCTACATGCCGAGTGTCCCCAAGCACCAAACACAAGGTCAATTCTGACTACGAACACGCTCGCTGCCGTGGGACGGCGTGGACTGCTCCCGTGGGTGTCTGAGACTGTAGCACTTGGTGGGAGTAGAAAGCTCCGTCTTTCACCGAAGAACAGCGGGCACCTTAGAACGGCCAGCCTTGCGTTTAGCCGCCCAATACAGAGCAGCCCTGAAGGACAGCACAGAACTGACCCCACCGGTGGCTGAAGCTGTTCGGCTCCGTGCACACACACC
>NW_022111312.1:4715126-4718092 GCF_000313985.2 Echinops telfairi
CTGGAGCCCCCCTCTCCCCACCCCCAGGCTCTGCCCCTCTCCTCCATGCTGAGCCTGAGCTGCGAAGCACACAGGAGCTAAGTGCACAAAGCCCCTCACAATGATTCGTCTCAGGAACTCATCAGGTTTTACACAATCCCGTGGGGAAGTTGACTAGAGAAACAAATCCCATGACGCTCACACATGCGTCGGAGAGAGCCGTATCTCAGGAAGCAATTGTATATCAGGAAGACACCCCAGCCCAATCCGATTCAAGGCCATAAGTCCGATACTAGTCCATAAATCCCTCTCCAGACTCATGAAGCCACGTGCCAGGATGCAGATGCAGGAAGATCACAGGCCGGTGGGTGCCCTGTCCTGTGGATCCCACGGGGGTGGACATAGCTCCAGGGCTCTGGCAACATCCAAGGTCCATCATCAGGAAGGTGGAGGCTGGGGTGGGGGTCCCCAGGACCCTCCTATGAGAAGGTCGTACCCTTAAGGAGGCACCATCAGGCTGTGACCTGATTGACAGGCTAGACTCCACCCCTACACTGGTCTATATCTTCAAGTTGACACAAAATCATGTAACTAACACAGGAAGGTCATGCCATTATCTTCACAGGCAAGGCAGCTTGGTGTCCTTTGTCTCTGGCTGCATTCTCCTAGGATGACCTGTGTTTTATTGACTGGGCAATAGCACGCTGCCATGTGGGGCATCTTACACTGTGGGCATCATGGCAAGAAATGGGCCAACCAGAATGCATGCTTGTGCTCACGTTGAACACAGACATAGACCGAGAAGCAGTGGTCCCAAGAGACGGGCGCTACTTGGCGGGTTCCAGCCAGGAAAGGCATCCGTCAGGAGGGTGTCCTTGCCCCCGTGCTTATTAAATCTGCACGCGGGGCCAATCATCTAGGAAAGTGGACGCTGTGAAGGAAAACGCAGCGGCATCAGCATCGGGTGAAAGCGTGTCCACAGTGTGCGCTGTGCAGATTCCACAACCTTGCTTCCTGTCAGGGAAGGGGACTTGCAGCCCTTCCGGAGGAGGGTCATAGACTGCAGCCTTCAGTCTGGATTGTTTGCCCACAAGATAAAGGCAATAAAAAATCTCACGACTGGACCACCAGACAGCATCCTGATAAACACAGAAAATATTGACTCGATGGAAGATTGCATTTGACTTGAACCCACCACCAGCTCCATGGAAGAAGCAGTCAAATAGCACAGTCTTGCCTTGGGCACATCTGATAGAACAGACCTCTTTAGAGTGCTGAAAGGCAAGCTGTCACTGTGAGTACTCCTGTGGCAGGTACATCAGCTCCTGTCAACTTGCAAAGGGGTGGAGTCCAGCCCATCAATGAGGTTGTCGCAGCTCGATGGCCACATCTGGAGGTGTGAAGGAGATCAATAGCTCACTGAAGGCCAGGCACACTCTCTCTGCTTCGTCTTTCTGTGAGACAGTCCTGTTGACAAGCCCCATGGAGCTACATTGATGGAGCCAGAGCCCTGGAGTTGGAGGAGCCACGTGGAGACCCACGCTCATGCCGAGATGCTTCCACTGCCACTGGACCCACAAGACTTTCCACCCACTGGCCTGTGATATTCCTGCATTTGGTGTCATTGTATGTGTTGTGTGAGTCTGAAGAGGAAATTATAGACTGGTATCAGACATATGGGCTAATGCATTTGCTCTGGAATGGGCTGGGGTGTTTTCTTAATATACTCTATAGAACTCTATAAACTACATATAATATACAATCTATAGATTGTATATATACAATCTATGTATATGTATTGTGTATATATATTCTATGTATGTATGTATGTATGTGTGTGTGTGTGTGTGTGTATATATGTAGACTTGCTCTGGAATGGGCTGGGGTGTTTTCTTAATATGCTCTACAGAACTCTATAAATTGCATATAATATACAATCCCTCTATTACACACATATGAGTGCCTCTGGATTTGTTTCTTTAGTCAACCCAGACTTACACCACCCCTGACCCAAGTCATGATATTTGAGTCACCTCAGATTCATGTGAAAACTGGACAGTGAATCTCAAATTCAAAAGCCCGCTGCCCTGGAGTCCATGCTGACTCACAGTGACACCGCCCCCTCCCCCCGCCGTGGGTTTTCGTGAAAGCCCAGCCTGTCTCCTTCGGAGCTGCTGCTGGTTTTGAACTGCCGACCAGGCTGACCACAGCCCAAACACGTAGTTTTATGCTACCAAGGCTCCTGAACAAGGAGGATTGAAGAGTGGATGTCTTGAATTGTGACGTTGGTGAAGAACATGAAAGATACCAGGGACTGTCTTGGGAGAAGGACGGCCAGATGGGCCCCTGGAAGCGAGGATGGTGAGACTGCGCGGATCAGGAGGGATTCGCCCTCGGAGCAGGACATCTTGTTTGGTGCAGCAGTGACACGGTGGCTGCAGCAGGGGGCTATCGCATTGCAGGGATGGTGAGGATGGCCCAGGACCAGGCAGGGTTCGTGCTGCTGTACATAGAGCGGCTGTGAGTCCCACCTGGCCCCCGCAGCACGCTTTAGTAACAGAGTTCCATGCACTGCCACGCAGGTTGGCTGGGCTACGAGGGTCCTGGCCGTGTTGTCCTGAGTCCTGATGCTGTGACCTCGTGTGTGTGTGTGTGTGTGTGTGTGTGTACATGGACATGCATATGTGTATGTGTACACATGTGCGTTTCTTGCTCAAGTCAAGCCCCAACCACCTCGTGTGTGTGTACATGGACATGCATATGTGTATGTGTACACACGTGCGTTTCTTGCTCAAGTCAAGCCCCAACCACCTCGTGTGTGTGTGTGTGTGTGTGTGTGTGTGGACATGGACATGGACATGCATATGTGTATGTGTACACACGTGCATTTCTTGCTCAAGTCAAGCCCCAACCACCTCGTGTGTGTGTGTGTGTGTGTGTGTGTGGACATGGACATGCATATGTGTATGTGTACACACGTGCGTTTC
>NW_022111312.1:4718192-4719183 GCF_000313985.2 Echinops telfairi
ACACGTGCGTTTCTTGCTCAAGTCAAGCCCCAACCACCTCGTGTGTGTGTGGACATGGACATGCATATGTGTATGTGTACACACGTGTGTTTCTTGCTCAAGTCAAGCCCCAACCACCTCGTGTGTGTGTGTGTGTGTGTGTGTGTGTGGACATGGGCATACATATGTGTATGTGTGCACACGTGCGTTTCTTGCTCAAGGCAAGCCCCAACCAACGTAAGCTAAGGCTACTGTACAAACGAGACTTGGGTGGAAGACTCAGCCGCTGGCCCGCGGCCTCCTGCTTCTCCTTTCCCCGGCACTGGAGGAATTTAATTAGCCCAGGAATCTCCTCTCCGGCCCCTGAGAGCCACAAAGTGACAGAGCCTTGGCAGCTCCCATGGAAGGCTCCGGAATATGAGCCCCGGGCCGACCTGCGGCACGTGGGGCAGGGGAACCATCAGGTAGTGCAGGTGTCCAGAGCCGGCCCTGCTCCAAATCCCCTCGTCTGTGCCCTACCGCCCACCCCTGTCTCCATCGCTGCTCATGGATCCTCCCTCCAGCCTCGTCTGGGCATCCGTGTGCATGGTCTGGTCACGCTCACTGCTGGTGCCAGAGCTCAACATCTTGCCTGGCTGTCGTACCTCAACGTACTTGTGCCTTCCCCTGCTCCAACCACCTACTGCATAGTAGTCGTCAGACTGGTGCTATCAGAAGACTAGGTGTGTGTGTGTGTATGTGTGTTTTGTGTGTGTGTGTGTGTGTGTGTGTATGAGAGAATGTATGTGTGAGTGTGAGAATGTGGGGGTGGTGTTTGTGTGTGAGTGTGTGTGTGTTTTTTGTGTGGGTGTGTGTTTGTGTGTGAGAGAGGGTGTGAGTGTGAATGTATGTTAGTGTTTGTGAGTGTCTGTGAATGTGTACATTTGTGTGCGAGTGTGTTTGTATGGGTGAGAGTGAGCGTGTGTTTGTGTGAGAGAGAGTGTGAGTGTTTGTGTGTGAGTGTGTGTGTGTG
>NW_022111312.1:4719355-4721246 GCF_000313985.2 Echinops telfairi
TGTGTGTGTGTGTGTGTGTGTGTGTGTGGTGTGACTCAAAGGATTTCCTATTGCCCCACGGGTGTTTCCCTTGCAGTAGGTCGACACTTATCACAGGTAGAGAACAAGGGACGTATCTCTCTCTCTTCTCCCCTCCTCTTCCTCCTCCTCCTCCACTTCTTCCCCCCTCCCTCTCTCTCATTCCTTTTACTGTGTCACCTTTGCCTCATTTTCCCAGGCTTTGAACAAGGTGCAGCTTCCCACTTTCCTGGCACTCGGTTTAGTGGCAAACACCGGCATCTCTCAGGAGCCCCAGGGGCGCAGTCATTACCCATTGGGCTGCTCACCGCAAGGCCAGCAGTTCAGAACCACCAGCCGCTCTCAGGGAGCAAGACGGGCCTTTCTACCCCCGTCAAGAGTGACAGTCTCAGAAACCCACGGGGCCAGTGCCACCCTGTCCCGTGGGGCCGCTGTGCATCGGCACGGCCTCCGTGGCAGTGTGTTCGGGTTGAGCTGTCTTTGTGTCTTTGGCAGGTGCCCACCTGACGTGGCTTCTGGTCCCACAATTCTCGCTGTGTTCAAAGCGAATCTTCGTATTGTGGTCTGCTCTGCTCACGTGATGCATTGTGGGCGTTTTAAAGCATCCCCTCAGTGCTCACCTGGGAGCCCACCGTCTGGGCCTGTTCCACAGGTTGTCCGTGACTTACCAAAGGGTGAGCTGCAAAGACCCCATTGGAAGTCATTCCGATGTAAGTAGAATATATACATCTACAACTACATATTAGTTCTCACGACGATTGCCTCGTAGTGTCAGTCTCTTCACAGACCATGCACTGCGCCCACCTGCGCATGAGCCCCTGAGGGAGAGGGTGCCTGCGAGCACACAGGGCCATGTTGTCTATGTTATCTCAGATGACGCCGGCCGGTTCGGGGCGGTGTGGACCAAGAGTATACCTACTGTTATTATTGTGCACGTTGTCAATGGTAAGATGTACCCAATCAAGAAGGTCCTAAGGGCGGTTTGTCGTCACTGTGATCCGCCGTCGCTAGTATACGAGGTGAGTCCGCATCTAACCAATCGTCTCCGTGAGTGTTGCTTCGTTTGTGCAGGCAGGCTGCGTGGTACTACTTGCAGACTCTTCTGTGTACCTTACATTACGCCCCGCCTGTTTCCTTCACTCCATCCAGTGGATTCTGACTCATAGCAACCCAATCGGACAGGTAGCATTGCCCCTGAGGGTTTCTGAGACCGTAGCTCTCAACAAGAGTAGAAAAACCTCATCTTTCTCCCACGGAGCGGCTGGTGGTTTAGAACTTTTGACTTTATGGGTTAGCCTCCCAAAGAAACTCCTTCCAGGGCTCCTTGTGTCCTTTGAATAGAAAAGGAAAAAAAGCTATGATTGGCATGGAGTTAATTCAGATCACAGCGATCTGATAGACAGGGTAGGACTGCCCCTGTGTGTGTGTGTGACTGTAAAATCCCCAGGGCAGTAGATAAATCTCCTCTTTCTCCTGAGGAGTGGCTTTGAACCACTGACCTCGCCGCCCCCCACCCCCCAAGCATAACCCACCACATCACCAGGGCTCCTTCTGCCGTTCCAAAGCGCCCCCTCCATTTCCCATCCTTTTCGTTTCCTCGTGAACGCTATTCTAAAGCCCCTCCCTGCTGGCCAGTCAGTGTTCTAAGGGGTCAGATCACTGGGCCCTCTGGATTTCCAACACCAACCGTGCCTCCCATCTGGACACAGAGGTTAGAGAAGGAGAAGGAAGAGGTTGGAGGCAGGAGAAAGACTCCATGCTGCCCAAGCAACGGAGAGGCCACCTGGCAAGACCTCCACCGGGGACAGATGCTCAACGAGGAAAAGTCCATAGGGCCACCCAGAACAAAATCATAACAATGTGAATGGGGGGG
>NW_022111312.1:4721759-4730169 GCF_000313985.2 Echinops telfairi
AATGCTTTGAAAATGATGATGACTACAGATGTACAGCATGTGACAGGATTGCTGAATGTATGGATTGTGATAAGGGATGTTAGAGCCCCCAATAAAAGTATTTAATAATTTTTTAAAAACATGCAAATACAAAAAAAGAAAAGTCCACATGGTTTTTCTCTTTCCTTCATCTTGGTGTACAGCCAGTGCCAGCTGCTTTCATCTGACATTAGACCTCAGTTTTCAGTGTGAGCCTGGTGGTGTGACGGCTGAACGTTCCACCACTAACTGATAGGCTGGCTGTTCAGACCAGGGCCTCACGTGTGTTCTTTCCAGTTCTGTCATGGCCCACATGTGACACGGAAGCAGACCTGAGTTTTTAAATGCGGGGGTGTAGAAAAGATCACTAGAACGGGCCATATGACAGGGCAGCACCAAGTTAGAAACTTAATCTTCTTGCGTACATGTTGCCTGGCAACCAAATCTCTTGCCCGGCAGAATGGGAAACAACAGTATTCGGCTCAAAAATAGCGGGGACTGCACTGCTTGGAATGTTGGCTGCTCTCCACAGTCCTGGCAATAATCCAGCTCCCCTGGATAGCTCCAGGGCCCCCCTCGGGCCAGTATTGCCCCTCTACACTGGTGGAGAACAAACTGGTGGATTTGTGTGTGTCGATCCTATAGCCTGTCACTCTGTTGAACCTTTCGATGAGTTCTAATAATTTTCTTGCAGAGAGAAGGGTTAGGAACAGATTCATTATTGTCATTTTGATGTGTGTGTGTGTGTGTGTGTATGTGAGTATGTGTGTTGCTGGTTTATTTGTTCCGTATGGTTTTCTCTGCTAAGTGCATGTCACTTATGGGTTTAGCACTTAGAGGTTTTCTTGTCTTTTCCTTCATTGCTGCTTTTTCAGTGTCTACTGAGTCTATGATTTTCTCTCTTTTTTATTGTGATGAAAGTTTATTCATTTTCTTGGATGTTCTCCTGCCATTAATTAGTTTCTTCCCAAGTTTAAAACACTCTTTTCTGTCTTGAAGTCCACTTCACTTCCTCCCCATCTGGAAGTTCTTTAGCGACACTACTTATTTCCCCCTTTTCAGGGTCTTCGTTACAAATGGATGCCCCTTGCTGCTCCCTTGTCTCATTCTTGTAGGTTTGTCTGACTCTCTGGTCAGACTTTTCTGCTATGGCTTTTGCTAACTTTCTCAAAATTCTCTTATAAGAAGCAAACATGATTGTGCTTGGACCCTCCAGAAAGTCAGCAAACAAGCAACAAACAAGCAGTCCGTTGCAGTGACCGACCACTGCCCTTGGCCTCTTGCTGTGACTGGACCACTTCCATCCCATGGTAGCCATGGCTTTGATTGTACTTCTTTCCCAGGTTATGCCGGTGAAGCCATGTCTCATCTCCTGTAAGAATTCTTCCCAGAAATGTTTCAGGATCTTAATCCCACGTATTTGAATTCACCATGAAAAATGCTGCTCTTGTCTACAGCTGATCAGAACACAACAGTTTGGGCACCTATTGCAGCGAGAAGGTGGATCAACTTTAATTTTTCGGTCAGAATTGTGTAGTTTTACCAGAATTCCAGAACAGGAAGAGAACAAATAAAACAAAAGAAAAATTCCCATCACCAAGAAAATGGCCAAAGATTTGTCGGAAGTGTACTTCCCTAACAGTGTGAAGGACGAGGAGACGGACATTCAAGAAACTCAACACATCCCCAACTAGAAAGCTCTCAAAAGAAAATCGCCAAGCCATATCACAATCAGATTTGCCACAGCCAGAGTCCTGAAAGTAGCTAAGAAAAATAAGAAAGAAAGAAAAGAAAGATTGCCTACAGAGGAGATCCAATTAAACAGAGCTCTGATTTCTCAGCAGAAACCACACAGGCACAAAGGCAATGGGATGGCAGATATAAAGTCCTGAAACAAACAAAGAAAACACCCTGCCAACCAATACACAGCCAGCAAAATTGTCCCTCAAATAAAACTCCAACCTCACTGCCATTGAGTCCGTGGGGTGTGGTTAAAAATCCCCCTGCCACTGCGTTGATCGTGATCCTACTGGATGGAGTAGAACTGCTCCCTGGGGTTCCCGAGACTAAGTTTTAATGAGCCCATGGAGTGGCTGATAGGTTTGAACTAACTGCCAATCTTTCAGTTCGTGTCCCGGAATTTTATCCACTTTGCCAGTAGAAGGGCATGGTGCCTGGCTACTGCTGCTGAGTGCTCTAAAACGGATCACAATAGGGAGTGCCTATGTAGAACGTGAGAAAAATTGGAACAAAATTCAAAATCATCAAAGAGTTCTGACTTATTGGTCAGATAGAGGCTGGTGAAAGCCCGAGGTAGTGGCCCTGAGACCTTGAGTTGTGAAACTGAGCTCCCCACCGCGGCTAACCACCCAGCAACAGGATGGACCAGCCTACAAGGGGAACAGTAATTCCAGGGAGAACCAATCTCCTTAAAACAAGCAACCACGCAGGACCTGCAGGGTGGACTGTGAGGCAGGAAGGAAGGGTCAATGGAAAGGGAAAACACAGGGAGGATGTGGAAAGAGCCCTGTGGCAGGGTGAGGGCTTAGGGCAGGGTCACAGAGCAAAATGTGCATGCATGGGCACCTGGAATCCATCCGTAAACCTTCACCCAACTCACAGGGAAGAGTTGGAAAAAGAAGGAAAAAACAAAAGAGACTCAATGCGGTGCCTTTTAGAAGGGCTAAGGTCAAGCTACGTCTTCCCAAGCCAGGGGTATCGATGTGGAAACTGGTGAGCCTGTACAGACACCAACGAGAACAAGTCTTTCCTGGAGACTAATGAGCACAGGGAGCCCTGGCAGTGTAGTGGTTACATGCTGGGCTGTGATCTGCAAGGTCCATCGTTGGAAATTACCAGCTGCTCCCTGGAGAAAGATGGGGCTTTTTACTCCTGTAAAAGAGTTATTGTCTCAGAAACCCACAGGGCCAGTTCTACCCTAACCTTTTAAGGTCACTATGAGTCAACTCAATGGCAGGGTGTTGAGTTGGGTTGGGTTGGGTTGGGTTGGATTGGATTGGGTTGGGTTGGCTTCGGTTGGCTTGGATTGGCTTGGGTTGGGTTGGGTTGAGTTGAGTTGAGTTGAGTTGAGTTGAGTTGAGTTGAGTTGGCTTGGGGTGGGTTGCGTTGGGTTGGGTTGAGTTGAGTTGAGTTGAGTTGAGTGAGTCCCGGGAATAACCAGGCAACCCAGTAGCTATTATCCAGTCAATTATTCTTCAAAAATAATTCCACAGCTTTAAAAGAAATCTGACCTGCCAGATTGCTCATCATGGCATTTTGGGGATGACAGATACATTTTAGAAATTATCCAAGTGGGTGATTCATAAAATTAGTAACAATCGGTCTTCTCTGAAAGGAAGTACTTAAGGTGCACAAGAACATGTGCATGTGTGTGTCCAGAGAGAGAAAGAGACGGGGTGGAAAACAGAATAATACTATGGAAGGATGTTCACCAATGTATCAGGCTTTGTTCTGGGTTCTGGTTATTTTTTTCCCCTGATAGTATTTGATGTATGTGTTTCTATGACTTCCACTTTCATGTGGTCCTGTATGATTTAAACCGGAGCCCTGGTGGTTACACACGGGACTGCTAAATGCAAGGTGAGCAGTTTAAAACCACCAGCCACTCCACAGAAGAAAGACGAGGCTTTCTACTCCCATAGAGCTACAGTATACCCACAGGGGCCATTCTACTTTATCCCTTAGGGCGGCCATGAGTCAGCATCAACTCGATACCAGGGAGGAGTGTGATCTCAAAGTTCACCTCTGCCCCTAATCAGGGCTCTCAGAGATTGTTCCAATGTAAGCAGACACCTAGTCCTCCCTGTGCTGGCCAAGAATCACAATCCAAGCAGACATCGCAGAAGGACTGCTGGGACTGGAGGTGGCCCCCAGCCAACTAGGCTTCACCGTGGAACTTGGGCTCCAAGAACATCAAGGTCCTTCCCACACATGCTTACACCTTCGGGTCAGAACCTTTGGAGGTTCAGAAGAGCCAGACCCACACAGTTCCTTGGGAAATTCTTGTCCTTGGTCTACTCTGCTTATATCTTTCAAGGGGAGGGGGGGGGTGCTCTGTTATCACCCGGCATCTTCTCAGACGCCCTGGGAAGACCAGAGTCCACACTTGCGCTGGTGTTTTGGATACCAAAGAAAGTCTTTAACGACAATAAGGTGAAGTGTCAAAGCACACCTAGGCTGAAACGGGGAATCAACCAGTGATAATATTGAAATCCTTTAACAGCTGGCATGCTCCCTTAAATGTGTGTGTGTGAACTATATACAGAAAAGTAAAATAGTAGTCACATTTACTACTTGAATAAGAACAAGGAAAGTGGAACACAAAACTAGATGAGAAGACAGAGTTGCACGGGTGAACATAGGAACGTAGATGTGTGAGTTCCACAGCACTGTCCCACCTTAGAGAGAGTCCCATTTTAACAACCGGTTTGCTGGACTCAACACAAAAGTAAGTTTTGCTGGACGGGTGTGAACCCGCTGAATCCCACCATGGGGCCCAATGCGCCCTGACTTGCTGGGGACTCTACTGGTGTTATCTCTGAAAGTTAGGAAGTACTGTCAGACCAAATGGAAGTGCTGTGGTCATAGTTCTGTGTTGAGCGTCGAACCACAAGATCAGCAATTTGAAACCACCAGCCACTCTGCGGGGGTGGGGTGGGGTTGACGAGATGTTCTGCTCCCGTAAAGATGGACAGCTTTGGTAACCCCCCAGGGCAGTTCTGCGATGTCCTATAGAGTCAGAGTGAGTCGATAGCAGTGAGTGTGCTAATCAGAATCCCTAGGGGGCCCAAACGGGCAAGCCCTAGGCTACGGTGAACCAGACCGCTGGTGGATGGAACCCACCCCAAGGGGTCTTGGACAAAATGCTTGGGGATCTGCCTTTGATGGTTCCGAACCATTGAAAAGCCTGTGAAATGACGTGCACCTCTGACACCTTTGGGGTCACCCTGAGTCCGTGGACTCTGGTTTGGGGCGAGTATCAGGCTGACTGTGCAGAAAGTCCTCATGAGCGTCAACAGTGAGTGTCCACTGTGAGTTTGAAAGTTGCCAGGTGGATGGGTTGACGGCAGGCTCCGTGGGCACACGAATGCGTGCCTTCTGGTTGGTTGCGATGGGTTCTGTGCTTAGACCTGAGCTAGGCACGGAGCAAAAAACCAAATTCATGGCCACAGAGTCAATGCTGACTCATCTCAACCACAAGGGCAGGGTAGAGCTGCCCCCGCTGTTGGGTTTCTGAGACTGTCACTCTTGATGATTGTGAGGGTGGCCTGGGACTGGCAGCGTTTTGTTCTACTGGGCATAGAGTGGCTATGGGTCAGAACCTGTTCCGTGGCACCTCACCCCAACAACAGCTCGTTACCAGAGTGGAAAGTCTTGTCTCTCCCCAGAGGAGCAGCTGGTGGTTTTGACCTTGAGACTGACAGCCCCACATGGAGCCCTCTAGGGATCCTTAGGCACACAGTAGTCTCTCATGAAATACCCATAACACGTTGATTCATTCGATCACTTTACCCAAGTGATAAACACCGAAAACACACATGGAACCGTTAGTCCAGTAGACTAACGGACAAAAGCAAGCATCAGTTGCCACCACCCTGAAACTGGAGGAAGTAGATGGTGCCCAGTGACCATCAACTGCTGTGAAAGTCATCTCGTTAGACAGCCTGGAGCAGAGTGGGAGAAACGCCGGACCAAAAGCCAAAGTCATCAAAGAGACCAGGCTTACTCGTTGGATAGACTTGGGTGGAACGCCCCCAAACTATGGCCCTTAGTCTCCCTGCAGGTCTGGCACTGAACCCACCCCATGGCTCAATTTCCAGTCGAACAACAGATAGACCCGCAGAGAGAACCAATACACTACAGAAGTATGCACTCCTTAGAATCACCAACCATTTGAGATCAAAAGGGCAGCATTGACCACAGGACAGATTTCAGGATGGCTGGGAAAGGAGGAGGAATGGAGATGGGGATCCCAGGGAAGAAAAGGGCTCGGTGCTGCTTTAGTGAGGAAATTTCCATGGATGCGATGAGACACCACATGCATGCAGTGTGGAACGTAAAACCGATGATCTGTTTTGTAACCTTTCACCCAGTCCACAATAAAAAGTTTAAAAATAACCATCACGCCTAATCCCTGTGATGGTTAGAGATTATGTCAAGTAGACACGCCTGGGTGACGGTAGGAGTGGAGCTCAACCTATCCATTGCATCGAGCGCGCAGCCTGGTGACAACCCTTTGGTTTAAGAGAGGGACCCTGGAGAAGAGTGGATTCCTCTTGGGTCCTTCACTTTCTGCCGGAGCAGGATCTTGCGTCTGATTCCTCAATCGCCTGTGGCATGGCTGCCAATCCCAGCATACTACAGATGGTGGATTCATTCAGCTGGCTGCATCCACCAGCCTGTGCCCCCTGCTGTCTCTGCTTAGTCATCCATCCTGTTTCCTGTTCATCTCTTGCATGATTCAGCAGAAGCCTGACTCGAACTGGGCTGGACTTAACTATGTCTACAACTGTGTACGCCATTGCTTGATGTCAATCTCTTTGTACGTACAACACAAACCAGCATGGCTGGCGTTGCTTCTCTAGAGAGCCCACCAACCCAGCACAACATGCATGATGCAGCCTTCATAGCAGGAACTGGTGCCCGCAGCATGCTTAGCACGGTCCCAGCCATCCTGTTGTTGTTCTGCCCGTCAGGTGGCCTGACGCATGGCCACCCCAAGGAAAGTCTGTGAGTCCAGCACCATTGCCATGATTGATTATGGATCGGACCCTTGTGAGCCAAGCGTTTCATGGACAACATCTCAAAGAAGCTCCTGGGGCTTTCTCCTTTTCAGGTGCTAACCAGGCCCCACCCGTTGAGCTTCTAAGATCAGAGTAGACTGGGCATGTTTGGGTGTCATGATGTGGCAGTGACATCATTTCCTGTCAACTTGAGTGAGGGGGTGGAGTCTAGCCTGTCAATCAGGTCATAGCCAATGAGGCCTCTGTGTAAGCATGGCCTTCTCCGGAGGATTCTGGGAATGCCTGTCTTCCTCCCAGGAGGCGGGACACACACTCTCTGCTAGACATTCCTGTTGACAAGCCGCGTGGAGCTACGCTGATGGAGCCAGAGCCCTGGAGCTGAAGGAGTCACATGGAGACCCACACTAGTGCTGAGATGCTTCCACCACCACTGGATCCACAAGACTTTCCACCCACAGGCCTGTGATCTTACCGCATTCAGCCTCATTGCATATGTTACGTGAGTCTTAAGAGGAATTTACAGACTGGTCTCGGACATATGGGTTAATATCAGACTCATGGACTTGATCTTGGCTGGGGTGTTTTCTCAATATCCAACTGCTCTTGTCTATAAAGCTCTTTCTTATACACGTGAGTGTCTATGAATTTGTTTCTCTAGTTCACCCAGACTCACACACACGGCTGTCAGCTTTCTTCCACATCTGTCTAGGAAGCCCGGTTGGACCCTGTTAAGCCTCGCAGCAACACCCCAGCCTCAACTGACAGGCAGCGGTGGCTGCACACAAGGGCCATTGCCTGGACTTGAACTAACTCAGGTCTTCCACGAGGAAGATGAGTCAGCTACCACGAACCACCCTCCCTAACTCACTGCCCTCTAGTCAATCCTGACTCCTAATGACCCTACAGGACAGAACAGAACTGCCCCTTTGGGTTTCCGAGACGCTCCATCTTTACTGGAGTAGACAGTCTCATCTATCTCCTGTGGAGCAGCTGGTGGGTTCAAACAGCTGACCTTCTGGTCATCAACACAGCCCAGAACCACTATGCTACCAGAACTCCCCCAACTATCCTAAGCACCCCGTAATTGGTAAAGAGTAGTAGTTTGAGGAAAGAACGCCCCGTTTCTTTTCCTTGTCCATAAATCTGTTACTCAGCATTAGATGAGTATCAAACTGCTACTTGTGTAGGTTAAAAGCTGTCAAATGTTGCAATGCCATATAGTTTCAAGCTAGTGGAACGATTTAAGAGCCGGGAGGTTTTGGTAAAAGAGGCATTGGGCAAGGAGAGGGATCTCTGATTCCTCCAGCTGTCTGGAGTTGCTGTGGTTATTTTATTCAACATATCCCCTAACCCACAACCCCCCTGCCTGCCCCAGCAGCTCAAAGTCCCCTGGCTCTCTGCGGGGTCGGCGGGCACTGGCAGTAGCTGTAACCATGTCTCGATGGTTAAACAGTAAGCAGCCCCTGGCCAATCGTGTGTGAGCCACACCTTGTAAAACAAGCTGTGTGAACCCATTGTGCACGCAGGTCCCAGGGGAGGGCCGCTGGCTGACAGGACAGGGAGGTCGGGTCTGAAAAGCAAGCCTCCCTCCGAGGTGCTTTCTTTCATTTTTTTAAGTGATTTTTTTT
>NW_022111312.1:4730762-4732239 GCF_000313985.2 Echinops telfairi
CAAGGAGCGGCTGGTGGTTTTGAACTGCTGACCTAGTGGTTAGCAGCCTGACGCTAACCCACTGGGCCACCAGGGAGGGCATTCTAGGTCCAGGGGTCAGAACCCCCCTGCCTTCAGGGACCAGGTTTAAAAAACATAATAATAAAGAGGTGACATGCGTTGTGACCTGTGATAAGAGAAAAGGCTGGCTTCAGGCGATGGGGACACTGAATAAGAACTTTGTTAGCCGGGATCCAGAAATTATGATGATCGGTTCTAATCTGACAGAAGCCTGCTTCTGGGTTGTGTTTTGAAAAAATAAATAAATAAAAATATACACCTCTCCTGGTCAGAATGGCCGTGATAGCAGTGGGTGTGGGATACGAAAGCCCCTAGGTGGGGGCGGGACTTGGTAACAAGACAGAGAGAGGGGAGAGAGAGAGGCACATGGGAAGTCAAACACCCTGTGGGAATGGCCACAAGTCAAGAGCCCCAGGGGGCCAAGAAACACCCAAGGTTAGCACCCAGGAAGACTCCGATGCACTGGAGACCTGGCTGGGAGAGTTAGCTCAGACCTGGGAGAAATGCAGGCCCTGCTCTTTAAAGCAGCCTGCTTGCCCTGCTGTGCAGCTGTGGCTGGGGGGGTACCCCGGACAGGAGCCAAAGGAGGAAGCAGGTGGGTTTGCAGCCATCCCACTACTGTGAGGGAAGTACAGGTAAGGGCAGCGGCTGCAGTCAACCGTCTGGGAGGATTCGAATGGTTAGGAAGTCTGGGTCATTTAGCTGCCTCTTTGCATTTAAGGGAGGAGTCACGGTGGGGCAGTGATTATACGTTGGGCTGCGATCCCCATGGTCGGCAGTTCAAAACCACCAGTAGCTCCTCGGGAGAAAGACTGGGTTTTGACTCCCCGTAATCTGAGTTTTGAGCTTATAGTTAAGGGACCCCTGGTCCTTCTCATTGGCTGCTAGGTGCAAGGTCAGCAGTTCGAAACCACCAGTCACTCTGAGAGAAAGACGGGGCCTTCTATTCCAGCAAAGATGTATAAAACCTTGGAAACTCACAGGGAGATCAGTTCTACCCTGTCCCGTAGGGCCACTGTGAGCTGGAATGGGCTCGATGACGGTGAGGCTTTTCCTTGTCTGTTGTTAATATCCAAGTGTCAATTCAATAACGCTTGGCCAATCTGTGTCAGTGCCCGACTCATTACCACGACACCCCCAAGGCTCCTCAAGAAAAAGAAAGATGTCCCCAAATGAGCATACGTGTAAGGGGACACCCCAACATGCTCCCATCACCTGAGCTGCACGAGAAGGCTTCCAGGATGCTCCAGGAGGGCAGACATGGGTGTCCTGTGTCCCCCACCTGCCCTCTGTGGGCAGACCAAAGCAGCTCTCCCACCAGGCGGGAACCCCGCGAGTCTAAATTAGTCCACGTTTTACAGAGTGGCATGTTCTGAGGGGTTTTCTCAACCAAAGTGGGGTTATGCCCATGCGGGTG
>NW_022111312.1:4732790-4734573 GCF_000313985.2 Echinops telfairi
CCTCTCTAGATTGGTGGTGGTGTTTTTTAGCTATTGGATGTGCTAGACAAAGACGGAGCTTCGCTGTAGCGATACCATGAGAGGCGGGGGAATGTGGGGGGAGAAGGGGGAAAAACAGGGAACTGAGGACGATTATCGACATATCATCCCACCCACTCACCCTCAGGGGAATGAACAACAGAAATGTGGGTGAAGGGAGACAGCAGACAGTGTAAGATATGAGAACGGTAATCATGTAACAGGGGTCCATGAGGGAGGGAGGGGAAAAAGAGGAGCTGATCCCAAGGGCTCAAGCAGAAAGAAAATGTTTTGAAAATGATGATGGCAACATGTGTACAGATGTGTTTGATACAATTGGTGTATGGATTGTTATAAGAGCCTCCAAGAAAATGATTTCTTAATTTAAAGAAAAAAGACAGAGTTTCTACTCCCGCAAAGAGTTATGATCTCAGAAACCCGCAGGGCACGCCTGCCCTATTGTATGGATTGTTATAAGAGCTGTAAGAGCCCCAAATATGATGATTTATTAATTTTTTTTTAAAGATGAAGTTTCTATTCCTGTAAAGAATGACAGTCTCAGAAACCCACAGGGGCACGCCTACCCCATTGTATGGATTGTTATAAGAGCTATGAGAGCCCCCAATAAAAAGGATTTCTTGATAATAATAAAAAGACGGGGTTTCTATTCCTGTCAAGAGTTACCGTGTCAGAAACCCACAGGGCCGGGCCTACCCTGTCCCTCAGGTGAGGTCCCTACAAGTCCGGATCCACTGGATGGCAGAGCGCTTGGGCTGGAAGTTCAGTGCCGATTTCTAAAAGGCAGTCCCTCCACTTCCGATTCCTAGAGCTTTGCAGTTGCTAGGGCGGCTGTCACACACACACAAACACACAGAAATAAAATACCACAGGAACAGAAGTTTGTTTTCTCACAGTTCAGGAGGCTAGAAATCCCACATCACGGAGCGGCTCTGAGTCTGGAAGCTGCCGGCAGTCCTGAGCATTGCTGGGCTTGTCGCTGCATCTGGTGTCCCAGTGTCTTCACAAGGCAAGTTTCCACCGTGTCTCTGTGCGCCTGTTTGGCTCTTTTATACTCCAGCCATGGTGGCGCTGCTGGGTAAGTGTTGGGCTACTAACCTCTAGGCCACAGGTTCAAACCCACCAGCTGCTCTCTGGGAGAAAGAGGAGGCTGTGTGCTCTCATAAAATCCTCTGTAGCAGTGTTTCCCAAAGTGGGCAATACTGCTCCCCCTAGGGGGTGGGGGGGTGGCTGCTGGGACAACCTGGGTGGGGATTTCGAAAGCAGAGACCTGCACTTTGTCTCGGGTAATAGATGATCAGATACAATCAAATATGTTGACAGCTCTGCTCTCTGGATTTCCAGCTGGTAGTTAAATTGTCTCAATCTTCCTGATGAGAGTCATCATGGTCCCTAAACATTTTTTTAAATCATTTTATTGGGGGCTCATACAGCTCTCATCACAATCCATCCACCCATTGTGTCGAGCACATTTGTACATGTGTTGCTATCATCATTCTCAAAAGTTTCTTTCTACTTGAGCCCTTGATATCAGCTCCTCATTTTCCCCCCTCCCCACCTACCCTCCTTCATGAACCCTTGATTATTTATAATTTTTTTTCATGTCTTACATCGACCGATGTCTACCTTTCCCCACTTTTCTGCTGTACGTCCTCCTGGTTATATGTCAATCGTTGTGATCCGTTCCCCAGTCCCTAAATTTTGGTCAAGAATTTAGGTAAGGAATTGACTGGGGGGGTGGGGGGGG
>NW_022111312.1:4735511-4740372 GCF_000313985.2 Echinops telfairi
GTCAGGGCCACAGTCTCTTTGGTGGGTTGGGAATGGGTGACCGGGGAGTTTTTGGCCTTCTGAGACCAAAGCACAGGGTGGGTCTCGGGAGCAGATCAGGCTCAGGAATGGATCAAAACCCAAACTCCCTGCCCTCGAGTACATGCCAACCGAGAGCCACCCGACAGGACAGGGTAGAACTGCCCCCGGGGGTTTCTGAGACTGACACTCTGCTTCACATCTCTCGTCAGCCAGTAAATCTGAATGACAGGCGGCACATGAACGTACCGTGGACTGCCGAAAGGACAAACCCATCTATCTTGGACAGTCATCAGGAGAGACCAGTCCCTGGAGAAGGCCACCGGGCTTGGTCAAGTGGAGGGGCAGCAAGCAAGGGGAAAGCCCTCAATGAGACGGATGGACACCATGGTAGCAACCACGGACGCAAACATCACAACGGTGACGATGGCGCGGGACCGGGCGGTGTTTCGGTCTGTTGTGCGCCAGGTTGCTATGGGTCAGAACCAGCTTTCGACAATAGCCACTCTCGGCAGGAGTAGAAAGCCTGGTCTCTCTCCTGCACCGCGGCCGGTGGGTTTGAACTGCCGACCTTGTGATAACCCGCTGAGACACCGGGCTTAGTGGTGGATAGGGAAAGAACATGTGTGGTTTCCAAGAAAGAGGTGGGCCAACAATTCTAGATCTCATGCTGAGTCTCCCCCCTCCCCCACCTTGGCCCTTCCTGCCATCCGCAGCTGGATAGTTCTTGGCCACGGGTGCCGCCCTGGGCCTTGTGATAGAGCTGGCAGCATCCCTGTTTCCACCCACAGTGTGCCAGTCATACACCCTCCTCACACGGCGACAGCCAAGAGAGGCTCCAGCTATTGCGACATGTCCCCCTGGCCCCAGTTAATAACCCCTCGTCGAACTGAACCTGTCAAGGCCCCACTGGGAACAACCGATGGCAACTGGATTACAGAATCCCCAGTTCCCTACTGTGGTGGATGCCGGGCATGTGGACAGCCCTCCCAGGGGAGAGCCAAATAAATGTTGCTCTCAAGCAAGGCGGGGCTGTCCAACTGGGCCAGGGTTCTGGCACGCAGCCCCAGATGGCTCGGTGTTCAGCACTTTCACCCGATCTTTCACTGTGACCATCCTGTGTAAACAGACCCCTGACACTGATAGGACGCCTCACCTGTGGGTGTCATGGGATTAACCCCGTGTGAGCTGCCAGGTCTTGGTCTCCCACAGAACAGCTGGGTGGGCTGGAACCACCAGCCCTTGGGTGAATGGTGGAGCATTTAAACCATTGTGCCAACAGGGCTCCTGCCAAGAAATGAACGCAAGTGGGCCGGAGAGAACCCCAGTCTGTAGCACCACTATTCAGCGGGACAGCTTTGGGGTTTGCTAATGTCTTGTTGGGTTTGTCTCTTGTTGCTGCTGCTGTTTTTAAGAATCAGAAAGCGGGGGAAATGCCAAGTTTGCAATTTTCTGGGACTGGAGACAAGAATTGGAGGTCAATTTGTTTATTTGACCCCAGGGGACACCACTAGCAGAGAGGGGAAGTGGAACAAGAAAGGAAAGAAGCTAATAAAAAGGACTTTGTAGGGAGCGGGGAGGAGCCCTGAAGGCATAGAGGTTACAGGTTGGCTGCTTAATGCAAGGTCAGCAGTTCGAAACCACCAGCTGCTCCACAGGAGAAAGATGAGGCTTTCTACTCCTATAAAGAGTTAACTGTCTCAGAAACCCCCAGGGGCAGTTCTACCCTGTCCTGTAGGGGGTAGGTGGCTGTGGGTCGGCATGGACTCGATGGTCATGTGTTTGGTTGGGGGTCTGAGTTGACGTTCATGGGGAAGGAACAACTCCCAAAAGGGGGAGGGTGGGGTTGCGGACGGTCCCATAGACCCAAGAATATACTACGTGCCATCGAATTGAACGTGGAGAAATGGGTGGGGTTTTGAGCGCTCTGCTAAACACATCCTCTGTTGTTCTTAGAGCGCCCTGGTGGCGTCATGGTGCGGTCATGGGCTGCTGACCGCCAAGCCAACAGTTCGGAACCACCAGCCGGTCCTTGGGAGAAAGAGAAGGCTATGTCCTCCCTTAAAGAGTCACAACCTCAGAAATCCTCAGGGGGAGTTCTACCCTGCCCTAGAGGGCTGCTATGAGTCAATGCTGAGCTTGGGCTGCTGTTAGATCCCGTTGGTGCAACTTCCACTCATTGCCACTCTGTGCCCAACAGAGCCAATCACTGCCGGGTGCTTCTCCAGCCTCCCAATCACTGTGATGTTGGAGCCTATCGTCGCTGCGGCCACTGGGTCAGGGAATCTCCTTCAGGGTCCTCCTCTTTCTCAGTGACCTTCTCTACCAAGTGTGATGTCCTTTTGTCCAGGGACTGGCCTCTCCGCGTGGACCGGACAACCGTGAGTTTGGCGTTTGGCTGCAGCTCTCCGGATACCACGCCCCAAGTTCATGAGAGGAAGTCTTGCCCGCCTTGCCGCTCAGGCGCATTCTGGCTGCGTCGCATTAAACCCACGGCCGTCAACTCAATTCAAACACCAGCAACCCTGTAGGCCCCTGTGGACTTCCGAGACTTTAGCTGTTGACAGAAGCAGAAAGTCACTTCCTTCTCCCAAAGAACAGTCGCTGCAGACGTTGTCCTGAGCAAGCCACCATGCCTCCAGGGCTCATGATCAACCTGCAACATTCCGAAGACACAACTTGTGAGAGCAGAGGGCACAACTGTGCTTGACTGACGCTCGGTCTTATGGGGTGGAGGTGGGGGGGACCTGTAGTGACTGTGTGACACCCTTCTGAGAAATGAGGTCTTGGGGGGTTTACCCTCTGACTGCTGTTTGTCGTGGGTTTGTGCCACCCAGCGGTACCATAAATAAAGCCAGACAGATTCCTTGCCAGGAAAGCACTTGTTGAGGACTTTAGTCTTGTTTTTTTTAATCCTTTTATTGGGGGCTCGTACAACTCTTATCACAATCCATCCATCCATCCATTGTGTCGGGCACATTTGTACATTTGTTGCCCTCGTCATTCTCAAAACATTTGCTTTCTACTTGCGCCCTTGGTATCAGCTCCTCGTTTTTTGCCCCCTCCCTCCCCTCTCCCCGCTCCCAAGGGCTTTAGTCTTCTCTGCTAAATGTTGACAGACATCCATCATAGTGACAAGGCCACCACCGTCCGCAAGGACACTCGGAACGTGAGCTTGAATGCTGCTCGGTTCTGAGTCATCGAGGTTGGCGAAGGGAGCCCACTGCCAGGCCCGTGAGAAGAAAGGCCAGGTGCTCTCATGCCAAGCGCCCAGCCACCGAGGCAGCATTGACCTGAGGGGAGCAGTGTTGGGCTTGTTCTGAAATGTGGCTTTGCCGTCAGGTACTGTCAGATCAAGCCTGGCCCACAGCGACCCTGCCTGCAGCCGAAGAAAGAAACACTGGTCTCAGAGCCCAGGGTTACAGCCACTGTGTCCATCCATGTTGCCGAAGGACTCCCTCTTTTATTGCCGCCCCTCCACTTGACCAAGCATGATGTCTCTCCTCAGGGACCCATCTCTCTGATGACATGCCCAAAGCATGTGAGACCAAGTCTCCCCATCCTTGCTTCCCGAGACACTCTGGCTGTACTTCTGCCAAGACAGAGGTGTTTGCTCTTTGGGCAGTCCGTGGTCCTTTCCGTATGCTTCTCCAGTGCCAGTGTTCCAATACTTCCGTTCTTTGACACGCGGTGGCGATGACCATGGAATTCCCATTGTTTTCAATTGAGCTGTCACGAGGAGACCATGCCACCTATGTGGGTTCAATTCATGAAGAACCAATAGATGGGTAACATTTGCGCAAGGGGGGCGCTGCTCTTTTCTCACCCACTCCAATGATCCCCACTCCATCTTTTAATCCCCCTCCAGGAACCACCACACAGACCACCCAATCCTGTTAAAAGTGTCACCAACACTCATCCTTCTCTCTCTCTCTCTCTCTCTCTCTCTCTTTCTAAACAGTTCTGTTGGGACATAATCCACATATCATACAATGCAACCATTCAAGCACATCAAGAAGGGTCGCACATTCATTACCACAATCAAGGTTAGAACATTTTCTTCTTGTACTCCTTGTTATTAGCACCTCATCCTCACCCAACCTTCCCCGCCATTGCCCCAAGAAACCACAGATCCAGTTACTATCTCTATAGATTCACGCATCCTGGATTCCATTTACTGAAAAACATGCAAAAACAAAAAAGCTAACAATAACAAAATATTAGAGGAAAACATCAACCAAAAATGTTAAAAACTAGAGCGACTTCAAAATGGGTCCAAAGAGAGATCAACTGATAAGGTGCTAAATTTTAACCTAGCTACATGGCCCATAATCTACTTTCCAGCAGGCTCTGCATAATAGCAAGGCTAGTCACACCCCTGGTCTACATTCAGAGGGGATTCTTGAAGGCTTAATCCATTTGTATCTCCCCTTCACTTTATTTTTTTAACTGAAACAACTTTTAAGTGGGTCAAAACATGAATCAAATAAGATGGTACATTTTAACCTAACTATATCTACCATAACCATCTCTACAACACTGTCCGTCTGAAAACAAGGCTATTCACATCCCTTGACGGTGGTCAGAGGGAATTCACCGGAGGCTTAATCTTAAAGCATATGGATTTGGGGCTTCCACTGTCATCTATAGGTTTCTGCAAACCAGGTATTCGGAATTTAAGCTCAGATACCATTCCCACCTTCAGATTCGGATTATATTATTTGCCTTGGATCACACCGGCTGGTCTGCCTCTTCCATGTGGACTTAATTGATGCTTCACTTAGATAGCCACTTGTTCAAAGACAAGCTTTTCAGAACCCAAACCCTATATGTTCTGATAGCC
>NW_022111312.1:4742242-4743734 GCF_000313985.2 Echinops telfairi
AGAGGAATTTATGGACTAGCGTCGGACTTACGAGCTAATATCAGATTTATGGACTTGATCGGGACTGGGCTGGGATGTTTTCTCAACATACAATTGCTCTTTGATATAAAGCTCTCTCTTCTACATATATGAGTGTCTCTGCGTTTGTTTCTCTAGTCAACTCAGACTAACACAAGTAGAAAGCCTCATGTGTCTCCTGAAAAGCAGCTTGTGGGTTTGACCTGCCCACCTTGTGGCTAGCAGTCCAAAGTATAACCAGCTGCATCAAGTTGATTCCGACTCATAGCAACCCTGCCCCGCCCTCACCATCGTTCTTCTGTTCAAACCCATGACTGCGGCCACCGTGCCCATCCATCCTATCACGGGCCTTCCTCTTTACCAAGCAAGATGACCTTCCCCAGACACTGGGCTCTCCGAATAATATGTCCAAAGCACGTGAAAGGAAGTGTCACCATCCTGGCCTCTGAGGAGCATTCTGACTCAACTTCCTCCGAGACTGATTTGTCGCCCCTGCTTACAGTCTGCGGTACTTTCCATAGATGCACCGATCCTTCTTCAGACTTCCTGAATCCATAGCCGACTTCCCTAGGCCTACAAGGCCACGAAGGTACCCTGGCTCGGCTCAAGCCCTCCAATCCTTGCTCTTCAACCCTCTTGTGCGGCAGATCTGCCACTGCTTAGCGGGCCCAACAGGTAGGGTGACAGGGACCCGGTATGGAGGTAACACAGCTTGATTGATGGTTCTGGCCCCAGTGGGGGTCCCTGTTGTTTGCTTGGCCAGATTCCTCCGAGTTCATCCTCATGGTACAAGGATACCCGGGGAAGGGCATCCAGAGGGCATACGAAAATGAGATGATTATACCTGTTGGGGCCTGTTAAGTTCAGCCGAAAAGGGAAGGGGGTCATTATTGCCTGGAAACCTAGCATTTGGGGGAAATCCCCAGCATGTAAGACAGCGCTGGGTCAGTGCCCCTGGTGTTTACCACCATGAGGAGTCTCACCTCGCATCACACAGGAAGAGGATGGGTCTTAGAGTAAACAGGAAGCCGTCTTTTTTTCCTCTCTGAATCACTCTTCCCAGTTGTTCGTTATGATTTGCTGGTACGTCCCAGGTCCCAGAAAATCTCCTGTCTCCTTGGGCCCTGGGAGGGGGTACAGTGGCTCTTTACGTAGCCCTTTTGCTGGGTTTTCACATGTCCTGGACCCCTCGTGGAGTTCCTGGATGGCACAAGAAGCTTGACCTCCACGACTGACCTAGAGGTTGGAGGATCAAAGCCACCTAGGGGTGCGGTGGAAAGAAGGCCTGTGATCCGTGCCTGTGAAGATGACAGCAGGAAAATCCATGTTGGCCCCATTTCGCTCTGCCCCATTGTTGGGGGGGGGGGTTCTCATGAGTGGAATTGCCTCCATGGTGATGGGGGTGGACTTCCGATGGAGTCATCCCTGAGAGGCGGGCAGTGCTTGTGCTCAGCTGTTAAGTGAAAGGTTGGTG
>NW_022111312.1:4745087-4750622 GCF_000313985.2 Echinops telfairi
GATGTTTTCGTGATGCACATTTTCTTTACATAAAACTCTCTTATACGTGAGTTGCTGTGGATTTGTTTCTCCAAAGTACCCAGACTAATACACCTCCTCATGCTGCAGCCCCCATCAGAAGTCATGTGCAGTCCACCCCAAAGGGCTTCTCCCATGGACACATGCATAGCCAGCTGCCCTCTAATGTCTGTCCATGTGCTGCAGAAGCCCCCCAGCCCCCCGCCCCAGGTGTGGTGAGCTGTTAAGTGCTGTGGCGCTGGCAGAACGGTTGGAGGTTCCGGACAATCAGCCCGACAATCAGCTTCAGAAAGGTCACATCATGACAACCCCGTGGAGCAGGGCTCCCCCTGACACACAAGGGGCCGTGGGGTGTGGGGGTCACCTGGCATGATCATTTTCTGTTTGGCTTGGCTTGTAGCTGTGTCCTGTTATGTTCCAATGGACATTAAATGTAATGACTGCGTGAGATTACTGTGGGGCAGGGACTGTTACCGAGTGAAGGATTTACCGAAAAGTCAGAAGGGAGCGTGTACCTGCTGCGTGTGGGAGTTCCCCACGAACGCCCTGTTGGAAGGGAAATGGAGGCATGGTTCTCCTTCACGGGGGGCTCCAAGATCCTTACACTCAGATTCGGATGAAACCAGTGGGAACCAGTGACCCTTGCATGGCCCCCTACATCCCCTGCCTGCCACCTCCTTGCCTGAAGTGTCCAAGCACGTCCGCTGGAACTGGACAAGCTGTCTCCTCCCTCCGGGGACACTCAGCCAGAGAGGGCTTCTTGGTCACTCTGTGGAAGGTTAATTGCCGGTCCCCTGACAGTAATTACACCCACGGCTGGAACACGAGAGAAGCGACAAGCTTCCGCAGCCAAGGGCAAGAGGGCAGAGGCTGGGATCCTGTGGTTGACCGCTCAGCGCCTGTGAGTGGCCAGAGAGAGGACTGGTCCGGCTGGCTGGAGTCTTCACCCCAGGAGAAGGCCAGGAAGACTTCCGGTGGGGGAGGTGGGTGACAGTCACCCGAGGTCTCAGGGTCATAGGGCACATGGTTGGACACAGATACATCTCCGGCCTGGGCACAACTTCACTCTTCTCACCCACTGAGAGGAAGCTGAGGACCGGGCCAGGCTCGCCCCTTCTCTGCCAGCTGCTGGAGAGGACTCCCATTAACACAAGTAATGGAAATAATAGTATTAATAGTTGTTGTTGCTAGGTGCTGTCAAGTCAGTGCTGATTCATGGCGACCCCAGATGGACAGCAGACTGAGACACGGCCCATCTTCATCATGGGTTTTATGTTTGAGCCCATTGTTGCAGCCACGGAGTCCCTCCGTCTGGTCCAGAGTCATCCTGTTGTTCGCTGCCCCTCTGCTTGCAGGATAGCTGGCTGAAAACAAAACCAGAGAGAAAAACAACCCTAGACTCACTCCGACTGAGTCGACTCTTACTCATGGCGACCCTGACCAGCATTTCTGAGGCTGTCAATCTTGGTGGGAACAGTCAAGCCCCCTTTCTTCCCTGGAGCCATTGATGGGCTTCAATCACTGAGCAGCCTGCGGTTAGCAGCCTGTGACATCATCTATTGTCAACTTGAGCAAAGGGGTGGAGTCTAGCCTGTCAATCAGCTCGAAGCTTGATGACCTCCTTGGGAGGCGATACAGAGATAAAGAGCTCCCTGGAGGCCAGACCCGCACCCTCTCTGCCGTCCTTTCCCGCAGTTGAGATCTCAGAGAGCTGGAGAAGACCCGGGGAGACCCGTGTCAGGTAGAGATGCTTCCACTGACACTGGATCCACAAGACCTTCAACCCACTGACCTGGGCTCTCCCGACAACAGGTCCAGAGCATGTGCCTTCAAGGACATTCTGGCTGTACTTCTTCCAAGACGGATTGGCGGGTTCTTTGGGCAGTCTGTGGGACTTTCAATGGTCTGCTCCAGAACTGTCGGTTCTTCTACGGTCTTCCTTACCCGGTGTCCAACTCTCACAAGCACTGAAACTACCACAGCTAGGGTCAGGCGCACCTTAGTGCTCAAAGTGACATCCTGGCTCTTCAACACTTCAAAGGTGTCTCGTGAACAGCGTCCTTTGACCTCTAGACTGCTGTCCAGGTAGAAGTCGCAGTCGGAGCGGTGTTGGTGGTAGTGCGACCGTGGTATGCCATCACATTGATCCCGACCCACAGAGACCCCCATAAGGCAGAGCCGAGCTAGCCCATGGGGTCTTCGTGGTTGCAATCTTCCCAGGAGCAGACCACAAGCCCAAGTCTTTTCTCTGCCGAGCTACTGGGTGGGTTTGAACTGCCATCCTTCTGGTTCACTGCTGGAAGCACTTCGCAGCCGTAATCCTAGTATTTCATGTTTACTGAGATCATCTTCAAAATACCCTTGGGGGTGGGGGGTGGTCATCTGTGTGGCATTACATAGAACCCAGGCTTGGTCATGAATTCGCACGTTTGGGGTGACAGCGTGTAAGACACCACACTGAGCCGCTTGCTGAGCAGTTCAGCATGTCAGGGAGGCCCCAGGTGGGAGGGCCCTTGTGGGAAACAGAAAAGTTATTCCCCAGGATGTCCCCCCATAACGTATGCCAAACCGAAGGTGCTGTTGGCAAACACATGGCCACTGGCTGTACACTTGGAGGTCAACTGCTTAAAGGTTATCTTCCCAAAGGTTGTCAGCCATCTAGAGCAATCAGACTCTATCGTCTGTCCCAACCTAAGTAGGACCCACTCTTTTCTGATAAGGATAATGGATTGGTCCCCTGATGGAGAGCCTAAAGATGCCTAAGGTGAAGCCAACTCAGAGATGACCAAGGTTAGGCTGCCATCGTGACTCTAGAGCCCACCTATCTTGTTACCTGTGTGTCTTCCTGCCTGTTGTACAACCCCTTCCTGTTATGCATGTGGTTACCTGTAAATAGGGGGACTGCCCCTAGAGTATATAAGCCTTGGCTGGAAATTTATTCGCTCTCTCTGTGTGGATCTGGCTCCTGAAGCCATGATGGTCCCGGAGGTGAGCACTTGCATGTTTTATCTTATCTCTTTCATTTTACCCCTCAGACCCTGCTTTAGATGTCACCAGCCAGCACAGAGCAGTGAGTGCCTGGGGACCGTGTTGTGGCTTGAATTGTGTCCCCCTTGCACCCCCCACCTCACACCCCAACCCCCCCACACACATATTGTGATTTCTAACCCCTTTACCTGAGGAGTCCTGGTGGCAGAGAGGGCTACCTACTGAGCTGCTAATCACAAGGTCAGCAGTTCAAACCCTCCAATCGCTCCACAGTAGAAAGAGGAGGCTTTCTACTCCCGTGAAGAATTACAGCCTTGGGGACCCACAGGGGAAGCTCTAGACTGCCCTACAAGTGCTCTGTGGTGAGAATGACCTGCTGGTAGCCAATTTGGTTCCATTTGGACCCCTGTGGCTCAGGGGGGGCACCGTGCACTTGCGATGGGTGATTCCTATGTCTAGTCCTCCTTCTTCCAAGTCTGTTCCTAGACTGATGCTCTGCCAAAACCTATCCTCCTTGAATGACCTCCCGCTTCACAGGGGGGCTCAAACCACCACAGAAGGACCAGCCAACAGACCCAGACCCAGACTAACACAGAAAACAAGGGGAGCTGGTGGGCTGCTAACAAAGAACCCCTTTTTCTAAAGTGGATCACCACCACAGGAATGGTGCTGTGAGGTGCCGTCGAGCTGGTTCCAACCATAGCAACCTCGTGTAGAACAGAACAAAACACTGCCGGTCCCATCCTCACCATAGGTCCTATCCCTGAGCCCCTGTGACAGTTGCCAATGTGTCAATCCATCTAGGTTACTCTGGGTTGACTAGAGAAACAAATTCATAGACACTCATAGGTGGATAGGAAAGAGCTTTATATACAAGAGCAATTGCATGTTGAGAAAACATTCCAGCCCAGCCCAATCAAGTCTGTAAGTCCAATGCTAGTCCATAAATTCCTCTTTAGACTCATGTAACACATGCAACGATACCAAATGCAGGAAGATCACAGGCCAGTGGGTTGAAGGTCTTGTGGATCCAGTGTCAGTGGAAGCATCTCTACCTGACACGGGTCTCCCTGGGTCTTCTCCAGCTCCCTGAGGGTCTCAACTGCGGGAAAGGACGGCAGAGAGGGTGCGGGTCTGGCCTCCAAGGAGCTATTTCTCTCTGTATCACCTCCCAAGGAGGTCATCAAGCTTCGAGCTGATTGACAGGCTAGACTCCACCCCTTTGTTCAAGTTGACAATAGATGATGTCATGGGATGCTAACCGCAGGCTGCTCAGTGATTGAAGCCCATCAGTGGCTCCAGGGAAGAAAGGGGGCTTGTCTGCTCCCACCAAGATTGACAGCCTCAGAAACCCTGGTCAGGGTCGCCATGAGTAAGAAGCAACTCAGTCGGAGTGAGTCTAGGGTTGTTTTTCTCTATGGTTTTGTTTTCAGCCAGCCATCCTGCAAGCAGAGGAGCCCTGGTGGCATCGTGGTTATTCCTTGGGCTGTGATCCACAAGGTCAGGAGGTTGAAGCCACTAGTCGCCCCTTGGGACAAAGACAAGGCTTTCTACTGTAAAAGGCAATCTTGTAAACTCACAGGGGCAGTTCTACCCCGTCTTATAGGGTCACTATGTGTTGGCATTGACTCGGTGACTGTGAATTTGAGGGTGTGGGGAGGAGGGGGTGTTCTTCAGGCAAACTCACCAGGGTGCCCAGGATGTCCTTGGCAGTGTTGTGTATAAGCAACCACAGAATGGAAACAACTTCTCCATCCATCCATGGACACGGTCAATACATCTTGTCCCAGCGCTCAGCAAGGGTTTAGACGCGCCATAAAGGAAATGTTTCCGCCAGGTTATGACTATGCATGTCCACGGTGTTGTGATTACCATCGGAAACGTGAGTCGTAAGGAAAGAAAATGAGCATAATCTAACGTGTTCTTGAAGAAGGGGGACATCTGGAAGATTGGAAAAGGGAGGGATGAGACTGTCTGCCAGAGTCACGTGCTTAGCAGGTCGTGCCTGGGACTTGCAGCTGCCATCACCTCTTTGTTGAGCACCTACTACATACCAAGAGATTTTCCTATAGATTGTTGGCTGCTTTCCCAGCTTCTCCACAAAGCAGCTACTATTGATTTCTGTCTTCTAGGTTAGAAATAATAATAAAAATAGTATGTAAGGCTCAGAGAGTGTGGTAGTTACATCATCTGTCGTCAATTTGAAAGGATTAAGAGTGAATGGGGTGGAGTCTAACCTGTCAATCAGGTGGCAGCTTGATGACCTCATTTGGAGGCACTAAGGAAATAAATAGCTCTTTTGAGGTGGGACACAAGCTCACTCCCTGGGAGACATTGCAGCCGGCAAGACACATGGAACTACCCTAGTGCCCTGAGCTGGAGGAGCCATGTGGAGACTCCTGTCAGCGTTGAGATGCTTACAACGCCACTGGATCCACAAGACTTCCCACCCACTGGCCTGTGATCTTTATAGACTGGTATCAGACATGTGGGCTCATATTGGACTTATGGACTTGATCTGAACTTTCT
>NW_022111312.1:4751280-4753000 GCF_000313985.2 Echinops telfairi
GCTTCCAACACTCTGGCACCTCCATCAAAAGGTGGGCCCGCCTCCTTTTCCTGGAGTGTAAAGGGTTCCGTGAATGACCCGGGACAGGCGTGATGCTCATGGCCTGGTTTCTGGCTGGACCATAAATGTTGCTATGGCTAACACTGGCTTCGGACACTCGGGAACCCAGTGCCATGGTGTGAGGACGCCCACACGGGATGTGAGGCTGGGCCTTAGAGAAGAGCCAGACTGAAGCCCCAAGCGCCAGGCTGGTGAGTGAGCTCAACCTGAAACCTTCCATCCAGCCCAGCCAATGCTGAGGGGACCAGAGAGCTGCAGGTCGCACCAAACCTTGCCCAGTGTGGCCCCTATCTGGGCAAAGCCACTGTTACTCTGTTACACCCCTAGGTCTTATAGTGGTGGCCTGTCACACAGCTACAGGTAGCTAAGCCACTAGGTGGGTGCACATTCGCTGCCGTCGAGCTGAGGCCGACTCATAGCGACCCTATAGGACAGGGTAGAACTGGCCCCTGTGGGTTTCTGAGTCTGTGACTGCTTGGGAATCAAAAGCCTCACCCTTCTCCCGCAGAGCAGTTGGTGGTTTTGAACTGCTGGCCTTGCAGCTACCAGCCCAATGCAGAGTCACTATGCCCCCAGGACTCAAAGAAAGACGCCAGGGCTCTCTTTAAAGAGTCCGAGCACTGGGCAAAGATATTTACTCATTGAACCTTGATACAGCAGCCACGGTCAGTAAGTACACCCCATTGAGATGGGTGGGTGCGGGGACGTAGGACTTGAATCGTTAAGAGGACTAGGCCCCATAGCTGTGAAGCGGAGCAGCCCAGATGCCTGCCATGTCCGACTGCAGGGCACACGGGCTTCCGATGGGCTGTCTGCCCCGGGGGGAGATGGGGAGGAACCCAAATTCCCCATCCCCAGCAGAGCGGTGGCGCCCAAAGGTGAGTCCCCGACACAGGGGAAGGGGAGGGGACTCAGACACCCCCTGGGACTAAGACTTGCTTTCCCAGATGCACATCCAGCAGGGCACATCCTGCCTCGTCCTTCCACAGTGGGACTCGCTCCCGGCTCCCCTCTCGCCGCTCTATTCCTCCGAGAGGCCCGGGACGGTGGGAATGGGATGAGCTGAGTGTGGGAAGATGTGTGCTTGGAGGTCTAAGGCTGTATGGGAATTCCTTCCTCTCATGGGACACACCGAGGCCCAAGCCGAGTCCCCAAGAGGCACGTCGATGAACCTAGATGGAAGGCCTGTGGTGGGAAAACCACCCAGCTGGGGCCTTCCCGCCAGCCCACGCCCCTCCGCTGACCCTTGGCCACAGCCCCGCACGTCACCCAGAAACAGCCTCGCCGGAAGCATTGTTCCGTCACGCGCCAGCCTCTGCCAAGGGCCTAGCGTGTCCCACCCACCGTTGGGGCTCACCACCACCACCACCCCACGGTCTGTGTGACTTGTGTCCATTTTGTGGGGGACTGGATCCAGAGGGAAGAGCTAGGAAGCTGGAGAGGCAGGATCTGAACCCGGGTCTGTCTGGGTCGGAAGGTGTCCCCCATTGCAACTGTGAGACGGACTCCTTGCCAATAGGGTGGGAGGAGTTACAGGAAGCAGAGCAGGTAAGACAGCCAAGCCAGGTGCGTCTGACTTGACAAAGGGGTGGAACAGAGCACGCGCGCTGGAGCTGCTGTAAAATGCATCCGCGGTCAAGTGGCTTCCAAACGTTCCTTC
>NW_022111312.1:4754264-4755898 GCF_000313985.2 Echinops telfairi
TGGCCAGCAGGGGTGGCAGGACTCGTCGCTCATCGCTCACCCGTGGCCAAGATCACCTGTGGCCTCCGGAGGCTGACCAGCCTTTCCCCTGCGTGCTTTGATCGCGGATGAAACGGCAGGTGCCCCTGGGTTCTGTCCCTAGCTCTGCATTTTGGATAAAGCGCCAGACTCCTGGGCTGAGACAGAACTGGCTGTGTGGCCTTCAATGCGTCATGAACCACTCTACGTCCCTGAAACGTGGGTGATAACAGTACCTGCTGCCTGCATGGTCTTGTAGTGAAAACTACATGGGAAGTGGGTAAAGTCGGGCACCTCGGGCAAAGAGTGAGCGTCCCGCAAACAACAGGCTGTCTCAAAAAACCATGCAGCCCACAGGGAAATGTTCCATCAGCAAGTGTCCACGCTTCAAGGGCAAGGGTTTAGACTGAGCCACGTACTGGGAGATGTCAGCCGAGGCCCGTGCACAGGGTGTCCACCTGGGTGTTGTATAGAATGCTGAGAGAGTCGCAATGATTAAATCCAACCACAGGGGGCGGATTCAATAAGTGAGCCATTGGAGACCACAGCCTCTCCACAGAGGAATGGCGAGGCTTGCTGCTCCCAGGCAAGTTTACAGCAGTGGTTCTCAATCTGTGGGTCAAGACCCCATTGGGGATCAAACGACCCCTTCACAGAGGTGGCCCAATTCATCACAGTAGCAAAATGATAGTGATGAAGTAGCAACAAAAATAATTCTGTGGTTGGGGGGGGGTCACCACCACAGGAGGGGTGTCACCACCACTGGGTTAAAGGGTTGCGGCATTAGGAAGGTTGAGAACCACTGGTTTACAGCGTCAAACAAACGGAAAGAAAGTTTATAGTGTCAAAGTGAAACTGGCTTAAATTCTTTTGTGGCTGAGAAGTTAGTGTCAAATAAAATTTCTAAAGAATGTTCATAATTTTAAAAACGTTTTAAAACAGACGATTCGTAATATATAAGAATAACAAGGGTTCCTGCAGGGAAGGTGGGGGGGGAGGCAGCTGACATTAAAGAGTTCAAGAAGAAAGAAAATGCTTTGAAACTGATGGCAGAAGCATTGGCACCACAATTCTACTTGTACACAATTATACAATTCTACAATTCTACTTGTGGGGAACAAAAAACTATTCGAATTATGGAATGCTATGACATCTGTAAGAGCTCCCAATAAAACGATGGATTGTTTTAAAGTAAATTTTTAAAATAATTAAAAATAAAATAAAGAGTTCCAGTCTCGGAAACCCTTTGGGGGTCGGGGTGTCCTACTCTAGACGGTTGGTAGGAGTCGGATGCGACCCAAATGGTTTTGGTTTCTGAATGTTGGCACATCGCGTCACTTTGCCAAGAGGGGGGTCCTGTCATCAGACGTCAACTGTGTGTGACATGCACACACACGTGGTAGGGCATTTTTCTGAAGGCTCCTATGGGAGTACGTAGCAGACTCCACCCATGCCTTAGACATCAGTTCCTCAGCAGGCATGCGCTGAGAGTACAGAATCCCCCCTTACATCCCCACAATGAACCAGTTCCTTTATCTGACCCCCTGATTTCAACAACGGCCCAACGGCAGCTATACACACCACAGAGAGAGGGCCTGGGCCATGTAAACAATCAC
>NW_022111312.1:4760239-4761898 GCF_000313985.2 Echinops telfairi
TTCTTGCATTGAGGGAATACTTGAGTGGAGGCCCAATGCCTATTTGTTACCTTAATACTAAACCTATAAATATATGCACATAGATCTATTTCCAAAATATTTATTTCTAATGACAAATAAATGATATTTTGTCTTGAAGCATGGTGTAGCATGGGTAATGGTCTTTATGGGTAACGGTCTTCACACCAGGTACTCATACGTGGGCGTATCTGCTTGTGGGCCGACCTGCCTGGAGACGGATAGAGGAGCGGTGTCTCGGTTCCTAACACCATCAGAAATATGTGTTTTTGGATGGCCTCAGGTGACCCACAGGTTGAGAACCACTGTTCTAAGGTCAAACAAACAGATATACAACGCAGGATGAGAAACATAGGGGGGAAAAATTTAAGGTGACTTTAAGATCTTTCTCTTATTAAAACCAAACCAAACCATCTTTGGGTGGCCTGCTGATAAAAGTAACTCTTGCACCATGCACAGTGTCTTGGTGGCATTGTGGTTGTATGTGGGGCTGCTAGCCACTAGGCCAGTGGTCCCAAACCAGCAGCCGCTCCTCGGAAGAGAGAGGAGACTGCTCCGGCAAAGAGCTCCAGCCTTGGGAACCCCAGCATGCAGTTCTATCCGGTCCCATGTGGTCGCTAGGAGTCGCACACACAAACTACCCCTGTTATTGGAGTTCTTAACTTTGTTCTTTTTTCTAAGAAGGATAAAGAAAAGCAATCCTTCTGTGGTCTGGAGCTCCTGGCTTACTCGTTCATGGGTGGTTTTGGCAAATGTAGGAAAGGCGGTGCAGCGGCCTGCTATTGGGTACACACCTGGGGGACACTGCCAGGTGTACATCTGGGGGGCACGACCAATAGGCATCTGCATTTGTAAACTACTTCTGGATGGTTCTGAAGGACCCCTGGTGACTTTGTGGGTTACATGTAGGTTTGCTAACCCAAAGGTCAGAGGTTCTAACCTACCAGCCTCTCCTTAAGAGAAAGATGAGGTTTTGTGCTCCTGTAGGGAGTTACCATCTCAGAAACCCACAGGGGCGGTCCTATCCTGTCCCGGGGGTCACTCTGGGCTGGGATCAGCTCCATGACAGTGGGTTTGGGGTCTGAGATAGCTCTGAGTTTGGATGCATCTAATGTAAGCCAGGCTTGACTGCAGGTGAGCCATCCAGATGCTGACGCCCAGGCCCTCCCAGAGGATCGGTCAATACACAGGAGCTGGTCAGAAGCCAGTCCCTGAACTCCTGTCCTCCCCGCACAGCTTGAGACCAGTTTACTTCAGAACCAGCAGAGGGTGACCAGGTCCTTCCAGAAAGTCCTGGTTTCCAGCATCGGATTTTTAAATACAAGGCAGGGGTCGGGGGTGTTGGGAGGCTGGACTGAGGAATCCAGCCAGGTGTGGAAAGGTCTGGGTTTACATCCTGGGCTCCACCACTCAGGTGACCGACGTGAACCTCTGTGAACCTCGGTGTCTTCTTCTATTCCCAAAGGGCTATGATGACCTCTCAGCAGTTGTGTAAGAGGGAGCCAGAGCCGCGGTTCTCAACCTGTGGATCGCGACCCCTTTGGGGGTCGAACGACCCTTTCTCAGGGGCCACCTAAGAGAAGGTGACCAGACGTCCCGCTTTGGGCAGGACTATTCCGATTTTTAACAATTTTTCCCCAC
>NW_022111312.1:4762093-4764273 GCF_000313985.2 Echinops telfairi
GCCACTCCTCTATCTCAACCTTCACACTGACATTGACTTTTTACACGTACTGTCACAAAATGTAGCAATGTAGGTTAGTGTTGTTCTTTTAAGACTGTTACCCATGCTACACCATGCTTCAGGACAAAATTTCATTGATTTGTCATTAAAAACAAATATTTCACAATAGAGAATGACGTATTGTTTTTGTGATGAATCACTGTGCTTTCATGATGTGTAACAATGAAAAGACATCCGGCACATCAGAGATTTACGTGACCACTCATCACAGTAGCGAAATGGCAGTGGTGAAGCAGCCACGAAAATAATGTTATGGTTGGGGGATCACCACCCCATGAGGAGCTGTCTGAAAGGGTCGAGGCAGGAGGAAGGTTAAGGACCCCCTGAGCCATTGGGCATCCTCGAACTTTGTCCTGAAACCTGCATCTACCTGCCTTCTGGGCAGGCCATCCGGGCCAAAGGTTATCGTGATCAAACCAGGAATGCTGGGCACACCCAAATAAAGCCTGCCTGGGCGTGCCCCCACCCCCACATCCCCCCTCCTGCTTGAGTGTGCAAAGTTGCTGGCTGGGTGTTATCTGGGCTAAGTCTGGCTTATCGGCAGGGCTCTCTGTCTGCATATGCGCACACGGAGGGTGGGGGGGCCCAACTGTCAGCCTGGACAGGTGCATCCTGAGGGAAACCTGATGGAGATGCAGACATCTGGAAGCAGATACTGGCTGAGATAGATGGCCTAACTGCAAGTGAAAATGATGAACAAATAAAGGTTAGAATGGCCCGAGGTTCTATTTGCTATCTATGGACTGCCCTGAAACATCAATAAGCCTCACACACTTTTAATTTAAGTCCAAAGGAAAGGCAGGGGCCCACCTGGAACCTTCCAGCGTTCTGAAACCCCAAATGCCATCAATCATTTCTGACTCACAGCAAGCGACCCGATAGGGCAGGTTAGAACTGCCCCTGCGTGTTTCAGAGATAGAACCTCTTTCCTGGAACATCAAGCCCCTCACCTTCCACCCTGCTCGGTACCCTAAGCAAGGGGTGTCCCTCTGGACGGACGCTCCTGGATGAAACAGCTCCAGGCTGGGCCGCAGGGAAGCCAGGCCTTCTGCGGTCGCCATCTGGTGGCCATATTTGTAATTTACTTTGGTGGTGTGTGTGTGTGTGTGTGTGTGTGTGTGTGTGTAAGTATGTGAGCAGCAGGACATTTGTCATCTCAACGTTCTTCCCCCGTACAAGCCGGTGACCATAAGGAGCCCTGGCCACGCTGTGCAAGGATCCCTTGTGGCGCAGCGGTGAAGCACTCACTCGGCTGCTAGCTGAAAGGAGGTTTGGCGGCTGGAACCCAAGCCAGAATCTCCAAGGGCCCAAACCTGCCTATCTACACCAGGGGTACCAACGAGGGCCTAAAAAGACCCTCCGGGGTGGCTCTGTCCCGTGGGGTGGAAATACTCTCCACGGCAGACAGCCCCAACATGTTGTTTGGAATGGAAAAAATGCCCAGACTCGCTGCCGCGGGGTCGATTCCAACCCATAGCAACACCCCCGTGTCTGACGGTCCCGCACCAATGAACTCCCTGCCGTCAAGTTGACGCGCGCTCGTTGAGAACCTCAAGGGCCGGGTGAAAATGCCCCTGTGAGTTTCCCAGACGGCAACTCTTTACAGGAGTAGAAAGCCCGGTCTCTCTCCCACGGAGCAGCGGCTGGTTTCCAACTGCTGACCTTAAGGTTAGCAGCCCAATGTGTAACCACGACGCCACCAGGGCTCCGATGCTATCAAGACTCTGTTCTATCAGTTGAACCTTCTATCGCGTCACCTTTCTTTGGAATGGGTACAAATGTGGATCTCTTCCACTCAGTGGGCCAAGTAGTTGGCTTCCGAATTCCCTGGCACAGACTGGCGAGCGCTTCCAGTGTCTCCTCAGCTTGATGAAACACTTCGTTTGGTCGTCCATCGATTCCTGGAGCCTTGTTTGTGGCTAATGCTTTCAGGGAAGCTTGACCGTCTTCCTTCAGCCCCATTGGTTCTCGCTCCTGGAATGGTGGGATGCAGACCAGCTCTCTGTGGTGCAGGGACTGTGTATTTTGTCCATCTCTTTGGATGCTCCCTGCATCCGTCGATATTTTGCCCTTAGACTCTTTCAAGATTGCCACTCCAGACTTGGATTTGTGTTTTTTTT
>NW_022111312.1:4764947-4765804 GCF_000313985.2 Echinops telfairi
TGTCAGAGCAGGCTTCTCTGGGGCAGGAGGCCCATCTTGGAGACAAAGATTCCAGCTGAGGTCATTGAGCTGTCAAGGCGGGAGGGTGGTCTTGACCTTGGGAGGTGGTCCTGGAGAAGTAAAGCCAGCATGCCCCTCTGGTCCCAAGCAAAGAGATGGAATCAGTTTGTCAAAGGCCAGCTCCTCTGTGTTGAGAGTCTGCCCTGAGGGGTTGGTGGGGTGGTGGGAAAGTGGACTCTGGCCAGGTGGAGAGCCCGAAGTTCACAAATGACTATGCACTGGTTTCTTGGTGTCCTGCCTCAAGAGCTGTGTGACCCAGGAGCAGTCACCTAAGAGCTCGGAGCCTCACCCCGTTGTCCGCATGGATCGAGTGTCGGTGGTGGGTGCCACCCAGTTCGTCCTCATCCCTGAGGACCGAGGAGAACTGTCCTTGTGGTTTCTCCTTCAGAGTCCTGGGGGGGGGGGGGGGGGTCAGCCTGATGGTCTTTCAGTTAGCTGTGGAACACTTCACCCTGCATGCACCACCACCACCCAAAACCCCCCTGCAATGGAGTCCATTCTGACTCACATGGACCCTACAGGACAGGGTAGACCTGCCCCTGTGGCTTTCTGAAGCTAACCATCTTTATGGGAGGAGAAAACAAAAAACCAAAACTCCATCTGTCTCCTTCAGATCGGCTGGTGTGTTTGATCTGCCGGTCTAGCAACCCAATGGATGCCACTAGGCCACCAGGGATGCTTTAGATATAAGATTGGGGTTTCCATAGCAACACCTACCTCAGGGAAGGAGGGGGAAAGGAGGAGCTGATACTAAGGGATCAATAGAAAGTAAATGTTTAGTAAATAATGATGCCAGG
>NW_022111312.1:4768352-4773169 GCF_000313985.2 Echinops telfairi
ATCTCCGTGGGAGCAAGTATCGTGGGGCCATGTCATAAAGACTAATTATCCTTAGAGCGGGGCCAGAAGTAAGTGCGCGCTTAAAACCCATGTGTGTATCTACGCTTCGCTTCTGAGACATCCTTATCTTTTGCGGATAGAGAACATTAAAAGTCATCCCCCTGGGGCATAGGGTGATTCCAGTGACCTGTCATTAATCTAGCCAATGGTAGAGCATTGAAAACAGTTGAGAAAAATGAAATGATACCGTGGACAGCCCGGCGTTTCAGACCGAGACACATGCCTTGCTGACCTGGACACCTTAAGAGCCTCAGTGACTGGACACTGGACACTGGACACGAACAGTGGGGGTGGGTGACAGGGCAAAACATTCAGTGACACTCATTCACCGAGGCAGAACCACGCCGGCCAGACAAATACATGTCATAGGAAAGCAAAGAGAGTCTTAAACAGTGAATGCATCTTAGTCCTGGGCCACCGTTCGTTGGGTACCCTCAAAGCAAGAGAGCCAACCAGCCAAGGGAGGCGTCCACTCAGTCCACGTGGAAGAAGGACACCAGCCTGCGTGATCCAAGGACTGTAAATCCTCTAATCCAAATCTGAAGGAGGGAACAGTATCAGAGCTTACATTGTGAACACCTGGTTTGGAGATGGTTGTGGGTGACAGTGGAAGCCCCACATCCATTTGCAGGGTCCCCACATGGATTGAGCCTCTGAGGAATCCCCTCTGACCACAGTCCCGGGATGGGAGTAACCTTGCTATCAGACAGACATTGTCATGTCGGTGATTGGCTGATGCCGGTAGGCTCAAATGCAACAGCTATCGTTTGATCTCCCTTTTGACCCATTTCAGAGTTATTTCCGCTTTTATTGGGGGCTGTTACATCTCTTATCACAAGCCATACCTTCATCCATTGTGTCAAGCACATCTGTACAGAGGTTGCCATCATCCGTTTCAAAGCATTTTCCTTCTACTTGAGCCCTGGATATCAGCTCCTCATTTTCTCCCTCCCTTCCTCGCCCCCGCTCCCTCATGAACCCTTGATGTGTTTTGTACGATTTTCTGTCCCTGAAGTCCAGGATGGGCAGATCTACAGGGACCATAGGCACCTGGAGTGATCATCACCTAAAGGCATGGCAGGGGAGGGTGGGGGCTCACAGCAAGGCGGACGGGAAGAAAATGTGCTGAGCTTGATAGTGGTGATGATGATCACCACGCTTGTTGATAGTGGTGATGAAGAAAACCGCGGGATGTATGAAGTAGGTGACAATAAGACTGTTGTTTTTTAATATGTCTAATGGTGCGCCCAAGGCAACCGCCCTCCACAGCTCAGTTCGCTGAAGGGCGTAAAAGCTGCATTTATTGTGACGGCGAAGCGAAGCGCATGTACAAGATGTGAGTTAAAGGCCGCAAGACTAGAACGCTTCCAAAAAATAAGAGCCTTGGCCCAGAATTCTGAGAAAAGTTGGAACTGGGTCAGAGGCAAGGGAGAGATCTCTGTGGGAGATTTGCATGGGTTCCACCTCCCCACCCACCCCCACCTCCTAGGCCCTTTATCTCCTAAAGGCCATTTCTTCCCCCATTCTTCCCAGATAACCCCACCTGCAGGGCCGGAGCCGGAATCCATGCCTCAAGTCTCCAGATCCTGAGCTGGATTGAGATCGCTGGAGACAAGAAGGAAGACTAGATAAACACATGTTTGTTTTGTCCTCTTTTGAAAATTCCTGAAGGTACACGAGAAGAAATAAGCAGATCTTGGGGGTTGGGGCAGGGGCGGGGGGTGGTGGCAGACAGAAGAGGCTGTGACCTGCCAGCAGGCTTCCGTGTTTTGTTTTTGTAAAGACTCAGTCCAGTCCTCTCCAGGCTGCCTGACGAGCCATTCCACCCTTGTTTTCCGAGAGAGGTGGATGCGCTTCTTTGTCCGGGTGCCCTGGCCCAGCGGCCATCCCGAGACCCAGTGGCGTCTGTCTGTCCTCACAGAAGGAAGCCCTCCTCAGCCCCTAATTAAGCCCATCCCAGAAGCCTTTGCTTCCTCTCTTCCAGTTGGGAAAAGGGAAGGCCAGGGATGGGGGGAGAAAGCCCCTGGGGTGGGGGTGGGGGTGGGGGTGTTCTATAGCCCTCAGAGCCAGCCTGAGTGTGACCGTAGCAAGGTAAGGTTTGGCGAAACATCTCATAAACCTCCCAACGTGCTTGTCTGGCCTCCTGGCCTTCCGTATTCTGGAATGTTCCCCCCAGGGGATGCCTGACTTGGACATGCAGAGGTGAAGGAGCAAACTTTCCAGAGCAGAAATTGCCCTGGGGAGACTTATTTATAGCAGAGAGACAATGGGGGGTAGGGGAGGGGGCTTCATCGAAAAGGCCAGATGTGACCAGATTTTGGAGAATTAAAATGGGGGGGAGGGGAGGGCCTGAGACACGGGAAACATGCAATGTCCTTAATATCTGCTGACTCGCCGCCAGCGAGTGCATGCTGACGCATAGCAGCCCGCAGATCCTGGGGCGGACGGCCCCTGGGGGTTCCCGACTGTAAATCTTCATGGGGAACAGACGGCCTCAGCTTTCTCCCTCGGAGCTGCGGGCCTGCGGCCCGTGCACAGGCCCCTCCATGTCCAGAGCTCCTAAAACGTGATTAAGGAGGGAGAGTGCGGTTATAGACCCACAGTCTCTTCATTTAGTCCGGATAAGCCACGCCAGGGGGTGCCGAGCACGCGTGTTGACGCCTGGTTTTCCGTCCGTTGGTCGGTTATTTTCAGATTTGACTGGATATCCATGAATCCTCATTGAGTGACAGCAGCCGCAAAGTGCTCTCTCTCCGGAGCTCAGGGCTGTCCAGTAACCAGGAGAAGTGCTCCCTACAGTTTCCCGACATTGTGAATCTTTTCAGCAGCGGAAAGCCTCCTCTTTGTCCTGAGGAGCGGGGAGCGGGTTCGAATCTCCAACTTCATGACGCTGAGTTTGCTCGGAACTCTTTGCCCCGTCGGCCTGCTTCTTGTAGGTTTCCCTCAAATGTCACCCTTTCAAGTCCCTTCCCGGCAGCTCTGGCTAAGTCAGGAGGCCTGGGTACTGTATCGAGGGACTCCCGGTGTCTTGGTTACGCATTGGGCTGCTAAGTGCAAGGTCAGCCGTTCGAAACCACCAGCGGCTTCCCCGGAGACGAAGGAGGCTTTCTACTCCCGTCAGGAGTTGTAGTCTCAGAAACCACAGGGGCAGTTCTACCCTGTCCTATGGGGTCGCCGTGAGTGAGCATCAACTCAATCGGGGCGAGCAAACCCCAGTATCAGTCTGCTTCTGTTCTTCCTCACAGCGCTGACCACCCTGTATGACAGATACCTTGTATTTCTCCTGCCTCCTCTGGCCCCACTCAAGATGCCCTTGACCGCCCTGCTCACACTCGCAAGCCTGCGTGATGGGGAAGGTGTTAAAGAACAGTTTCTTCCATCGTACAGATTGAGTGAGTGGATAATGACGTTAGTCAGCGGATGAGTGTGCACCTGGGTGGGTCGATGAATGAATAAGTGAGCAAATGAAGGAGGGTGGGAGGGAATGAGTCAGCAAAAGGCTTCGTGAATGAGAGCCTGATGAATAAGGAATGAGTGAATGGGACTTGACTTTAGGGGAGGGCTCTTGCTTTGTACAGGACTCAGTTGTGGGTGGGGGTCTCCCCCAAACACAGCCTTTGTTAGCCAGTGAAGGTTAGAAGCAGCCCACCCCACTGCCAATGAGTCCATTCCGACCCACCACCACTGTGAATGCTTTTGACTGCATGCAGCCTCAGCTTGCTCCCTGCGAGCAGCTGGTGAGATTGAACCGCCGACCTTGAAGTTAGCAGTCCCTCCAGCGTTTACTGCACAGTGCCACCAGAGCTCCTGAGGTTTAGGCGAGGAGAGACGAGCCGGCTTCCCATGCTCCTCGTTCTGCGGCTGACCGGAGCTCCGAATCTATGCATTGCCAACCGAGGGGACTGTTCCCGGGGAATAACTCTTCCCATGTCCCCTGTTCCCGGGAGCATCTGGCCTATACAATTTCCTTTTGTCTTCTCAGTAACTGTGTGGGATCGGAATGGATTTTTCACCCTGTTCTAACTGATGGGGGAGCTGAGGCTCCACCAGGTGCTGGGCCTTGTCCCAGTCCCCAAGACGGAGCTCCGCGCATGTGGAGGACACAAGGCAGGGGGGAAACATCGCATCTGCTTCCTGCGGCAGAAGTGTCTCTTTCTCTGCCTTGGGGGGAGGGGACTGGGGGCACGTGGGGCTGGGGGCAAGGGCCATGAGGAACCCAGACAGAGCCTCAGAGAAAGAGCCACAGAACTTCCCCGGGGGTGGGGGGTGGGGGGGTGTCACCAGAAAAACCTCAAAGCCAAAGGCCACTGCCGTAGAGCCAGTCCCGAAACACAGCCACCCTGGAGCACCGCCGCTGTCGGTGTCGGGGCTGACCTGTGTATAAGGAGGTAGACAGCCTCGTCTTCCTCCGGAGGGCCAAGTTGGAGATTGGAACTGTGAGCAGGCCAACGCATCACCCACGGTGTCACCAGGGCTCCTTGGGGGATCGCCGCATCTGTTAAATGCTCAGTACCGATTTGCTCCAGTGGATGACCAGAATGCGTGGTCAGAAGCATGCGCTCCGTCAGTAGACCTGACGTCAAGCCACGCCTCGCCCACTGCCCCATAGAGTGATCGTTGGCAAAGGACTTTAATGTGTCTGAGCCTCAGTTTCCCCATCGGATCCATGGACATTTTTAGAAAAGGTCATTGGGATCATCAGGAGTCCCTCGGGTGTGCAACCAGCTAAGCCACTCGGCTGCTAGCAGAGAGATTGG
>NW_022111312.1:4773655-4787771 GCF_000313985.2 Echinops telfairi
GCTTCTAGCGTCCTCCTTCCACTCACCAGCAATTACCCTGTGTGCCACAGATGGGTACACTGCCCAGTCCCGTTCCAGCCCCCAAGAATGGCTGCATTGGAGCCCCTGTGCCACACTCCACCTCCTGGAGAGGCTTCCTCGTGTCCATTGACCCCCCCACGTTCCCAAGCACGATGCTCCTCCTCCTCCTCCTCCTCCTTCTTGGTCCCTCCTGATGACGTAGCTGAAGTACACAAAATGAAGTCTCCCTAGGCTTGCTTCTAAGGAGCATTCTGGCTGGATGTCTTCCAAGAATATCGGCTTGTTCTCCTCACAGAGATCATAAGGCAAATGCTTCCATCCTCCCTTCTGCCCCTTCAGTCATGGTCCAGCTTTCACATGCACGGGAGGCCCTTCAAGATGCCCTGGCTGGGGCCAGGCGCACCTCAGCCTCAAAGTGGCATCTTGGTTTTTGAATGCTTTAAAGAGAGGTCTTGTGCATCAGGTGGGACCACAGCCCTTCCATGTTTGATTTTTGCGCTGATGCTTCCATGGGCATGGATTGGGCCTCTAAATAAAAGATCTTTGGCAGCATCTTTTCTCTGTGCATCATGATGCTGCATATTGGACTAGTTGTGGGGATTTCAGGTTATTTTTAGGTTGAGGTTGAGCCCTGCTGGTGTCGTGGTTACTCAAGGTCGGCAGTTCAAAACCACTCGCAGCAACTCCGGAGAAAGACTGGGCTTTCCACTCTCGTAAACATTTACAGTCTTGGACACATACAGGAGGTCGCCATGAGTCAGCCCTGACTTGATGGCAGGGAGTTTGGGGGGTTTTGGGGGGTTTTGATGCTGAGATCTGATCCATCTCGGAGGCTGTCTGAAGTCTTTGCGTCACTCGGTGCTGCACCTTCTTCTCCGTTTTATCAAACAAGGTTGTGTCCGCTGCGTATCTCGGGTGATTAATGAATTGTCCTCCAATCCTGATGCTTCACAGAGCCCCATTCCTTGGATTATTTGTCCGGGAGATTGAAAAAAGGACGTGGCAAGCACACAAGCCGGTTGCACACCTTCTAAGTTATACATGATGTGTTAGTCTGGGCACATTAGAGAAACAAATCCACAGAAACTCATATGTATAAGGGAGGGTTTTATATAAAAGGTAAGTGCACATCAAGAAACCATCCCAACCCAGTGCTGCCCAACCCCGTGCTGCCCAACCCCACAAGTCCAACATTAACCCATATGTCCAACACCAATCCACAAGTCCTCCTCCATCTCACAAAACACCTGCAATGACGCCGACTGCTGGAGGAAAGCCGAGTCAGTGAATGTGTAAACATCTCAGTGCTGGCAGAAGTCTCCACATGGCTGCTCCAGCACCCAGGGCTGCATCGGGTAGATCCATGCGGCTTCTCCTCAGGGATGTCTTGCAGGAAGTGAGCCTTGCCAGCTGAAGCAGGGAATTGGCTAAGGCAGCTGTACCCTGGTCCGACCATCACAAAGCAAGAGACTGGAAAACTAGAAAGGTGAGGCTCATGAGCCATTTATCTCTCTGCCCTTCAATTAACCCCACATGTGTTTATCAGCCAGGTTGGCACAATAAACTTTAACTATCTCACAGGATCTTCTTTTTCTGTTTGAATGGCTGCCTGGACAGGTACTGCAGGCATACAAGGAAGTGTTCTGAAATTCCCGTGCTTTGCAATGTTATCTATCCCTAATTCAGTATGATTTGCACGCGCGCACATACACACACACCGTCAATTAAACAGATGTAAGTATCTTGCTGGTGTTCTCTACTTTCAGCCAAGATCCACGTCCCCTTCTGAATCTGGCTTGCATTTCTGGCAGCTCCCTACAACTATTTTTAAGTCATCTTCAGCAAAATGGCAATTGCGTGTGATAGTAATAGGTTATTCAGCAGTTTCCATTGGATCCTCTGCCTTTGGAAGGAGCCCAGCTACGATCTCTTCCAGATGGTTGGCCAGGTAGGTAGCCGTCTTCCGGATTTCTGGGCAGAGTGCTTCCAGGAATTGCATCCATTGATTGCAACATTTCCATTGGTATCCTGTCCCTTCCGGGAGCCTTGCTTTTACCCAGTGCTTTCAGCGCAGCTTGGGCTTCTCCTTTTAAGACCAGTGCTTCGTGGCCATAGGCTACGTCCTACACTGGTTGATTGATGACCAGTTTTTTTGCTCCGGTGATTTGGATTATTCCTTCCCTCTTCTTGGGATGCCTCCAGCAGCATTCGATTTTTGGCCCAAGGTGCCACCTCCTGGCTTGACTTGTTCCTCGGTTGGTCCAGCCTGAGAGATGCTGACTGTGCTGTTTCCTTTTGATTCTTTCCCTCATGCTTTTGGCCCACTGCGGCCTAACACTTGGTCTTCTCGAGCTGTCCTTTGAAACTTCCCGTTCGGCTCTTTTCCCTTGCTCATCCTTTCCACCTGTGGTTGTTCATGTTCATTTACAAGCAAGTTGTCGGGTCTCTTCTGACATTGGCTTCAGGATCTTTTGCTTGCTTCAAGGATGATGTTCTTGATGTCCTCCCCGAGCTCAGGAACTCTTTGGCTCTGAGTGTTCAGGGAGTCGGGTCAGGTCCTGGGATGGTCTCTGTGGTAGTTAGAGAATCGGTGGTCAATTTGAGACTACTATGAGTAAAGGGGTGGGGGTTAGCCTGTCAATCAGGTCATAGCTTGATGACCTCATTTGGAGACGAGGAGAGAAATAGCCCTGGAGGGAGGACACGCGCCCACTCCCTGGGAGACATTGCAGCTGACGTGACACATGGATCTACACTAGTGTCCTAGCTGGAGGAGCCACATGGAGACCCCTGCCAGCTCTGAGATGCATACAATGCCACGGGCTCCACAAGACTTTCCATCCACTGGCCTGTGATCTCCTTGCATTCAGTGTCATTGCATGTGTTTTGTGAGTCTGAAGAGGACCTTATAGATTGGTATCGGACATATGGGCTCATATTGGACTTATGGATTTAATCTGGATTGGACTGGGATGTTTTCTTAATGTACAACTACTCTACATAAAGCTCTTTCTTATACACGCATGAGTGCCTATGAATTTGTTTCTCTCGTCCACCCGGACTAACACAGTCTCTGTATTCAGGCGGGATAGACTTCAGCTCCTGCTTGCGCTGTGGTGGACTTGCCCTCCTTTTCTTCCCCTTCAACTTGAACTTGCATCTGAGCAAGCTCTGCAGTTGGCCCCTGGCCTTGTTCCGACTGATGATATCAAGCTCCTCCACTGTCTCTTTCCACAAATGCAGTTGACTTGATGCATGTGTGTTCCACGTATGTAGTTGTCATTTATGTTGTTGGGAGGCGGGGATAGGAGGGGGGGCATATTTCCAATTAACATGGTCTTGGGGGTGGCCAGTATTATTTCTGTTACCAAGGCCCTATTTTCTAACTGCTGGTCCTTCTTTGCTTCTAGCGTCCTCCTTCCACTCACCAGCAATTACCAACGCGTCTTGATTGCTTTGTTCCGTTTCAGACGACTGCAGAAGTTGGGAACAATCTCCAGCTCCCTCACCCTCATCAGTGGTGAGTGCACGCATCTGAAAGACAGTCACATGAACTGCTCTTCTGTGTAGATGGAGAGAGATTGCCAATCCCTGACAGCCTGGTACTTCAGGACAGGGCTTCAAAAGTTCTTTTTGACAACGAACCTGGCGCCGCCCCCCTGCCATGATCGTTCCTGGCCTGGGAGACAGTCCCATTCAAACCGGCTGTACCAGTTCATTTCAGCTCACTGAAGACTCGGATCTTGACTTTTCGAGCATGTCATTTTGTCTTTGACAAGCGCCTGGGTTCCTGGAGACATACTTGGAACATTCCAGGCTCCCGGTCTCTCATGGAGGTTTGCTGCTCTTTCTTCTCATGTTGGTTCGTGCCCTGTCAGCGAACGAAGGCCCTGACCACTTGGCTCCATCCTCGTCTGTTCCAAGGAGGCCGTTCTCCCCCCAGGTGTGCTTTGAGGGTCTTCCAGCTGAGAAGCTCAGCCTCCAGCGCCTGATTAGACACCTCTCTGCTGCTAGCCACCAGTTTGTCAGTGGCCAGGATTTTTAGAAGTAGGTTCCTGGGCCTCTTGCTAGGCTGTTCTCAGTCTGAACGTTGAACCCAAGCCTGCCCACCACTGCTGACCCTGCTGGCCTTTGAAATAGTACTGGCTTAGTGACCAACGTCACAGCAGCATGCAAGTCACCATATGAGGACAAGCCAACACACAAGGACACACTAGTGTCGGGTGTTCTGTAGATAAATACAGTGAACCTCATTTATCGCGGTTAATCGGTTCTAGACCCTACCGTGATAAATGAAATTCCGCGAAGTAGGATTCCTTATTTGTAAATCAAATATTTTCGTAGTTAGAGCATAGAGGACATGAAAAAACACCCTTTAGTCACCATTACACTCGTATTACCCAATTTATTAAACGAAAAAGGGAAAATACAGTAAAACATTTTGGACGTTACAATTATCATTTATTATTTATTATTTTATTTATGGCATCAAGCATGTACAATATGAGCCAATCAGTGGCAGTAATGACAGAGCATGTGCTGTTACGCAAAAACCGCGATAGAGTGAAGCCACGGAAGTCGAAGCGTGAAGTGGCGAGGGTTCACTGTATTCAGTATTTCCTACTCACACAAGGGGGCTTCAAGAAAATTTGTGGGAAAATTCCATTTGGGGGGTGGGGGTGCTCGTCTTGGAAGAAGTACAACGAGAGTGCTTCCTAGAGACAAGGATGGCAAGACTTCAGCTCATTACTTTGGACATGTGGTCAGGGAGACCAGTCCCTTGCTAACAGCCAGAGAAGGAACCCTGGTGGCACAATGGCGAAGGGCTCTGCCACTGGACAAAAGGTTGACAGTTCAAACCCACCAGTAGCTCCTCAGGAGAAAGACGAGGCAGCCAGCTTCCAGCCTCGAGCACCCAGTGGGGCAGCTCGACTCTGTCCTGTTGGTAGGGTCATTATGTAGAAGGATCAACTGGACAGAAATGGCTTGGATTTTGGCCTGCCAGATAACCACTCTCCTTGAGCTAAAGCTTTAAATCTGAACCACGTCCCTGTGGGGGAGAGGCGGCCCGATCACAGTGTCCACTGAACTGTGAAAACAACGCAAAACTGAGCTCAGAGACGTGAGGTCACTGCCCCAAGGACACACAGCTAGACAGTGGGAAGAGCCACCCTTGATAACAAGACCCTCTGATTCCAGGAGCTATGGACGAGGCTCCAGGCCAGTGTTCCTCAACCTTTTTCCCTGAGAGTCCTTTTAGGAGATCCTAGGGAGGGGGTTACACATGCTCACTGTAGCCCTGCACTTGGCTCTTGGGACTGTGGCTAACCGATACTGGCCACCTGCTGCCCAAAGGCCTCCGGTCTTCAAAACCCTGTGGAGTCGCTGTCCTCTGGCCCTGGACTTTGCTTTCTGTTTTGCTTTATATTGTTTTGCTGGCCTCTAGGCTCCATGCTTTGAGATCCTGAAGGGGCCAGGGGAGGAGCCCGGGGGGGTGGGCAGGGATGGTCTGCCTGAAAACAGAGTTGCCATTTTTGAGACAAGAGTCAACTGTGGGTTTTTGTCAATGCTCACTCAAAACCTGGCGCCTTCGGCGTGCTCTGGCCCCCCTCCCCACTTCCCACTCGCCTAAAGACTTAGGGGTCCATCTGAAGTGGTCCTCGAGGGGCTCCATGGAGGCCCCGCTGGGTGGGGGGGCCCACTTGAGCCTCTGGGTGTGGACAATAGTGCAGCATTCTTTCCCTATTTCCGCTCAGCCGGCTGGCTCGCTCTCTGACCTTCAGTAAACGGGAACAAAACAAGGCTCTTATTGGGGGCACGAACGTTGTTTGTCCCAGTCCCCCTCGGTGTCAGCAGGATCCACCCCACCCCCGCTCGCGGGCACTTCCGCCCGCTCTCATTAACCGATGTCAGCCCCAGAAAGGATGGATTGTTCTCGGGCTGCACAGGACCCACCCAGCCTGGGAGGGAGAGGGTGCGCGGTCCAGGAAGCACCCAGCATCCCCAAGATGGAAAAGCCATTAAGCCTCCTGCCCAAGACGCCCCTCGCAGTGTGCGTGTGCAGGAGGCTGTGACAGTCAACAACAAAGTGGAGGCTGGCATTCCTGACCGGGGAGGGGACGTCCCCTGTCCCTTCTGTGCTCGTAAAATGAACACCAGCACCACAGAGAGGAAATGGAACGGGGGTGTGTGTGGGTTTTGAAGTCCAGAGGAAGAGGCAGGCGCTAGTTAATGAGGGTTCAGGGCAGTCGATGGGAGCCCTTCTGCTCCCCTCCCCCCAAGGCTTCAAGGCTTTGGGCCCCTGGAGCAAGGAAGCCCCGAAAGGACAGACTACAGTGGCCCGCAGAGGAGTCGGGTCTCTCTGACTCGTGAGGACCCCGTGTGGGCAGAGGGCTGCGCTCCACGGGGCTTTCCAGGGTGGCCCAGCCTGGTTTCCAAGGCTTTTCTAGGTGCAAGTTGTCCCCCTTTGGTTAGCAGTCGAAGACTTAACCTGCAAAACTCAGTGCCCCCCAATAAGAAACATTTGTACTTTAGCCCAGCATCCAGGATAAAGTGTAGGCATCTGCTTCTGGATCGTTCCAGGGCCCTCCCAAAGGGGGCGGTATCACCCACTTGGGGAAATAGTGGCTCAACTGCTTGCTGGTCAACTCGAGGAATCTTCCAGAAGGAGAAGCTATAGAGGGAGGCCAGAGACTTGGCCTTGCACCTTTCCATTTTCCTGGGGTCAAGGATCTTGGGGAGTCACTGGCTCTACTCGCCCATTTCACAGCCAGGAAAACAGAGGGCCCAAGGACAGGAAGGGACCCTAATCTGACACTCCCAAATACTCCATGCAGGGTAGATTCAGATACAGACACGGCTGCTACCCCATCAGGCTTTCATGACAGATGCAGTCCGTGTGTAAGGTAAGCATTAGGGATGGTGAAATATGCACCTCGGAACCTTTGCCACCTTGTGCGTGTGGTTCAGTGACAGGGATAACATTCACCCGATGTACAGCCATCACCACTGTCCAGTCGTCCCCTGTGGCGGCGAAGGTCGGACTAAGAAGGAGGACAGAAATAGAGTGGACTCTGGTGTTGGCAAAAAATAAAAAAGACAGACTATTGCATGGAAGGATGACAACTGTCTTGGAAGACGTGCACCAGCCAGAGCGCTCCTTAGAAGCCAGGGGGTGCGTCTTTGTTTCACGTACTTTGGACAGGGTATCAGGGAGGACATCGTGCTTGGGCAGCAAGAAAGAGGACAGATGGACACAATGGCTGCAACCATGGACTCAAACATCGCCATGATCACGAGGCCAGCGCAAGGCCAGGCTGGCAGCTTCCTTGTGCTGTGCATGAAGTCACCAGGGGCAATAGCATGCATTTGCCTGCTCCAGATAGTTCCTGCACGTAAATATTCATGCCCTTGTTTGACATTTCAAATATTGAGTTTTTCAAGTACTCCCACAACATTGGCCCTTATGTAGCTGATGTATTTCATTCAGCAGACTGTTTTTAAGGTCTTTTCAGGTTAAGGCATGACTCCATCCATCCTTTCTTTTTATTGCTGAATAATATTCCATTGTGGGAAGGGAGAGACATTAGGGGACCCAACGCTCTGGGGACATACATGGATGGAGAATAGAGTGATGGCCCTGGGATTTTAAAAGACACCCTCTTGCACCATTGAATGGCATTTGACCCTCTGCTGAAGATGGGCTGTCCATTGATGGATGCATTGACTTTAAGATTCTCCATCCTGGCCCCCGGGTCTGCGTGTCTGGGGTTGTGACTGGCCCAGGAGCAGGCTGTTTGGGTAAGTGTGGCCGTACAGTAAGTTCTGAGCTCAGGAAACGTGAGATCTTCTACTTTGTCCTCCCTCCATGTGGGTCTTGCTAGTGGGAGCCTTTTTCTTGTCCATGTCAGTGCTGCTGGGGATGGGCGGGGACTACAGGACAACTGTCTATGGTGTTTGGAAGATGTGGCTGTTTTTCACAAGACGACGTACCCAGTTACCAAGAAAGGGGTGTCCTTCCAAGAAGGGGGTCCCCTTCCATCTGGCATCCTGCCGTGGTGCCACCCTGGACGTTAGCCCATATCTCAGCCATGAACTTGGATCCTCAAGCTGTCACTTCACGATTTCCTTCTTCTTCCCGGGAAACAGGACCGCTGGACCGATCCCACAGGGCTGTAGGGAAGACCGTGAATGACAGCGTGTGAGAAAGGGCACCGAGCTGCTCTGGACTGAGGCGCTCTGGTGGCACAGTGGTGACGCTCGAGACTGCTAACCTACAGGTAGGAACCCACCCCTCCAGCCTCCCCAAGGACGGTGGACTTGGCCGTCTGGAAACCCTATAGGGCAGCTCTTGCCCGCCAAGGTCACCATGAGTCGGAATAGACGATGGCAGTGGGATTGGGGCTCTTGAATGACAACAGCCAAGCTGTGGAGTGACGCCGACGCGGTACCGATGGCCAGCGAGCCTGCCATGGGTCAAAGCTGACCCATGCGAAGAGTCTGCAGTTCCCTGAGGGAGGGGATCGCTGGGGGCATTGGTTCAAAAAGCAACAGAGATGCTGATTCCAGAGCCGCGGCCAACTCGCCTATGTGGAAGGCCGCTGGGGGAGGCAGCTATGCCCACCGGAAACCTACAACTGCCAAGGATGTCGCGTTCTCTGGTTCATCCTCCTCCTTAGCAGACACACTCCGAGGGGGGAGGGAAACCCACCTACCCAGCTGTCTGCCCACCCAGGTCCCGTGGAGCAGTGCCTCTAAGAGCATCATGGGATTGCTCTAGTCACACCCTGCAGCCCTCCAGCTCAGGGACATCCTGGAGACTCCCAGTTCGAGGAAAGGCGTCCTTAAGAAGTGTGTTGGTGGTGGAGTGGGGGGGCGGGGGGTGTTGTATGTCGATCATTGCAATCAGTTCCCCCTTTCTCCCTGTTTCCCCCCACCTTCCCCTGCCTCATGGTATCACAACTCTCAATATTGGGCCCAAGGGGTTCATCTGTCCTGGATTCCATGTGTTGAGAGCTCTTATCTGTAGCCGTGTACATGTTCTGGTCCAGTCGAATTTGTCAGGTGAAACTGGGGTCCTGATAGTGGGGGGTAGAGTCCGCAACATGAGCTTTCACTTGAGCTTCTGCCCAATCCCTTTCCTGAAACATGCTTGCTCCGACCTGATCTTAATGCAAAGACTTTTAAATTCTGGCGAGGAAGAGCATCAGTTCCCATAGACTTGGACAATCTGGAAGCAACTGTTGGCCAACTCCCCCCACCCCAAATGCACATCTCAACAGCTTCCCTGGGTGGAGAGTTTTCGGGGATCGGGGACCCACCAAAGTCAGAAGTAAGGATCCTAAGGACCCAAATTCTAGGGCTTGTGTTCAACTCCTCTCCCAGTCTTTTCTTAGTCCTCAAAGGGGTGCCCTGGCCGGTCAAGTCTTCAGAGAGGTCTTGGGCAGCAGATTTGCCCAGGGCAGTAACATATCATTTGGCTTCTTGACCGCTGCTCCCAGGAGCACTGTTTGTGGATGCAAGCAAGACAATCTCCTGGGAGGCCCTCCACCTGCCTCAAGTGGTGGGGCCTCACCCAGCCCTGCTTTCCTTCACCCACCACCTTCTCCTCTCTCGTGTTTCCTAAAAGCTGGACTCTGACCTTGAAGTTGTTTGAGACGGGAAAGCTTGAGCCTGCTGAGCCTGTATTTTCTTATCTCTGACCAACCCCTGCTGCCTGCCTGGCGTGAGCAGAAGCAATAAACATGAACAGAGGCAAGAAACTGAAGTGCTGATGGGGAGAGCGGGGGTCCCGCTGCGACCTGATGTCATTGGCATTGACGGTGGTTCTCCTTGGGGAGTCGGTGTCTTTTGAGCTGGGCTCCAGCCGCCTATAAAATGTTAGTGCCAGGCGCTCCCATTGTTCCAGGGTGGGGGGTGGACTACAGGGTACCAGCCTTCCTGTCTCACCCTGCGGCGCCAACCAGGAAAGCAACTGTCCAGGAGGTCCGAGTGGGGGTGGGACTTGCTTTGTAGCCCAGGCTGTGTCTGGGGGGTGGGGGGTGCTCGCTGTAGCAGATGGGACCCTGCTCCCCCCCACTAGTGACACCCATAGCAGGCACTCAGCAAGCCGACTATGTGACAGGTCCCTAGCTTTGTGCTCCATCCACACTGCGTCCCAAGAGCCCTATCAAGCAAGGTGCAAGCTCAGCGCCCTTCTACCAGGAGGCAAGTGAAGGGTCTGAGAAGCTTGCCTCGTCCCCCCATCACCCTCTGTTAGTAAGCAACTTGGGAGAGTTGACCTGGGGGGTGGGCAGGCTGTGGGAAGGGCGACAGAGTATCAGACTCTACAGTCACCGTCTTCTTCTAAACAGGTGTGAGAAATTCACCGATGGCACCAACAGCTTACACCCAGCAGCTCACTGGAAGGCCGGCAGCTTGCATCCACCCAGCAGCACCGAGGAAGAAAGGCCTGGCAAACTTCTTCTGAACAGATTGCCGTTAGGTGCCGTCCATCCCTTGGGTGCATTTCAGTTCACAGTAACGGGGGGGGGCGGGGGGGCGGGGGGGGCAGCATAGAGCTGCCCCAGAGGACTTCCTCCGCTGAAGCTTTGAGGGAAGCCCCATGTCAGACCTTCCTCTCCCAGAGCCACTAAGCGGGCTGAGACACCAGCCTTTCAGCTAGCAGCCAAGCGCCTCACTGCCTGTGCTACCAGGGACACATCTCTAATACCTTGTGCCGATTCACACCGTCACAAAACAGGCTGTGTGGTTGTTGTTGTTTTTTTGGGGGGGGGGGCATCATATCCTATTACTGTCATGCGTGGGGTCTCTTCCCTCTTCGTTTTCCGTCTTTGCCCCCCACAATCATGGAACACTTCACAAGCTGACGTGCCACCCGAGCTAGCGTCAGGGCCGGGTTCTGATTGTCACGTGGCAAAAGAACCCCCACACACACACACAAGACAACCCTCACTGCTGTGGAGTCAGTGCTGCCATACAGTGACCCCTACAGGACAGGGCACATCTGCCAGTGACCCCTATAGGTCAGGGCGCATCTGCCCCTGTGAGCTTCCGAGACCGTCACTCTTGATCTGGGGGAGTGGATAACTGTGTCTTTCTCCCTCCGAGTGACTGGTGGTTTCGAACTGCTGACCTTGGGGATCTGTAGCAAAGGCATACACACCACAGCAACCTTAGAAAAGCCAAGGGAACCAGAGGGAGCCGTTCTCGCTGTGACCCGCGGTGTCTCCGTGAGTTCGAACAGACCCGGTGGCTTTTTGACGGTCTGTGGCTGGCGTTCTAATTTCTCGATTCTGTTGGAGTGTATCATTTAGACCAGCGGTTCTCAACCTGTGGGTCGAGACCCCTTTGGGGGTCGAACGACCCTTTCACGGGGGTCGCCTCATGCATCCTTCATATCAGATATTTACATGATGCTTCATAACAGTTGCAGACATACAGTGATGAAGTAGCAAGGGAAATAATTTTATAGTTGGGGGGGTCACTACAACATGAGGGGGTTGGGGCATTAGGAAGGTGGAGAACCACTGTTTCACACACACACACACACACACACACACATACACCCTGCTGCTCCTTTGATGTGGCCCCGTTTCCCTCTCTGAGATTGAGATTGCTGGGCAGTGAGGGAGCCAGCCTGGATAGGTGGGGCAGGCATGGGGAGGGGGCTTGTTTCAGGGAAACACAAAGGTTGTTAACCTCCAACATAAATTTGCTTGCCCCTCTAGGGTTGGTGGGGCTGGCCTCTCCCTCCCCGGGTTGTCTGTGCCCCGTCTTTAGCTCTAGGGCCTTGTTCCACAGGCTCAAAACCAACAGGGGCCTTCAGGGGCCTGTGAGCCTCCACCACTTCTCCCCACCAGACAGGGATGGTCCAGCAAAGGCTCCTTTTTTCAGGGGAGCGGGGAGATGGGGGTGGGTGGTAAATCGTGGTACACAGGTGTGCAAAGACAGCCGAGTCTCACTTAGGCCCAAGGGCAGAGGGAGCCGCCTTGTGGGGTGGACGCAGAGGGGGGGCAGCCTGGGGCAGCCCTCTGCTCCCCAGCCCCAGTTTCCCCCACTGGCTCTGAGAGAGAGAGCTGCTGTGTAGAGCAGGACAGAAAGGGGGTGGGGTTGAGAGGACAGGCTGGGGGCAGCAGGGAGGGAGCAGGCCAGAGAAAGAGGGAAGGGAGAGGGAGGAAGGCAGGCCACCAGGAAGAGGAGAAAGAGAAGAGAGAGGGGGAAATGATCATGGGCCTCTTTGTGCGCCTGGAATTGCTGCAGGTGCCAACCACAAAAAGAGCCTCTGGGCACAGGCCCCAGCGGGGGTCCCAAAGCCCTCTGTCACCCCCCCTTTGGTTGTCCTGGGGGCACTCCCATGAAGCACAGTCCACCACCCTGCCCCTGCCCTTGTGGCCAGCAGCCTGCTGTTTTTTCACCCTGTGGCGCAAGTCCTCTTAAATGGAATGCCCTGTCTTCTAAGGCCCAGGGATCCCTGCCCTCATGTTGAGTCCAAGGGTGTCTTTTCCTCTTTATTAGACGTCGGGTCCTCCTGGATGGAGACGGACCACTGGGGTCTCAGGGGGAGAACCCTCGCCTCTCAGTCGGGAGACCTCGGTTCTATTCCCAGCCATGGCCATTCATGGGCAGCCACCACCCACCGCCTCCGTGGGGCTTCCAGGGCAAGCTGTGATTGGAGAGTAAGGCCCGGTGAACGCCTTCAGTGAAAACAACCCCACGTTTCGCAACCCACAACCAGCTGCCGGGCGGGATGGGACCCGGTGACATTGTGTCCCACTGTGGCCTGGGGTCACTGAGAATCGGTGCCAGTTCCAGGGCAGCCAAGGAGGATGCCCACGATGACAGCATCCTGGTGAACACAGCTGGATGGACAAGTCTGGAGAGGTTCCATAAGAGGTCCCTGGGTCGGGTCCCGTCCTGTGGGACAGTCAGTCACCGGGTGCCCAGCCTCTCTTGTGACGTCTAGTAGTTTTTTGACTACGAAGTGGTAGATGACCTCTTGGCACGAGACCGGCTATTGACAGTCCAGAGACGGTGGGAAGACCACATTCCAACACAACTTGACTTAGGGGCCCTAACATTTGGATAACCTCATGCTATTTTTGCATGTCCTTAAATATTATTATGATTAATATTATTTAACCTCCCTGCCCCCTGCTGGTGTTAGACACCATTGAGTTGCTTCCAACCCCTGACAACACGACCCGGTCTTGCCTCATCCTCAGAATGGTTGCTACGTTTGAGCCCATTGCTGCAGCCCCGGTGGCCGTCCGTCTTGGTGAGAACCTTCGTTCTTCTTCACTGACCCTCTGCTTTACCGAGCACAATGTCCTTCTCCACAGACTTCGGTTCGGGTCCAAAGCACAGGAGATGACGTCTCGCCAGCCTTGCCTCTAAGGAGCATCCTGGCTGTACTTCTTCCCGGACAGATCTGCCTGTTCTGTTGCCAGTGCACAGTACTTTCAAGAGTCTTCACCAGCACCCTGAGTCAAATGCCTCGACTCGCCTTCGGTCTTCCTCATTCCGGGTCCAACCTTCGCATGCACGGGAGGGGATGGGAAAGGCCATGGCTTGGGTCAGGCGCACGCACCTTAGGCCCAAAGTGACACCCTTTGCTTTTTGGCCCTTTAAAGAGGTTGTGTGTAGCAGTTTCACTCACTGCTGCATGCCGTTGGATCTCTTCCTCGAGCACTGATTGTGGATCCGAGCAAGACGCTGGACAACGTCAAGTGCTTCTCCGCTCATCATGATGTTCCCGACCAGTCCCCTTGGGAGACTTGGGGTTTTCTTGATCTGGAGTCCCAATCCATCCCTTGCCACCTCCCCCATTTAGAAATGTCAAACGTCTATTGGTTCACAGGCCACATGAAATCGGGGGCAGGCTGCACAATGTCTACAGACCCTAGTTCGTCAACCTCCGAGTGAGGGATCGCGATCTTCGGGACAGCAAAGCAAGAGGCTGGAGGGATAGGTCCTGTGCCAGTCCAGGTGGACAAGAGAAACCAATTCATAGACACTCATGTGTACAAGAAAGAGCTGTATATCAAAGAGCAATTGTATATTAAGAAAACATCCCAGCCCAGTCCAGATCAAGTCC
>NW_022111312.1:4788365-4790023 GCF_000313985.2 Echinops telfairi
TCTGGAGGTGCGGGGCAGGGGGAGGGTAGCCATTGAAAGGCTTGTGGAGCGCAGGACTGCTCTGCGGGTGGCCCAACAGCACATGGTTTGCTTTACAAGGCCCCCTCCACATGATTGCTGTTGGTCGGACACCTTCTGAATGAAGACAGGTCATCAGCATCCCACTATCTCATGACAAGTGTCACCTGTTTCAATGGAGCAGGCCCCTGGGGCTGTGCCAGCCTCAAATGGAGGGATGGAGCCCGGAAGATGTGGTTTTGATATACTTTGCTGGTGCAAAACCAGGGAAGGTGGCATTCAGGAGCCAGGGGGGACTCTTTCCCCCTCCCTCCCCCCTCTCCCACCATCCCAGAGTGGGGAGGGGGGAGGACTTAGCAACACCTAAAGACATTTTTGTTACAGCTGCAGAAGGGTCTACTCCTGGTGTCTGGTGGGCAGAGGCCAGGAAGGGTATTAAACACCCTACAAGGCCCAGACCACCCCCCCAGCCCCAACAAAGAATCCTCTGGTTCCAAATGTCACCAGCCCCGAGGGGGAGGAGGCCCAGGCTAAGGCCCTGGAGTTGGGTAGAAGGAGTCTGGTGAGCAGGCCAGGGGAGCCAGATCTCCAGGATGAAGGCCAAGTGAGGGCAGAGCGAGAGGTAGGGCTAGCACAGGCAGGTCCCGGGAGGCCAAGGTGAGCGCCGTGGGCATCACTAGAAGAGGAGAACGAAGGTCATGGCATCCGTCCTGAAGTCGCAGAAGGCAATGTGTCTGAGCAGAAAGCGGGCCAGGAGTGGGTGTGGGGTTACCGTATTCTCCCAGAGAACTCACCCCCACACACCAAGTACACGCGCACACAGCGCACACCAGAAACCAACCCGGAGGTACAGGGTTGCTGCTTTTCCAAGAAACCACGTGGCGGATGTTATTCTCACACATGTGGAAAATGATGCTGCTCGCCCGGGAAGTGGGGGCCAGGCTCACAAAAGACAACAGCCTGCTGGAAGGCCTGAAGTCTTTTAAGCCCGTATCCCAGAATCCTTACTCGGGATACAATGGTCGAATTAAACGTCTAGGGATTGTTGGAGTGGAGGCGAGGAAGCAAGTTTCCAGAACCTCCCAGAAGAGAAGGAGGGCCGTCTCTATAAACCCTGCAGCAACCAGGAGGGATTGACTGACCAGATTCCTCTCCACAGCATGTGTGTCCTGCCTGGGATGCTGTCGTGTCTGGTTCACCACAGAGTTGAGTGAGGCCCAGGAAAGCTAAGATATCTGGCCCAAGGACCCCATCAGCAGAGTCAGGCCCAGCGCTCATTCATTCGTACCTCCCTGCCTCCAAACCCCAGCTGCGCTTTGCTGGATGTCACACACCCTCTATGAATTACTTTGCCTGGAGATGTGCTCCACTGGAAGGCAGGACTAATGAGCTCCCAGACCAGGGCCTGATGCAATTAATGGAGGGAGGGTGGGAAGGGCAGATGGAGGGACAGAGAAGGGAGGAAGGGAGGAATGGATGGTTGGATGAATGGATGGATAGACGAATGGATGGACAGACAATGGGTGGTTGGGTGGGTGGGTGAATGGATGGATGGATAGATGGATGATTGGTTGAATGGATGATTTCTTGGTTGGTTGGATGGATGGAGAGAGAAGGGGAGGGAGGGGTAGATAGTCAGA
>NW_022111312.1:4790954-4792750 GCF_000313985.2 Echinops telfairi
TGAGTGGACTTGAACTTCCATCCTTTCAGTTAGCCGTGAGCATGGCTGGCACCACCCGGGCACTTGCATATAACCCTGAAACCAGTTGACATTGAGTGGGTCCTAGCTCAGGGCATCCCCTGTGTATTACAGGACAGAGCTGCACCCCATCGGGTTTTCATGGCTGTAACCTTTCAAAAGCAGATAGCCAGCCCTTTCTTTCGGGTGTCTCTGAGTGGATGTGAACCACCCATCCGTCGGTTATGGTCTAAGCAGTTAGCGGGCATCAAGTCAGACAGCGACCCTACGGGTCAGAGTTGAACTGCCTCATAGGGTTTCCCAGGCTGTGAATCTTGACAGAAGCAGATGGATGCATCTTTTCTCCCATGGAGTGGCTAGTGGGTTCAGACCGCTAACTTTCCTGAAAACTGCCCGCTACTCTACTGACCACTATCCCAAGTCTAAGGAAAGCTCCATGCACTTCCCTACAGAACCAACAGATGGCAGCAAAGGAACGGTTTATCAAAGGAGCCGGGTCTTGTGAGTCTTTGACTGCCTGCCTCTTTTCTCCTGAGCTCAGCAAGACAGGTGGGTAGCTGGAGCATTTGACCCAGGGCGAACCAAGAGGCAGAACTGATTGTGCCTCAGCCTTCCTGCTTGGCGAGCTCTGCCCCGCCTCAGAGACCAGGATGTTTCCAGAAAACAGGCATCCACGCCAGGAGGGGTCTACCGCCCAATAAACCAGCCGAACTGGCCTGCTTACTTAGGAGCAGAGAAAAGGCACCATGTCCCCGGCGGGCAGCAGGACCCGGCCGCCTTCAAACAGTGCCTTCAGTGTCCATGCTGTCTGCCAGAAAGTCTTTGGGGGAAAGTTTGGAGTAGAGGTTGGTGGAGCAGCCTTATTCTGGTTGGGGACTGAGGTGGGTATGCTGGGGGGCAGGGCCGGGGGAGTATGGTGGTGGCAAAGAGAAGTGGGCAGCATTAGCTACCTTGTTTGCAATCAATCTCACCTTCACACCAGGACCAAGTAGGACCAAGTAGCATATCGCTCCTGGAGGCTGATGAAGGGTTTGCCCTCGTTCCTATTTCCTCAGGGAGGGAACAGGGAAGCATTATGCATGTATCCCTTGGCCATTCACAAATGCTCTGGGTGTTTCTCTGCTTCAGTACTTTCTATGTGGTGTGGCTGTCTGAATAAAACGTGAAAGAATTACAATGAGCGGGGATGGCAGAGAAACATGGAGGGTGGTGATGTTTTTAAACGTGCCCATCACCGCCAGCTCTACCTTCCCCATAGATGGGATGTAGAGGAGGGCGGCAGGGGAGTGTGTGTGTGTGTGTGTGTGTGTGTGTGTGTGTGTGTGTGTGTTCATTTGGACTGGGCCCCACACTCCTTTGCTTTTGTTCTAGATTCTGCTGGGCAGAGAAAAGAAGTTACCTGCATTGAAAGAGAGGCTGGCCTTTGCTCTGCTCAAGTGTGGCTCTGAGGTGGGGAAGGCACACATCCCAGACTCCAATTCTATCACCAACACTCGTACGCACCTAACTTCCCAAAGCCAGGACCCGAGCCTACCAGAAAGGGTGAGAGGGACTTCCCTGGGTCCCTGGTCCCCCAGCCCCGTCCCGGAGGAAGAGAGATCTCTCTGAAGTCATTATGAAGACTTAGTGCAGAAGTTAGCCCCGCCACCCACTCCCCTGGAAGTGAAGGTGGGAAGCTAGGGGACCCCGGACTTGAACCCCCACCCCATTCGCCTTCTCTCCCCAATAAGGAAGGCCTAGCTCTGGAGGCAGGCCGGCGGGAGCAAGAGGAAAATGCC
>NW_022111312.1:4793018-4795005 GCF_000313985.2 Echinops telfairi
AAAATCACGGTGTCTTTGGGGAAGGCGAGAGAGAAGGAGACACTGAGAGATGGGGTGGAGTGGAGGAGGGGGGCGGGTAGGAATGGGGGGTGGTGGCAAGGCCATCGGCTGGAGTGGTCAGAGACCAGCAGAGACCACCCAAAGGGGTCTCCCTCCACTCATCACTCCCAGGAGTAGTGAAAGGTCTTCCCTTTGTTGGGTTCCCCTGTCTCTGAGATGTGAAGGAAAGCGGTAGGGACCCCCCCTCTCCGGGCACACATACTGCTGTGCACAATTTCAGGGGATTCGAAGACCCTATAACCCTCCCTCCGGGTTAAGCATCCTGCCCTTGAGATTGCTGGACTAGCCAAGTAGCCAAACCATAGTAACCATCCCAAGCAAGGTTGGAATGAAGTCTTTAATGCAAGGTGGGACACACTTCCAGCAGACACTCTCAGCGCCAGCACTGCCCCCAACCCCAACACCAAACAACCCCACACTGCTCCTAGGTTGGGAGGCAACTAGGACATTGGACCCCCCACCCCACCCTGGCAGTTTGAGCCCCGAATGCATGCGCTACTGCATACACCAGGGAGGCACTTTAGAAGTAAAAAAGATGCCCACATAGTGGACCCGGTGGACGGGGGTACTGAAAGTAGCTGGTAGGGAGTTCTCCCCTGATGTCCCTTCCTCGTTTGGGATGTCCCATGCAGCCTTGGGGACCTTAGAAGTGTGGGAGGAGGGGATGCAGCCGGAAGAGACCTGGCTGGGAGGCCTAGGGAAGTAGTGGGCCCAGAGGAGGCACCATCCCCCCATTTCATTGGAGCCTGGTCACTGCTGGGATTGTATTTCAAAAGCTGGATTCCCCTAGGATGCCCTGGCTTTGGGGTGAGGGCAGCTCAGATGGTGCCAAGGCAAGTTTCCCCCAGTCTCCCTCCACCCATGCCCACCCCCACCTCTCCCTCCGCCCCCCAGTTTTCAGGCTAGTTGGGCTAGCTCAGGGATGGCATCCAGGGAGTCCTGAGACGCAAAGGTCATCTGTCCCTTAAACTGGTGCCCCCTTAGGCCCACTGGACCAGTTCAGCTCCCAGAGAGCATAGGAAGTTAAGAGGGGGAGGGGAAATGGAACGCATCCGGTGGAGGAGCGACCTGTCTTCTGTCACAGGGCAGCGGGGGCACACGGTCTTTGCAGGGAGGACAGGAACAGCCTCAGGAGCCCGCTTCCCTGAAGGGAGCCCCAGGGGAGCCGCCCGGTGTGTACACTGGCACGGCCCAACGCCTCTCCTCTCTTCGCCCCTCCCATCAAGATCAGAGCCCAGCGCCCCTGCCACAGGCGTTTTGAAGGGGAGCCTCCTTTTCCCAAAGCCGTCCTCCAGATCAAAAGCCCGGGGACCCCCGGGGTCCTGGGCACCAGGGCAAAGATTCTTCCAGGCAGCGGGGGAAGTGGTCACTGACTGAGTGGAGCCTTGAAATAGCTGCTATGCTTTCCACACTGTGGAGCAGATGATGCCCCAAGACATGAAAATGTCCTTGCTCGGAGGCAAAAGAGCGTAAGACCCGCAGCAAACCACGCAGAGCCCCCCACACCCGCGATGTCTCTGGGCACAGGTAGGGCAGGTGTGCACACCCCCACTCGAGCTAGCATTCCGCTGAGGGTCTTGGGTGAGCTTAGGTAAGCTTAGGTGAATTTGGGGGTGTGGGATGTCTGTGCCTCACATCCTATGAGACAAGGTGCAAAACCCATCCACTGCAGACGGGTAAAGATCAAAGGCACCCACCTTGGGGTGCTTACCCTGGTGCCCACGTGGCCCTGATATGCCAGCTATTTTTATGGTGATTGCTAGGTGTACTTTGAACACCGGGACATCTGTAACATATACATCTTGATTATGAAACAACCCAGAGTCTCTACATCCGGAGCTGTCTCCTGGTCGGCAGAGCTTCTAATGCCAAATTGGAAAAGACGTCTGCAGATGGGGCACGCATATGGGTGTGTGTGTTGGGGTAG
>NW_022111312.1:4795859-4806385 GCF_000313985.2 Echinops telfairi
GTTGGTAGCTCATCCTGGCAGAGACAGAGCTGTGAGCCCTGCGCAGACTTAGCCGGCAAGAATTGGGTGTTGGCAGGGGTGGGGGGCTGCGGGCTGCGGGGTAAACAACTGACCCTTCTCTGAATTTCCAAACGTTCGTTCGGAAAGGGTTGCAGGGACTTTTTCTCTGAGGCCCTTAATGGGAGTGAACGTGACATTGGGAGACCGATGCCGGCTGGGTCTCCTGAGGCTGGAGGGGGGGCAAAGGGGAGGGGGGCAGGCGGGCTAGGGGAAGCGTGGGCTGGGGGTGGCGGGGATGAGACCAAGGTCGGGCTCCTAAATTCTGGGAAACACTGGGGGTGCCGAAGGAGCGGTGGCGGCTGGGCGCATTCGCGGGCCAGACAGATAGGTGGCACTCGAAGCCCGGAAGAAGGAAAAGGGGAAGAAAAAAAAAAACCCAAAGGCGCCAGCCCCGAGTGGCCTCCGCGGCGTCCGCCGCCACCATAAAGCCCGCAGCGAGATTGCGACCGGCGCCAGGTGAGTAATAGACAACGAAATCCCGAGAGATTGCGAGCGGTTCAGCCCCGTCCATCAGCGCGGCGAGTTACTCATTAACATCACTATATACAAATAAGATACACAGGAGATTAAATAAAAAAGGGCCGACTCAGCGGAGGCCGGACGCACGGTCCCCGAACTGGAGGGTGGGGAGGGAGAGGGGGGAGCGACCTGGATGGAGAGCACCGAGCCAACGTTTCTGCCTGCTGCCGGGCCGAATTCTTGGCTTCCCAACCCGCGGCTGCACCTTGTCTAGGGTGCGGGCACCCAGCGCTGCCCCGAGGCCAAGTAGAAACCCCGGTTCTACGGCGCCTCTGCGCCTACGGCTCTCGCCTTGGGGACCTCCGGACCTTCCCGGGGGCTTCCTTCCTACAGAGCCCCGCATTCTCGGCTCCGGCCCTCCGAGGCCCTTGCCTCCCACCTTCGTTGCCTGCTCTCCCACCCCCGGAGAGGCTGCGGGGGGTCTCCACCCGCTTGGTTGAAAACAGAAAAACAGAAGGGGCTTTGCCTCCAGTCTCCAAAGAGTTCCCTTAGGGTCCTCTTTCACGTGCAGGACGGGACAGCGGGGAGAGGGGAGGGCTCTCCAACAACCACTTGGGGGGCTGGTAATTGACCGAGAGGGCGGGGTTGGGGGGGACAGGCTGGTGGCTGTTTGGATGGGCAGGGGGGAAGACTATCGCCAGCCAGGCACCGCCTGGATCCCCCGAGCAAGAAAAGGCCCAAGAGCTAACCCTCCAGAACCTTATTTCCTCCCCTATCCGGTTCTCCCCCCTGGAGTCCCACACACTCCTGAGAGCAGTGAGGCTGGAGGTGGTGGTAGGGAGCCTCAAGACCAAACCTCTGGCTTCACCGCTTTTATTGAATGTTTTCTAAGATAAATTGAACTTCAAAAGGCAACTCCCTAAACGGCCTGGTTGGAAGGGAGAAGTGAGTGGGGTGTTGGCCTCGGGGTGACTTTTTCCCCTGGAGGGGGTCAATTAGGCGACCTGGAATCACCTTTCTCTTGCAAGGAAGCATCCCTTGCTCCCTGGAGTAGCCCGGGTCAGGGTGCGACCAAGACGCCGCACTGCGTCCCGCCAGCGCCCGAGGAGTTAAGGATGGAGCCCGGTGGGGGCGCCTTGGGTCAGCGGACTCTCCCTGGGGCGCCGAGGCTTCGGGAGGACCAGGGTCTCGCCCACTTGTCCGGCAGCCGGGTCGGGCCATTCGGCTAGCCCGCCTTCCCCCCCGCGCCAAACCCAGGGCCGGGAGAAGCGGCGGCCTCGCATTCCTCCCGGTCCACGTGGGGAGGAAGCTCAAAACGAAAACGGGGGCAGTCCTGGAACTGATTTTTGACCGGCCGCGGGTGGGGAAAAGCGGAGTTGGCCAGTAGCCGCACAGTCTTCTCCCATCGAAACGGCCGTATCTGAAAAGGCTAGTCCCTCCGAATTTGAGGCGGGCCCTCCCCTGCGCTGTCTTCCTTTTGACTGCCTAATTTAAAGGAAAACTCATCTCTCCTGGAAGCGGCTCCCTTCCCCCGCAGTAAAAAACTCTTGTTTTTAGCTTTAGACCTGGAGTGAGAGGTCCTTTGTTGACTGGGGTGGGGTGAGCGCCGGGAACGGGGACCGTATTTATTTACAGTCCAAGGAAAGGAGGAGGGGGGAATGGTGGGCCAACAGAAGAGGGGTAAACCTTCATTTCTCTTCACCTTCCGGAAGGGAACCTAAAAAAAAAGCAATGAATAGGAGGCCAGTGGCATTTCAATAAAAATTTATTGAAATTTCAGTGATTTTTTTAAAGGGGGGGGTACAGAAAACCAAAGAACTCATCAACAATTATAACACAAAATATACCTTCATAATTTTTTTTCCTTTTTCAACCATCTTTCAGCACCTGACTTTTGAACCGTGAATCTCTCTGGAGGTCACGATTCGAAACACTATCAAGATCGACCGCAACAGTAAATTCCACTTGGCTTTGAGAAACTTGGAGACTAGCAAACACAAATAAGAAAGAAAAAAAGAAACATAAAGGATCAAACCACAACTGCCCTCTCTCCCCTCTGACCACCCTTCTTCTCTCCCCCCCCACTCTGCCCCCTCCCCCAGAAATCTTGGCATCCCAGGGAGGCAGGGGGGGGCGGAGTAAGACTTGAAGGAGTTGAAAGTTTGTCCCTGGGAAGTGGCACCCCGCCCCAATTTTGCCTACAAGCAAGCAGCGGCACACTCCCCCACTCTTTAGGATATTAGGGGAAAAAAAAATCACTTTTTTTTTTGCAGGCAACTCTTTTGAAACAGTGTTGGTGCAAAACGTGTTTCCTAGTTTTCAAAGCGATCCTGTGACCTTGAAATCAGACCCTCTACAGGGAGACAAGTACACAGGGGTGGGGGGGGGCAGACAGTGGCAAGGTCCTATTTACACAGAGCTATGTACAATGTCAATAAATTAACATTTCATTTCCAGGCATTCATATTCTACCTATTTACAAGAGTTATCAAATAATTACATAAATACTTTTTGTCTAATAGTCTCACTTCTTCTTTATTATTTTTAAAACCTTGTTATTGCATATACAGGAGAGAGGGACAAGAGACCAGCTACAGAGCTTTGATAAAATAAATTCATTGGTTGAATTTCCCCCATTCCTGCCCTTGTAAATATGCCCCCCCCCCTCCACTCACACACACACCTTAAGGTCACCAATTAGAGGGCTCAAGATTGGGGAGAGGGGTCATGTGTTTGCTCTAAAAGCAAGCGTTCAAAATAAAAACCACAAAGTATATGATGGTGGAACATGCAAGAGACCCTATGGTGGCTCTGAAGGCATCACACAAATATTAAAAAGAAGACACAGATTTCCTTAATGCAGACTAAACTAGAAGAGGGGGGGGGGCGGAGGGGACCACCCTCCCCAAAGAAGTCAGTTCAGTCACTTCTTTCCCATGGATAGACAAATCACTAGAAACTTCCTAATCGCCACAAACAGCATCACATTCATTTGTCCCCATTTTTTTTTTTAGTTTTATGTGTTTTTGTTTCCACTTAACACAGCGTAGGGGGGGAAAAAAAGAAAGAAATCCCAGCCGGAGGAGGAGGGGTCCACTTTCAACCTCCTCCATCCCCTCCCCAATAGGCTTGGCTACCGGTTGCCTTGGGGTGTATTTCTTGGGCCCCAACTCCCAGGCCTGCTTCGCTGGTAGATGGCCCCAACAAAAATGCTCTAACTCTCACCCCAGCCCCCGACAGCTCATGGGCAAGGGATGCCTGCGGGGCCCCCAAGTCTGGGCCAGATCGCACATGTATATTGGGCTTACAGACCACACCAAGAGGGCCAGGGCTGTCTCTAGCACGTTCTCTTCAGGGGGTCGGTCCACCACCAGCCAAAAAGAAAGGGCTGCACTCCAGGCCTGCCCCAGCCCCTTCCTCCGGGGTTTCTCTTTACATCCGACAAAGTGCACTGCAGACTGGGGCCGGGCTGGAATGAAGAGACGTTTCTGGGGAGGGGCTTAAGGGGACGCGCTGCGGGACCTGTCCGGCTTGGCCTCCAAGCCGCTGACCAATCGTTGGATGCTCTGCAGCTCGCTGGTGGCCACCTCCTTCTCCCCGCAGAGCTTTGGCGACAAGGACACGGAGCTGGACGAGAGCGTGGAGGAGCGGCTGTTGAGTTCTGAGCCTGAATCCACCGCCACCGAAGCGGGGCTGGCGGCCAGGGTGGCGGCTTTGCCATCTAGGGGCCCTGGGGGTGCGGCCATGGCCGGCAGGGCGGTGGTGAGCAGGCTGCTGCTGTCCGGCACGGGCATGGGGATGGAGTAGGGGCTGTAGCGCAGGCGAGGACGAATGGTGTGGAGGTTGAGGAAGGGGTGGCGGTGCACGGAGCTGGAAGCCGCGGCGGAAGAGGCCGCGGCGGCCGCGGCCATGTAGGTGTAGGGGTAGGGGAACAGGCTTCCGAAGGGTGCCATGGCCAGGCCCTGGGGGAAGAGAAAGCAGGCGGAGTCACCCGACAGCACTCAGAGGGAGCCGAGCAGGAGGGGCCCAGTGTGCCCTGCTCTGCTCATCCCTGAAAACTCAACAAAAACTGCCTGCCACAGACCCAACTCCAGCTTGCAGGGACCCCTTGGGGCAGGGGACAAATGCCCTGTGGGTTTCCCAAACTGTAACTCTTCAGGGGGTTGAAGAAAGCCCTGTCTTTCTCCTCCTGCACACCCCTAAGGCCAGTATGCACCCCTTGCCCTGGATGGGGACGGTCCCAGACTTCTTCAGGCCCAAATAGTAGCTCTGTCACCGGAGGCCAGAAAGCTTCTCTCCTCCCCTGGTTCCCCACAAAACAACCCAACAACCCCAAAACTCACCCACAAGGAAAACTGAGTCATTCATACACTTATTCAGGACTTGGGGGATTCACTTTTTGTTACATCACATGCCCTCCCCACCCCACCCCCAAGGCAATTTGGACTCAGAGAGAGACCCCCAAATGACTGTAGAACTACCCCAGAGTGTCCCTCCCTCGAGAACCACTAGGTAGATCACTGGAGAACCACTAAAGTTTCCCACAGCAGCCTCGGGCTTCCATGCTCCCTGCTGCCGCCATTCCTGGCCTGTTAAAAATCCTCACAAAAAAGGTCACTTGCTGCACCTGTTCAACAAACCTCCTGAGTCCGTTTGTCCCACAAAGGTGGCTCAGTGGGTGCCAGAGGGGAAATGGTATTTGTTCATAAATCTTGGTTGTTTTTCTTTTTTTTTTTATTCTTGTCTTCCACCCCCACCCCAAATCCTGTTACCTTTCCCAAATGAAGATAACCCCCCAGAGGGAAGGCATTAAGCACAAAGAAAGATAGGGTGGGGGGAGAGAATGGGTTGCTACCAACAGAAAACAAGAGATCTGTTTGATCTCTGATCAAACCAATCTGATCCACTGGTGTCACAGATGAAGAAACTGAGGCAGGCCCCACGCTGAGAGGGGGCTAAACCTCACCTTAGCACCCAGCTCCCAAAGGAGGAGGCGGGTCTTGCCTCTAGGCTCAGAGAAGGGAGAGCCCTTGGGATGACACAAAACAAAAGGCAAGAGCCTGAAGCAGGCCCAGAGAGGCTTCTTCCAGGGTTGGCTTTGTCAGCTGCCTTCTCCAGGCCCCAACCTCTGCTCCAAGCAAGCCCGTTGCAGCTGTCTGAGCCCTGCCCTGCCTGCAGGCCTACCCCAGCCCCTGCCCCCACCTGGCAGAGACCCTCAATGCCCTCCCCAGACCGGAGGAGACAGAGAAGAGAGCTTTCGGCTGCTGTGATTAGACTTCAGTGTCAAGACAGCCCTATCACCCAGCTGAGTGACCCAGGGCAACTCCCCCACCGTCTCTGGGCCTCTAGACCTTCTGGAGAGAGCAGACTGGGCCAGGGCTGGCTTAAAGCTGTCAGGTTAGAGCCAGGATTTCTAAGTGTAGCACTGCGAGGTGCTGAGCATTTGTCAACATTAGTACTTATAACTACCCATGCTGCTGGAAACTGCCTCAACTTAGAAAAACATTTCTATAAAGTGTTCCCTTTGGGGGTGGGGATAGGGGTAAGGCAGGGGGAAGTTATGATGAATCGGGGAGATAAACTTTGCACCTGGCAGTGGCTCAGTTAAAAATGATGATTGAATGCTCTACCTGGTAAAGGGTGCTACCAGAGGGGTGGGGGGCGGGCGCGGAGAATGGGAGGCAGGGGCGGGATCTGGAAATACCTGCGATGCCAGGACGTGCTGCTGGAGGTGGAAAGGCAGGGTAGCCGCCGACGCCCCCGACAGCCCCTGCGCCGCCGCCGCGGCGGAAGCCATGGCCGTGGAATCCAGGCCGGAGACGCCGGTGGAGGCCCCGGACACGGTGGCCAGCAGGGGCCCCATGCCCGCGGCGGCCATGCTGGAGAAGGCCCCGCCCATGGTGAACTGGCTGGGGTGCAGGAAGAGGGGGTGCCCGTTGAAGAACTGCTGGCCGGCCAGGCTGGGGGCGAAGCCGAGCCCCGGCAGGGGGCCCTGGCCTAGGTGCGCGGCCACGTCCGTCTGCACCGTCAGCGGCGCGAAGGCCTCCTTGCCCGGCAGCGCTCGCGGCTCCTCGGCCTTGGCCGGCCCCACGCCCTCCCGGGCGGGGCTCCGGCGCTCCTCGGCGCCCAGGCCCCGGGTGCTGGACGAGATGGTGGCTGGGCTGTGGCGAGAGTCGGGCGACGCCTTGTCCAGCCGGCCGCTGTCCCGGGGCCGGCCGCAGGGCTCCACCGCGAAGCGCTGCGCGTGGGCCACGGGGCTGCCCTTGTCGCGGCAGGGCTCCTCCGACGTGGTGGTGGAAATCTTGGCCGCATCGCACGCCTCCCGCCCCGGCTCCTCTTTGCTCTCCGCCTCGGCGTCGCTCTCACCCTCGCTGGGACACAGATCTACCGTGGGATGGGGAGAAAGCCGGGCCGGCTGCTGAGTGTGGGAAGATTGCCTTCCCTTCTAAGCCTGGCGAAAGCAACTCGGGTTCCCGGGATCCAATCCCAGCCTGGCCACTTACTAGCCATGTAACTCCCAACTCGCCTGTTCCCTCAGTTTTCTAGTCTGCAAAATGGGGGTGATGGGCTCTTGACAGCCTGACTTGGGAAGTCAACAATCAACTACTACAAGGGGTGGTGCTCCGAGGGTGCTAACACCCCACCCTACCAGCAGTTCTTTTATTATCTCAGATTTTATTCTAAACAAACATCCATTGAGCTGCCACTGTACTGGGCACTGCCTATACATGCATTTTCTCATTTGATTGAAAATTCTTTTTCTCTCTGTTTTACTTTAACTTCAGTGCACACGTCCATGCCATTGTCTCTGGGGTCTTTGTTGGGTGGATGACTGACTGGGGGGGGGGGGAGATGGGCGGCACGGCGCCTTTACCTTCCACATATTTGTGCGTTATTGTGGAAGGATTTGCTTGGCCAGAACCCTGACATCTGAACTGGGGCCTGCAGAAAAGGGTAGCCCTCCCCTCAGGGCATACACTCACAGGGATGGTGGGGTGTTTGCCTCTGTCACCGGAGACAGGGAGTTGGGGGTGGCTGATGAGCCCGCTTTTCCAGCCAGGAGACAGGGACAAGCTTTTACCTTTCACCACCCCCTCTGTGGGTGTCCTGCCCACGAGAAGAGAACGGGGGATCCTATTTGATGTTCAAAGCTTAAATGGATTGAAGCCATAAAGGGCTTTCATTTTATTTCACTTAAAAACAGGTTTCTTCTATTGAGAGTGTCTTTCCAAATAAATAGTGCTCACTCTTCAAACACAGGAAACCGGCTGGGACGGTGAACCATCCTACCATATTCTCTCGCTTGTCCGCCCACTCCCCTTCCTCCCAGCAGGTCCACTGTACGTCCCAGCCTGTCTCTACATACAGCTAGATCTTTTCTTGGCCACTTTCCTTGTTCCAAATGGCAGAGAGCTACCTCATCACCCTGTCCCCCCTCAGCCCAACACACTTTAGCTTAGAGTTCAAAGATGCTCAAAAAGTCAGTTGCTCCATTGATGAGGCTTCCAGAAAGGGAGACCTTAAAAACTGGCCCCCCACACAGGCCTTAGCTGGGTTTCAGGAGTGGGTAGTTCAGAACTCGCCTGGGATTAGCTTAGGGAGGTGACACTGGACACTAATTGATGTGGCTCATGTTTATGGGTCTTTAGCATTTGAAGGGCAAGTCCCTTGGCTGTGTGGGGGTGGGTGGGTGGGAGGGGGGTACCCACCACTCTTTCAACTTCTCCCAGGTTGTGGGGCCTGCAGGGGAGCCAGCTGGGAGGGGGCCAGGCTCACCTTTTAGATTGGACGTCCCCACGGTGGAGACAGCGGGGGACGAGGACTGGGCGAAGCAGTTGAAGGCCGCCTGCTCGCTGGAGGACTCGTCCGAGGTGGTGTTGTCCTTCTTGTGTCTGTCCTCGAACAGCCTCATGGACTGAAGGGTCAGCTGCTTTCTGCGACAGAAGCCCACCCACGCTCCATGTCACCCCACAGAAGCCATCCACCCTCTGTTTCCCTCCCCGTCTCCCAATGGGGTGTGTGCACCCCCAACCGGCCCGCCGCCACCCAACGCCACCACGGATACTCAGAAATCAGCGTGACCCAGGCCAGCCAAGCAGAACGGGGCAGGCGAGGGTGGCAATGGCCAGGGAGAGAAAGAGGCTGGGTCCCCCAGTCGGCGGGGGTCCAAAAGCCGGGTTGCTTTGGAGAAGGGACTTTTGTTTACACTGGGAAATCTTTCCAAGAGAGGACATGGGAGTGACAAAGGACAGCTGAACTGGCGGCCTGGGGTGGGGAGTGTGGGGTGGGGAGGATGCCAGGCTCCCCAACTCCTGAATGGCTGCAAAGATTGTGAGGAAGCCGGTAATTTCACGGTGCCTGCCCTTCACCTGAAATCGCTCCGCCAACACATTAATCGGAGTAAAAAATCTAGTTAGACTTTAGACAGAACTTCAGTGGGCACCCCCCAACGGGGATAAGGTTGAAAACTGGGGCTTTTTTTTTTTTAAAGAAACCTTGGGCAAGGGGTTGGGGGGGGGGGGGGGACAAGCTGCTGTGGCATGTGCTCCAGCTGTCTAGTTCATGCAGGGTGACCCTGCACACAGGAAGCAGGGAATTGTAGATTTCTCGGGGGCAGGGGGGGGGGAGCGTATCTCTGTTGGGTCTGGTGGTCTCTGGAAGCCAAGCTCTTGGCCAGCATTCCTGGGCATTTTATGAATGGTCTTTTGCTGGGTGGGTGCGAATTCCTCAGGAATTCATAAGCGTTCTTCTACAGAGGATCATCTTTTATCCCTGCGTCCTTCCAGAAGCAACTATGGTGGGGCCCACTTCCCTTTCTTCTAGGTAACAAGTAGGAGGTGGGGCTGTGAGTTGTGGCAGAGGGAAGTCCATGATGTCGCCCCCCCCTCACCCCACTTCCAGCACTGGCGACTAGGGGGCCTATAAAAAGGCTTCCCGCCCCAAGTGATTTGGCAGGTAGATTATTGCCTCCACTCACCTTTTTTCTCTCCTGCCATTTCCAGTGTCCCGGAAACCTTTGGCGAAAGGGTTGTTGTCTATTTTTAACTGAGTTATCTAGAAGAGGAAAAGATGCAGGGAGAAAGAGCTGTTAGCCTCATCTTCTAGAATGTTCTGGGCGGTGTTTCCGGGAGCCCGATGGGGCCAACAGGTGAAGCCATATGCTTAGGGCAGGTCAAAAGAGAAAGCAAGAGGCGGTGGAGGCACCTTTCCAGGAGGTGGAGAGAAAAATCAAAGAGAATTCTAGAATGGCTTGCTGATGTCACCCAAAGAAGGCCAAACTTGGGATGGGAGGATGAAATTCCCCAGCAAGGAAATGGTCCATTCCTTCCTTTGGGCAAGCAACAGCTAGACTTTAGATGTTGAACGTTGCCAAAAGGAACAACCTGCAGATTTTAAATTTATATGTTTACACTGTGACTTTTAAAAAAATCTGGGGTCATTAATCATAAAATACATTATGGCATGCTCCCTACCTTCACACACACACACACACACACACACACACACACACACACACACTTGTTCATATACTTGGCCACTGCCTTAGAGCGGAGGGGGCCAATGGCCTCTGCTGTGATCAGGAGTGGTTTCATTTCATGATTATACACTGACAACTGGGTTCCACAGGATTCAGGATCTGGGGGAGCTGGTATTTCTCGTGCTGTGGGAGGAGGGGGCGCCATATATAATCATTGTACAGAATCTTTCGAAGCCCTTCCCTTTGGGATTTTGGGGGGCGGGTGGGCTTATAGACACAGAAGTTTCCAGAGAAAGGGCCCCTGGTTCGATTCTCGTCCTGATATTCTTGCTGTGTGCAAACACTGCAGTTTTCCTCTGGTCGGAAAAGGGGCCCCTGTTGTCTTAAGCACTAGATGCAGGAGACATAGTTGACCCACTCCCATCAGTCCTCTGTACAGGACCCAGCACTGGTGCCAGCAAGCAAAATATGCAGGGTGTCCCACTGTGTGCTGGGCTCTCCCTGGTCCCCAGCACTCAAGAGGTTGAAG
>NW_022111312.1:4806485-4829717 GCF_000313985.2 Echinops telfairi
GGGGGGCGGGTCTGGTCTTTAGATTCTCCTCACCCTTGTAATGGCCACACTGGGGAACCCAGCAGTCAAGATCACTGTTCTACCTGCCCATGACCTTCAGGCCACCGTGAGAACCTAGTTCCTAGGGGCTGCCTGTGTAAGTACTCCTAAAACAGAACCCCCTCCCCTTCCCCGAGCCCCAACAACTCTGATTAGCAAGCCTCTGTGATCTTCCTAAACACACACACACACACACACACACACACACACACCTTAGAAATCACTGCAGAATAAAGTTAATAAAAACCAGACCCCGCTACTCAGGATCGCTGGCTAGGGGAGAAAGGCCGGGCAATCCCCAAATGGCTTGGGATGTACATTCTTAAGTTCCTTCATTTCTTCAAGACGCCTGACCTCTTGGCCATTCGTCTTTGGGACACTTCATCATGAGCCCCCCATCCCCACCTCTTGAGAGAAATGCCTGCACCCCTTTCGCCCAACGCTGGAAGTTCAAATTCACACAAACCCCACTCCAATGGACTCCTACCCCCTAGCTGTCTGGTCACTCTCTCACCCTCATCCAGAAGCAGCCAGCGGAAAGGAGATTAGAAACAACAGGGGGGGAAACACACTCCTGTCCCCCCACCCCTCGGGTTACCTTATCGTTCTGATAGGCGGTCACGGCAATGAATTCCGTTTCTGGGAACAAGTAAGTCCGGAATGTACTGTAAGGGAGTTTCAAGATGTCGTTGGCCCTCACGATGTGAAACCGGGGCTGGTATTTGTGCATGGAGTTTAGTATGGTCTGCAGGAAAACAAGGAGGGGGAGAGATGGGAGGGGGGGCATATTTTAACAAGACAAAAGGGATCTTAGGACCCCTGCCAAGTTGACACCTTCCCCCACCGCAGGGTACCAAGCTAAGGAGTCCACCTCCTAGGTGTAGCTCCTTGGCAAGTTTATCCGCTCCGCCGAGGTTACCGGCAGGAGAATCCAAATGGCTCCTCTATTTCCAAAGGGTCCCCCACCCACCCACCCTCACCTTCTAAGGCTCATTCGAACCTTGAACCCTAGCCTACCTGAGTACCAAAACTATAAATCCCCTGCAACGTTGGGTGATCACTTGGGAAGGCCAAAGTCTTAAAAGATAAAGAAAAACATGCATTTTAATTTACAAAATGATTCAGTACTGTAAGTGCCCACTAATTGATGAGCCCGATCCACTTAAAGCCCCTGAAAGGCTGAGCTGGAGAGAGGAATATTTATGCCTTAATCAAGTCAGGGCTGCAAATGCAATTCCTGCCGGCTGGAGATCTTTCCGCGCTATTCAGGTCTTCCTGGGCCTAATCTTTCTGCTTATTCCCTGCTTATCACTTTGCTTATTTTATTGAAAGTTGGGGAGGGTTACGGGAGAGGGCCAAACGTCCCGGCCAGACTCCCCCAAGCAATTCAAGTTCCCTACCCATTTCCAAGTGTCCCCACTGGGGTCCAGTACACATGTAAACACACACGCCCACGATTTTCCTGCCGACAAACGAGATCTGTCATTTTCTGACCGACCTCCCTTTCCTAGAAGCCCGGTTCTACTCGTTTTCTTTCTTTTTTTAAGGACAAGAAAACCCAACTTGAACGAAACGCGGTCGCGCGCCGTGTCAGCAAGCGGGGTCAAGGCTCCGGATCTCAAAAACCCTCCCGAGAAAGACTGGTGACAGCACAGAAGCACACGGTTGTAAAATAAAGCAAATCCACGATGAAATCCATAATGAAATGGATTTGAGATCTGAATGACTTTTTTCCTTCTTCTTAAATTCACTACCAGGTCAGGAATTTTCCAAGGGCCCGGGAAGGCTACAGCCAAGTTTTCTTGCCCTTGCTGATTTCAGAGAGCCAGACTTTCCAGGATCCGAAGCGAAAGAGCCCAGAATTCTCTCTCCCGCTGGCAGCTAGGACCAACCACCCTGCTAGGCTTAGCAAGGAGAGAGAGCCAGGGCACCTCTGCATAGACAGTCGTGATCTGCAAAGGGAACTAGGACGAGGCCGGCGCTGCCTTTGGAATAAGAGGGGAAGAGAGGGGAGTTTTCCAGCCCAGAAGAAGCCTACAGTGAAACTTACAAATCCGTGTTTGTCTGAAATGTTGTTGGTGAGTTTCAGTTTGTGGAAAGTGACTACTTTGGACATCCACTGTTCCCCAGTGGCGGGGCTGTCTGGGTGAATGTACATCCTCTTTGGCATTTCAGGGTCAGCTTTGCCCGCCACCATCCACCGAGAGTTGTGAAACTTATAGCGACAGTCATCCGCAGCGATAATGTCCATCAGTAAAATGTACTTGGCTTTTTTATCCAGCCCAGAGCATCTCACTTTAAAGGGGGGAAACATTCGCCTACAACGGAAGAGACAGAAAAGGACAAAAAGAATTTAAGACATCGCTCCGGACCCAAGATTTGTATCCGAAATGATCGAAACCGCGCTGCTGACGCTACGCGGGGATCAAGGAGGGCGCTTGTCTTTTTTAAGAGCAGGGTTACAGCCTTGCTTCCTCTCGCTACCTGAAGTGTTAACTTTTTCTCTATCAAAAGGCCCAAGCTTCGACACAAGTGAATTACTAAAACCCTTCTGCGTCTTCTCACATCGTCATTTTCTTCTGTTTTCAGATTGCTTCCTCTGGAGGACATTCCTCGCCGCCCTTCTTGGCCCAGAAATTCTTGTCTACGGCTCTCTCAGCCATACTTAGTAAAAGGGCTTGGTCTCTCCTGCCTCCCACGGAAGAGAAAAGGTCCCACTTATCTAGGGACAGAAAGTTCGGTAGTCAGTTGCAGCCCCTCAGCTGCAGGACAACAGTAGCTTGGCTTATTAAGGGGAATGAAACTGCTTTGCTGCGGGCCCTCTACAGAAACGAATGGTTGCCGAATGAGGCGTATTCCAAGGCCTCAAACCAACCTGCCCCGAGATCCAGTTGCTAACTGCATTCCGGGACAACACCCCCGCCCTCCCAGCCAAGCTAGCCCCAAACTGTAAGGTCATGCCACCAAAGGGCTGTTTATTCCAAACCAGAGATGGCATTCGGTGCCCCCACCCCCAGCCCTGATTTAAATCGAAACCCTTCCCTGGGAAACTGACAAAAAGCGCTTCTGATTTACGGTAGAACTTTCTGCCCAACTCTGGCCTCCTTTAACATTTAAGGAGACAAGAAAGTTGAAGATACCAAGAAGGGCGGGTGGGGGGGGGGCAGAAATTATTTTTGTCTTTTCCACTATAGGCTTTTCTAGATTCCAAATCTATAAAGGGGGGGAAACAAAAAAGACCACCCGAGGTTCTAAATGGTTAGGGTCGCCTCATTCACGCCCAGGCAGGGGCCTCTACAAACTAAGGAAGATGTGGCTTATCAGAGCTCGCATTATAAAAAGCCGCCTGGGTTTCTCCACTCGCTCCTCCGATCTGCAAACACAACGTTAATTCTGTGAAGTCGCTCGCTGAACTCTCCCTGGGCTTTTAGACACGTGAAGTCGTGTGAGCAAACAAACTCCAACGCCCTCGCGTTTCTTCTCCGGCCCAGAGGCTCAGGGCCCCCTCCAGACCCAGGAGCCACGCTGAAGGGCAGAGAGGGCAGGGCATGAGCGCCAGGCCTCCCACCACCACACAAAAGCCAGGGCCTTTCTTCTCTCTCTCTCTCTTTTACTGTTTGTTTTCCTCTGTAGGAGGAAAATGAAACACAAAACACAAACCCCAACAAAGAATTAAGGATGTTCCAGAAAGGTTTGCACAGGGGACTTCCTGTCGCCTGCGGCTTTCTTGTTTCCTGCAACAACAAAAAATTGTGAGCTTTTCTGGAAGGGGGGGTGGTTAAAAAAAAGGGCTATGTCTCTTGCAGGGGGCAGAACTAGATAGGGTGAAACTGCTGGTTGCAGGCGCCCAGGTAAACTGAAATTCCCTGCAGCTGGGGCAGGGCCCTGTGTGTCTCCCAGTAGTTCTAAGAAAACTTAAGTTTTCATCCAAGCGCTAGAAACTGGCAAACACACCGTTCTGGGAGGAGAGAAATAAGTAAGAAGTGCCAATAGCTTCGGAAAGGGGGGGGGGCCCACGGGCCTTGCTTACCTTCCTGACTTGGTAATGACCATCTCGGTGCCCCGTTTGTGGAACTGGTCCCAAAGTTCCTTGGCTTCGAGGTGCACCTTGGGGTCGTCTTCCACCTCCTCTTCGGGCTCCAAGGTCTTCAGAGGCCTCAGATGCGCCTGTGGCCCCAGGGACGAGAAAGGGATGCCGGTCTCGGCTGCCCCCACCAATTGATCCATGATCGGCTTGGCCAGGGCGCCAGGCAGTGAAAGCGCCGCGGCGCCGTTGGGAGGCAGAGTCAGCGCGGGGAAAAAGGGCGGCTGGTGGCCCAGCACAGCGCTCATGGCGAAGTCCGGCGCCCGGTGAGGTAGGAAGGGATGGTAAGCCATGCTTGTCCCAGGAATGACCGGATCTCTCATGGAGAAGTTCATCCACTCCAGGCGGGGCGCTGGGCTCCAGCCGGGGACAAGTCCGTTGCTGCTTTTTTTTTTCAAACTTGTTTCTTTTTCCGCTTGTTAACAGCAGCACATACTGAAGGGGCCAAAAAATAAAGGAGGGGGGCAATCACACTAAAGCACCTCAAGGGGAGAGTGTCTTTGGGGGGAGAACACCGCCGATCTTCGTCTTCAAGGCGAGAAATCTGGAGACATAGTCGCTGGAGGGGGGACTGTCCCTATGCCCAGCGGTTTGAAAAAGCCGCTCTGGGGAAGGGAAGTCGAGCTAGCAGAGTCTCGACTAGCGCCGGAGCCCGCGGGCTCAGCTGGGAACACACAAGCCAGCCCAGCGTCCCGGGAATCTCGGCCCAGCGCTCGGTTTCTTTGTTGCAAAAGCGAGCGATTCTCCAAGGCGACTTTTTTTTTACCTTGTCTTCTTCTCCCAGGGCCCCTCTACCTCCCGGGAGACGTCTGCCTTTGCACTAGCCCCGGCTTTAACCCGGACTAAGGTGGGGGGGCGGACGGGGGTGGGAGTGGGGAAAAAGAAAGAAAGAAAGAAATCGGACTGAAACCCCTTCGCCCAGCGCTATCAAAACTTGAACTGCAAGCCGGCTTCCGTTCGCTGTCCTCCTTCCGCGGCCCAGAGCTCCGGAGGGTGTCTCGGGTGCAATCCGAAATGTAGCTGTGCTCGGCTCGGGGGCCGCTCTTCCTCGTCCTAAAAATGTAAGCGGATTCACTTCCTAATTCTGCGGCCAGGCGCGGAGGGCTGGAAGGATCCAAGGGGGCGAAATGGCAAGAAGAGGGATCGAGAGCAGGAGAGGAAGAGGGAAAGGCGAGGGGAAGGAGGGCGCCAGGGCGGGCAGGCAGGCAGGCGAGCGAGCGAGAGCGAGCGAGCGTGAGCAACTCTCCACCCTCCTCGCCTCTAGAATTCCCCGGGCGTCTGCTCGGCGGCTCTAGAAGGTCGGGCTCTGCTGTGGGCTGCGGGGAGCCGGAGGCCTCTTGATTGGCTCTTTGACGCTTTCGGACCAATTGTGTGGCTGCATAGGCGTGGTTTTCACAGGTCGAGTGCTGGGGGATAGAGCCGAGTTATAAAAAGAAGGTGTCGGAAACTGTAACGTCGCTGCGCCGCATCGGTACTACTGCCTGTCCCGTGAATATGTCAACATGATCAGAGGGAGGGCGGGGAGCCACTGGGGAGCGCGCGCGCGCACCCGGAGTCGCCTCTAGGTGGCTTATCGGGAGATCGCCGCAGCCTCAGAGCTCCCCAGCTAGCTCTCCCTGGGCCCACGTCTGAAATGCCCCAGTCATCTTGCCCCGGATCCAGGGAGGAGGCAGGGCCAAGGCGGAGGGGGAGGGAGCGGCGAGCCTGCCGGCGGCGACGCGAGCAAGGCGGAGAGCGCGCTCGGCGCCGGGCAGGGGCGCTGGCCTCCAGCGTTCCCGGCTCGCCTCCCCGCTCCTCTCGGCTGCTCTCCCTCTTCCCCGGGCCTCGGCCCAGCCGGCCGGGCGGCGGAGCTCCGGACGAGCTGCCATTCGGCCGCTCGGCGCAACAAAGCCGGCGGCGCCCAGACGTCAGGCTAACGCGCTCCGCAGCCCCACGTGGAGCCAAGCTCCGCCTGGCCGCCCTCCGCTCCAGGCTGGCCGAGCCCTAGAGGGGTGGGGTGGGGTGGGGGGGTGCAGGTTCCTTTTTGAAGGTCTCTTTACATCTGCGTTGGTGTGGACACCCAGCTGTGGCCCGATCTGGGCACGGGGCGAGTGTGCACGGAGTGGGGGAAATCCCTCGCCCACCCTGCCCCACCCGCATCCGAGCGTAAAGACTCCTCTGTCCTCAACGCTTGTGTTAGCAAACACGCCGGCACACTCGGACCGAGACACACGTACACGCCAACACGTATACAGCCTGCTTCGCCAGCCCTGGGCGCTCGCTCTGGGAGGTGGACTCGGGGTTTTGTGAAATGCAGTTAGCAGCCCCTTAGCTGGTTTGGGTGTGGGCTCCCCGAACTCGGTGGAAGGGGGCGTGTAGAGTCGGGGGTGGTGGTGGTGTGGTGGTTTCAATGAGGCTCTGGACAAAAAGGTCTATGCCCCGGACCGCGTTCCAGGCCTGTCCCCGCCTAGTCGCCGCCCGCGCCTCCGAGGCCCGCTGGGTGCCCAGCCGCCTGTTAGAGGTGGGCGAGCCCGGAGGGGGGAGGTGCCGCCAGCAGCCTAGTATCTCCTGCAGGCACGCACTTATCTCTGGGTGCCTCGGTTCTTTCTTCTCGAGGGGACTTATCGCTACAGAAGTCCGGGACGAATTTGTAAAACAAACCGTGAAACGCCCCCAACCCTAGGGCGAGGTGACTGGTACCAGTTCAGGTAGGGTGGGGGCCGCAGCAAAGGCGGAGGGGGAGGCGGGAACCGATCTTAACTAATCTGACCTGCCGCCGACTTGGCCCCGGTGTTATCTCAGCTCCCCGCCGCCGTCAGGAGAGTCCCCCAAACCCAAAGGAATGGGTTGGGCTGCCCTGGCGCTGATGTTGGATGCTCTTTAGGCTAACCTCGGACCTTCTCTGAGGGACCTTGCTTTGAAAGCGAAGGGGGGGCGGGGGCAAGGGTCGCTTGTGGGCCCTGGAGGTTAAGAACCTCTAGACTTCCGATGATGTGTGTGTGCTAGAGAGCAGAGAAGGCTCTTACACGTGTACCCCCTGAGTCCCCAGGCCCCGGACTCTGAAGTGGGGGCAAGTGGAGGGTGAAATGCAATTCCGTTGTGGGCTAGCCGCGCTGAGATAGGGGCGGAACTGGAGTGGCGACCAACTCTTCCAGCCGCCCATTTTTGACGCACATGCTTAAGAGCGCTTGGCGCCAGTGCTGAGAATTCCCTGAAGTCGCCAGAGAGAATAAAGTGGTTTGGACACTGCCGGCTCGCCATCTCTCTCTCTTTCCTTTCTTTCCCTTTCGGTGTTTCTTTCTCTGCGGGCCCCCCCCCTCCCTTTCCCTTGGCCGGCGATTAGGAGAGAGAAAAAGAGAGGAGACAACGGGGACCCAGCGCGGTGTCTTGGTTTAAAGCGATTCACCAGGGCCCCCTCTCACTCCTCCTGCACAGCATCCTGAGGAGGAGTGCCGGAGGTCCGACGTTCCCTCGCCAGGCACCCACCAGCGAGGTCACTGCAGAGTGTGTACCGGGTGACAAAAAGCACCCCTCCCCACGTGGCTGGAGCTTGGGCCTGGGTTCGCTCCTCAGCTCTGTGCAGCGGCCCACACTCCTCAGGATCTGGCTCGGCCCTGCGCTGGCAGACCAATGTAGGCCCGATCTCTTCTTCTTGCAAGGAAAATTAATTCACCGCACCCACTCGGTGGCCCAAGCGTCCAGGTGCACTGGAGAGCCAGATACTGCCCCCGGGCGCTCCGCACTTGGGCTTGAGCAAAGGGAGGGAACTTGCTAATTTCACTTGTAAATATCCCCCTCGCCTTTGGCTCCGCCGAGCTGGACCCAAGCCGGTGGCTTCAGCTGGCCACGAGCCCCCTCCCGAAATCGCCCGCTCATGCCCGTAGCTCTAACTTCACCCCGGGGTCACTCCAGTTTCTACCCCTAGACTCCAGCCCGCACTCTCGCGCCCGAGGGAAGGGGGAAGAGGGAGTTTTGCGGGGTTGTGCCTCGAAAATGTCGACATCTTGCTAATGGTCTGCAAACTTCCGCCAATTATGACTGACCTCCCAGACGCGGCCCCAGGAGGCTCGTATTAGGCTGGGAGGCCGCCGTAATCTGGGATCAAAAGCTGGAAGGTGCGAACTCCTCTTTGTCTCTGCGTGGCCGCCGAGCCCCCCCTCCTGGTGGGCGATAAACCCACTCTGGCGCCGGCTTTGCGCTGGGTGATTAATTTGCGAGCAAACAAAAGGGACCTGGTGGCCACCGCTTTTGGGTTAAACATTGGCCAGCGCTGTTCAGAGGACTTGGGCCAGGCTGCCCCCGGAGAACTCACACTGGCTGTAAGCTCCAGAGGCTGTCCCCCGAGGTGATCTCTGCAGATCCCTCGGTCTTGGTTCCCTTGGCCTCGCTGGCAGCAGTGCGTGCAATGGGAATGAGAGACCAGATTCCGGGTCAGGCAGGGCGCCCGGACCCCTCCTGGTGTCCCGCAAATGCGCCCCACTCCCACCCTCCGCTGCTTTTGCAAAATGATTTTTCACTTAATGATGAAGCTGGACCCACCCACCCATCTATCTTTTTTTTTCTTAAATGAAAGAAAAATAGCAAATCCTCTGTAGACCAGCAATGGCTGTGAGCTTTAAGGCAGGGTGCACCGTATGCGTGGGGACAGAGGGGTCTCTAAATGAAATTCATCCGAATCAAGAAAACCCAACTAGCTGTCAACAGCCCAGGCCAGAGCAAGCAAAGAAGCTGGCCTATCCCTGAGGCCCGCCGGGGAAGTCGCTGCTTGTGTCACTGCTTCCAGCCACAAAGGGGACAAGCCGACCCCTTGGTGACCGAAAGTTGTTTATTTGAAGTTAAAAACAGCAACAGCAGAGTGGGAGGAGTGGGGAAGGTGGTGGGTCCGGGGGTCATTTACTTTGGTGAGTTTGATGGAAAGATTCCCTTCAGTCCTGTGAGGTGTGGGGCGCCCCCGCGATGGCGATTACAAGCCAGTATTCCCTCTTAAACTTTCACCTGGTTGACACTAAGCTTTTTGGAGTTGGGGGTGTCTCTGAATGGGTAGCTCTGGGGACACGTGGCCCATTCATATTTCTCCTGGGGTCTGTGGCCTAATTAAGAAGTTTCCTTGTGGGGGGGCACGTGCAGAAGCTTTACTGGGGAGGGGTTTTTCCTCCTCCACCTGGCCAGTTAGCGACGCCCCCCCACCCTTGGACCCCAGATTTGAAACGTTTCTAGGTTTGGGGCTTGAGAACTCGTAGCCCCTTCCACCGCACACTTCTTCAACTTGGGGGCTTTATTTCCTTATGGAGTTGTTGAAGAGAAGCACTTTTTGGCGGTGCCTCCCAGCTGCCCAGCCGCCCACTACCTCTCTTTTCTGCAGGCAGTTCAGAACTCTAAGAAACTCACAGACCTGGGAGACTGGCTTGTCCTCTTGGATTTTAGCACCACCCCTTCTCCTCCTAGTGGGTCCTTTCTTGCTAAGTCTGAAGGCTCCTTGCTGGCCAGACCCTTAACACCCCCCACCCCACCCCCTCCACCTCTGGCCAGGGGTAGGCCAGGCGTCTTGGTAGGACCAGATATAGGGCCCCATCTTCTGTAGTGATTTTTCCCCTTCTTTCATTTCCGGTCTCCCTGTCTGTTCATCTCAGAGGGATTCTGCGAGCCCAGGTCTAGTGTCTTTCTCTCTGGTCGTAGCCTGACAGGCTGTCTTCTCTCCCACCAATCTTCCTGGTTGTTAGTTTCTGTTTCCCCTTTGCAAGCCCTGCTCAGCTGTCTGTCTCTGGCTTCGCTGGCCATTCTCGTCTGGTGTTAATTTTCTCACTTCTCAATTCTGCCGCCTTCTCCACTCTCTCTAACTGCACTGTATAGTCTCGATCCCCCGGCTCCAGTCTCTGTCTTCCTGACACTGAGTCTGGGGTTCCTTCTCTATTTTTTCCAGTAATCAGGCCCAGAGGCCACCCCCCACCCCACCCCAGGCTCCACTGCCTCGTGCCTTGTTACCTGGGCAGGGAAGATCGTGTCCTGAGAGAGTGATTTAGGCTCATTTGGTCTAGACCTGACGCTTCTCCAGCCATCTACAAAGACACCCTCTCCCCAACATCGCTCCATCCCCGCTGCCCACACTGGGCGCTCTCCCTCTACAGGGCTGGAGCTCAGGGAGAGTGAGGGGGCTGCCCGAGGGCTCCCTGCCCTCTGACAGTCCTCTATATTATTGATCTGGGCAGGCGATACACTGGAAGAGTGGCGTGTATGTGACAGAGAGGCGACTGTCCGAGTTGTCTACCTTCTTGTCTACCTTCGGGAGCGGTGGCGTTTTTCCTTTGGTGCCAGGTGGTCTGGGCTGCCCCTAGAGTATCACACCTTAGACACTTAGTCCCCGCTGACCCTGCCCCCTTCACCATGCTGGAGGTGAACCTGATAATGGCCAAATCACAAGGAAAAGCTTTTCCCCCTTCTGTGTTATGTGTTTTTCATTGAAGCAAGTGGTTGGTTCAACCGGCAAAATGGCAAATTAGCAACACAGCTAGGGATATAGATGGGATGGAAGAGAAATGAGGGTGAGGGTAAATCAAGGTTGCATGTGTTGGTTGTGTGTGTTGTTTGCAGAAAGTGCTCTTTATCCATCTGTGGAGATTTTTTGGCTTTCTGTTGGGAAAATGAACTAACTGGTTTCTTAATTTCAAGCCAATCTATCGCTTCAATGCTCTCTTTGTGTGTGTGAGTGTGTGTTTTACCCAATTGTTATTTCTTTAAAAGACAATACAGTGGATGCTCCTTCATCCAGCAGAAAGGAGTTTCACAGGGAGATCCCCCACCACCACCACCACCAAATGTTCCTTCTCTCATCGGGCTCAGAATCAGCAAGATGACTTTGACCCCAGCCTCTTCTGACCACAGTACAACTTTCTTCAACCTCTTCTATCCAGATTTGCAGTAAGGGGGTTGTTCTGAGATATGGGCCAGGAATGTGACTTAGGGGGCTGGAGTGGTCAGAATGGGGTGGGGGGTGAGGGGTCAGAAAGGTTTGAAAGATTAGGGGGAAAACATATATATATTTATATATATGCCCTCTCCCCAATCCCCATCAGTAGATTGGGGGACATGTGGCCCAGAGAACTCTTTTTTTTTTCTTTCTGATTTTCCCTGGGGTGGTTGGATGCTGAGGCATGGGGGGCAGTGGGGTCTGGTCCCAGAGGAAGGGACAGGACAGAGGGGACAGGGAGACTGTAAGTGAGAGGGCATGGCAAATTAAATGGTCGCTACTGTCAGGAAGGCTGACAGGCCAAAGAAAGATGGTCCACTCCAAATCGGCTGAACTAACTGTCCCGCCATTGCCCTGGACACGTCTTCTCAATTTGAGCAGAATATCCATTACTAGTTCCCTTATTGGGTTTCAATTAAAAAGGTGAATGCCTGGGAGGCTCTTGGACCCAAAGACTGGCAGCTCCTTCTTCTCTCTTCTTCCCTGTCTGTTCTTGTTCCCTCCCCTCTTCTTACCAGCTCACTGGTGCCCCCAGAGATAACGTGTCCACCACTCCTCATGCAGCTGACAGCAGTCTGGACTGGTTCGTGCCCAAGGAAGCCCTCAAGCCCCCTAACACATCTTGCCTCCCCTACAGGGGGCACGTGAGGCCATCCAAAGGGTCCCCCAATTTGTGGGTCATACTAAACAACAGATAAAACCCAAACCCGCCAGTTGATGCCTCCAGCCCCCCCACCCCAATGAAAATGGAACCTTCTAGCAGGTCTGAGTTTGTCATGCTATGACCTACACTGGTGGTGGTGGTGATGGTGATGGTGATGGTGATGGTGGTGGGCTGGCTTTTCACCTGCTTCTGGGGGGCAGGGAAGCCTGCAGCCAGAGCCAGAAAAGGAAGCAGGAGTCAGGATTCGGACGGACCCGAGAGAGCACCGCCACTCGTCCACCCTCTCTTCTGTGCCAGGGGGCCACCCCAAACTGCAGAAGAGGCAGCCGTGCCTCAGAGTCAATCTTAAAAATCTGGCCACCTGGGTCCCCCGCCCCCCCCCCCCACACACACACGCACACATCTGTAAAAGAAACTAGAAGCCTGGACAATGTGACTTTATTTTAAATGAGGGTCTGTCCCCTGGACACACAACATCGGGAATCTTTCCAAGTTATAAAGACCCCAAAGTCTTGTGGGCTCTCTCTCCCAGGACCCCGAAGGCTGATACCGCTCTCACCCTGGACCCGCAGCTCTGAAGGAGAACTTAGCTAGAAGCTCCGTTTTCCTGAGAGCCCAGAAGCCCTCCACAAGCCCCAGACTCAAGGACCAGAGACGAGGATTCGCTTTTCTTTCTGTCTTGGTTCTTATTCTTGCTTTGAGAGGAAGCAGTGTGAGCAGCAGGGTCGCGCAGTCACGTTCTAAGCCCTCCTAGAGAAATATGGGCGATCGAATCGGGAGAGCGCTTTCTCTACGAATGGCTTTTGCTGGCGCCCAAGCGCTCAAACCTCTCCGGGGCCGGCGGGGAGCAGCGGCCTCCGTGCTCCGGGAACCTGTCCGCGCCTTCTCTCCCGGCCGCGTCCTGGTTGGTCTAGGTCTCCCAGAGAAAGGCAAACTTGGAAGTCCCAGGGAGGAGTGGGGGCGTGCGGCCAGCCCGCCTGGCCCACTCGGCGCGGGGTTCCGCATACCCTATCCGCACCCCCCTTGCCAGATCCGGAAGCTGGACGCGTGCGGGGAGGTGGAGGCGTGGGGGGCGGGCAGGCCTGGCCGAGTGCGCACCGGGTAGTGCGGGGCGCTCGCAGCCTCGGATGACGCCCGCCCGTGGAGGCTCCGCGCTAGCTCCCGACGCCGCAGCGGCCCTAGGGGCGTTGGGAGATGGGGCTCCGACCGACGGGCTGGCCTTACCTGGCCCAGGCAGCCGAGATCAGATCCCCGCTGCTGGGGCGGGCGCTGGCTCCCAGGCGGGTTACCTGCGGGAGGCCGTGAGACTCTAGTTCGCAGGGCGGAGGGAGGCAGGCTCCCCGAGAGGGAAGGAAGAAAGCGCCGCCGACCCAGCCCGCGGGGCCTCAAGTCCTCTCTTTGAGAGTCAACGCTTGCCCCGCAGGAATTCAGCTAGAAGCGTCTACTACATTAGGGGGAGAGTCCCCATTTCCCCACCTTTGTCCCATGTGTCCCCTTTGGCTACCTTGATACCTGCGCCGCCGCGCTAGTCTCTCTGGGTGCAGGGAACAAACTGGGGGCGAATGGTGAGGCCCCAGACGGAGGGGGCGCATGGCCCAAAGAGAAATTGAACATTTCATCTTTTTTCCATCCCCAAATGATGGGAAAAACATTTGTAAGGAGAGAGCCTCACGGGAGGAAAAGCCGGCGCAGGGAAGCCAGTTCAGCGAGAGACAATGTTCCAGGCTGGGCGGTGGGGAGGAAGAAACAATCTTGCCCTCTGCCATGACTGGGGTGTGTTGTTACATGTTTTCTTCTAAGGGAGTTCTAGAAACAGGTTAGCACAACGCTGCCAGCCCAGAGTGTGCGGCTGTGGCTGTTTCTGACTTCCAGGGTGGACGAGCCCCAAGGCACGGCGCCCCCTGACCCCAGAACGGGTGGGGAGGGGGACGCTGTTGCCCACTTCTGATTTCCAGGATACACTTACTTTTGAAAGGACTCCTCTTCAGAAGGTAAAATATGAGTCCCCCCCCCCCCCACATGTCTTGAGTCTGGTCTTCTCAGGGAACTTGGAGCAAGCTAGCTAGCTTGGGAAGAGGGGGATCCAAGTGGGGGGGGCGCTGCTCTAATGATCTCTAAACTGGGTGGGGGTGGGGCGGGGGATTCTCTCTTTTCAGCCCAGCCCTGCTGGGGTGCCTGGGCGGCGTTATTAAACCCAGACGCCGGGTCCAGGAGTTGGGGCCATGAGGAAAAGATTTACAATTAAGCCAATTGGGGCTGAATAGAGCCATCCAAAGTTTGCAGGTGTAAATAATACGTTGCTGCCCCACTTCCAAGCAACTTCATGTCAGGACTACCACCGCCTTGCTTGTTTAGGACACTGGTCCTTTGGAGGAAAGTGGGGGCAGGGGGACAGGGACGCAGGACAACGGGCACTGAGCATTAGAGTTTTCCAATTACACAAGTTAAACTATGAATCTGCTGCAGGGGGTAAGGGGAGCAGGCGTCTCTATTCCCTTCCTCCGTCTATAATTCAAGAATTGTTCCAGGAGGAGTCCATGAAAGGACTTTTGATTGTGGGCTATGATTCTCCTCGGCCCCAGCGCGCCCCCTGAATGGGGCAGATTTCTATGTAGCGGGGTGGGTAAGGGCATTGCATTATTATAAAGCTGAATGTACGCCTTGCCCACCCCATCTCTACGGACTGGACTGGCTGAGGGAGGGAGGAGCTGGGCAAAGGAGGTCTCCCGTACTTGGGGTGTCAGGTGTTTGTTCCACACGGAATCCTGAGAGGTGGGCCTGCTTTATCGGGGTAGCGGAAACCAGGGCCCCTCCCAGAGCTTCCCAGTGGCATCTCCCCTTGCCGAGCCGTGTCTGCGCCCAATGTGGAGACCGTGTTCCACCGCCCGGTTTCACTGCGCCAAGAATAGGCATGCATATTTCTAGAATGTTCTGTGTGGCCACAAGTGTGTACACACGGGCATTCCAAGTGGCCCCCCACAAATATGACATTTTAATCTTAGATTAAAAAATACGAGGCAGTCACACCCCACAGGCAGACTCTTATTTGATCAATACGGACAGAGTTAAATTTGTTTTGCTTCGCGCAGTTGTCCTTTTCTCTCTGAGTGATGAAGTCTGTCTGTTACAAATTACCAGGGAATTGGAGAATATGCGTGTGACCCCCCCACCCCCAACCCCCGCCACCAACTGTTGTTGGGGTGTTTTCGGGTCTCACAGTAATCCGTTCAATAATATATGTAATATGTGTGTATACAGGCACTCTTCCAAAAAATTAGCGATAACATTCCGGGCTGTATGAAGAATGGCAGTTTCCTCTCACTGAGGTGCCCGGCTAAAGCTGCCGCTCTGAGAAGCTATCCCTAGGGGGCTGGCACCCCAGGGGCTCAGGGAAGAAGGCTTCAGCCCAGACTAGAGGCTAGAAGGGTAGGAGTGGTGGTGCCCCGACTCCAGTCTTGATATGGTAATGGGTGTATTGAGTGAAGGCAAAACTTGGCCCTAGCGAAAGGAGGAGAGAAGAGAGACAGAGAGAGAGAGAGTGTTTCCAGGCAACGGGGGCTTAAAAACTTTCTTTTTCCTTTTTCTTCCCTTCTCCTTCCCAGCCACTGCCCCTCGTGCTGCCCCCGCCCCTCGCCTGTTTCTGAATTCCCTGTCCACAGCACATGTTAAGCATAAATAAGTAGTGGGGAGACTGAACGCTGGGTGAACCCAAATCGGCCCTAAGAGTACGTGGCGCCGAGGCGGAGGAGATGGAGGTGGTGGGTGGCGCGGGACCGAAAGGGGTGCTTTCTGTTTGTGAACCTCTGCGCCTCGCTTCGCCAACAGTCTCCGAGGAGAGTTGGGAAGGTGTCCGGGCCGGCCGCCGGATGGCGCTCGGGGGAGACGAGGCCGACCCACACTGTCGCCTCCTGCGTGCCTCGCCTTGTAGGGTGTGCGCGAAGCTCCGTGGACATGCGCGGGGGGTCCCGGCGAGGCCTCGGTTTGGGTGTCTGTGGTTCTGTGGGCGACGGCGGCGAGAGAGGCAAAAGAGATCCACCGGTCTGGGTGCAGCCTGGGCCAAGAGAGGCTGAGTGGTGAGCGGGGTGTGGAAGAGGGCTCTGGGGCCTGGGGTGCGATGATGCCTTGTTCCTCAGGAGCCACATGCCTCAATTGTGCGTGCGTGTCACTCATCTGGAAAGCTGCACCGTTGGATAGGTGTGGAGGTGCGCCACGGGCTAGAGGTTTGCAGAAGCTCACCCCGTATCCCCACCCGCGCTTTCACAGGCTAAGGACAACACCCGGGCGCAGGAACCCGTCCACGAGGTCAAAATCGGAATCGCTGCCCTTCCTCAGGGACGAATCTGAATGATTCCTAGAATTGGGAACCCTCCAGTTCCACAGGCGTCGTCCCCCAGCGAACTGGGCACACACAGGGCATGCCAGACCAGTTGGGGCCATCACTAGAAGGGGACAGGATGCCTAAGACCTCGGGCTGGCTGTTTCCTAGACTTCAAGGGCACTGGGGAGATGAAGAGGAATGATTCACCCAATGCTTACTGAGCGCGCAGGGATGCACTTTTCAAAAACTTGGATACACATCTGGTACTAAGAGAAAGATACAACCCTAGTAACTACAGATGGCACGTTGTCCTCCGTGGCGGCCCCTGGGGTTAGTGAGTCTTTGGAGGCAGGGATAGGGTTAATCGGATCCCCAGCTGTGATCACAGTGGTTGATCGCTGGAAGGTACTCCTTAAGTTATCGCTTCTGCCTACTGGACTTAGAGTCTAGGAAAAGAGGAGGCAGGGAGGCTGTAGGAGGAGCCTCCCCCTGCTTTGGCAAGCCAAAAGTGCATTCTGAAAGTCCAGTAGCCAATGGACTGTTTCCCCAGATTCTGATCTGATCTGATCTGTCCAGTGAGACAGTAAAAAAGCAGACCTAGTCTAAAATAGTAGTGGGAAGCAAACTTTGGAATAATGGATAGACACATTCATCCACCATTTCTCTCTCTCTCTCTCTCTCTTTTGCAGGGACTTCCGTCCACGTGCCAAGTGCTAAGCCATGGGGAGTGAGCTCTATCAAGAGTATCCGGAGGTTGCCGCCTTTCCTTAACCTCCGGCTTTCGAAGCTACAATCTGAGTTGATTCGACTCCTTCCCATTTTAAATAGAAGGCTCAGGAAGACGAAGGAGGGCAAGGACAGCGTTCAGGATCTCAAGGCAGCAAGGCTGGACTCACCCCGGGATCGCTTTTGGTCCAGTGACAGCGCCCAGTAGCACTGCCAATGAAGAACTAGCCTGGCCTGTGAGCACCCGGTGTAGGGGAAGCTGTGAATCTGGCTTCTCCAATTGCTTCCACATCTGGCCTGGGAATCTGGTCATCACATCCACTCCTGGGACAGGAGAGAGGAGTCTTGACAGGCAACTGAAAAAAACCCAACCAACCAACCCACTGTCACGGAGTCACTAAAAAGTGAGAGTCTTTAGAGCACGCCTCCTCCATCAGTAAGTCAGAGCTTACTGAGCATTCCGGACAGTGAGTCCCTCAAAGGTTTGTTGATTGACTGAATAAACTAATTATGCCCCCCCACCCCCCCACCCCCGTTTCCAAAGGAGAACAAAACCCAGCAATGGATTTGTGATCCAATAAAGGAGAGGGGGTGGGGATCCTGTTTTGTCCTGTGCCCTCTGTCGTGGTGGGACCTGCTCTTTCCCTAGTTTGGGTCCCTGGCTTGCCAATCTACAGTGGCTGGGCCACTCCCACCGACTCCCCCACCCCCCCTAGCTTTGCAAATAGGCATGGTTTCCCTCCCTCTATCTGTTTGTCCTTCGTTCAGATAATGGATCAAGGAGACAAGCCGGCCCAGCGGGAAGCCAATATAATTGATTCAGATCCCCCACATAAAGCTCCCCCTCCCCCAACCCTCCAAAGGAACTCAGGATTTAGGGTTTCTTGGCATCAGGGATCTGGAAGGAAGATGGGGCTGGGTGAATTGGATAGCATCTCCAGCCTGCCTTCCCCTCCCCTCTGGGACCCAGGCCTGGAGAGGGACCCCACCCTCAGCTTAGCTGCCAGGTCGGGCAGTCTTCACAGCTGGCTCCTAGATGTCCTTCTGAAGGACAGGGCCTTGTACTCCAACACCTCATCACATCACGATGGCCTCCTTGGGTCTACCCTTCCTAGCCCGGGGTCCTCATCTGTGAAATGGGTTTGATTGTTTATCCAAGAGAACTTTCAGGATGCTGTCTGGAGGCAGACTCTCTTCGGGCACCCCCCTCACACTTCAGCTCACAGAAATTCCCCACGTGAAGAAGAGGAGGCACCTTTTCTGTGCTCTCACATGCCAGATGGAGAAACTGAGTCATGCAGGGAGCCACAAGGAGCTGCCCCAGGTCCCAGGGCTGGTTAGTCTCTGGTGAGGGGTGGGGGTGATGATTTCCAAGCTTGGAGCTTGCCCTGAGCTTGACTTTCAACAAGGGGGTGCATGCACACTGGGTGCACACAGGAGGTGCATAGAAGCCTGCCTTATTTGTACCCACCTTATACGGGAAGCAATTTCATTTGACCCTCTTCCCTGAGCTAATGCAATCGATGGGTGAGGGGCTGGAGGCTGCCCAAACCCAAAAAGCTGGCCAACCGAATGTGTCAAGACCTTTTCTGTTTGTTTGTTTGCAGTTAGGAAGGAGGGAGCCCGTGTGTGTCTGTGTGTTGAATCAATACGGTCCAGACAATCCTTCACAAAGGGGCTCCAGGCGGGCGGCCCGGACACAAGGTCTCCCGCCTCAGGCGGGTTAATTGGGCCCAGGAAGATGGGGAGAGAAGCAGCTTCCAGTTAATTAGTCAAGAAGTGAATCAAGCCCCAGCGAGCTGGCAATGGCTCCTGGGGTGCTGGTTTTGTGCAAGTCAAATTGGTCCGTGGGGCGCTCCCCTCTGGGCCGGGTGGGGCGCGGCGGGGAACGAAGCCCGGCGCCCCGTGCTTCCCAGGGCCCGGCGCCGACCGCCAACCCGCGCTGCGCGCTCCGACTCTGGTCTGATGGCGTTTCGGCCTCTTCCCTCGCTTTTTTCTGCTCTCTCCTCCATCCCACCCCATCCCGCTGGCTCCTCCACTCCCTGGGCTTTGGCCCAACCTCCAACCGCCCAGAACTCCGGCTTCCCCTGCCAGGACCCTCTCCAAAGCTGCCTGCGGAGACCTTGTCTCCCGAAAGCCCCAACCTCAGGCTGGTAGGGTGTGGGTTAGGTGCACCCAGACAGGCCAGGGCGGTGTGGGGTGGTGTCTGGAGGCCCAGACTGCGGAAGGCCGGTGGAAACGGACCCAAAGTTCCTGCAGTCACACAGCCCCTCCTCCCAGCGTTGCCCCAGAGAGGGGAGCGGGAGAAGGGGGGAGCGATTGGAGGAGCAATTCACAAGGGAATGATTTCCGCGGGGGTGTCGGGGTGGGGGCTTTTGCACCCCGTCTAGTCTCCGTAAGAGACACAACTGAGCTCCCAGGGACAGGGAGCGATTTTCTTGGAGTCCCACGGGGAAGGAGGCCGAGATGGCCCACATTACCCAGGTTTGGTGCCTGATCCTTGGCCCCACGAAGGCCCAGGGAAGGCACGGTGCCCCTCGGGCTGGCCGTGGCATGGACCGTTTATGGGCAGAACGGGGGTCGTGAGAATCGCCACTACTCTGCTCAGCGCTAAGGCGGAATGGCTCCGATCTAGTTCACCTCCCATTGGTTGTTCGGTGTTTCTTCTCTCGCCCTCTCCCCCTCGCTGTCTCCCCCTCCTTTGGCGTCTGCGTCCCCGAATGTACAGGGACTATAGGCTATTCGGACGCCCAGGCTAGAACCTCTGCTCCTGGAATTCTCCGGGTAGCTGCCCCACATCTCCTGGCTTGGGGCTGCGTAGACATCCTCCTGGCGGGCGCTGACCTCTGGGATCCAAGCTCTAGAAGCAAACCAGAGGACGCCTGACTCCCCAGGTCCTGCTAACTCCCCCCCCTTCCCCTCCCCAAGGCCCTCCACCAGACCAGACTAAAGAAACTTCTGTGGTGGTGCCGAGAATGCGTGCCCCCACCCGCCCCCTGCGAGCTCCCGTCAGTCCTTGCCCGCCTGACCCGCCTGGGCTCCTTGGGAGGAGACCCTGGTGCCTGCACCGCACTTGGCACCTGTCCCCGTGGGAACCCGAGGCCCGCGGAAGGGAAGCACGCACTTGGGCTTGGCTAGCTTCCCGCACTCGCCGAGAGCCAACTCTCTGGGCCTCAGTTTCTCGGTAACTAGGGATGAATCTGCTGGGGACCAGGGGAGTGAGTGGGTGGGTTTGTGGTGGTACTGCAGTTGGTGTGTGTATTAGGTGGGGGCCAAGCCTGGGACCATGGCTGCGGGGCCTTCTAACACCACCATCTTGGGGAGCTAAGACGCTCAACCCTCCCTGGTGATGGCAGTCACCCCATAGGCAGGGGGACAGAGGGGACACTGCACTGCCCGCCCGGGGGGGGGCTCCCCCAAGCACTGGTGTGCTGGAGCTGGGTGAGGGGGGATAGGAAGAGCTGGCCAGGGTTTGCAGCTCCCCCAACTCCCACTGCACCGGAGCACTCGGGTTGTACACTGGGCACCTAGGCCACATTAGAGTCCAGAACCCCTTGATTCCGCGGAGAAACCCTTCTCTTTTCAGTTTCCTCCTCTTTAAGGAGGTGGGGGGGGGTGATGGTGGTGTGTGTGCGCGCCCTTGGTGAGCCCTGGCTCAGCTGCATTAGCTGTTTGAGCACATTAGCTTCTTTGTGCCTCCCCTTTCCTCTTTAAAAAGGGAGGAAGTGGAAAATACATGCTTCACAAACCCGCCTGCAAGTCCTCTTTCTCTATTATGACGAGTCACATGGCCGGATTTGCGCCCAGTTCCTCCTGGCATGGCAGTCTTCATCAACCCAGGGCCCATGTGAGCACACCCTCCACCCTGAGAATCTCAAAACGGCAAGGGATCACAGAGCCCCATCCCCTTTCTTCCCACACTGAAGTCAGCCCCCACCCCCTGCATAGAATCTTGGGATTAAGGACCTCACGCCCAATACTTCCTCACCTCCACTGGGCCCCAGGGTGGGGGTTCCTAGCGGCTAGTGGAAGAAGGGTATGGGGCGTCTGTCTGCCTGCTGGAGCCCAAGGTGAGAGGTAATCAGTGAATGAGGAGGGGGTCCCACTGGCTAGTCTGGAAGGGATGCCCAGGTCCTGGGGGTGCCCTGAGGCTCCCTGCTTCACAGCCCAACCTTCGGTCCCCCAACTCCTGCTGGGCAGCAGGAGCCTAGGACTTGCCTGTATCACCAAGCTTTGGGGGCACTGTCTTGGCATCAGGGAGAATGTGGAAGGTGAGGGCAAGGGAGGGCTGTGGAAGGACAGTGTGGAGATGTACTAGAGACAGAGACCCAGATGCATAGACACACAGAGGCAGAGAGGAGAAAGGGAAGCTGAGGTGGAGGGTTCGATGCTCGCGAGGAGTCCGGGGAAGGGGGAACCTCTCTCCAACTTGCTGCTGCAACGAGTTCAAACCCACTGCAGCAGGGAAAGATGTGCACAGAAGATGAGACAGAGAGAGAACAATATAAAGGGAGGGTGGAAAAGACAGACATTAAGATGAACAGACACCCCTCCTGGGGGAGGTGAACAGACATGGGAGAATGGAGACAGCGGTTGGTGTCAGACATGAAAATAATAATAATAATAATGTATCAGTTATCAGGGGTCATGAGGGTGGGAAGGTGGGAGGGGGGGAAAAAGAAGAGCTGATCCCAAGGGCTCAAGTAGAAAGTAAATGTTTAGACAAGGATGATGGCAACATGTACATATAAGCTTGATACAATTGATGTACAGAATGTTCTAAGAGTTGTAAGAACCCCCAGTAAAATAAAAAAAAAAAAAGATGGACAGAGAGCCTGAGAAAGGGGAGTACAGAGAGGCAGTGGGAGAGGCAAGGACAGATTATTCAGGTAGGGTGGGGTGTGGTGGGGTGCCGGGAGGAGGGGCACAGATCCAGAAACAAGCAGAGTCAGAGGCAAGAGATGTACAGGATGCAAGAGACAGACAGACAGACAGCACTGAGAGGAGAAAGCAGAGGAAAGAGCCTCTTGAGAGGGTCCCAATACGGAGTGTGGTTTGTGGGGGGCTGGGAGGAAAGGGGCCCAGAGAGAGATGAAGGCGGGGTACAGAGGAGCTAAAAGCCTAGGAGAGCCCAGCACCAGCTCGGGCCCCCGGGCTGCCCTCTGATGTATTACTTAACATGCGTATAAGATTATCTAGCACAGTATAAATGCCTCCATTAATTCCTGATTGAGTTGCTCAGGCCCGCCGAGTCCCCAAGCAGCCTCTAGCCCTGGGGGAATAGGGTTTCCCAAACCATAGATGGCATCAGATAGCAGCAACTTCGGAGAGAAGTTATCTTTCATTAGAGGTTTCCATGATGGAGTGTGTGTGTGGGGTGGGGGGTGTTGCTGAGAACTAGCAGTGTCTGGCCCTGCCATGGGCTTTGCCTGGCAGCCCCCCCACTTCCTCATTGCACGCCCTGCAGACCCATGAGGAGGGTCTGGTTGGCCCTGAAGCAAAATGTGGGATTCACACCCCCTCCCTGAGACTTCTGGAGACCCAGAGTGCATTTGGCCTGATGGGGGAGGGTTGCAGACTTTCCTAGATGCCCCCCAGTTGGGGTGGGGTGGGCAGAGCCCACTTCCCTCAGCTCCTCTGCAGACCAGACAGCCAAAGATAGGGAAGGCAGGAAATGATGAAGTGGGGAGCAGCCCCCAGTATTTCTCAAATTCAAAAGCTCCTGACCATCAATGCGGACTCACAGCGACACTCTGGGACGTTGTAGAACTGCCCCTGTGGGTTTCGGAGACTGTAACTCCTCATGGGAGTTAGAAAGCCTCGTCTTTCTCCCTCAGAGCAACTGGTGGTTTCCAACTGCTGACCCTGTGACTAGAGGCTCAGATGAAAACTGGTTCAACTGGGGGGCGCTGGCGGGACCTCTCTGGTCCCTCCCCTTTTCAGCCAGTTCACAGAAAGCCGGGGCACATCTTCCCTCTCAGTCCTGGGCTTCCTTCCCTGAGAAAGGTATTTTAAGAGGGACATTCTAATGGGAGGTAGCAAATAAAAGGATTTCTGTTCTTTCATTCTGCCTCTTGTCTTTCTTCTTTTTTCTTTCTTGTTGCAAAAGCGGGTGTTTGCTTTGCTTTCACACACAGCTGATGGAGTTTGCTTTAAAGACCATTGTCCCCACAGGGCAGGCCAGGAGTTTCAACAGCTCGCTGGCTCACGCCTGTCTGTGTGCCTGTGAGTGTGTGTTTAAGCCTGCGGAGCTGGCTTGCCATTATAAATTGACCTGCTTCAGGTGCGGAAAGCTGGGAGGGGGGCGAGGGAGGAATGCCTGGACAGATTTACACCTGTCCTTACAGCTGCCATGGACAACACTTACAGCCTCCAGAAATGACCCTTGGTGCCGACTTGTCTGGAAGTCATCAGGCTTAGTTTTGAAGCGGGACTCTTCAAGTGGACCAGAGGGCCGG
>NW_022111312.1:4830368-4836345 GCF_000313985.2 Echinops telfairi
CCGGCCCCCACAGAAGTCTAGAAGGGCCAAGAGGGGCCAGATTACCGGCCACTGGCTGCTGGCCACCGGCTGCTGGAGCTGCCATAGACAAGGGCCCAGTACTGGTCTGAGACTAGAAGGCTCTGGGGAAGGGTTGGAGCCTGGATTGCCTGGTGAAAGGGGATGGGGGGTGGTGAGGATCTAGATGACATCAGCGTGTCCTATCTAAGTGACAGAGGAGCCTGGAGAACTTAGTGGTTATGTAGTGGGCTGCTAACTTCAAGGTCAGCAGTTCAAAACCACTCTGAACGAGAAAGATGAGGCTTTCTACTCTCGTGAAGATGGATAGTCTCAAAAACCAACGGGGCTAGTTTTACCTGGACCCATAGGATCGCTGCGAGTCAGAATCAACTTAAAGCTGGGAGTTTGAGCTGGATTCTTTCAGGCTGAGAAATGCTCCTCTTGCTTGCTTTTAGGGTTCCTAACTCGAGCTCTTTGAGTATCGCCTTATAACACTTCCCTCTGTCTGCTAAAGCCTCCCTCATCACCTTGGAATCGTCTCGCTAAAAGACCATGGGAGCAGGAATTCAGATACTTGTGCACAAGTGTTGACTGCAGTGTTAGTCGCCCTCACCAACACAGAAACAACCCATCTGTCCAACAAGAGATGGATGGATGGACGAGACGTGGTGTGTCCTTACCAGAACCAGTTGCTCTTGCATCGATTAGGATTCATGGTGGCCGCCCCACGTGGGGTCAGAGTAGAAGGGCATTCCACCGGTTTTCCAAGGCTCTTTGGGGGGCAGTAGATGGCCAGGCCGTTCCCCCAATGGGTGGACTTGAAAGTGCAGCTTCCTTGAGATTAGCAGCCAACTGCGTTTGCCTTCCTTGGAAGAGCCCAGAGACTCCAGGGCACAGTCCCGGGTAGTCCCCAGTGGCCTGTGGCTAAGTTCACCGTGGTCCCTGAGTTCTCTCCTTGGACTCCTCCACCAGGAAGGGTTCATGGGAGGAAGCCTGCCTGGTGGGGGACGGGATTTGTCTCTGGGTCTGGGAAAAACAGTCACAGCTTGGGAAGCCAGTGAAATTCACTGATGCATCAAATCAGGCGGCAGGGAAATTCATTATTCATTGCACAATAGTTCAAGGACTGTTTCCCAGGGGGTCCCAGAAGGAGTGAAGAAGGGGGTCAGGCCTGTCCTGGCTCACAGAGGGCACCAGAGAGGGGTAACTTCAGCCTCATCTCACCAGGCCCACCTTGGAGGTGAAACTCTGGGCCCTGCTCAAGCCTCAATTTCCTCCTCTAGAAAGCCAAAACCAACCCTGGCTGCCTCCTCCAACCCCACGCCCCTGTGCCCCATGCCTGGGAATGAACTTGCAGCCCTTTGGGCCCAAAGGCTGTGTAGCTGTCAGTCCTCCCTTAGCTCATCACAAAGATGAGCTCCAATTTCCCACCTTTTCAGCTGAGCACTTCCGCTCACGGGAGGGTCCTCAGGAGTGACATCTACCTGGAAGCCGGCTTCAGGACAGACACGAGAACTGAGAAACAGGAAGCTGCCACCGCTCCCACAGGCAAGCAGAGGGGAAGGAACTTGAAGGAGATGGCAGGCCACCTCCCTGGGTTGTAAGGCCCCAGGTGTTCGAGGGGAAAGGAAAGAAGATGGTGGGGTGGGGAGGAGACAGCTCATCATCCTCACACACACATTAACCAGGGGTTCTCCACCTTCCTCATGCCTCCGCCCTTTCAGACAGTTAGTTCCTCAGGCGGTGGGGACCCCCAACCATCACATGATTTTCATTGCTACTTCATCCCTGTCCTGTTGCTACTGTTGTGAATTGGGCAACCCCTGTGAAAAGGTCACTTGGCCCCCAAAGGGGTCGTGACCCACAGGTTGAGAACTGCTGCATTAGCCCAACCTGGCCTAATCTGGGCAGGAACTAAAACAAGAGCTATAATGAGGGAGGAGAGAGGAAGCCGGTGGGTGTCGAGACTCGGGTGAAAGGGAGACTCACAAATGGAGAAGGGAAATTAGGTGTGAAACAAGGTTGAGGTGCAGTACTGGGGGATGGATAAGTGGCGGGGGGGGGGGGGGTTGTTTGTGTGTTTTTGTTTTTAGATCATTTTATTGGGGGCTTTTACAGCTCTTATAACACTCCATACATCAATCCATTGTGTCCAGCACATTTGTACATATGTCGCCATTATCCTTTTCCAAACATTTACTTTCTATTTGAGCCCTTAGTATCAGCTCCTCTTCCCCCCCTCCCCCTGAGGAGTGGTTTGAAGGCACAGTGGAGGGTCTGAAACGGAAAGCCTCCACCTATTTCACAATTTCATTAAAGGAAAATAAAAAACCCATCGTGTAATGATAATGATCGAGACAGCTGGGGCTTTGACGATTCCTTGACCAGTGCATGGCACGGTCCTGCCAGCAGCAATAGAGATGGTGAGATAACAGTATGATAGTTATGTGTTCTGAAGGAAGAATAAAACAAACAAAAAGAACCGATATCAATAAGTGGCCTTTCAGAGCTATCCACGGGAGTATTTAGAGGTGAAGTGCGATGGGGTGTGGTCTAACCCATTGAGAGTGTGTGGTGGTGGGCTCTGGGTACCCTCCTTGGATTCTGACCCATAGCAATGCTACAGGACAGGGCACTAGCTGCCCCGTAGGGCTCCCTGGGCTGCCATGTTTACAGAAGCAGATGGCCAGGCCCTTCCTTCCGCAGCGCCGCTGGTGGGTGCAAACCACTGACCGAGCTTTCGGGCAGCAGCCGAGTGCTCACCCACTGCTCTCGCAGGGCTCCTTTGCTGAGGACATGGATGCCCCCAGAGGGTCCATGAGTTGATCATGGTGGCTGGTGGGTGGAGGGCATGTTCATTCTATGTTCTCCCCCACACCCCCTTTCGCCTCGGAAATGCCCCGTTCACAAAATAACCATGATGGGGGACCCCCAAATCAGCAGATGCACCACCACTCCAGCTGGACCCCGTGATGCCAAGAAGGAAGTGGTCTTTCCTGTTGAGCAGTTGTGGAGGGACTGAGAAGATTAGCCCCGTATCAGAGCCCACGAGCCCCCTCCCATGTCTGTTCCCTTTGGTGGGCAGGTCTTGGTGTGTTTCCTTACAGCGGTGGTCTCAGATGACGTGTATCTTTAAAAACAACCAAACATTTTGTTGAGGGCTCTTACAGCACCTGTAACAACCCATTCATCTGTTGTATCAAGCACATTTGTACATATGTGGCCATGATGCTGTTCTAGACATTTGAGCCCTTGGTGTCAGCTCCTCTGTGGTTGTGTGTCCTTTTGAGACCGACTGACTTCGCTCAGCACACTGGTTCCCCAGGGCCATCCGTGGTAGGAGGGGCTTCATGGTTTTATCATGATTTTTGAACAATGCGCAGGGTTCTCGTGTGTGTGTGCGTGCGTGCATGTGTGTGTGTGTGTGTACCAGGGTTTTTTTAATCCATCCTCCTGGTGGGCTTTCATTTCTTCATTTATTGCAGTGGGTCTCAACCTGTGGGTCGAGACCTCTTTGGAGGTCGAACGACCCTTTCACAGGGGTCACCTGGTTCATAGCAGTAGCAAAATGACCGTGATGAAGTAGCGACGAGACTAATTTTAGGGTTGGAGGGAATCACCACCACATGAGGAACTGTATGAAAGGGCCATGGCATGAGGAAGGTGGAGAACCCCTGGTTTATTGGGCGACTACCACCAAACGTGTTGAGAAGACATGCTCCCATTACAAAAGAAGTCTGACTCTTCACAGATCAGTAGTTAGACGTCTTTGCATGCCTAAATGATACGTAATCCCCAGTGTCCAGTGGCTATGTGTCTATGCAGGTCTAAATGGTACCACTAAGAAGCCCCGGCGTCCCACTGGTTAACAGATTGTCTGTTAACCCGAAGGTCAGTGGTTTGCTCCCACCTGCTCTGCCAAGGAAGAGAGGACCTGGTGACCTGCTTCTGTAAAGATGGCCAGCTCAGGAAACTCTGTGGGCAGCTCTGCTGTGTCCTATGGGATCAGAAGGAACAGGGAGGGACTCCATGGCCCCCAGCCACAGAGTGAGATTCCTATCCTGCTGGATGCATAGATTCCAAACGTTATGATTCATGGACATTAAGACACGTGCAGAGAAGGCCTCCCTGAACTCAGTGGGCTGTTGGTCCGTGATTTCAGGGTACACACCCCACTCCGGGAGACAAGCTCATCATAGATCCTCATAAATCGAAGGACCAAGCAGAACACTCCCTGGCAAATCAAGCGCAAAAGGAGGCTGACGCCACAAAAGTGCTCACGCACTGTTTATACATCCTCTCCGGGGCACATGGGGTGGGGGAGATGGTGGGTAATGATATTTACCAACCCAAAGCTGTCTGCTTAGAGCCCCCCCCCCCACTTCTTAAAATATTGAATTAAAAACACTCCATCCCTTGGAGCAAACACGGGGAAGGTCTATCACTCAGCTGAGAGGGACTTTAAACAAATTACATTGCCTGCAGGTCCACTTTGCCCAGGAGGGGCGGACTCTTCGGCCCTGGGTCCTATGAGTGGTAACAGCAGCATTAGGCTGGGAAGCTGTCTGTCCTCAGGGCCCCTTGCTGCAGCCCCCTCCGGAGGAGACACTACTCATTTGTTTACAAAGGGACAGGACAGACAGACAGACACACACACACCCCCCTCAATAACAGAAGGAAGAAAGTGTGGGCCCCTTGGTCTAGTCTTGGGTTTCCCCCAGGGCTCTCCTGGAATCCATTTAGCCTGCCTTTTACCTGGGTCTCAAATAATGTGGGTGGCAGCAAACACCAGGAGGTTGGGGGGTGGGAGGTGGCGGTGGCTGAGGCACATAGAGAGATAGGGACCTTGCAAAGGTGGCATACCAAACCTCCAAATGAAGGATGGCAACATATGTACAAATACGCCCGATACAATGGATGTATGGATTGTAATAAAAGCTCTAAGAGCCCCCAATAAGAAGATCAATGATTGCAGCCTTCAGTATGGATTATAAGCCAATGTAAAGAAAATCCTCACAAGTGAACCAGTTAGAAACATTGTGACATCTCTCCCCATGTTTCTGCCCCGACCCTTTAGAAAATAGAAAAAAAAGAAAAAAGAAACATTGTGACAAATGTAGAAAAGATTGTAGTTTTCCATGATTTTTGCTTGCTTGGATCCACAATCAATGCTCATGGAAGCAGCTGCCAAGAGATCAAATGATGCATGATATTAGGTCAATCTGTCCCACGAGATCTCTTCAAATTGTTGAGGAGCAAGGATGTCATTTGGAGGACTAAGCTATGATATTTTCAGTTGTCTCACATGCGTATGAACGTTGAATATTGAATAAAGAAGACTGAAGAATTATGGTGCTGGTGAAAAACAATGAAGGTACCATTGCGGCCAAAAGAAAACCACAGATCTGCCTTAGAAGAAGTACAACCAGATGTTTCTTACGAGATGGCCCTGCTCGCTGCTCAGCTTCCTGAAGAGATCACTGAGGATATGGGTGCTTTAACGAAGTGTGGAGAAGAAATCAGCTGGTACCTGGCTATCAAAAAGAATAGTGTCTGGGGTCTTAAAGGCTTGTCTGCAAACTAGCAGCCATCTAAGTGAGGCATCAGCTAAGCCCACATGGAAGAAGCAAACCAGCCTGTGTGATCCAAGGATAATAAATAATAAAATCCAAATCCAAAGAGAGAGAGAAAAGAGACCTTAATAAAATGATTAAAATAACATAAAAATGCAGTCATTGAAAAGCCCTCTGAGCTGTCTGTTGTGGTTAGCTGCCTTTGGTCCACGTTGCCCAGTTCTCCATCCTTCAAGGCCCATGGTCAGTCAAGGTCACTGTGTTTTAAGAGTCTTCCAACCTCCAAGGCTCATAGTCCATCTTTAGATCAGACAATATTCTAGATACCTATGCATACCCACAGGAGCGTAGTGGTTACTCATTCGGCTGCGATCAGCAAGCTCAGCAGATCGAAACCACCAGCC
>NW_022111312.1:4837573-4848302 GCF_000313985.2 Echinops telfairi
CGGGGCCTTAAGTGGAGAGGAAATGTTTTGAGAATGATGGGGTCAATGAATGTACAAATGCGCTTTACACAATCGATGTATGTATGGATTGTGATAAGAGTTGTATGAGCCCCCAATAAAATGATTAAAAAATAAAAGTAAAATAAACGAACAAAAAGACGCGACTGACTCAACAGGGCACAAATGTAAGGAGACTGTAGGGAGACCGTGGAAGGGGGCCTCCTGTGAATAGGTTACAAATATCAGCTGCCAACCTAGTAAGGGTGTCGGGCCAGGGGTTACCCAGACACGAGCCGTTTGATCTGTGCCTTCCTCAATAATAGATGCAGACCTCCCACCCTTCCACCCTCGCCGGCTGGACCTCAAGACATTTGCCTACACGGCAAGCAGGTCTTACTAAATGGGCAGAGACGGCCACGCTGAGCCAGCAGCGCAGGAGAAACACTGGAGTCTTGAAGCCCTCATCAGGTTAACTGCTTCCCAGGCATCCAGCCGGTTGCCCTCACCTCACCAGAGCACTGGCTCCCCTCACCCGTGGGCTTGGGCCAGCCTTCTCCTAAGCTCCAGCAGTCCTGCCATGTGGTGGTCAGTGCAGCCTAGCACCTGGAAGACTCAAATCCATTCGCAAAGACTGGAAATGTCAGCCAGCCCTGGGTATTGCTGGCTCATTTCCCCTCTTCACTCAGAGAGAGCTGACACGAGGAAGGGTTGGTGTTGCAAGCGAGCCAGCCTTTGGCTCCTCAGGTTTGAGTCTCCCCAGTGACCCGGTGCACACCCCAGCCGCCCACCTCGGCAGTGCGGTTTGGGGTTGGTGGAAGGGAGGTCAGATCTCAGGAGGCTGTGTAACCCCCACCAGCCCCTCTCCTCCTCTGTCCTGCAGAAAAATGGTGAGCCCTCACCGCAAACAGGTTTTTCTGGCTGATTACTTCTAAGATGAATGTGTCCCTTGATGGAGAGAGGCTAGGGGCTGTCAGGAATGTTTGCCTTGGTGAAGGTGGTGGTGGTGGGAGGCGTCTGGGAGGGATGGTGAGGCTGCTGTGAGACAACTCTCTTTGGCTTGTCAGAACCAGGACTGGTCAGACAGTTTACCAAAACAGAGCCTCCGCTGGGCTTACGCTGGAATTTCGCCTCCAGGTCAGATGGCCAAAGTGGGGTTTGCGTGCGAAGACTCGGCTTTGGCTAATCCATGAGTAGGTTTCAATGGCTTCAGAAGATCAGGAGAGGTTGACCATCGGATCCTACGGTGGGAGCTCAGTAAAACTTAAAACACACACGCAAAGAAAAATGGCGGGTCTGCATTCTTATCTATCTGCTGATCTCTTGGTAAAAGACCCAAAGAACAATATACTTGGCAAAGCAAGACACAACACACACTTCAAGTTCTTCCTGAGCTAGTTGGTGACCTGGACGACGGTGGTGCCATGTTGTTCGGCAGCTCTTTGTATCCAAGCAGGGTCGTCATCACTCACATCAACTCACTGCCCCTCCCCTAAGCTGCGATTTGCCGCTGTCTGTTTGGTTGAATATAGGCAATTCTTATATATATAATATAGGCAATTCTTTTATATAAATAATTAATATAGGCAGTTCTTTTATATATATAATATATTATTATATATAATAATATAATATTATAATTATATAATAATTATAATAAATTATATATATATTATTCTCGACAACCGCACTGCCATCCAGTTGCTGCTGATTCACAGTAACCCTGTAGGACAGGGTGGAGCTGCCCCTGTGGGTCTCTGAGTCTATAACTCTGCATGGAAGTAGAAAGCCTCATCTTTCTCCCCAGGAGCTGCTGCTGGTTTAGAACTGCTGACCTTGCCGATCGATCGCAGTCCAATGCGTCATCATGACACCGCTAGAGCTTCTTCCTGTTGCTGCTCTACATTCCCTGTTCTTTTCTTGTGAGGGTAAACTCCCTGCTCCCTTGTTTGGGGGCTTTAAAGATGAATTCGGAGGGTAGCTCGATTAGACATGTAAAGGTTCCATCACAGTAGTAGTGTAGTTTTTGGAAAGGGGGTCATTTGGCCTCCAGGGCTCCCAAATCACTGATTTGGGATCATTTGGACAGAGCCAGGCAAAGAACCTTCGGATCTTGAGGATGGGATGGGTGAATCTTCCCACCCTCTCTCCCCGTGTCTCTCAAGAAGATGGTCAGCCAACCTGAGAGTGCTGGAGGTTGGGGAGGGTCAAGGATATTGTGCCATTTATGAGTCAAGGGAGAACCCCTCTTGGGAGTGAAATGAACTGACCTTTGCCCAAGGTGAGCTGCTTTTAGGTGGTGTGTGCGGGGGGCTGTGTGTGGTATCTTGGGGGTTTTCAAGGTGAAGTTGTTCCAATGGTCGCGGGGTCGAAGGGCTCCGGCAGCGCAGGAGGAGTTAGGTCTCAGGGTACCACTGGAGGCACCACATTCCCCCAGGAAGAGCTGGGGCTGTGAATCAGCTCCCCAGACTGACTACCACCCAGTCTGTTCTGACTCATCATGACCCTGTAAGACTGGGTAGAACTGCCTCTCCGGGTTTCTGAAACAAGAACTCTTTTTTTTTTAATGTACTTATTTATTTATTTTTTAGGGTATGATTTTTTTATGATGTTAGCATACTATAACAAATAAAAATATTCCAGAAGGAGAGTAATGGTTTTCATTTTCCCTACCCAGTGAATTCAGGATATATTGAAACCAGCTCTCATTTTACTTCTTTCTGATATTATCTATCAGGATAATTTTTTCCTCCCAAATTATTTTGGGAAATTCTGGCTTAATAGAAGAGTGTCCTAGTTTATAATTGCCCCAAGATAGCTATAAAAAACTGCCTAAAAGCTTTAGGATACGGCACGTAGGCAGCCTAAAATATATAACCTACGAGTTGTGTTTTTAAAATCACTTTATTAGGGGCTCACATGACTCTTATCACAATCCATACATACATCAATTGTGTCAAGCACATTTGGACATTCATTGCCCGCGTCATTTCTCAGGACATTTGCTCTCCACTTAAGGCCCTGAAAAAGCTCCTCATGGGAGTAAACAGTCTCGTCTTTCTCCAGCAGAGCGGTTCCTGGTTTCCACTTGCTGACCTTGCAGTGTGTGGCCCAGGTCGGAAGCACTGTGCCACCGGTGACACTATGGCACGACAACTGGTCCCACCCCATAGGTGGTTTGTCGTTCTTATTTTCTTCCCCCCCCCCCATCCCCACTTACCTTCCTGTCTGCCCCCTCTCCCAATTCCCATTACCCTAAGGTTCGCTGTGTAACCTTGTCCGGTCCTGTGCTGCTGATGTCCGGTGGCCCTGAGTCAGCCCCCGCCCATCGTAACCCTATATGTGCAGCAGAACAGAACACTGTCAGGTCCTGCTTCATCCGCACCGTTGTTGCTAGGCGTGAGCCCATTGGTGCTGCCTCCGGGTCAGTCTGTCTCATTGAGGGCTTCCCTTTTATCGCTGGCCCTCCACTTCACCAAGCACGATGTCCTTCTCCAGGGCACGAGTCCCTCCCGACAGCATATCCAAAGCCAGCCTGGCTTCAAAGGACCCTTCTGGCTGTACTGTTTTAAAAAAAAAAGACTATCAATGCGCCGCAGCATAGAGTCACAGGTGAAGAGGCCGGTGTGTGGACCAGAAATTAAGAGTGGGTTGTGTCCTTTATCCTCACCAAGACTTCACGGGGAGCTGTCTGCCTTCCCCTGTGAGTCTGCCTCGCCTCACCAAGGAAGGGTCCAGAGTGGGGCTGGAGCCTCTGGGTGCTTCAGACACGTGGAGGAAGAATCGGTGGACTCTGGGGCGCTAGCCAACTTCTCCCCCTGGTAGTAGGTGTGGACAGGGACATGACTGCTGTTGACGCTGCCGTGAGCCTTCCCCCCATGCTCTGACATGTCTCAGCCTCCCACTGGATGGAGGTCGGAGGCCCCATAGGGTGTTCCTGGCTGTCATTGCTGACGCAAATGGACCACCAGGTCTTACTCTCCCTCCGAGGACCAGGGCCTGGAAGAAAAAGCTAGCAAGCCCTTGGGGAAGGGAGACCACAGGATGTCATTTATTGACCGGCTCCCAGTCAGAGCCTTTCCCAGAAGGCTGTGGGTGACGGGTCTCTGTAATTATAGCTCAAGGGAGGGACTCCGTTATCCAATATATAATATAATTATAGCTCAAGCGAACCCTCTCTAGTGGTCAGAGCACACCTGGGAGGAAAAGCCGAGCGGCTGGTCGCCACCTGAGCAGCCAGACTGCGGAGATGGAGCCAGCTGGGCAGAGGAGAAGCAGCCCTTCCAGGGGAGAAAGAGAGATAGCTCAGGACAGGGGCCCAGGTCCTCTCTGCCAGCTGAGCTCTCTGGACTCAGCCCCTCTGGACCTGCAGGTATCTGAAGAGATGGCTGGGCCCAACGGACCTTCAAGTTTGTGATGCAAGAGGCTGCCTGGGAATTTAGCCTCCCTCAGAGTTCTGGGGAGGGGTCCCGCTGGCATCGTGGGTGAAGAAGTGGGCTACTCACCGCAAGGTCAGCAGTTTGGATCCACCACCCACTCCCTGGGTGGCACAAAGTGTCAAGTACCCAGCCACTAACAGGGAGGTTGGAAGTCCAAGCCCATGCAGAGGAGCCTGGGAAGAAGGGCCCGGTGATCTACTTCGGAAACCCCAGCCATGGAAACCCCGGTGGAGGCCGGAGCCCGGTTCTGCTCTGACACATGGAGGGAGGGGGGCGAGGAGGAGGGGACATCCTCTCAAGGCAACCATTGGGGCAGGGTCTAGGAAGTCAACAAGGGCTGCTGAGACACCGGGGCCAGCAAGCCTGGGTACCACTGCCACCGAGTCGACCCGGACTCCAAGGAGAACTGCCCCTGTGGGTTTCTGAGATTGCCACTCTACGGAAGCAGACAGTCTCATCTCTTCCTCCTCGGAGTGGCTGGTGCAGTTAGTAGATCAGTGGCTAACCCACTGTGCCACTCGTGGGCTAGAGCCACAGGAGTGAGGTTGTCTGCTTGGGCTACCCCCGTGGAGGGTCACAGTCCTTTCCAGGGAGAAACAGGGAGTAGATACTCTGATTCGAACTCTCGCTCCGCTCTCCTTGCTACCTCCTGCCAGGGCCTCCCATGAGCTGAATCCGATGGGGAATCTGGGCCTGTGAGGGGTGGTGGCGTGGGGGGTGGGGGTGGAGGTAAGGAAATAAGCACAGCTTGGGGCCTGTGCCCTTGTCCTCCTCCAGCCCCAGTGGGGAACACACCCAGTGATTGACCTTGAGTTGCTTGCTGCGACGGGGACTCTTGAGTGATTTCCAGACGGTGCTCTGAGAGATTCCTGGGAGCGCTGTGGCCTCCACTGAGCCTGTGCGCCACCCTCTCCACCTGTCAGCACCCGATAGGTCCCAGGGACACACAGTCGCGCTCAGGGAAGAATCTGGAACATGCTTTCTTCCAGCGACTGCCCTGCCCCCTTCCTGCTGAGAGTCTTGTCTCAAAGGTCTCACTCACCTCGAAGGAGCCTGTTCTAACTCCTGGGGACGCCACGCACCACCAAGCAGACACTGCGCCCATCCTCACAGTGGTGCTCTGTCGGTGCCTGTTGTTGTAGCCACTGTGTCCATCCATCTGGTCGAGAGCCTTCCTCTTGTCCTCCGCCTCTCTACTTTACCACACGTGACGTCCTTCTCCAGGGACTGGTGTCTCCTGACAACGCGTCCAAACAGTGTCCGAAGTGCATGAGATCATGCCTTGCCATCCGTGCCTATGAGGAGCACTCTGGCGGTCCGTCTTCCCGGACAGACGGTTGGTTTGTCTGGATTCCACGGGACGCTCATTCTTCTGCACCAGCACCACAATTCAAGGGCACCGGTTCGTCTCCGGTCTTCCTTACTCGTTATAAGGCTGAAACGCACCACCACGGAGTCAAGGCCGACTCATCAGGACCCTGTAGGACAGGTAGCACTGTCCCTGTGGGTTTCTGAGACGGTCACTCTTTACAGGAGCAGAAAGCCCGTCTTTCTCCCCAGGACCAGCGAGTGGTTTGGGGTGTGGTGTGGAGCTGCTGGCTTTGCAGTTAGCAGCCCAACGCGTGGCCGCTACGCCACTGCAGCGCCTCGTTTGCCGAGGCCCACCCTTAAATCACGTCATCACAGCTTTGGGGTCTGCGGCCACCTCTCCGGGCCTCGGTTTTCTCATCTGGAGAAGGGAAGATGGCCATGACCATTAAACACGAACGACCTCGTGCGGAGGGCACGAGAACCCGCTCTTTCTCTGCTCCCTCATGCACCCTTGGGTCCTGGAGTACAGACGGGGACCTGAGAAACCGGGAGAAAGGCTGGGCGTGGCGACTCCTTCACCCACTGGGATAATGACTGAATAAGACCCCCCTCTCCCCCCAAAATAGAATTCATCATGGGTTGGCTAATTTCTAGGTAGTGTGTCCTATGGAGGGACCCAGAGCCCCCTGAATGGTGCAGGCAGCTAACATGCATGACGTCTAACCCAAGGGTGGGGGGTTTGAGTTCACCTAGAGGTCCTTGGAAGAAAGGCCTGGCGATCTACTTCTAGGGGGAAAAAAAACAACAACATGCCATCCCTGAGAACCCTACGGAGACTCATATCCAGTGACTTCATCCTCAGGACAGCCCTCCGTAGGAGGTACCATCGCTGCCTCTGCCAGACGAGGAGCAGAGAGAGTCCATTCTTTGCCCTGAGGGGTGTGCTCGGCTTCTCACCTCTCACACCTGCGGATGCGGCCTTATTTAGAAAGCGTCCTCGTGGATGTCAAGAGGGATGTCAGCAGGAGGTCCCACGGAGGAGGGTGGGCCCTCATCCAAGGGCGATGACGTCCTTGTAAAAAGAAACCCCAAGGCCCAGAGACAGAGGCCTGGAGCGAGGCTGCCACAAGCCAGGGGACCTTAGTGGACTCTGGATAGGGCCAAGGCAGACTGAGAGCACCCTTAGAGAGGGCAGGGCCCTGGACTCCTGGCCCCCAGAACGGGAAGAGGAGTCTTCCCGGTGGTTTTAACACACCCATTTGTGATGGCAGTCACAGAGACCTGATACAAGTCCCGGGATGTCAGAGCCCAAAGCGGGCTTTGAGGCCAGGCTGGCCAGTTCCGGACACTGTGCCCTTCCTCACGACCAGCTGGGCACACTCAGGTGAGGACATTTGGACTGCGGTTCAGACAGGCTCATGGTGAGAACGGCAGCGTTCTCACCTCCCAGCATCTACCTCTTAAGGTAGAACTCCTTCCAGGCCTTGTGGTCTCGGGGGGTGGGGGGTGGGGGGCACTTGCTTATCTGTGGCCTCTTTTGTCGGGACTGGGGAGTGACAGCCAAGACCTGCCCCGTGACATGACATTCTGGGAACTGGAGAAGGTGGGCTTTGAGGTTGGCACGGGGAGGGTAATTCCCGGGCCCAGAGCGTGGTACAGAGGATGAAGGGGATAAGGCACGCCGGGAGGTTTGAGTGGGGCCCAGCTTGACGAAGGCACCTGGGAGAGCGGTTTCTGGTTGGCCTGGCAGGTCCTTCTTTCATCTGTGTATTTCTGGGACCAGAAGTCAAATGCTATGGCTTGGGGTGGGGGTGGGGTGCAGGTATCTACTGGGACCCTCTTCTCCATCCCCTTTACCCGCTCCTTGCTATTCTTGATCTCCCAACCCCGGGGTCCCAGTCCTGCCACCCACCCTTTCTGCGCCACGTCTAGATGTTCTTATACAGCCACCTGCTATCCTACAGCGGCCTGCTCCTGTACAACCACTTGCTATTATTTCTTCTCCCCACCCCAGGCTTAGACAGGTGGCTATTGCGTTTGTTTTGCTCTACGGCGACCTGCTCCACAGAGGCTCCGTGTAACGTTGATGAACCGCCAACCTTGGACTCTGTGAGTTGCAATGGCATGGGGATGGGTGGCATCTGACTTCCTCCAACCACACAGGAGGAGGGACAATCAAGCTCTCCATGGGCATCACCCACGGCTCATGTCTATGGGCCCGAGGATCCCAGGTGGCCTAGTGGGTTCTACCTTGGGCTGCTGACACCTTGGTCAGCAGTTCGAACCCACTAGCCACTCAGCAGGAGAAAGGCAAGGCTTTCTGCTCCCATGAAGATTTATAGTCTCAGGAAACCAAAGGGGGCTGTTCTACTGCATCCTATAGGGTCACTGTGAGACCAAATCAACTTGAAAGCAGAGAAGTTTTTTGTTTGTAGTGATTCAGTCAGACATACCTTCCCCTTTGGCCTTCTTACCCATGCTGACACTCCCCAGCCCTTCCACGTGGTTTCTTCTTCTCTGCTGAGCCCAGTAATCCACTGCAGTGGAACTCACACACGATGCTCCGGACTTGGGGCTGCATTAGGAAAGTGAACAGGTTACAGTTGAGGTGAGAAATATGCAGGATACAGTTGCCCAGTCAGGCAGTTTCTGCTCTGCCAGGACCACAGGCAGGCCCTCTCTGTCGCTCACCTTCTAGGCCCGGACTCTGCCCTGCTCAGGCAATCTACAAAGCCCTTTTAGGACTGCCCGTCAGTGCCCAAAGGGCATACCACTCCCCTATAAGCCTCAACCTGAAGCCAAGCCAGCTCCCCCAATTAAGTGCCCAGAGGCACCCCACGCCAAGACCTGTAAAGCACTCGGCTCTCTTGCTCTGCGGGCTGGGAAGTCCATCAGCCTGTCTCATGCTCTGGCTCCTGGTTCTGCTGCTGTTCCTCTGTTCCTGCTCTGGTCTCTCAGTGTCTCCTGGATCAAGGAGGTTCACTGTGCCCAAGGTTGGGTCCAACAGATGCATTCCACTCCTGGCTCTCCTCTCTGCTGGTAGTGAGATTCATACCATCACCACCACCACCCCTTCTGAGATGGCCGATCTCATACTGTGTTAGTCTAGGTAGACTAGAGAAACAAATCCAGAGATGCTTAAATGTGTGTAAGAGAGAACTTTATATCAAAGAACAATTATACATTAAGAAAACATCCCAGCCCAGTCCAGATCAAATCCATAAGTCCAATATTACCCCATATATCCGATACCAGTCTATAAATTCTTCTTCAGACTCACACAGCACATGCACTGATTTTGAGTGCAGGAGGATCACAGGTCAGCAGATGGAAAGACTTGTGGATCCAGCGGCAGTGGAAGCATCCCAGTGCTGGCATGGGTCTCCATGTGGCTCCTCCAGCTCCAGGGCTCTGGCTGCCATCAGCATAGCTCCATGAGGCTTGTCAACAGGAACGTGTAGTTGAGCGAGCGTGTCTCTGGCTTCCAGTGAGCTAGGTCTCTCCCCATTGTACCTCCAAAATGAGGTCATCACGCTGCGACCTGATTGACCGGCTAGACTCCACCCCTTCGGATGCTGATAGGAAATGATGTAGCTGCCACACACACCCAGCAAGATGACAACCACAATGTGAGTGTTACAAAGCACTCACAGCTGAAGTGCACCCTGCGATTGGTAGGTCTGGACCCCCCAGGTAAACAAAGATGGTTTGGTGGAGTCACAAAGGCTGGGAGGCTGGGGGAAGGCTATTAAATAATCCACTGCACTGCAGTCATCGGGGGCCTTTGGCCACAGAGGGAAGGAAGGCACCCCTTGGGCCTCCTTTGCTGCTGCTCCATATCTTCCCTTGGCTGCCCTTCTGGTCTCCCAAAGCCTTCCCCTTCCCACCGCAGCCATGCACGGCTGCCGCAGTTTTTGAGAACGAACAGTCCAATAACCGAATTGTTCTCAGTTTGGAGGAGAACCCGGGAGGCCGGGAGAGCATTGCTTAGATTCCCCTTGGATGAGGTTCATCCCCTGCTCTGTGGGGACTGGTTTCTGTTGTTAGCAACCTGGCTTTCTGAAAATCAAGTCTTTGACTGGAATGGGAGGGAAGTTATGGGGGGACAGAGATCAAGATGGGGGCATACCCTCTGGGGCACTAATCCGAGCCCCCCACACACACCGGGAGTGGCTGCAGGTGGCAGGGGGCTGGGGGACTAAATCTCAGCATGTCCAGAGTGGGCTCCTGCTCCGGGTTCTGACTCTGGGTCCACCCCTGTGGTCCTCAGGGCCTGGCCAATTGCTGTGATGTGGCGATGAGGTCATCTGGTACCTGGGGGTGCATCTGCGTGTGGGCCACACACAGCGATGGTCTGAGGTCTTGAGGAAGTGGCCCGTTAATTGTCTCCAGGCCCAGGAGACCCATGGAATTAGAGCGTTCCGGACTGGACCGGGGGGACACGGCAGGCGGAGGTCCCTGGCCACTCTCATTTCCTCACCAGCTTTCCAGAGACCTGGGTCACTTACATCGCCTGGGGCTGCAGCCTCCCCCAAGCACGGGGGTCACTTCCGGGGTCACTGGCTGGCGAAGCAGGCCAATTTCAGGAGGAAATTTGGTCTGCGAGAAGTACTGGGGAAGTCAGGGTTCTGAAAGGTGGCGTGGTGACTTCCAGGATCATCTAGGATTGCCACTTGACTTGTACCATTGGGTACTTACACGTTACAGCTGCGAGGAGTTCCGAAACAAACGCTTATTAAACACTGACATTTATGCGGGACCTCAGGAAGGGCTTCCAAATGCGTTATGTGCAATTCTTCCTCTCGCTAAATCCATTTCGACTCATCTCGACCGTCTGGGACAGGGTAGAACTGCCTTGGTGGGTTTCTGACACTTGAACTCTTAAGGGGAGTAGAAAGCCTGGTCTTTCTCTTGAGGTGTGGCTAGTGGTTTCAAACTACTGACCTTGAAATTAGCAGCCAACCCGTAAGCACTATGCTACG
>NW_022111312.1:4848977-4862117 GCF_000313985.2 Echinops telfairi
CAACTTGGAGCAGGGAGGGACCCAGAGGTGGCAGCACTTTATCTGGGCTGCCTTGGGCTGACACCTCCTGGAGTCCCATTTCTCTCAGGATCAGTCCCTGGCATCCCCATTTGGAGGGAACATCCCCATTCGGACGGAACCTCTTGCTCAGCGGAGCAAGCACCAGCCAGCCCCTAGCGACCAAGTTGTTGGCACGAAGGATTACGCCCAAATATTCATCAGGGACTGACTGTGTGCCCAGCCATGCATTAGGCGCTGAGAGTATATACCTAGAAGACAGTGTGCTGCCTTCAGGGGGGTCTAGTAGCAAGTGTATGACAGGAGAAACACGCTGAACACGCTAACGCAGCCAGGTTAACTCTGGGAACTTGTTAGAAGCCCAGACTCGCCTGCCTAGCCGCAGCTGCCTTAGGGTCTCCTGCTACTGTGGGAGGGGCTCACTCAGGAGATGGAGACTTTAACAAGTCCCCCAGGCAGCAGGGTTGGTGTGGGTGTTGGACTGCAGAGGCTCCTAGCTTTGAAATCTCCCAGTCCTCCCTAGGGATTTTGGCCAAGATGTTAAAGGAAGTTTAGTGGGGAGTAGGGTAGGGGGTGGGAGGGAGGGTGGAATCCAGGGGATCACTCGATCCTCTCCCCTGCTGGGCACCTGGGGCGAGGAGTTTCTCTGTGGGCTGGGCCTCTGGGTTCGATCTATTTCGGGGGTGCCAGAAAGAGGCTCAGGAGGCACCCCTGTTAGAAAGGCCTTTGGCTCCACCTCTCTCTCTTCTTTCATTTGTGGGGTCCCTGGGACTCAGGAGAGGGTTTCTGTCGTCCCTCTGTCCAGTGGTTGAGGAGAAGCCCAAAGCGGAGGAGAGGCAGTGGCCTCAGGGGCACAGGCAGGGGGGCGGCGGGGGTTGGGGGGCTTCAGGAACCTGCACGCTGCGCACTGTGATCTCTGCCTCCCTCGGAAGGATCCACGTGGAGAGGGGATGGCAGGCAGGGCCAGGGGCTTTGCTTTAAAAGCTCTCAGGAATTCTACAAAGAAACCAAGGAGTGTCTGTGAAGTTCAAGAATTGTAGAGAGTCTGAGGGTGGGGCTTTGGTGACCGGAGCCCACAGGGGGTCCCTGTGCCCAAGGGGTACCAATGACAGGTGTGTGTGTGTGTGTGTGTGTGTGCGCGCGTAGAGGAATGGGCTCTCCTGCTCCTCTTCCTGAGGATTCCGCTAAAACTCTGCCACCCCTCTGCCTAAAACTTGAAGCCTCTCCAAACGTTCTTTGAATAAAACCAAACTCTACTCGCAATAAAAAGAACCAAGGAACGATCTGGTATGGAGCTCTGGTGGCGCAGTAGGTTAAGCATTGGGCTGCTAACTGCAAGATCAGCAGTTCGAACCCACAAGCCACTTTGGGGAAGAAAGGCGAGGCTTTCTACTCCTGTGAAGATTTGCAGTCTCGGGAATTCAGAGGGCAGTTCTACTTTGTCCTGCAGGGCCGCTGGTCTTTTGGTTTTGAACCATCTAATGAGCGATCTAACGAATGGCCCATGAACGAATGATCATCTGCCTACCCTTCAGGATCTAAGGGCAGGCACCCTGGATATCCATAACCCCCCCACCCCACGCTGTGCAGCTGGGGCCCAGGCCACTCTCCCCTCCCCCTTGGTTTCCAGTAGCCAAAGGAGGGGGCAGAGGGGTGCTGGTCCTCCAGGTTAGGGGGTCTGGAGGGTTGTCCCACTTCCTGAGTCAAGACCAAGATCGGTTAGCCAGGCCCCTCAAGCCTGGTTAGGCCAGGTCAGTGCCTCCTCCCCTTCATCTGTCCATCAGAGCGTTTCCATATTCCTTTCTCCTTTTGGAAGCTTGTTTGTTCTTTTCAGTCACCTTGCTTTTGCCCCCCGCCTTTTCTTCGTTATGTGCTTCGGCACTGATCCTGCACGCCCTCCCCGCCGTGTAATTTCAATCTGATCTCTCCTTGCCTGCCAAGTCGTTTGAAGGCCGAGCAAACACTCTGCCTCCCTGTGAGTCTCCAGCTACACCCGCAAGGGGAGGTAGAGGTGGTTGCTGATTGGAGCCTTGTGGACAAGGCCTTCAGGCCGCTGGGGAGGGCAGGCTGGTGGGTGCATCCCAAGAGTGCCCCCCCACCCCCCCACCCCAAGACCTGCTTCCTGAGTCCAAGTTAGTAGTCTTGGGAAGGAAGGCAGAGGCGTCACAAAGGGGCTAGGGCTGGGTCCAGGGGCGCTTCCCAGGCTAGAACTCACTGCCAGCGAGTTGATTCTGACTCAGGGTGGAACGACCTCTCCGGGTTTCTCAGACTGTCGCTCTAAACCGGAGTCAAGGCTCCTCTTTTCAAATGGCTGATCTTGTTGTTAGCAACCCAACACATAACCCCTTTGGGCAGCAGGCCCTTCTCCTAAGCTAGAGGTGTTCCTCTGTACAGTAGAGAGGAATTGAGGCTCAGCTTCAAGGTCAATTCCTCAGCCACTCTGTGGGATTCGAATCTGACAGTGAGCTGGTACTTTTCATCTCAACCCAAGGATTCCGGATTCTCCTTGGTGTTGTTGGCCTCAGGTGCCGTCAAGTGGATGTTGACCTGAATATACACAACCGAAGGAAACATTGCCCGGTCCTGCGCCACCCTCACCAGGGTTCCTGTGCCCCGAGCCCATGGCTGCAGCCACCGTGTCAGTCCCTCTCCTTGATGGGCTGCCTTCTTGGTCGCTGCCCTCTCTACTTTCCCAAACATGATGTCCTTCTCCAGGGACGCATCTCTCCCTAACAACGGATCCAGTATGTGAGAGGAAGTCTTGCCATCTTTGACACTAAGGAGCACTCTGGTCTCACTTCTTGCAAGACAGATTTGCTTGACCCTTGAATAGTCCATGGTCCTTTCACTCTAGTACCACCATTCAACGCAAATGCATCGATTTGTCTTCAGTCCTTCCTTATTCAACTTCCACCTGCCTTCTGAGGCTGTGGACAATACCGCGGCTTGGGTCAGGCACACCTTAGTCTTCAAAGTAACATCCTTACTTTTCAACACTTGGCAGAGGTCTTGCGCAGCCGAGTTACCTAATGTAACACACCATTTGATCTCTTGATGGTGAATGCTTCTTCTAGGAGCACTGATTGTGGATCCGAGCAAGACAAAATCCTTGACAGTGTCAATCTTCTCTCCCTTGATCATGATGTTACCTATGGGTCCTGTTGGGAATATTTTGATCTTCTTTACGCTGAGTTGTAATCCATACTGAAGGATGCATGACTTAATAGCAATTAAGTTTAACAACTTATAGCAACTGCCCTGAATTAAGCACTTCCGCGATTGGGCCAGGGATCTCCCTCGGTGGTGCTAACAGTGAACACAGTGGCTGATAACCCAAAGGCTGGTGGTCCCAGTCCACACAGAGGTGCTGCGGAAGAAAAGCCTGGTGATTTACTGCCAAGGAAACAAAGCCCCCAGCCATTGAAAACCCCACAGACTGGGTGAAGGGGAAGTCAATATACAATACGCAATAAGGAGGGTGGGTGGGTGAGAAAAGATGATTTAAAAGATAACTTCAGGGAGCATAATGCCTCTCTGACCCACATACAGTTGCCTGGGTTGGAATCAACCAAACCACAACTGGCGTGAAGTGACTTTGAACTCATAGCAACTCTCTGTTGGGTTTCTGAAGCTGACCATCTTTATAGGCCTCATCTTTCTCCTGAGGACCGGCTGGTGGGTTTGAACCTCGGATATTGTGGTTAGCTGACGTATATGCTGGGTATATGCCAGGCAGGGTTCTTGGCAGCCTGCCCGTTTATTCTCACCCTCACTGTATGGTGGATTTGAGTGGGAATCCACTTGGCAATGGCCATTGATTTGGTTTGGTTGATCTTTTGAATGACGTGCTTTTATTAAACAGATAGGAAAACAGATAGCAGACACTGAGAAGCTACGTAAGCTGTCTAGAAGAGCCAGTGTCAGGGTCCAAATTCAGGCCCTTGGTGTGTGTGTGGGGGGTGGGGGGGGTGGAATCGTCTAACAGTGAATTTTCCTACTGTGGCCTTTCCTGCCTCCCTCTCCCTGGTCTCTTGAAAGAAACCCCAGGCCGCCGGCCTTGGGCTGCTTTTTCTTCCTTGAGGTCACACTGGGGACAAACAGGAAGTTGGAGGGGACAAGGGGGTTACGTAAGGTGGTGACTTCAAAGGTGGCCTCCACCGGGGTGCGCAGCTTGGCTCTGAGTGGCTCGCCAGGGCCCCCAACCCTCTCTGTCCATAGTCCAGCTTCAACCGGGCTCCCTCTTAGGCTAAGCTTAGAGGTGGGGGCAGCAGGGATGGAACTGGAGTTGGGTGGGGAAGCCTGCAATTTGAGGGTGTGTGTGTAGGGGGGTGTGGTGGGGGTGTTTGAGATCAGTGGTGAAAATAGAATAATAATAGGCAGTGTTGGTTGAGGCAGCGTTGGATGGCTAAATTCTCTTCTAATGCTGACAGCCCTAAGGTTGGGGGTTCATACATCCTCAGAGAAGTTAAGCCACTGCATAGAATCCCACAGCTGGGAAGGGGTGAATCCTGGGCTCCAGCAGAGATGCCTGATCTAAGAGGGAGGGGCTCCAACAGCAGGGGTCAGGTCAACTCCCCCTCCCCGCACCCCTCAGAGTTAATTCCGCCTTTTTTGTGACCCTGCAGGAGATTAGAGTAGACATGTCTATACGCTTAGATACAGGAGCCTTGGTGGCCTAGTGGCAGCTTCGTGGATTCCTGCCTCTGAGCCCCATAGGGCAGTGGTTCCCCACCTTCCGAACACCGCGACCCTGTGGTTCCCCACCTTCCGAACACCGCGACCCTTTCATACAGTTCGTCATGTGGTGGTGGCCCCCCATCCATAACATTATTTTCGTTGCTACTTCATCACTGTCATTTTGCTACTGTGGTGCATCAGGCGGCCCCTGTGAAAGGGCTGGTTGACCCCCAAATGGGTCGCGACCCACAGGTTGAGAACGCTGCCATGGGGACGGTTCCACGCTGCTCTGTAAGGTGCTGTGAGTTGGGGATGACTTCATGGCAGTGGGCTGGGTTTGGGTGGTGAGTTCTGGCTGCAGGTAGACCAGGAGCCCAGGCAGTGCTGTAGGTTACAGATGTTTGGCTGCTAACCTCAAGGTCAGTCGTTCGAAACCACCAGTTGTTCCTTGGGATGAAGATGAGGCTTTCTGCTCCCAGAAAGAGTGGTGACAGTCTGGGGAACCCAAAGAGGCAGTTCGACCCTGTTCTACTTGGTTCAATGAGTCGAATCCACTCGAGGGCGGCCTGTTTGCTTGGCTTTGGGGAGGTGGGCCACGCACGTAGGTCGGAAGTAGAAACAGGAATGGAATCCACTGGGTCTGACTCGTCCTCCCCTGAGACTCAGCACCTGTCCATCCCCCGATCACTGTGTGACTCGATCCAAGTGGCTGGACCCCACTGAGCCTCAGCTTCACTGACTGCAAAATCCGGATGGTGCCGGGGGTGGGTTGAGTACCGAGATGGCTAAGAGGAGCTCCAGTCAAAAGAGCAGACTCAGAGCCAAGCAGAAAGAGTTCCCGATGTTGGGGTGGTGGGGGATCAGGAAGGTGTGTGGCACCCCAGGGGCCTCCTGAACTCACCTTGGAGGTGGGTGAAACTGGCTTCCAAATGGGCAGGGGGCTACCACCCCATCAATGGGTTTCCTTTGGGGTGACTGAGCCCCAAGTGAGGGGTGTGTATAAAAGGGCTTGGTGGGGGTCAGGGGAGCTTGGCCTAGAGGTTTCCAAGAGCGGGCAGAAAGCCCAAAAGGTTCACAAAATAACACCGCATGTCTTCCCTACAGACCAATTTCAGGATCTCTGGGGGTACAGTGTAGTAGTGGTTGGCTTTGGGGTAACCCTTTCGGTCAGCAGTTTGAAACCACCAGCTGCTCCTTGGGGGAAAGATGGGGTTTTCTCCCTCCTTAAAGAGAGTCCGGGAAACCCACCAGGGAAGTGCTACTCTGTCCTGTAGGATGGAGGTGAGAGTGTCCACTGGATGACAATGAGTTGTGTTGTTGTTGTTTGTTTAGAGAGGGGCACTGATGTGGCCGTGCACACCGAGGTTAGGTGTGGCCACCCCTCGCCTCCAGTCCTGGCTCCTTCCTTGAACTTGCTCAGCAGTGTCTTGTGCTGCTGCAGGGAGTGTGGTGGCGGGCTCTCCTGGATGGTTCTAGGATCACATGGGGGTGACCCCGCTCTACCTCCCACCCTTGGCTGGCCCTGCTGCCATTTAAACATTCTTTGGAGGGAGATCATTCGGAGCTCCTGGCTTCCAGTGCTGGGGGGCAGAGGGTGGGGTGGGGGTGGGAAGAGCAGGGCTGTGCACGGTTTTCCTCATTACCCTCCTGGGCAGGAGGCCCCATATTGCCGGGTCTGGGAAAGAGGAAGGGAAAGACAGCCCTGTAGGGCCATGCAGGGGTGGGAGGGGTGCAGCGGTGATGGTGGGGAGGGGGCCGGTCAGGCTGGCTGCTGAGTGACGAAGCACAGGCCAGGGGGCGGGCGGGCTACAGGAGGCCCCGGGATGGGGGCTAGGGGGAAACCCAGCGACAAACTCTGACGGATACACATTGAGGGAACCGCGGAGCCGCGAGGCGCAGAGCACACAGGGAAAGAGATATTGGGGTGAGCCCGAGAGGGCCAGACCCAACCCTAACGCACTGCCACTGAGCCGATGCCATTGCCAACTCACAGGGACTCACAGAACAGGGTGGCACTGCCCCTGTGGGCGCCCTAGACCGTGACTCTTTATGGGAGTACAAAGCCTCCTTCTTCTTCCACGGTAAACCATGTTGCCAGCAGAGCTCAAACCAGTTCACGGCCACTGAGTTGCGTTTGACTCATAGTGACCCTACAGGCCAGGTTAGAACTGCCCCCTGTGAGTTTCTGAGGCAGTGGATCTTTGCGGCATCGGCTGAAAGCATCAACTGATGGAGGGGGAAAGTACAGAGGCAGGCGGGATGCTGTGTCCAGACAAAAAGACAGGGTGGGCGAGAGAGAAGCAGACAGGCAGGCAGCACAGAAGCGCAGAGAAGAGATTCGCGCAGAGTGAGACTGGTCATGCGTCCCCGGTAACTCTCGCCTCCAGGGGTCAGGAAGATGGAATCAAGGCGAATTCCCTTAGGTACCAGGGACCCTAGCTTGTTTCTGTGGGGTTCCCGGCTGTCCCAGACCCACTCTGAGAGCCGGGGCAGTGGGGAACCGTCATTATCTTTCAGACAGTCACCTCCAATTTCCACACAAAGTAGCTTCGATAAGGGTTCATCCTTTTTTCCCCTCTTTTCTTTCAATGCCTCGCTCTCATCGCTGAGTTTGAAACACCAGTGGTGAGGGCTTGAGCAGGCCCTGGGCCACTTGTGGCCAGGCAGGGCCTCCACGGGCAATCGTTGTCCTAATGTGTGTGTGTCAGGGGGCGGGCGGGGTGCTTACACATAGACACAGGCTTAGAGGCAGCCCTCTGCCCCATGCTAGGAGCATCTTGACTTCATCAGTGTGCACACACATGCTTAGCGGCAGCTCCATCCCACCTGCACATGAATGCACACACGTGCATGTATGTCCCTCCTCAGAGCACACACCTGGACTCCCACGCTGGCTCATGCAGCCAACCTTTGTTGACCAGCTACCACCTGCCGAGGGGCACTGGAGATGGGGAAATCAGAAAGGAAAGGGACAGTTCCACTCGATGTCCCCTAGCACAAGGGGTGTCAGGGCATGGGTGGGGGGCAGACAAGCCAGTGGGGGTTGACTTCTCTGTGTACTTTCACCAGCCCTGAGGGGGGCAGGGTGTTTCCCTCCGGCTTGGAGGAAGAAAGAAGGACACGTAATGTCCACCCCCCACCCCACCCCGCCCCAGTGTCGCCACGATGCCACCAGGACACCTCACGGAGCCGGTAGGCATTGGCAAGGACTTGAGGGCCCAACCAGAGATCAAGCTCACAATGCGTGTGTGGTGTTGTGGGCAGTTGTGAGGCTCGCCCAGGGCAGCCTTGCCAGGAGAGCAGCCGTTTCATCTGGCTGCAAAAGGTCCCTTACTCCAGCCCCTTCCCACTCGGCTTGGTCTTTGCTGCAAGGTCGGTCGGTCTGTCCGTCGGTTGCAGAGACGCTCGGCCTGCCCGCTGTGTAACAAGATCGTTTATAGTATACCCGCCGAGCAGAAATAAAACTACCGAGCCCAACATTGCAAACAGATGCTCTGGCCAGCACCCTGGGGGGAGATGCCCAGAGTCTGCTGCCTCCAAGCTTGCAGGCTGGGATGGGGGGGAGACCGCTGGAGTTGGAGGGTTGGGGCCACTGGGGGCTTTCAGAAATCGAGTGGGGGTGGGGGGGGTGGGGGAGAACAGAAAGACAGAGAAATTGCCCTCTTTTCTCTCTCACTTGTTCCTCCCCTGCTCTCACACACCAGTCTTGGGACCTGCCAGTTTCTCAATTTGACATGACTTCCAGGTGAAGCCAAGAGAGGGGCTGTGTGTGTGTGTGTGTGTGTGTTACCTCTCTACAATCCCGACGAGGCCTTAACTACTGCACCACCAGGCACTGCGCAGGGCTGAGACATTCCACCGGTGACAAGAGGAAGCAGAGGGCGCTCGGTGACAGGGTCACTGCAGGGATGTAGAGACTTTGGAGGAAGTGCTTGGGGGAGGCGGGGAGGCTACATGGGGCAACACCTTGGGGGAGCTGGCAGAGGAGGAGCCTGGAGTTCCAGCCCATGGTGGAGGACTTGGGGGAGCAGGCTAAGTCAGCGCTGTGCGTGCGTGCATGCGTGTGTGTGCCTATCTATATGCAGACTGGCCGGCTTTGGACGTTGGAGAGAAAGGTAAGGAGACCGGGAGTGGTTGCTTATCGGTTCCAGAAATTCCGGGTGTTGAGACTTGGGCATCCTCCTGGAAGCCTCCCCAACTCACTGACGGTGCTCCCCCCAACCCAAATACAAACAATAAACAACCCAGACCCACTGCCACAGAGTCGATTCCGACTCCCAGCAAGCCGAGATGCCATTTCTGAGAGGGTGGACTTTTAAGGGCGCAGACAGCCTCATCTTTCTCCCAAGGAGGTGCCAATGGGTTTGAACCACCCACCCACAGGGCCACCAAGGAGGGGTCCAGAGCACTCTGGGCATGTGTGTTGGTGGAAGAAGGTGGTAGGAGAGAGGCTGAGGCGGGTGTTGAAGAAAACAACGGGAGTAAGAGGAAAGAGAAAGGAAGGGACAATGAGGGGAAGGTTGGCAGAGGAAGGCAAGAGACAGCCCAACCCACTGCTCCATGGAACATCAGGAAACTACTGTCCGCCCCCGCCGGTCACTCTGTCCTCCACAGGTGCCAGTGTGTTGGGGAGATGGGAAGTGATTGCAACTGTCATTTCACATCCCAGCGGGATTTGTGACACATAGGGGCCAGGGCTCAGTGGAGCATCCAGACTAAGGCGAGGAAGAAAGGCCTGGGGAACCGAGACGGATCTTGAGAAAGTTCGTGGGGAACATGGAAGGAAACGGTTGTGTCCTCCCAGGGACTCTCTGGAGCCTCCTGGGGCCACAGAGGAACAGCGCCCTGTGCGCCAAATAAGGAAGGCACAGCCCAGGCAGTGTTTCCATTCCCTCTGGTTGCCGGGAACAAGAGCCTGCTTGATGGTAACTAACAACAGCAAAACTGTGTGTGTGCGTGCACACCTGTGCACTCCTGCCCAAGCTTAGTTACTAACCCAAAGGTCAGTGGTTCAAACCCATCCATCGGTGCCAAGGAAGAAAGGCCTGGCAACGAAGAAAACCGCCATAAGGCAGTTCTACTCACTGTCAAGCGGGTGGTCACCACGGAGACGGGTATGGACTCAATGGCAGTGGGGTTGGGGTGGGGTTGGGGTATGCGTGCAGACAGGGATGATGCCTTCGGAAGTACCTGGGATCTCTTGTGATTAAACCCAGGTGGCCTAGGGAGCAGGAGGGAGCCCCTCCCTCACTCCTGTTCGGCTGTGTGGAGAAGGGAGAAGGCAAGAGCTGCTGCGATGGGAGCTGCGATCAGGGTGGACAGTTACAGAGGCTGCCGGGAAAGGGGTGTGTGTGGGGTGTGGGGTGTGTGTGTGTGCTTGTGGGTAACCGGCAGGGAGTTTCAAAGCAATCAGAATAACCCTGATTAACACACACGCTCTCTGCCAAGGCCCAGCGCAGCAGACACGCCTGACTGTAACTCTAAGAGGCAGGGAAAGCACACACACACACACACACACACACACACACACACACACACACACACACACACACACACACACACAGGGAACACACACACACACAGAGGCAGGGAAAGCACACACACACAGCAACACACACACACACAGCACCTCAAAGACTCGGGCGTGCTCAGGGCACTAGAGAGGCACTTTGAGGCTTGGCCGAGTTCCTCATACCCCATCTCTGAGCCTGCCTTCCTTCCCAGCCCCATCAGGCCTGGCCTCTGTCTTCTGCCCGCCTGTGTCAGACAGGCCAGGCCAGTCAGCCCCCTCCCCGTCGCCCCGCCCCGCCCCGCCCGGCCTGGCCTGAGCCTGAGCCTGTCCCCTCTGAAACTGATCCCCCTGCCTTTGGATCTAATTTGTTTCTCTGCCTGCCTAGCTTGGGGGGGGGGGGTGTCTCGCCTGGAGACGTGGTGGTCACAGGTGACATCAATCATGTGTGCGTCTTCGGAGGACGGAGGATAGGATATCAGAGAGGTGACCAAGCATTTGCCACATGATTCAAATCATCCCAGCATTGATTAATTGGGTTCATCCTGAGTTTCTGAATCATAACAACTGTTTTTCTCCTTCACCGACCGTCAACAGGCCCTTAAAGGGGAAGGATCCGCTTACCGGACGCATGTGAAGCATTAAGTTGATCAGCTCCTATTAAAAGTTAGATGCTGGGGTGCATTTGAGACAAACTCGATCTGCTCACGATCTTTTTCAAAGGCCCTGTGAGGATCAACCCCGCCCTGCCCTGCCCTCGGCTTCGGCTCTTCCCTGGACGTGTTTTGGCTTCAGCCTCTGACAGATGGGCAGAGGGGGCATGAGGGCCCAGAGAGGGTCCTTGCAGGGTGGGAGGGAGGTGGAGGAGAGCCCCAGAGGCTGTTTAGAAGAGAGACGGTTTCTGAGAAGTTTAATAAGGCAGAAAACCATCCCGGATGCCAAATTTGCCTTCCCAGGGCTAAATATCCGGAATGTCTCCTGCTGCCCCCCCTCAATGGAAGGGGGAGAAAAAAGGCAGCATTTCCGAAGCCAAGAAAGAGGGATGCTTCAGCGGAAAGTGGCAGGGCGCCTGCGCTCCTGCACCTTTTACAAGCTTGCTGTGGGGCCGGGCAGCTTCATGGTGACCCCAGGATGCAGGGTCGGACCTGTGATCCCCAGGGTTTTCCCTGGCTGGGGGCCCTTTTAGAGGGAGCCCCGGTGCTGTAGGATCTGAGAGAGGTGCCCAAGCCTCGGCCACCTGGCTCAGGTCAACCCAGCATTGCGATCAGCACTGGGAAACCACCAGCCCCACCCTGGGAGAACGACGAGGCTTTCCACTCTGGTAAAGATGGGCAGTTTACAGAACCCAGCAGCGGCCAGTTGTGCCCTCTCCATCACAAATCGTCTCAACACCTAAAGAACCCCCCACCCCTACCAAGAGAAGCCGCGTCCATTCCAACCCACGGCGACCCCGTGTCTTACGAGGTAGACCAGTGCTCCACAGGCCTTCAGCTAGCTGTCACCCAGGTGACACCTGAACTCAAAGACCTAACTCCCAGCCACCCAGCCGGTTCCGACTCAGAGTGACCCTGGAGGGCAGGGTAGAACGGTCCCAGTGGGGGTTAGACGGTCTTGACAGGAGCAGATGGCCTCCTCTATCTTCTGCAGAGTGGCTGGTTTGGAACTGCTGACCTTGCAGTTTGCAGCCTGAAGCATACAAACCATTATGCCAGCAAGGTTGCTTTGTGTCACCCAGGGGCCTTAGAATTCACAGTAGGCCAACAAGCATCATTTTCCTGTGAGCGATCCTACTGTCATAACCCACCAGAGCTTACTGCCACAGACCCTTCTGACTCCAGAGGATCCTCATCTTTCTCCCTTGGAGAGGCGGGTGGGTTTGAACCACCGATCTCGTGGTTAGCAGCCCAGTGCCTAACCTGCAGTGCCTCCAGGGCCGGGTTCTTGGTGGACTCCCGGTAAATGCACGCATGTTCAGGGGGAGTGGTTGTGGCAGTGAGACCCTGCCATGCTGTTTAAATAACTCCAACTCTGTTGCAAGCATGCCAAGTTTGGGCCAGTGGGGCAATTTTGGCTGTGATCAGCTGATGGGAACATGGTGATTTCCAGCCAATCTGCCAGGGTGGGCTTGGCAGTGCCCAGCAATGGTGGAATGGGGCACAGTGGAAGTTAATCAGCAGATCTGCAGGGTTCTGGGGGTTGTGTGTGTGTGTGTGTGTGTGTGTGTGTGTGTGTGTGTGTGTGTGTGTGTGTGTGTGTAGGGGGAAATGGAGATTGGTCACGCCCACATGACACACCCCTCCACTCATTCATCTCCACTGAGTCTATTCTGGTTCCCAAAGACCTTATGGGACAGAGTAGAACTGCCCCTGTTGGTTTCTAAATCTGAACTCTTTTTATTTTTTAATGAACAGTCATTTCTCTTGATTTTATTGTTTCTTTAAAAAAATAGAAGCATCTCTCTGGTGGACACAGGTTGGAGAAGTTCTTTAGGGTAACAAACCTGACTCTAAGGAGGTTGACCTTCTGTTGGCCTTCAGTAGTGTTTAACAGGCTCTATTTGCCACTTAAAGACACTTTGGCTGGTCTTTCAGAAGATAACTTAGTAGCCAAAAGGAGGTCACTATGTGATGAGCATGCTCCTGATTGAAACTGTAGCTCTTTACTGGAGTAGAAAGCCTTGTAGTTCTCCCTTGAAGTGCCCAGTGGTTTCGAACTGCTGACTTTGCCATTAGCAGCCCAACTTGTAACCACTATGCCACCAAGACTCCTACACACACACACACACACACATTGTGAACCCAGGCTTGCTCTTGGTGACAGGGGATTCAGACAGATTCCCCCAAATCCTGCCTCTAGTGGCTCAGGGTGGGCTACATTTCCCATCCTTGAGCCCTCACTGGGCCTGGAGACAGAGAGGACCTTCGGACAAAGAGGCA
>NW_022111312.1:4863778-4898928 GCF_000313985.2 Echinops telfairi
GACCCCTCTGCAAGGGGATCTCCAGTGGCCTACTAATGGGCTTTGGATCTCCACTCCACACTCCCCCCATCATTCACTATGGTAAGATTTTTTGTGGAACCCATGTTTCTCCCACAGCATTTCTGCACTGCTAACCTGGTGATAACCACGACATCACCAGGGCTCCTTAGCCAAACCCTGGTGGGGCAAGGGCAAGTGAACCTAGAGGTTGGGGTTCAAACCCACTTGCAGCTTCGGGGGAGACGAGACCAGGCAATCTGCTCCCGCGAAGGCCACAGCTGAGAGGACCCCATGAGGGGCAGTTCTATACTCTCACATGGGGGTATTGATGGGTCAGCACCTAGCAGAAACTACCACGGCAGCACCCCAGCACCTTGGCCTCCTCTCCAGCCCCCAAGGGCCCCCATGGCTACTCTCTGAGCCCGGCACCGAGCAGGCCCTTGGCTGCATGGCAGCTCCAAGTGTCTCAGAGACAGAAGCCAGAACGCTGTTGGGGGACAGGCAGTAATATATGGCCCGGAGCTCCGGGCTGAGAATTGAATTCAACCTGGGCTGGAGAACTGGAGCCCCGTGATTAGAGACCAAACGGGAGAAGGGACAAAGCAATCTGTCTGCACGTGCATGAGGACAGAGCCCAGATGCTCCTGGCAGCTCCGGGGGCTGGGCAGGGACAGGGCAGATCATATTAATAATCATAAATTACATCTGCGCCGTGAATGATGGGGCCCGCCAGTGGGCTTCCCTTAAGCTATCTGCCCGCACTGCAGTCCAGCTGAACTGGCTGGGCGATCCCGCCAGCCTCTTGCTCACAGTGGCCGCCACTGTGACCTCGTCGCTTTCTCGGTACCTTGTACCCGAAGGAGGGAAGCCGGCTCAGAGAGGGCCACTGGCTTGTCAGAGGAGCCAGGTGTTGCACGGGAATGTGATTTAGGGATTGGGATTTTACCACCTGCTCCCTAAGACAACCCCTTTCCCTGCAACCCCCACCCCACCCCAATTTTGTACCCGCCAGTGTTGGTGAGTCACTCCTTTAGTGTCCTCTAGATTGTGCGAGGGGACACTAGGACCCCTCCAGCCCAAGACCCTTCATTTGCCTACTCGCCCAGCTCCATATCCATCCTCTGCCAATCCACCCTTGGGGACCCCAGGCATTCCCACCGCACCAGCTATCCAGACCAAGCAGGGGTGGTGAGGATCTGAACCAGGGCAGCCAAGCACCACCACCCTTGGTGGGCCTCTCTTCTTGCTTCCAACCCTCAGCATACCACCTTCCCCAACCCACTCGCCCCTTCCTCTTTCCACCCAGCCCTCCTGGAAACCCCAGGCCACTCCGGATGGAGGAGAGCGAGAACGCAGGTTCACGTAGCATTCCCAGAGCCGGCCATTCCAGGAATGTGCTGCTGCCTCGGAGACCAGAGAGGCTTCAGCGCCAGAGAGCTGTAGGACAAATGAGCCCCCCACCCTATACCCCGTGATTTCCTTTGTCTCCATCCCAAACTAACCCCCGCCTTTACACAATCCCAGGGGCTTCCTAATAACCCAGAACTGTAACTTTATCTAAGACGAGTGCAGCTCACGTTGAATGGATAAGGTGTAATTAATAACAGAAAATCATGGTTCCCCCCATTCCCGACCTTTCACCCCCATATAAGTGTCTTAAGTTTTATGATGGCTAAGGACAAAATCAGTGCCTGTATGCGTGAGCTCGTGTGTGTGTGTGTGTGTGTTCATTCAAGCTGCGCTGTTACGTCTGTCTGGGAAGTATTCACCTAGCCCTGGCTGGAACTGGTTTCTGTCTTTGCATGGACTGGCCTCTCCCTGAACTCAGGCGCTGCCTGAAACCCATCTGATTCCTTAGAGTCACGGTTCTGCCTAGATCCGCCACGTTCCCGGGATCTGTTACATGCAAAACGTCAGGCGCATGCACAAGCGGAATATACAGACCGCAAGCCAGACGGGGGCGTCTGCGTGTGCACCCTGTCCCCACGGTCATTGTTCTGATGGCCTGTGTCATTGCAGGGAGCTCCCCCCCAACCCCATCCCCAGGTGTTGCGAACAGGAAAGGCTGCTGAGGGGACTCACAAGAAAGGGCTGGCCACCTGCTTCTAAAAGGTGACCCCCTGGAGAGCCCTGAGGGACACAGTCCGGCAATGCAGTAGCTGATGTTCAAGAGTCAGAACGCACTCTGGGACTGGGACCAAGGGTCATGATTGTTCTCCCATCACCCGGTGGGTGCTGGAGGGCAGGCTGGTATTTATTGGCTTCCTTGCTTTGGCTGCTGTACGAGCTTTGTGTGGCGCACACGGTCTCGGCATGAGCAGTATCCCTACCCCACACCCCACTCTTGCCCCCCGCAAGGCAGCACCGTCTTGGCTATCAACCTCCAGTGGGGATGGCATGAAGGAAGTGACTTGGAGGTGGGAGAACCGGGAGAAGAGAGGAGGGACTCCCATCTCCAAGCTCCACGCTCCCCTGGCCCCTCCTGCCCCGCCCCAGCCCACCAGGCTGTTGTGAGCAGCGGGAACCCAGGGGCCTTGAACCCATAACTGTTATCTTCCAGCTTCCCTCTTGCAAGTCCTATGATCTTGCCTTGGAGGGCATTGGGCTGGCCCGAAGCATCTGTGTGATGGCCGCAGCTCCCACCTTGGTCCGAGGCAGCCACGCTGCTGGTGGCGAAGCCAGTACCTGGGAACGGCTCCTGGATGGGATCCATCGACTGGAGGCCTTGTGATCTGTAACAGAGATGTCAACCAGAGGTCACGCCTCTTTGGGGCTGCCCTGTCAGCTCTACTGGACAGCAGCAACTGGGCCCTGGACTCTCCTCCGGCCCCCAATCCCCAGGGAGTTTCCTTGGCCTTGGCTGTCCTTCCCTGGGCTGGCTTTTCCAGGACCTCAGGGGCACCAGAGGGACTTTTTTGGGGGGTGGGATCTGGAGTTCTAAATCATTCGAGAAGGCCCTCTGCCCCACTCCCCTGGGCGCCTGTAGCCTGTTCTAGCCTCCTTCCGACTCTGCTCCACCAATTGCTGCTTCCCTGGGTCTGCCTGCTCGGAGGCTGATGCTCGGTGACAGGCTGGTTTGGGGGATGGGTGCCCCCACCCCCACCCCAGGCAGTGGAGTCCTTTTACGGGCGCGCCTGAACTCTGGAGGGACCCCAGACTGACAGCCCCTCTGTCCGCTGACCGGATCATATATTTCTCTGTCACGATGTCCGGCCGTCATCCTTCTGCAGATGTGCATATTTTCATCGCGCTGCTGCTACGAGGGGGCTCCACGCCGGGTGGGTCAGTGTGATTTATCTCGGCGGCCAGGCTCAGGGGGCTGTCTTATCGCTGGTATCGGGAGGTGGGATTGCCCCCTTACTGCCCCCTCTTCGGCTTTTGGCTTTACGGACACCACCAATTGGCTGGATGAAGTCGTCAGGGAATGAATGCTCTGGGCCGCCAGCTCCAGGAGGTTGACAGGGACCAGAAGCTGGGGACTGCGCGGCCCCCTAATTTTACATCCTCTTAGCTACTTACAATCACAGGACACCTGCCCTGGAGTTTGTTTGCCCAGGACAAGGTTTTGATTTGGATTAACAAATTTCCCAGCAGGCCAGGACAGATAAACCCCCTGGGACCAATAGTGAGAGTAGTGATACCAGGAGGGGAAAGTGGGGGGAGAAAGGGGGAACCGATCACAATGATCTACATATAACCCCCTCTCTGGGGGATGGACAACAGAAAAGTGGGTAAAGGGAGACATCAGGCAGTGTAAGACATGAAAAGATAATAATAACTTATAAACTATCAAGGGTTTAAGAGGGAGGGAGGGAGAGAGGGAGGGAGGGAGGGGGAAGATGGGGAGCTGATACCAAGGGCTCCAGTAGAAAGAAAATGTTCGGAGAATGATGGCAACACATCCCTGTGCTGTGTGCCGTTGACCATGGCCCCTCCACAGCCCAGACCCTTGGCAGCCAGGGCATTTGTTTATTGTAGGGGTGGGGGGTGTCCTGTGCACTGTAAGATTGCTTCGCAGCATCTGTGGTCTCTACTCACTAGACACCAAGAGCATCCCGCCACCCTTCCTGAGGTGTGAGACCTGAAAATGACTCCAGGGAGTTCGCTGCCCAGATGTCACAAGTCCCCCCTGCAAAGCCTGCCGGGTTGTGGCCGAGCACCACTGTTGGTCAGACAGGCTAATTCTGCCCCTTAACAACTGTGTCCTTTGGCTTTACCTTAGTTTAGATTTTACTTCTTGGCAGGGTTTGGGGGAACACACAGAGGCAGGCACGCAGTGATCTGATGGCCGCTTCACGTCCAACTCAGTGATGTGCATCCTTGGAGTTGAGCAACGGTCCCTTTATGCAGTGGGCCCTCCCCGGGAACAGAAACTCCCTGCCCCCCGACTTCCAAGCTCTCCTGCCTTTGCCATTGCCATAGTCAGTTTGATCCCAGATAGATTTTTTTTAAAAGCATTGTGCTCACGCCAGGGTTTTTGTTTTGTTTATCACGAGTTAGACGAAATTGCTGTTGGGTTTTCAGAAGACGTCAGTGTTATTTTTGTTTGTTCTGGTTTGCGGATGAAACAGGCAATCGTCTTGGGGGCTCATCTAGCCTCCACGGCTCCAGCCAGTCTGGGCTCAATGAGAATTTGAAGTTCTGTTGCGCATTTCCCCCCCTTTTGATCAGGAGTCTTCCGTGGACTCTCAGAAGCAGAATGTTCAGTGATGCTAGCAGGGCGCACACACTCACGTTCTTCCCGTCTCAGGCCGAAGGAGGAGGCCCTTGGTCATGGGGTTAGCCACACACTCTGCTTCCTCCTCCTCCCCTGACTCTCCTTCCTCTGTGCTCACAATCACGTCCTTTGGGTGGACAATGGGGCCCAGGTAGTATAGTGGTTAGGCATCGATCTGCAAGGTCAGCAGTTTGAAACCAGCAGCAGCTCTGAGGGAGAAAGACGGGGCTTTTTTTTGGGTTTGAACACTCGTGGAAGCTCCTAGGGGGCAGTTCTACCCTGCCCTATGGGATCGCTTGGAGTCAACCCTCTATGTCCTGTAGGGCTGCTGTGGGCTTGATGGCAGTGCGTCTTCGTTGGGTTTGGTCAAATGACTTGACCTAATTGAGCCTCAGTCTCATTTGCATCCTTATCGTTCTGAGAAGAATCGGTAGGTTGAGAAGAACAGTGGGGTCTAGCTCCGAGGGCACAGTAAAGTGGAAGGGCAGTGGAAACGAGGAAGGCCCTCAACGAGTCGGCTGGACACTGTGGCTGCCTCCACGTGCTCAGGTACAGGCACCTTAGTGAGGACGGCGCAGGACCGGCCAGTGTTTCCTTCTGTGGTGCACAGGGTCTCAACGGGTCGGAGCGGACTCGACGGCGCCCGGTAACACCACCATCACCACCGCCACCTCCAAGGGAGAATTTTAGGATTCCTGATGTCCGGTTTGACAAAGTGCAGGCGACAGGGCCTGGTACTTAGTAGGTGCCTTTCTTAGCTGCTTTTCTCTTGCACCTCCTTGCTCCCCGCCCCCGCCCCCCCCAATGCCTGGCCCCTCAGACACACGGGTGGGGCATGAATTCAGGGCCGGTGGAAGTCCTGCGGGGCTGGTGCCAGAGGCCAGGCTGCCTTCCACAGACAGACGGTTGTTGCTGTGCCCTGCCGTCCAGTCCAGCCTCGACATATGGTGGCCCTGTGCCCGATGGATGCCAGACAGCACTGCCCATGCCTGTGCTACCCCCAGCATCCTGTATGACCACTGTGACCCATGATGTTTTATTTTTAATCATTTTATTGGGGGCTCGGACAACTCTCATCACAATCCATCCATCCATTGTGTCCAGCACGTTTGTACATTTGTTGCCAGCATTATTTTCAAAACATTTGCTTTCTACTGGAGCCTTTGGTTTCAGCTCCTTATTTTTTTCCTCTCTCCCCTACGCTCCCTCCCTCATGAACCCCTGATAATTTAGAAGTTGTTATTATTTTGTCATGTCTGACACTGACCCATGTCTCCCTTCACCCGCTTTTCTGTTTTCTGTCCCCCAGGGAGGGGGTTATAGGTAGATCCTTGTGATCGGTTCCCTGACCCATGGGGTTTTGATGGGTGGCGTTCAGAGGGAACAGCCAGGCCTGGGTCTGGCAGGTCTATCGAAGGACAGTTGGAGGCTGTACACGGGGCACCCCGGAATCAGAACCGGGTCCCCCGTGTGGACAGCTCAGCCTACAGCCTCCCTGGCCTGCCCACAAACCCATCTGTCCTTGGGCGGTTTAAAACGTGGAGGAACCTCCAGACCTGCTGGGTGAAGAATGCAGACATTCTGCGGAGGTCCCCAGTCTTGCCCTCGCCTCCCAGCTCCCTGGGAACTCTGCAGAGACCCTTGTCCACTGGGCTGGGGCGAGGTACTAATTTAAAATACATCCACGGTGGGAAAAATCTACGTGGCCAGATGTATGTCGCTGCGTGCGTACTTCAGGCACAGAACCCATCCTTCCAGATGTGCAACCAACTCCGCTCAAAGCGTTCTCCTGCCGGGAACATGCGCTCACACAACGCCCCCCAGGCGGTCTGCGGCTGCTCTGCGGCTGCTCAGAGCCTTGGAGGGGACTCTGACTCATCAGAGCCACCCTACACCACTGACTAGAACAGCCCTCCGGGTTCCCAGGCTGTGCTCCCTACAGAAACACACCTCCCCCTCCCCAAGTCTTTACCCCCTTGGGCTGCAAGAAATCAACCTTTCAGTTAGGTTAACCGGCGCGCCAGCTCTCTTTGCGGGGAAGCCCTAGGAAAGTTCTGGAAGCAAGTAGGCCACAGGTGTGCCTGAGAGACCTCCTGTCTTCTGAAGGGCCAGTGGGTGCTTGGGGCAAACCCCCCTGCTGGTCAGCATGTATCACGTGGGGTGCATCTGTTCTTGACCTTGAGCGGGGAGAAGGGGCCGAGGTCGGAGGGGAGAAGGCACCAAACACTTGCCTGGATCCAAGTGGCATCTGTGACGGTGCTGTCACCCGGCGTGGCCACTCTGCGGTGTCCCCTCCTCCACCACGACTTCTTCCTGGACAAGGCCGTACAGAAAACTCCAAACAATAAGAACTCACCACAATCAAGTTAACTCCGACGTCTCTCATCCTTACAGCCACCTCTTCCCCGAGTTTCCAAGGCTGTACGTCTTTATGGGAGGAGACAACCTCGTCTTTCTCCCTTGAAGCGACGGTGGGTTCGAACTATCGACCTTTTGATGAACAGCCTGTAGAGTCGCCCATGATGCCACCAGGACTTCTCCAGACCCCACAAAGCCCTTCGTGAGATTGACTATCAATGTCAATCCTGGAATCCCATTATCACCCAGTCAATGCCCACTCCTGGTCATCCTATGGGACAGACAGGGGTAGAACTGCCCCCGTGGGTTTCCAAGACTATCATTCTTCGTGGAATCAGAAAACTGAGTCTTTCCTCCGCTCAGTGGCTGGTGGATTTAAAAAAATGATATCTAGATATATTTTCATATCTTACGCCATCTGATGTATCCCTTCACCAAATGTCTGTTATTTGTTTCCCTCGAGGGGGGTTATACCTTCATCACTGATGTCAGTTCCCCCTTCTACCCATCCTCTCCCTTCCCATCCCCTCATGGAATCATTACTCTTGTTATTGCTTCTGAGGGGTTAATCTATCCTGGATTCCGCGTGTGGAAAGCACTTCTCTGTAGCCATGTACACACGCCGGTCTAACAGGGTCTGTGAGGTTGAACTGGGGTGAGCGGCTGGCGGTTTTGAACTGCTGACTAACATGTGATGAATGCAGTTGGTTGTGCATTGCTCCAATGCAGTATTTCTTAGCTAATCTAGGGATGCTAATAACGAAATTCTAGAAGTTTTCTCCATTGAATCATAACATTGTCAGAACGTGATCAGGAATGGAGGGGGGAAGAAGCCCTTGGCTACCTTCACCAAAAAAGTCATTGATAAAGAACACAAGTGATCACAATGGCTTATGCACCAGAAAAAAATGACAAGACCCACACGCATGAAATCCACACGGGCATCAGTGGAAACAGGGGCACGTGTTCACAGCGTGTGTAGACAAGAGCATGTGACCTGAAGTCGCTCTGTGATTGGGTGATGATGGCAGCTCTGATGGGAGCAGGCAGAAGGCAAATTAGCATCCAAAGGCAATTAGCATCGAGGTTTAGCCCTTGCAGGTGTATGAACATGTGTAATCTGGGTTTATGAAAATGTTTTTGCTCTGATAACTAACTAGAGGGGTATTATTATTATTATTTTTGCTGAAACACCACACAATTTTGTAGACCACCATTTTGGTTGGAACCCCCCCCCCCGACAGTGTCACCTGGTGCCCCCAAATCCTCTTTACCCCTCGCCCCCCACCCCCACAATGGACCCCATCCAATGCCAAGAGAAAATGGCTTCCAAGGTGGGGTGTGTATCCTCCAGCAGTGCTTCCTGACAGAGCAGCTCCCCTATGCATAGGCCCCTTCTTCGCCAACTGCCCCTGCCGGCTGCCCCCCGCCCCCAGGCCCCCTCCTCTACCTCTTCCTCCTTTCAGGAGTCTTTAGATTGCAGCTAGCTCAGAGGGCACCTAGTTCCTGGCTGGGTGAACACCCTAAGATCGCAGCTGGGGGACCGAGCGCTCCGTAGGTGGCCTGCTGGTTGGGAGAGTTGACCCTGGGGACGGTGTCATCCTGGCCATGCTGCACAGCACAGCCCAGCCGGGTGCAGAGCTCATGGGAGCATCCAAGAACAAACAGGGACTACAGGCACCCGCAAACATGCGGGAAAGGCCGGTTGCATGCAAAACTCTGTTCATGTGCAAACATTTGCTTTTGTCAAGATTGTTGTTGTGTGTGTGTGTGTGTGTGTGACAGGGACAGGGAGTGTTCCCGGCTGGGGTCTAGACAGCCAGGTCTTTCTCTTGCAGAGCCGCAGGGTGGGTAGGGACTGCCTATCCATCTGGAAGCAGCTGAGCAGGTAACCCTTGCACTGCCAGGCCTCCTTGCTTGCATGGTGGGACTCTGCTGCCTCTGACTGGCTGTCAATCACTTCTCAGAGGAGAAGTGGGGTGGGGGCCTTTGAAGGAACGCGCAGGCAGAGAGAAGATGACCGGGTACTTGCCACGGAGCAGGTCTCTGGCGAGGAGGACAGAGAATCACATGGGGTCTCTTGGAGAGAGAGACACAATAACCCCCCTTCAAACAGCCCCCGCCCCACTCCAAGATCTAATTACAGATGTCTTAATGTGCAGTTTCCTCACAAGGTTTGCCAAGAAGAAACATTTGGAGACTGTGTTTTAGGTACAAACCCGCCTGGGCCTCGCTGCTGCCGGCTTTGTCATTAGATGACAAAATGCTTAATTACAACGAGGGCAATGTGTCCCACATTCGGAGAACAGGGCTTCTTGGGCCACATCATCTACCCCCCACGGACAAGGGCCTTTTGACAGAGCTGGAGTCTCTGATCCCACATTAATTACAACACGAACGCACTTCTGGTGGAGGCCAAGTTTATGCGGCACCATCCTCTCAGACACATGTTCACCATAAAAACACTCCCCCGCCCCCCCTCCCTCACCCTAAAAGAGGGGGGGGGGTAGATCAACAGTGTGTGTGTGTGCGCGCGTTTAAAGCTGTGGCTTTAATGGTGAGGAGGCTGCGGAAACTTCCCTCTTTTCTTCTGGTCCTCGGGCTCCTTTTATTAAAAAGGCTTTTAAAACCCAAGCATTCCTGGGCTTGTAATTCTTTGCTCGACTTCTGCTTTTATGCCCAGGGAAAGACAGATTAGATTAGATTAAAGAGCTAGGGACACCTCATGAAATACATTCCGTCTCCAGGCCATTTGGTGGATCGGGTCAATTGGTGTGCGAGGGTGTGTGTGTGTGTGTGTGTGTGTGTGTGTACACATGCGCACACGTAGGGTCGGCGGTTTGCCGGTGGTCTTCGGACGACTCTGGTCTGGCTTGGAGGGACCAAGTTGTTCCTGGAATTTTTCCCTTTTCGGAAGACTGCAGTCTCAGGGAGGTGGCTGACTCGAGGGATCTGTTGCTTTGGGGAGGGATGAGGTTGGAAATCTTCACTCTTTCCCTTGGGCAACTCCAAAGTCCGAGCAACCTTCCAAAAGGCCGGCCCCTCCTCACAGTGTAGCTAGGGGCCGGTGGGTTTCAAAGCCCTTCTCCCCAGCTCCCCAAGGGCTCCCCAGTTCTGTCCGATGATGTCACGGTGGTCCCCGAGGCGACACGCTGTGACATCACCGGCACACAGTGCCTGACCTTGGCCTGGAATTCAAAGGCAGAACAGTCCATAAACCTCTGTGGAGATAAACAGCCAGAGGAGTCGTAAAAGAACAAACGCCGTTTGGGGCGGGGAGGGGCTGAGAGGAGAGAGAGAGGATGAAAAGCAGAGCTTTTCTGTAAAGAGAGAACCTTGTCGAACGAACGCCGGGCCAAGTTTTGCAGGAAGTACCAGTGGCCACTGTGAAGACGTGAACTAGACTAAACCAGGAGGCAGGATGAAGGCGGCGGGGGGAGGGCGGCCGATGACAAGGCTTGAACTGGTAGCTCCAGCTTCGTCTACATGACCATCCGGGAGCCCGGAGGGAGAACCAGGGAACAGAGCAAAGCAGCCAGCAAACAGACTCCCTCCGGATGGGGACGGGAGGGGGGATTCGTTTCCCAAGATGAGGGGAGGGGCTGGAAGCAGACATGGGGACGGAGAGGGGGGCGTCCACTATGTGCCGAGGGGACGGGGCAGAGGTTGGGGACGGGAAACAGTGCTTTGCCAGCCTTCACCCAAATCACAATAAAAACAGGTGAAACGGTGGGCTTTGGGTCTCTGTCCTGACCACCCTCTTTCTCGACAATATGGGTTTTTTCAAAGAGGGGGATCGGGACAGAAACCCAAAGCCCATCTGTCGACAATGGGACATCCCTTCACAGGGGCGGGGGGTCACAGGAAAGGGATGAATGAACCAGAGTGCAGTAAAGCACGGATGAAACATACAATATTCCTCTGGTTCCTTGAGGCTTCCTCCTGCCACTCCCCCACCCCCACTATCAGGACCCCATTACTGCCTTTTACGGCGAGGTAAACCAGAGCAGCTGCATAGGTACAGCCCACGGTACACAGCATCCAGGAAGAGGCATGGGAGTAGCGATACCAGGAGGGCAGGGGGAAGGTGGGGAGAGGAGGGGAGGAAGGGGTACCGATCTCGATGATTGAAATTTAACCACCACCCCCTCCAGGGAGACAAACAGAAACCATGGAGGAAGGGAGACAGCGGTCTGTGCAAGATATGAAAATAATAATAATTTATCATCGATTGAGGGGTCATCAGGGTGGGGGAGGGAAAAAAGAGGAGCTGATACCAAGGGCTCAAATAGAAAGCAAATGTCTAGAACAGAATGACAGCAACCTATGTACAAAGATGCCTGCTAATGGATGTGTGGATTGTGAGAAGAGCTGTAGGAGCCCCCAATACAATGGTTTATTAAAGATAAATAAAGAAAATAAAAACATTAAAAAAAGAAAAAGCAGGGTGGTGGTGGTGAGTAGGCATCACGCACGGATCAGATGATTTCCCCCAGTAGGCGTCCGATTGGCCGGGCCATCCATCTCAAGCGATTTGGCGGTTGTGTGATGATGTCATTTGGCAATCATATAATGAGGTAGTCCACCCCATGAAGATTGATTGGCAGTTGCAAGGGGATAAGGGTGGGCTGCAACACCCTAACTCAGGTCACAGCACTGATCCGATGTCGGGGGGAGTTTTCCTGGAGTGTGATCTGCGTCTCCTTTCAGCTCACTAGACACCGGAGGCGAGAGAAGAAGCGAGCAGAGGAGGAGGGACCTGACAACCAATAAAGATGAACTTGGGGGCAGAATGCGTCCTTTGATCCGGGGTCCCTGTGTTGGGAGCCTCCTAGACCCAGGGAAGACTGATATCAACAGAGGTAGCCATCCCCATGAAACACTGCAGCTGTCAGAAGGAGATGAGGCCCTTTCTCTTAGGCTGTGGGTCAGCAGAGAGGCAATCTTCCCCACCCCACCCCCCAGGGCTGGTCTCTTGCTCCTAAACCTCTATCTAGTCCCTAATCTTTGAGAGAATAGAGTTCTATTGGTTAACGCCAACCACTAGTGGTATTTCCGATTCAGCAGCTGATGGTGGACCACAGTGTTTACCTTGTGTCTTGGAAAACTCCGGCTTTTTGTTTTGAAGAGGGTGCTCTGGAGGTTCTGCTTGGGTTTCGATGGGGGTGGGAGTTAGCATGTGGCTGGATCCACAAGGAAGACACTGACTGGAGTTGCTCTCATTACACACACAAGGTGGCGGCGGCGGTAAGTGAGGTTGGGGTGATACAAATGGGAATCGGCCAAGGATGTCGGCAACGGCTGCACAACTTGATGGGTGCGATTGCGTCTCACCGACCTGTAACACATGAGAAACGTTGAATTGACGAAAGTCGTGTGATCGGTCTCTGAACATCATCAACAACAGTCGTAAGGAAGTCTCTGGGGCCATCCAAGAAAGCAGTTTTATTGGTCCACTGAAGCTCTGATGAGAAGCCTGCCCTTGATTTTACAAGGACTTCTCTCCCTCCAGGCGTCCCGAGGGTCGGCTGACCACACTATGAAGGGATGAACTCCAAAGGCCAAAGGGGAGAGGGGACCCCCACCGGCCAGGGAACCCGCGTTCATATGAAACCCTCTGTTGCTTCAGAGGTAGAACTACTCCCCAGGGTTTCCAATTGTGTGGTCTGTATGGAAGCAAATCTCCTGGTATTTTTCTCTCACAGAGCCACTGGGTGGGTTCGAACTGCTGACCTTTGACTCAGCAGCCAAGCATCTGTAGCCACTGTGCCACCAGAACCTTCTGCTTTCAGCTGAGCGGTGATCGTTAGAAAGTCCCGTGCTTCCTCTGTGCTTGTTTTCCTTGATTGCCAATTGTCAAAGAGGGACACTGGACAATAGACCGATGGGTGTACAGATGAAGAAAGCTTGCCCCTGGTTAGATAGGAGACAGTGCCGAAAAGCGGCAAGGACAGTGACAGAGCCATCGTAACTCAACAGGGAATGCCATCCCTTGCAAACAGACTTCAGGTCAGGTGCTAGCTTGGACTGAATAGAGATCCTGTGCGGAGGAGCATCCTGAGCCTCACATCCTTGAGCAGGAGTGCTGTGATCCACTAGTGATGTCTGCCATGGACGTGGGAGGGGAATGTCTGGACACCCATTTGTCATTCCAGGGCCCCGGACCACAGGGGTCTTGCTTCTCTGGGGCCTGCTCGTTGAGATAAAAACTCTGCGTCCCTACCAACATCAGTGTGGGAGAGGGGACAGAACACAGTCCCTGGAGCTAGCCAGCGATGGCTTCCAGTCTGGTTTTCTTTGTGTCACAACGGTTGCGTGCCACAAGACGTGTGACAGTGGTGCCAAGCCCTGTGCATCCCCATCCCCTGCCGTCTCGGGCTCATGATCTGGTGCAGAGGTTAGACATGGTAACCAGCCACAAAAGTGCACTGTGGGAAGGCTACGGTGGTGGTTAGAAAGTGTGTTCTGGAAGTACTGTGGAGGGGACTTGACTCACCTCGGAAGCAGACAAGGAAGCCTCCCTGGAGGAAGTGGCTTCTTAGCTGAATTCCGTGTGGGCGTCCTCTTGTGGAAGGGTAAGGGAGAGGCAAGGGTGGAGTTGGGCTGAGCTCAGATCATCTAGAGCCTTGGTCAGCCTTGCTGAGGAACTGTGGTGGGATTTTGAGGGTGGTGAGGAACCATGAGGAGCCCTGGTGGGTACGAGGTGGCCTGCTAACCTCGAGGTCGGCGGTTCAAAACCACTCCCTGTTCTGAGGGAGAGGGACAAGGCTTTCTACTCCCGTCAAAAGTTCCAGCCGTGGAAACTCACAGGGGCAGTGCTGCCGGATGACTGTGAGTGAGAATCCACCCAGTGGCACTGAGTTGGGGTTTGGGGTTCGGGTGGGGGAACCCCTGAAGAATTCTAAGAGGGTGAGCTTCATGATGGCCACCATGTCTTTCTGACCTGAGAGGTAGGAAGAGGCAACACTGAAAGTCTTTCTGGAATCCGAGCTGGAGATGGACGCCAAGCCCTTGGCTTCCCACCTCACCCTTGAGGAATGACTGCTGTGGAGGGCGGAGATGGGGAATCCATCTATAAGGGAACAGGGCCCTGCGTGAAGGAACTAAAGAGCGCATCGCCACCTTACAGCGACCTGACAGGACAGAGCAGAACTGGCCCCGGGGGCTTCTGAGACGGTACCTCTTGATGGGAACATAGAACCTCCTCCTTCTCCCAAGGAATTTTCGATTAGCAGGTTAGCAACACATCCCGCTGGACACCCCCCAGGGATCCTTAGCTCTGCTCAACGTGTGACCCAGCAGGAAAGCCACCAGGATGGCAGTGCACTGACAATAACCTCAACAGCAATGTCCCCCACTGCCCCCACCCTCGGCCATCATCCTGGCCCCCCTGGCTGATGACTTGGGGGGTGACTGAACCTGCCTCTCTTTCCTCATGGGAAAACGGAGCGAAAAGCTCGTGGAACTTCCTCTTGAACTTTCTGGAGGCCGTGGTCCTAGGAATGCTTCGAAGCTGGGCATGGGGTGGTCAGCGGCTTCTTCCCCTGAGGAAGTGGGGACCCCAGTCCTTCTCCCGTTGTCTGGCCTTAGTCTGGAAGCTCCGCCAAGAGCCAGTCACTTCGGGTGGCCCTACTGGCTTCGGACACACCAGTGGCATGGCTTCCTGCATCACAGCAACACACGAGCCACCACAGGGCAACAAAAGGACAGACAAGTGGTAAGGTTCGTGGATCAGAGGGCCGTGGGCCGTGGAGAGATATTCAGGGCAGTGACTGGGGGGGAGGGATGCCAGTTACGTCACGTCCTATGATACAATGACAGGCGTACCTTTCTGAGCTCCGCTTCTTGGACACCGTCCCAGCCCGGTCCCTCTTCCTCCTCAGCATCTGCCTTTCTCCTCACTCTCTTGTAGGCCGGCTGTACCAAGGCAGGCGTGACCCAGACTGCACTGGGTGAGGTGTGCGGTGCGACAAAGAGTCACGAATAGGCAACGCCCTGGGAACAGCCAACACCATCACGACACAGACCCTTGCACCATCGCCGCCTGCCTCCTCCCCACGGTCAGACTCCTCGCTCCTGGTCGCTCGTGGTTTGATTGCTCTCTGCAGCAGGTGAGCTGGCAGGAGCCCTGGTGACATTGTGGGATCCACAAGGTGGGCTGCGGGCCCCAGAGGTCAGCAGGGTCAGCAGTTCGAAACCACCAGCCGCACCTCTTTCGGGAGAAAGATGAGGCTTTCTGCTTGGGTAAAGCATTGTAGCCCTGGATACTCAGAGGGGGGTGTTCTAACCTGTAGAACCACAAGGAGCCGGAATGGACTCGATAGCAGTGAAGGCTTCTTTCTTTCTTTCTTTCTTTCTCTCTTTCTTTTCTTTCTAGGGGTCTATCTGAATGGACTCCCAAGGGAGGCTGTTGTAGTACATTGCGTGGATGAGTAACTTGCTCTGTGTGTTGATAAGGAGTGTGTTAGTCTGGGTAGACTAGAGAAACAAATCTAGAGACATGCATATGTATAAGAAAGAGTTGTATATCAAAGAGCAGTTGTACATTAAGAAAACATCCCGGCCCAGTCCAGATCAAGTCCGTAAGTCCAATATGAGCCCATAGGTCTGATACCAATCTATAAAGTCCTCTTCAGATTCATGAAACACATGCAATGACACCGAATGCAGGAAGATCACAGGCCAGTGGGTGGAAAGTCTTGTGGATCCTGGGTGGTGGCAGCATCTCAGCGCTGGCGTGGTCTCCACGTGGCCCCTCCAGCTCCGTGCACTAGCGTAGCTCCATGTGTCTTGTCACTGCAATGTCTTACAGGGAGTGAGCTTGTGTCTCACTTCCAGTGAGCTGTTTATCAACGAATGCCTCTACATAAGGTCATCAAGCTGCAACCTGATTGACAGGCTAAACTCTACCCCTTCACTCTCAAGTCTCAAATTGACAACAGATGATATAACTACCACAAGGCGCTTTCCACCGTCTGGGAATATGACAGTCTATCTATTTGCCTGTTGAACAGTCCCGGATCAGCATGTTTGTTGTCTGTGTGATTTTCCCCATTTGGGTGAATGGCAACGAGAAGAACTGGTGAAGCCCATGGTCTGTGTGTGTTTAGCTTTATACCCTAAGGTGAAGAACACTACTGAATAGGAGAGCTCACACTCCATGGCTTCGGGAAGAAGACACAGTAGACTCAGCGGGTGCATAAGGGGAGCAATCACCCTAAGGAGGCTGGCCCACCTTGGATAAAGCAACCATCTAGGATGAAAAGGGCCAAGCTCGGAGGACAGGACTTGGGAAGGAGGACGCATGGAGGCAGGGAACACGTGATGAGACATTGAGGGATTGCAGTGGACGAGCTGAAACAAAACTGAGCCTGAGTTATTGAACGAGCAGTTAATGATCTGCTCTGCCAATCTTCACCCCATTCACAGCAAACAGTTAAATCAAGAGAAAACATGGTAGAGCAGCTTTGTGACCTTGGGCAAGGCAAATGATTTCTTAGGTAGAACCTAAAGAAACATAAGTCATAGCATTATATTAAAAAATGATAAATTGTGACTGTATCAAACCAAAAAATCTGCTCTTTGAAAGGGCCTGTTAAGAAAAGGGCAAGACACAGGCACAGTCGGGGCGAACAACATTTGAACATCTCACATCTGACAAGAGACTTGTATCCAGGATTTCAAAAAGAACTCTGATCCTAAGAAGAAGATGAATGTTCTCATTAAAAAGCGAACAAAAGATCTTAACAGATGCTTTGCACAGGAATAATGAAAAAGTACATTGAAAAGTACCCCATGTCATGAATCATCAAGAAAAAGAAAATTAGCTTAGGTTCCCCTGATACACTCTGGAGAATGGCTAAGAAGAAAAAGAGTGATCATCCCAAGTGTTGGCTACGAAACGGGGCAACTTGAACACCCCTATACTGCCGGTGGGAATGCGAACTGCAGGCACTTTGAAAGAGCCCCATGGTCCTTAAGGCAGTTTGCTCCGTTAAAGGGTTATAAGCGGTCCTTTCCTCTCACTATATTTATTGAATCTGGGTGCTGAGCAAATATCAGAGAAGCTGGAGTGTACAAAGAGGAATGTAGCATCGGGATTGGAGGAAGGTTGATTGATACCACCTCGCTTGCTGAAGCACTTGCTGATGAAGATCAAGGATTTTAGCTTTCAGCATGGATGACAGCTCAATGGAAAAAGAACCCTCCCAACCGGACCAGTAGGTAACATGATAAACGAAGGGAAGGTTGACGTGGTCAAGGATTTCATCTTGCTTGGATCCACAGTCAACGCTCATGGAAGCAGCAGTCAAGGGATCAACAGAGGCGGGGTCAATCTGCTGCACAAGGCCTCTTGAAAGTGTTGAAAAGCAAGGCTGATACTTTGAGGACTAAGGTGTGTCAAAGCTGGACATTGAATACGGAAGAGCAAAGAAGCAATGCCTTTGAATTATGGAGAAGAATATGGACTATACCACAGACCGAAGGAGCCAAAGTGGGAGGCGTCCGGCCAGAATGCTCCTGAGGGGCAAGGACAGCGAGATCGTCTCACGTACTTTGGACAGGTTGTCAGGAAGACCAGTCCCTGGAGGACATCGTGCTTCGTAGAGGGGCAGCGACAAAGAGGACGGACCTCAACGAGATAGGTTGCCGCCGTCGCTGCCACCACGGGCTCTAACATGAGAGCAATGGCGAGGATGGTGTGGGACCCGGCAGCGTTTCCTGATGCTGCACACGGGATGCTTACAAGTCGGCACGGACCAGCGCACCTACCGACAACTCTGACCTTGAAGCACAGGGGGAGCATCTCCACTGTTTCCTCTGCCTGGTGGGCTTTCTCCAGCCCTTCATATGGTGGTCTCTCGGAGCTAGCTACCCCCCCCACCACCACCAACGCCTTCTCTTTCAAAAGGCCCTGGCTCTCCAGCCCCCCAATATCTCCTTTCCTATAATTTCCCAGCCCTTTGCCCAGTTTTCCTCCCTCTGGGAATTGCATGCCTTTTTCCTTCCTGTTTGCCTCCATACCTTCAACTCCCACTGCCCAAAAGTGAGCTTCAAGATGACAGCAGACTTGCTTCTCAGCTGACACCCTGGCTCCCAGAAAGGCTGACCACACACGTGCCCTATGTGACCAGGGAAACAGAGATCTCCTATGGAAGAGCTGGGGTTCCAACCCAGCCATGTCTGTGTCCAAAGTCCCCATACTGCCAAACACATAGCTATTGAGTCCATGCTGATCCCTGGTGACCCTGTAGGACAGGGTAGGACTGCTCCTATGGGTTTCCTAGAAGCTAACTCTTTTTATAAAAAATCATTTAGTGGAGAGCTCTGAGAGATATTATCACCACCCATGCCTCAATTAGATTAAGCATCACTGTCCAATTGCTGCCATCATCCGTTTCAAAACCTTTTCTTTCTTCTTGAACTCTTTGATATCAGCACCACTTGATCCCTCCCCTCCCCTGAGACCATCACTTTTTTAGGGAGTAGAAAGCCCCGTGTTGTTCCTGAGGAGCGGATGGTGGTTTTGAACTGCTGAGCTTCCAGTTCGTCGCCCAATGCATAACCATGGTGCCACCAGGGCTCCCGTATCTAAAGAGAGGGTTCTAGTATGAAAGAAAGGAAGGGGGGGAAAGACCTATTATTTCTTTAAAAACAAAAAGGATAAAGAAAGGCCATTTTATAGAGACAAGCAAAAAGCCCAATAGCAGGCTGGATGCGCACACTCTGGCACAGCAGCACAAAGGAGTAGCTCACATCTCTAAAACAAAAGGATGAAATCGTCAAACGCCTCATGGCATGGACATATTTGGAAGAGGTTCTGCTGAGCAAAATTAGTCAAGTTCATAAAGATAAGTACTATATGAGCGCTTTATTATGAAAGGGTCAACAAACAAACAAACAAACAAACAAACAAACAACCAGCGTTCTCGACACAAGGAATCCAGGACAGATACCCCCCCACCCCAGGAACAGTAAGGGTTGTAGCGATACCATGAGGGTAGGGGAAAGGTGGGGGGAGACGAGGGAGAAATGGGTCCATGAGGCTGGGAGGGGAAAAAAGAGGAGCTGATACCAAGAACTCAAGCAGAAAGAAAATGTTTTGAAAATGGTGATGGCAGCCTATGTATCCGACCTGTGTTTGAGACTATGGATCTATGGATTGTTATAAGAGCTGTAAGAGCCCCCAGTGCAATGTTTTATTAATTAAAAACAACAACAACCAAGAAAAATGATTTTCACACCCAAAGCAGGAGACTTTGGACACTGAGGGGAGGCCTGGCAGGGGAGGGGGCGGATAGAGGAGGGAGAGGACAGAAAAGTCAAGGCCACATATCCCAGGTAGGGGCTGGGCACCTCCCATGATTCTGTGGGCGATCTGTTTCTGGACCTGGGTGGTGGCAGCCTGAGTATTTACTTTCTAAAAATGAATCGAGCTATCTGGCTGGGTTTCACACGATTTCTCCATCTGGGTGTGTTAGATTCCACCATATAAATACCCCCAAAAAAGAAAAAGAAAACAAAGAATGAGGACAGACTTGAAGTTTGGTCAAGCAGGGCGGCCAATGAGAGGAGTTCTCCAGAGATGGATGGGCCCTGGCCACAGCACTAGACCAGACAGGCCTTGGGGCATGAAGACATGCACCGAGCCGTTGGTTACTCACAGGTCATGGCGGCCACAAGGGATTTCGAAAAGCTTTCACTGGCTCCCCACGGCTAAATCGCTGGAGGGCACAGCCTGGATTCCAGCCTTAGAGGCCCAAACCCTCCTGTTAGTCACATGATGGAGAGTCAGGGCGAGAGAAGGCCAAGGTAGGCGGAGGCCAGGGTGGAGGTCACCTGAGAGGAGCTTGGCTCTGGCATCAGGACTCTCCCCTGGCCTCTGATGACAGGGTGGGTTTGGTGAAACCACCCCCCACGCACCACCGGAATAGGGAGCAGGGGTGGGGGCAAGGGGTTTGGTTTTTCTGGGTTGGGGTCCAGTTGTCAGGAATTGAGGTCTGAATGTGGGTGCTGGAGGGCTGGGGTGGTGAAGAGGGACCTGCCTACCTAGATTGGGCCTAAGAGTTTGGCAGGGCAGGATTTTACTGAACTATTGCTGTTGGGTGTCATTGAATCGGTTCGGACCCCACAAGAAACAGACTGAAACACTGCCCCTTCCTACATCCCCATAACTTTGGTATTTGAGCCCAGTGTTGTAGCCACTTCATCAATCTGTCATGATGAAGGCTCTCTCTCTCTCCAGACCCTCTACTCTACCAACCATGATGTCCTTTTTTCCAGGAACTGGCCTCTCTCTGACATTGGAACCTTGGTGGTGTAGGGCAACCACAAGGTCAGCAGTTCAAAACCACCAGCCGATCCTTGGGAGAAGGACAAGGCTTTCTACTCCTGGAAAGAGTTATAGGTGTTGACACTCTCAGGGGCAGTTCTACCCTGTCCTGTGGGGTCACTCTGAGTCCGCCTGGACTCGACGATGGCAGTGAGTTGGAGTTTTTTTTGGAGTTTTGGTCTCTCCTCCTAACATGTCCAAGGCGCGCGCGGGACAAAGTCTCACCACCCTCACTTCTGAGGATTATGAGGTTGTACTTCTGCCAAGACTGGTTTTATTGTTTTTCTTCTTTGGGCAGTCCATAATCATTCCAATGGTCTTCACCAACACGATTGTTCAGACGCATAAACTCTTCCAATGGGGTGCTCAGGTCGGTGCACCTTAGTCCTCAGGGAGACGTCCTCCCTTGCTCTTCCCATAAGGTAAAGAGGTCTTGTGCAGCGGCTTTACCCAGCTCATGCCCTGATTTCCCGATGGGGGACCTAGCAAACTGAAATCCTGACCACGTCCATCTGTTCTCTGTTGACCACGATGTTGTCTAGGGGGCAGTATTTTTGAGCCATATCTAGGCGTTTGAGAGCTTGGAGTCCGCCAGCCAGATGTCCAGCTTTGGCTCTTTCCCGGGACTCGGCTTTCTCACCTGTGAAACGGGATGGCAATGCTCACAGTCCCTGGGAGGGCTCTTAAGTCCATGGGAAGACAGAATCTGTGTTGCTTAGCTCCGTGGCTAGCACTCGGTAGGCGCGTAATAGACGGTGCCGGACAGGACGGCTGGCTGCGACTGCGTGGGTCAGTGACGGTGAGGGCAGCTGAAGGGTCAGCCCGGAGCAAGACTCGTGTAGAGAAAGAGCTGACAGCTAGGTGTGAGAAGCCGGTGTCTCCAGAAATACAAACCCAGTGTCCAGAGGAGCCCAGGGTCTTGAGCTCCTGATCTGACCCAAGCATTCCCAAACGGAAGCTTCCCTAGGCCCAAGGAAACAACAACAAAACATTGTGTGTGTGTGTGTGTGTGTGTTGGGGTGGGGGAGGCTCCATGACCATCAAGATGCCAGTAAAGAGTGAAGAACTGGGTCTTCAGACACCAGAATCCGGCCCTTTGTTTGCAGAACTGGGACTTGGGGGCCAATCACCCCGTCGTCTGAGCTCAGCTCATCTGCCAAACGTCGGCAGGATGAGCCTTGGCTGCCCGGAACGCATGTGGGTCCCCCGGGAGATCTTGGAAGAAGGGAAGCTCGTGGGTGGCACAGCCCTTGCCTTCCTCCGTTCAGTGCCGGTTCCTGAAACGGCCTGTTTGGCTCCAGAAGAAAGAGACTCCAGGAGGCCTTAAGCACTCTGGACATGCCCGGACTTGCTGGGGCCATTTTGCATCCAAAAGGGCCTTGACTGGAAAGGGAAATGCATTTGTGGAACTTCTTGTAATTCTATCTTAAACCGATGCAGATTCCCCTGTTAGCCCCGGGAGGGGAGCAGGAAGTCTTAAACTGCTCACAGAGTGTTTATCTCCTGGGCTTTTGGAACAGTCTGGGAGATAAGCCAGAGAGATGCTAATGTCCCCAAGACATCGGGGAGGGATGGCTGCTGACTTTGGAGACTGGAGACTGAGGCGTGACCACCACCTTGCCAGCTGTTAACTCCACGGCCTTGGGTATTCGTTCCAACAAAGGAGCCAAAGATGGCCGCTGGGGGTCTGTAGCTTCATCCTGGCCTCCCAAGATGCCCAGTTAATCCAAAATGCTGAGACAAGGAAAGCCAACCCCCTCTGAGATGGATGAGGCTGAAAGAAGAGCACACTTGTGTGTGTGTGTGTGTGTGTGTGTGTGTGTGTATGTGTATATGTGTGTCAAAGTGGCTAAGCCCCGGGCTGCCAACGGAAAGGTGGGTGGTTCCAGCCCACGGAGCGCTGTACAGGAAAGAGATGCCTTTCCCCCAAGTGGATAGTGTCAGACACCAAGCAGCTCTCCTGCGTCCTAGCAGACGGCGGGGAGTAGGGATGGACTGGTTAGTAACCAGAAGGGACAGCGAGGATGGAGATGAGGAAATGGGCGCTTAGCACCCTTCAGCATCCTTGCCCAACAATTCCGATAAAGCTAGGATTGCTTCTATTGATTGTTATCTTTACGCTGGTGAGACTTCTTCCCTCCATTCTCATTTTAACCAGTGTCTTTGTTGTTATTGTTGTTCGTTGTTATGGAGAGACTAGCCCAACGCCCTGGAGACCTCACGTGGGCAGAGTGAAGACTTCCTAGTGCCGTCAAGGTTGTGACCCTCAGACACAGACCCTCAGACTTGTCTCCCAGGGTCTCTGGGCTGGCTGCACGATGCCAACCTTTTGCCTGTGGCCAGGCGCGTAACCACGGGCACCATCCAAGGACTCTCATGGTGGTGGGTGGTGGGAGGGGCCATGCAGTTGGTTGCTACTCCCTATGTGCAACAGAACCAAAACACCCCCCAGTCCTGCCACCACCCCCTCACCAATGTCCTTAGGTTTGAACCCATGCCTGCCGCCCTGTGCGGGTGGTTCAACCTGATGCCCTGCTGAGTGAGAGGTTGGAGGTTCAAGCCGCCCAGAGGGGGCTCGGAAGGAAGGCCTGGCCATCTCCTTCCAGAAAATAAGCCCTGAGCAAAGTTCCACTCTGCCTCACATGGGGTCGCTGTGAGTCAGGGCCCACTTGCTGGCAATGGCTGGTTGTTAGGGAAGAAGTAATTTTCTTCTCATCACCTACAGTGAAAAGGATGGAGTGAGACACATACGTGGTTTTTTTTTTTCTGTTTCTTTTTCTTTTGACTGTGCTGTGTTTATCCACCCAAGAAAGTATTTTAAGTACTTTGTTTCCATTATGTTATTCTGGGCCCATTACTTGGTAGGGTGATTAAAGATTGCTCTTGGCAAGAGAAGAGAAGACAATATGTTTGTTACTTCCCCAGACCGTTAGCCTTTCCCAGGCCGTCTTCAAAGAGGAAAATATAAACACATGGCATACAGAATACATATTAGCTTCGAGGAGGGGGCCCTGGAGAATGTCTGGCTCTTCACCTTTGCCTGGAATCAGAGGAGCGGGGACAAGAGGCATGAAAAAGGTTCTCCCCTGGACATCTGGGAGACCACCAAGAACCCGGATCCTTCTAGTTGTCTCCGCTCCTTGTCTGCTTGCCTGTGGACTCTCTCCCTTAGATAGACTCTTCTGGGAAGCTTCCCGACCCTTGGTCCAAGATTTCCTGAGCTCCTGCAGGGGGCTAGGTGCTGGGAACACAGCACAGAGAAGGCAGATACATCCTTTACTCTCCCGGGGCGCGGGGGAGTGGAGTCCAGTGTGCCGTATGGTCATTCATCAAAGGACCCTCGAGCATGTTTCCAAGTGGCGACAAAGGCCATGATGGAGACTGGAGACGTGTGAGTCGGGGAATGGGCATCTCCCCGTCCTAGACAATTGACGCAGCCCTAGTCGCACCGCGGGTGACCCCCTGGGCTGCGAACCACAAGGTCGGTCATCTGACGCCACTCGTGGTTCTGCGGAAGGGAGGCGAGGCTTTGCACGCTCATAAAGATTTACAGTCTTGGAAACCCACAGGGCCAGTTCTACCCTGTCCTCTTGGGTGTCCGTGACTCAGAAGCAGCCGGAGGGCAGTGAGTTTGTTGGAGAGAGTTTGCGTCCTGGACTGTGTGCTAGATTCTTTCAAGCACACCCGGTCTTTTGTGCACCTCATCCAATGAGCATGTGCAAGGAAGTAAAACAGTCTCTGCTTTTCAGACGGGGCAACCGAGGCTCAGAGTGGTCAAGCCACTTGGCGGAGGTCACACAGCCAGCGGCAGAGCTCTGCTAGGCAGGGAACATGCTGCACTCCTCTCCCCCTTGTCCCGCTGGGGCCTATGACAGCGCCTTGCACACAGTAGGTGCTCAGCACACCCACGTGACATTCATTCATCTGCCCACCCCCTTGGCTTTGCCATGCCCATTCACTGAGGGATCATCTACAAACAATGGCAAACGTGTCTGAGATTCCCTGCTCCGCCTTATGTTCAACCTAAGGGGCCTTGGGTGTAAATGGGCTGCCAGGGGCCACGCCAGCAGTTCACAGCCACCAGCTGCTAAGGGGGAGAATGGTGAGGCTCTCTGCTCCCAGAAAGATTTACAGCTGCAGAAATCCACTGCGTCCTATAGGGTGGCTGTGAGTCAGAGTCGACTCACGGCGTTGAGTGACCGAGTGACGGTGGGTCGGATGCGGTTGCATGCTGTTAGTTGTCATTGTGTTGGCTCTGACTCCTGGTGCTGTACCACCTTCCTGGCCTTTAGAGTGCTGGCTCCATCGCCGTGCGCATTGGTTTGGAAGATAGGAGCCAGTTGGTGGTGGGAGTGGGGGGTGTGGGGGGAAAGAAACCTTTTGAAGCACAGCATGCATTCTGGTTTCCAGATAAGTCTGACACGTTCATTAAAAAACAAACCAACCTCTCTTTGTGATGGGGGAGGCAGGAGGAAGACACAAGGCTTAGGGGCCACGGGTGCTTCTGTGGAGGCTGATGGAGAACTCTGAGAGCGGGACAAGGTGATGGACGCAGCCCGAGGTGCAGACTACAGACGTGGCAGATGTCTTGTTACCTGTCATTTCTTAGCGCCACCCTTTGCTGCACTGTTGAGTCTATTCTAACTTACAGCTGGGCCCTAGAGGACAGGGGAGGGTGGCCCCAGGGGGCTTCCCAGGCTGTCATCTTTACGATGGACCCCTGCCACCCCTTTCTCCTGAGGAGCAGCTGGTGGGTGCCAACCTTCTGGTCAGCAATTGAATGCTTAACCTTGGGCCCCCAGCGGAACTCACCTTACAAGAAACCTCCCCCCATAGGTTCACATAACAGGAAGAATGAAACCAGGGTCCCCTGAGTTAGTCATTTCTTGCTGACCCATCGAGACCCCCTGTGGGTTCCCGAGACCCTAACTGTTTACAGGAGCAGAAAGCCCCGTCTGTGTCCCGAGGAGCTGCCGGTGGTTTTGAACTGATGGCCCTGTGGGATTACAGCCCGTGAGTAACCGATTCACCACCAAGGCTTCTCGAGTGAATGATGGTATCTCAGTATGTGATCGTCGTTGTAACGAAGGCGCCGCAGGGACGTGTTGGGAGAAGCAGCAGTATGGAGGTAGCAGAGGTAGACACGTCCCCGTGGCTGATCCAGCTGCCTGTTGCAACCCACGGTGGCAGCGAGGAAGCTCAGGGTTCCCGTCCAGATGGATGGCCTGGGAAACCCACAGGGGCATCTACTCAGTCCTCCCGAGTCAGAAATGACGCGCTGGCAGTGAACAAGTGTGCCATTGGGACATGGGAGATAGTGCACCGGGACTTCCATGCACACTTTTCCTGCAGAACTTAAAATTTCTCTTACCACCACCCCCAAAAAAACAAGCCTATTAAATTATTTTTTATTAACATTTTATTTGGAGGGGGGGCCCTTACAGATCTTCTAGCAATCCAACATCCAATTGTATTAAGCACATTTGTTTGTCTAGGTTTTTATTTGATCTTTAAAATTTTTATTTATTTATTGAAATCATTTTACTGGGGGCTCGGACAATGCTCCTCACAATCCAGACATCCATCCATTGTGTCAAGCACATTTGTACACCTGTTGCCACCATCGTTTCCCAAACAGTCTCTTTCTACTTGAGCCCTTCAATTTTTTTAAGTCACTTTGTTTGTTAAGGCCAACACATACGAGCCCGGGCCTGGGGAGAAGAACGTGGAAAAGGGCGGCTGATGGGATCTGTAGGGTCAGCTCCATGACTCACAGGTGACTGATAACCACAGGAGGTGAACTAGGAGATCCAGGCGGGAAGGACAGGGATGCTGGCCAACCCCTGTGACCTTCTCCGACACAGGCCGGGGGACACCTGGTTTCCAGGGCAGTTGGCTCTGGAGAGCCTGAGGCACCCCCTTCTGCCGTCTGCAGGGAGACAGGCTGGCGACATGCTAACACATTCCTCCTCACTTATCTCCCTTTGCCGAGACCCTCCCTGGCCTGTGGCAAGGTGGAGAGAAGCTGGGCCTTAGAGCCCAAAGAACTGGGCTGGACCAGCCATTCACCTCTCCTTGGGTCAATTGCTTAATCCTGCAAAGGACAAGGTTTCTGGATTGTAAAAGTAGTAATGGGCTCGTGAGGGTCGCAGGAGAGGATGGAGTAGGTGTCTTAGCCCAGGGCTAGCCTCCTGTGTTGTGGCTGGTGTCAGATGCAACTCGACCCAAAGCCAGAAGTGCCAGCAAGCTGTTGACCCATGTTCTGATGACTGCTTGTCCGTGCTTCATGGCGTGGGTCATGGGACACGATGGCTCCCCACTGTGAGTGACATGCACCCGAGAACACTCAACTGTCCTCACACGGAACCAGTACATGGACCCAGAGACAGGCGTCCCAACAGAGCAAGGGGGTCACTGCGTGGTTTACCAGCAAGAAAGGTGTGTGCCAGGCTTGTGTCCTTCCACCATAGTTACTCAATCAGTTCTGAGCCCAACGTCTGAGGAGCGCATGGAGGAGAGTGTGACACTAGGGTTTTGAGGCAGACTCACGGACAACCCGCATCATCAAGGCCACTCAGCCCTGCTTGCTAAAATGGAATCGGACCCTAGGCACCTGGTGATGGCGTTGTTCCAAGACCCCAGCCTTAAGTATGGAGTTCAACTCAACATCAGGAAACGGAAACTCCCCCCGCCCCAACTGGACTAATAAGAACATCATGATACAGGGAGAGGACATTGAACTTGCCATGGATTTCATTTGTCTTGGAGCCACGGTCAATGCCACAGAAGCACAGTCAAGAAATCCCAGGGAACAAAAAGAAAAAGAAAAAACCCTGGTATCAGGGGCTCAGGTGGGAAGAGCATGCTTTGAAAAGGACGGTGTGGGCCTACGTGCAAATGTGCTTGACACACTGGAGGAATGTCTGGGTTGTGATAAGAGAGGTAAGAGCCCCCAAGAAACGTATTACGAAAGAAAAAGACAAAGGAAGAACCGCATACATGGGGTGTGGCAGTGTGCGGGAAAGAAAAAGAGAGAAATCAAAGGGTTTACCAGAGTGCATGGGAGAGATGACTGACTATAGAGATCAAATTGATAAACCTGATTTGAATGGTTAAAACCCTGTTAGTTGACCCCCTCTCTGATTCATGTTAGGTCTGATCTGGTTTTCAACATTTTCTGTTTGTTTGTTTGTTGTCTTTTCTGTGTTCCTCTTGGGGTTGATCTCAGCTGTGTTATGTCATTGGGCCTCACCCTCGTGATTTTTTTTTTTTTCATCTGAAGCCCAGGATGAGGAACCGACAGGGGCAGCAAGTAGAATGCAGGGTTCTGGGGGATACAGTGGTGGTGGTGGTGGGTAAAAGGGAGTCAATGTCAAGGAGTTCAAGGGCAAAAGACTGTGTTGAAACTGTGGCAGCGATTGTGCAACCTTGCTTGATGCGATTGAACTCTAGAATGACAAGATGTCTGTGTTAACTCCCAAGAAGATGGTTTAGAAAAAGAAAAACATGGAGAGCTGCGCGTTAAATTAAAAAAAGGAATCAAATGACGCATTATTGCATTGTGTAAATCTGTTTTAAGAGAGCTCTTCAGGAGAGAGAGAGAGAGAGAGAGAGAGAGAGAGAGAGAGAGAGAGAGAGAGAGAGACCCTTAATGTGTTAAGTAGCAAAGACATCCCTTTGAAGGGCTGAGGTGTCCTGACCCCGTTGGCTTGCGTACATGGAAGAGTCGGGAAGGGAATTCGAAAGACCCGAGAAGAATCGGTGCTTTTAGATGATGGTGCTGGCGAAGAACCCTGGCCGGGCCGTGGACTGCCAAGGGGGATGGACAGGGCTGTCTTGGCCAGAAGTGCAGTCAGAAAGCTCCTTGGAAGGAAGGATGATGAAACCTGGTTTCCCCTCCTTTGGACACGCCGTCTGGAAGGCTCTGTCCCTGGATCGGGACCTCCTGTTTGCTTCAGCAGAGGGTCTGTTGATGAGAAAACACCCCCCTCAAAGCGATGGTGGTGACAATGGGCTCAAGGGAGGATGGCGCAAGAGTGGGCGGTGCTCTGCTCACTTGGGCACAGGGTTGCAGTGGGCCGGAGCTCAAGGCACCTGACAAGAGCAACAACAAGGGCCTAGCAGGTGCTTAGTGTCATTAGTGGGAGTATCAGCGTCCTCCTCATTCACGCCCCCCCCCCTCTGTGTGTTTATTAAACAAGGGTCTATCAAGGGCCGCCATCTCCCAGGCGCCTTTCTAGGTGGTGACAAACCACAGGAAACAATGCAACGTTCCTACATAAAGGTGGTGGCATTCCACAGGGAACAAAGCAAAGCCTCTACATTCCAGGGAGGAGCAAGAGCGACGGTAATCAGTGGAATATTGTGTTTGGCGCAATAAAAGCCTGGAAGACACAGAAAGGTGGGATGGGGTGGGGGGACGGAGAGTGACGGGGTGGGGCCCTCGAGGAAGGAGAAAGTGCTGTTTCATTTGGGGGTGGTGACCTTGGAGCAGACACCTGAGGAAGTCAGGTTCAGGGGAGATCCAGGCGGAAGAGCAAATGCAAAGGCCCTGAGGCAGCAGAGTTTGAAGGGTCAGGAGGCCTCCATGGTTGGGAGTTAGTAGGGTGGGAGGGAAAGTGGGAGCTGAAAGGCAAGGGGTTGAGGCCAGGGAGGAGCCCATGGGGTCGTGGAGACCTTGTGGCCCTGTGTCAGAGCTGGGGTCACTCTGACAAAAAGGCCACATTATTTTGCCCTAAAAGGGCTACACGCTGTTTTGAGCAACAAGCGACATAGCTCCCATTAAGACAAAACAAATACTTAATGGCTTATGGAGTTGACTAGGTGCCCTGGTAACCTACTGGGCTATGCGTTCAGCTGCTAACTGCAAGGTTGGCGGTTCCAAACCACCGGGCGGCTCTGCAGGGAGCAAGACGAGGTTTTCTACTCCCATAAAGAGTTTCCATCTTGGAAACCCACAGGGGCAGGTCTGCACCCCTGTCCTAGAGGGAGGGCGGCTGCGAGTCGGTGTGCATCGGCTGGGTGGCCGTGAGGGAGCTGATGGAGTGGGTCTGGGTTCCAGGGACTCCCTGTGTGTCAGAGTGGAACTATTGTCCCGGGCGTTTTCAGTGGCTGATGTCTCAAAAGCAGCTAGCCTAGCCTTTCCTCTGAGGTGCCTCCGGGTGGACTTCAATTTCCTGATCTTTCCATTCTCAGCCGGGCCCATGATTAGCCTCTGGCGCTACCTCGGGACTTCCTGCTGCCTCTCCCTCCCAACCCCGCAGATTATGGAAACACGCAAAGCAGGAAAGCTCCGCCTCCCACCCGCCTGCGAGGTTCTGCAGGGAGCCACGCCTACCCTGGGCCGAGTCACACCTCTGTCCCCTCGCCCGCTCATCCCGCTGTGGCCCTGGCAAGGTTATGTTGCAGAGATTGCTCCCTCCTCCTGAGAAAGGTAACAAACGTATCGGCCTGGGCATGCCCTCACTCATACAGGTTGAGTACCTGTGCAGCTTGCCAAGAGGACATCAGCGAGGGGCTTGGCTCTCACGGGGACTCCTCTCCGAGTGTTGACAAAGGCGTGCATTTTTGCAAACCCATCAAGAAGGAGAATATTGGCATCGTCCCCTCAGCACCCTTCTCATCCATCTCTCCCTCTTCAAGACCACCCTAGGCAACCACTGTTGCCACCCCCCCCCCACCTTGTACATCGGTTTCATCTCTTCCAGAACTTTACATGCATAATGCAGTACATACAGTATGTAATCTGCCCAAGTCCTCCTCCTCCTCCTCTTATTATTATTATTAAATACTCCTATTGGGGACTCATACAGCTCTTATTACAAACCACCCATCCATCCATTGTGTCAAGCACATTTGTACACATGTTGCCATCATCATTTTTAAAGCATTTTCTTTCTACTTGAGCCTTTGGTATCAGCTTCTCCTTTTTTCCCCCTCACTCCCACACCTTTCCTCTCTCATGAACCCTTAATAATTTATAAACTATTATTTTCATATCTTACATTGTCCACTGTCTCCCTTCACCCACTTTTCTGTTGTCCATCCCCCAGGGAGGGGAGTTATATGTAGATCACTGTGATTGATTCCCCCTTCCTCCCCCCACCTTCCACTTACCCTCCTGGTATCGCTACTCTCATTCTTGGTCCTGAGGGGTTTATCTGTCCTGGATTCCTTGTGTTGAGAGCTCTTATCTGTACCCGTGTACATGCTCTGGTCTAGCCGCATTTGTAAGGTAGAATTGGGATCATGATAGTTGGTGGGGGAGGAGGGGGCAGGAAGCATTAAAGAGCTAAGGAAAGTTGTATGTTTCATCGGTGCTACACTGCAGCCTGACTGGCTCGTATCCTCCTGTGACCCTTGCCCAAGTCTCCTTTCATGCAGCACAATGCACTTGAGACCCTCTCCATGCTCTGGCTTGTTCCGGAGTGAATCGACTAGATCCAGACTGGAAGAGTGGGGAGCCCAGTCCTCCCAGAGGTGCCTCAGAAGAAAGACTTGGTGATCTTTCTGCTCAAAAATAAAAGGAAGTCAGCCCAATGCCCTGCAAACACAGTTCTATTGTGATCGCCACGGTTGGAATGGACCAGTGACTGGCTATACCCAGTGCCAGTAGTCCCTCCCATTGTCCTGATGAGTAAGACTTAGGGGCCCTGGTGGCTTCGCGGACCCTGTGTGGGCTGCTGATCTCAAGATTAGTGCCCCAAACCCACCAGGCGCTCTGTGGAAGAAAGACGGAGCTTCCTGCTCCGGCCAAGATTTACAGTTGCACACCCATAAGAACAGTGACAAGATGGGTAGTTCCTTAGGCTTCTGGCAGGGAAGGTTGGGGTGCTGATCAGAGGGGGAAGGGGACTGTAGGAGATGTTCTAACGTTGAAAAAACCCCACAGATGGACAGCCTCAGCAACTCAAAGGGGAAGTTGTGTCCTGTTGTGAAGGGCCAACTCCATGGTGGTGAGTTCATTTTCCTTGTGCGCGTGTTCTTTAAATCCTGGTGGCACACCGGTTAAGTGCTCGATTGCCAACCAGAAGGTCTTTCAAGCCCACCAGCTGGCTGCTCTCAGGATGAAAAGAACTGGGGATAATCTGTAAGGAGGGAAAACAACAACCCACGTACTGCCACTGAGCGGATTCTAACTCATAGAGACCCCTCCGTTTCCCAGGCTGGGCATCTTTAAAGGGAGCTGACAGCCACTGTGCACAGGCTGGCAGGTTGTCAGTTCAACACCGGCCCAATAGGGCCACCAGGAAACCCTCTGGGGCAGTTCTATGCCGTCCTATAGGGTCCCTAAGAGTCCGAATCAAGGGGCAAGAAAGGGTGCTTCTTTATATGGCTATACATGTACCACAGTTAGCTTATCTGGTGGAAAGGGTGGGGGGCTGGTTTTGAGTTTTTACTTGCTTTGTATTTAAAGAGGATCTCTCTGGCTCAGGTGGAGAATGGGCTGGGGACAGAGACAGAAGGGATAGATCAGGTGAGAGATAATAGACCCTTGTCTTATCCCCACTCTTTGTGTGCCTTATCTCTTCAGGGGAGGAAACTCCCTTCCCCAGGAGATAACCCATTCTTTCTTGAGGAAAGACTCAATGGTTATGCTTTTTAAAATAAAAAGTGTTTTTTCCCCCCTTTCCATATTCAATTTGATTTCCAGTCACTTTGGGGAAAGGTTTACCCAATCTCCTCAGACATCTCTTTGCTCTATCAGACTGGAAGAGCTGGTGGAGAGGGCCGGTGGGGTGGGATGCAAACCCAGAAGCTCCTACAACAGTGGGTCCCAACCTGTGGGTCGAGACCCCTTGAATGGGGGTCGAATGACCCTTTCACAGGGGTCGCCCGATTCATCACAGTAGCAAAATGACAGTGATGAAGTAGCAACGAAAATATGAGGAACTGTACGAAAGAGTGGCGGCATGAGGAAGGTTCAGAACCACGGTCTCAAGAAAGAGCCTCACATGGGAACTACCCACTGAGAGATTCAACTCTCTAAGCACCGTTGGAAGCTCGGCAGTTCAAAACCACGAGTAGCCCCTTGCAAGCTCAGCAGTTCGAAACCACTAGTAGCTCCTCGGGAGGACAGGGGGAGGACAGGCTTTCTATTCCCCTGAAGAGTGACAGTGTCGGAAACCCACAGGGACAGTTCTGTCCTCTCCTACAGGGTCTCTATGAGTTGGCATTGATTCGATGACAGCGCCTCTAAGCCGTGGAGAGGGCAGGGGCTGGGCTGGGCGGATAGAGCGCTGCCGAGAGAACCAGGCGTCTGAACACTCAGTGGGCAGGCGGAGCTTGTGTCCACCACTTCCCATCGATGTCCTTACCTGCTCTTGAGTCAGGGCTGACTCACGGCAGCCCGTCTACGCCAGAGGGACAATGGCGCCTGACCCTGCGTCACCTTCATGGTCACCGGTCATGCTTGAGCCCGTGGTCACCACCCTTGTTTGTTTTGAGTGACTTCCAGCCCAGAGGGCTCATCCTCCAGCTCTAGACTAATTTTCGGCCATGGACAACCTGGCCTTTCTTCCTAGTCTTAATCTGGAAGCCTGGAGAAGCCAGAGAAACAAAAAAAAAAAAAAACCCAACAAAAATCAAACTCCCTGTCACTGAGCTAATGCCGACTCATAGTGACCCCCTGGGGGTTTCTGAGACTGTAACTGTTTGCAGCAACAGCAAGGCCAGTCTTACCCCTTTGGAACGGCTAGTGGTTTCGACCTGCCGGCCAGGTAGGCTACAGTCCAACTCATCTCCAGGGCTCCTCCCTGGAGGAGCCCGTCCTGGTATTTGAAACAGCAATGGCATTGCCAAGGCCGGCATCACTGACAAGCCTCACTGCCATGGAGGAGACCTAACCCACGGTGACCCTCTGAGGACAGAGCAGAATGGCCCGGGTGGGTTTCTAAGGCTGCGAAGCTTGAAGGGATCAGGAAGCCTCATCTTTCTCCCTGGAAGCGGCTGGTTGGATTTGAACCGCCGTCTTGTAACTAGCAGCCTGGTGCTTAACCCACGATGCCACGAGGTCTCCTATTCCAGCACCATAGTAGCTTCCAAACCTGACACACTGGCAGGTGGGAGGAGGGTTTTCGAATGTAAAGACCAAAAACCATACCCACTGTCAATTAGCACTCCATAAGGATGCACAGGGGCCCCGTAGGGCAGAGGGGAGCTGCCCCTGGGGGCTTCCAAGACGGTGCCTTTACAAGAGCAGAGCCCCACGGCGATCTCCCGTACAGAGGGACAGGGCTTGCTCCTCAGCCATTCCCAGCTGCGGCCAAGTGCATAAGCACTGTGCCACAGGCTGGGCTCCCTGTTCCCTGGCTTCAAGTCATTCCCTCGCACAGAGGAGAGGGTGAGATCCAGGGCCATGGACTGGTTAGCATTTGCTGAGCAACTTGGGCCATGGACTGGTTAGCATTTGCTAAGCAATCAGTGTCTTGTCCCCAAGAAGGCGAGCACACTTCGGGGCAGCTTTACATGAACGACAAGCTTTGGGACCCCAGAAGGCTTTTCCTTCTCCTTGGTTTGAACGAAGTTTCTAGAACTCAGCCTTCCTATGCCCCCAACTTCAAGCGGGTCACACCTTTCATATGTGGATTAAAGACGCTGACTAAACGCCCTGGGGCCTTCCCAATGTGACCCTCTTCATTCTTCTCGAAGAGGAAGTCAGTAGAACCCCCAAAACCCATCAAAAGACCCCAGTCCACTGCCACCACCGCGTTGATTCGGACTCATAGAGACCTCCCTGGATAGAGGGCTGTCTTTCTGGATGAGGAGCGGACAGCCTCACCTTCCCCGCCCCTCCCTCAGGGGATGTGATAGGATTGAACTGCTGACCTTAGAGTTAGCAGCCCAACGCTTACCCAACAGCGCCACCAAAGGGAGCCCTGAAGCTCAGCCAGTCTCTCTACTCAGTCCACTGGCTTCCCAAGAAAGGTTGCTTCCCGCTCAGCCGGGCCCTCCAGTACCGAGTAGCCAGCTGCTCCGGGGTACGGTACGGGGACCCCGTTGTTAAGAGTAGAACGGAGCTCCTCAGGGTATCTGTCTTTCTTTGTGGGATTCATCGTGGGTGGTGGTGAGCATAGACAGGGCAGGGCATCCGGCAATGCAGCAATTTCTATCCAGCAGCGTGCGTGATGTTTTCACAGTGCATGTAAACCCACTGCCCGCCCCGCCCCATCTCTTGAGTTGTTGTTGTCAACGGGACCCCAGAAGACACTGACTCTGCGGGGTTTTCAATGGGTGACTTCTCAGACACTACAGATTGCCAGGCCTTTCTTCTGAGGCACCCTGGGTGCACACCCACCTCCGACCTTTAATAGCATCAGACAATTCGCTTCTTTGGGGGGCGCCACCCAGGGAGTCCAGTAGATCCTAGAGGGGGTGTGTGCATCTGTACATCTATGTAAAAACTCAGTGCCGTGGAGTCGACGCCGACTCACAGTGACCCTATAGGACAGGGTAGAACTGTCCCTGTGGGTTTCTGAGACTGTCACTCTTTACGGGAGTAGGAAGTCCTATCTTTCTCCCACGGAGCACCTGGTGGTTTTGAACTGCCGACTCTGCGGTGAGCCGTGAGCCCCATGCGTAGTCATTAAGCCACCAGGGTTCCTCTACACATATATAGTTACATTCTACTCTCACAAAGTGAAACCAATAATAATGCCTTATTGTAAGGAATGCCATATAGTGCTTTTCATAATAATAATGAAATATTTCAAACTCTTTCAGTTGACCTTGTTCTATAGGGTC
>NW_022111312.1:4903653-4905376 GCF_000313985.2 Echinops telfairi
TTTCTGTTCGGCTTTTTCCAGCTTGAAATGGTGTCGTGTCCCGTGGCAGATGTGGGGATGAGTGTTGTAGCTCAGCATTGGCCACTGCAACAGGTGGTGGACTTGAGACAACAGAGAGGTGGGCATCAGCGTGATCTGGACTCAAGCTCACTTGGCATCTTACTCAGATCCATGTACTTCTTTAAGCCCTGTTTTCTCCTTGGGGCAAAAAATAGGCCGTGATGGCAAGGACAACTGTGAGGTCCCTGGAAACATCCGATATTCTTTTTCTGTTTAATGTGACTTAGGTGGCGGCGGTTGGAGTGGGCTGTAGACACTCGGCACTTCATACACAGGCCGATTCAACTCTCCCACGGCGATTCCTTCCAGGCGTCCGGTTATGTCTCAGGAATTTTCCTAACTTTGCCCCTGGAAGCGCTACCACATTTATGGGTATATTTATAGTTGAAAAAAAAAAGCGCACATACAAATATCTTCTGCCTAGCCCATAGCCGTTTTTTGAGGATGCACCCAATCGCCTAGACTTGTTCAACCTGCAGGACTTTCCAAGCGTCTACTTGCCAATCCCTGCTGTCGTGGGATTGTGTCAATGAGAGTCTCTTCCACATTTGGATTTCACTCTTGCAACCCTCTCTACGACTTCTCTTCTTCCTGTTCTCTTTGGGATTAAAATACACACAATGGAACATTTACCAACCCAACCGACCCCGCCCATTCAATTCAGTGATGTGACGTCAGTTTCCATTCTGCTTTTCCAAATGGCTTTCTCCCCAAGACTAGAAAGCCACTGCTCCCTAGGCGGTGACCTGCCCCTGGTGGCGCAGTGGCTAAGCGCTGGGCTGCTGACTGAAAGCTCGGCCGTGAAAACCCACGAGCCACTCTGTCGGACCAAGACACAGCAAACAGCTGTTTCTTGTAAAGATTTACAGCCTTCGAAACCCTCGTGGTCCTGAGCGTCACTATGAGTTGTAAGCGACGGCAATGGATTGGGGTTTGTTTTCCTCCCCTCCCCCCCATGGTAACCATGGTGAAATGATGCGGTAGAGATGTCTGACCTCCTCTACCTACGCAAGGGGGTTGGAGAATCATTATCAGCACCAACGCCCATGCCTATGATTTGAGGTTCCAGCAGATCTTCTCTTCTTACCAACTTTTTAATAAACATTTCTGACCCCGGGCGCCCATTTCCAAGACACACTGCTTCTCTGCTGGAATCAACAATTCATTGCAGTGGTCACAGGGAACTCTCACAACCTTGTCACGATGATGGGATTTATTAGGGAAGTCATAGGGATCGGGGACAATCTAGTTCTTCAGTTTGTGTAGCCGTTTCCCAGCCATGCCCACAAGCAGGATTCCCCTAGTTCTTGGCCTTGTGGTTCCTCAGTCCTTTGGCCCATCCTGTACTGCCCCTGGGCAAGTGTTACAAAGCTCTTTACCTCCACCAATAAGTGCCCCGGGGCACCCACTCCGCCAGTAAGCCTCATTCCCAAGACACTCAGTGCTCACCCTTCTGGAGCCAAGAAGCCCACTGTATACCATCTGCCAGTCTCTGGGAGCCCCGGTGGCGTAATGGTGCTGGGCTGTGAACCTCAAAGTCAGCAGTACAGGACCACCAGCCACTCCTTGGGAGAAAGATGAGGCTTTCTACTCCCGTAAAGACGTACAGCCTTGGAAACCACAGGGGCCGTTCTACCCTGTCCTAGAGTGTTGCTACGAGTCC
>NW_022111312.1:4906115-4907596 GCF_000313985.2 Echinops telfairi
TCCCTGTTGACAGACCAACTGTTTCTACTTTGGGGCTCACGGGGTGCTGCCTTCCCTTCTTTTGGGTGTGCACCTTGGGCTGGGCCGGCTGGGCCAGAGGGTAGTTTGCGGAACCACTAGACTGTCTTCCATGGGGCCCGGGTACCATGCTGCCTTCCCGCAGCAAGGGAGGAGCGGCTTCCACTCTGTCCACGTCTCCCCCAGGCCATCTTTCTACTCCGCCTCACCCGTCCCGGGGATTCTGGGGGCGAAGTCTGAGTGTCTGCATTCAGTGGGAAGTCCCTAGGTCTCAGGAACCAGATCCGTATTTCATGCCCACTTGGAAGAGGGAATGCGTTCCCTTGGCAAGTTCTGCCTTTGGAGAGCCGCTTCCCCCTCTCAGGCTTTCAAGACAATGTAGTCTGAGCGAATCTTGGTTTCTTGTTACCAGAGCGAACCGAGGCGCATGCAAACATCAAACAGCAAACCACCCGACTTCATCCCGAGGAGCTGAGCGTCAATAAATCAAAACCAGACCCCGCAGCCTCTCCCCGTCAGTGCACACACGTAATTTTATTACAGCCGGAATGAAGTGCTTCAGGGTCCACGTGTTTGGGGCTTGGCTGAACCCGGCATGCTCTTGGAAGGCCACGGTCTATTGGGCAATCCGAGGAGGGGGCTCTGTGGGCCTCTCTCCCTCCGCTCTGCGCCCCTGGGGGACTGATCGGCGTGGGAGAGGGTCAGAGAAGCCCAAGTGGGACTCTGTGAGTGTCACTGGTCACCTTTCTTTTACCTCCCCCACCCCCTGTGTGTGTGTGTGTGTGTGTGTGTGTGTGTGCTAGCAAAGACCAAAAAAGGACAGCACGTTTGGGAAAGTCGAGGGTCTACAGACACCCCTGAATGCGATGGGCTCTACGAAATAGCCGAGCTCATCTGACACGGCAGTCATCCTGAGGATGGCATGGGACCGGGCAGCCCCTGGGCAACCGGCAACAGGAGCCAGGAGCCCTGCTGGGCAAGTTCCCATGCCAGGAACCCATCGCCGCCTGGCATTCCGGGAGAGGCTTCTCTCACAGTTTGAGAGATCTTCCCCCAGGGTGGCACCTCGCAGGGCTTCCTAACTTTCCAGGGTGGCATACCAGCCCTTGGGAGGGGCACACCCGTCTGTCTCCCCATCTGCCCAAGGATGGGCTTGGAGCGTTCTCCACTGTTTGTCTGCTTGCTTGTTCGGTGGCTACTGTGAAGTGTCCTTTTGGGGACATCTGTGTGCACGTTACTGTGTGGTCGCACCCCGTTCTCGTGCCTCTCTCTCGGGCAGTCCCTGTGGGAGTGAAGTGGCCCCGTCATCTGGGCACTCTCTGTTGACCGTTGGCGATCCTGTAAACTGCTTCCCAAGAGTGCATTTGGGGCGCTCTCCCTTCCCCTGGGCCAGATGCAGAGGGCACTGCATGTCTCTCAGGCACTCCATCCATTCCCCCTCCCTTCCTCCCAACAGCCCTGGC
>NW_022111312.1:4908352-4909910 GCF_000313985.2 Echinops telfairi
GTGTGTGTGTGTGTGTGTGTGTGTGTGTGTGTGTGACAACCCTTCATCTGATGGCTCATTGTCCATTCTGACTCGTGGTGATCCTGTGAGTGTCATGCCCGTAGGGTTTCGTGGGAGCGAGTCTTTTTGTTTGTTCCTTTGAACGTTTGACTGTGAAGGAGGTGAAGGCTTACTGAGCAGAGACCCTCAGTTTCCCGTTCACCAGTTCACACCCATCTTGTTTCCACGCATCCACTGCCTCCCCTCAATGCCCCTTCATGCCCCCCACTTCCTCCTGTATTTCTGCCCCGCCTCCTTTCCCAGCCCCCTGCCCTCCCCATCCTGAATGCTTGATGGTTTTAGCAGGGGGTGAGTTCACTTCCAGACCTGGAGAAGGACAAAGGGCCGTAGTCGTCTTGGGGTGGGGGTGGGGTGTCCCACCAGTCTCTGTCTCTTTTTTGATTCTGAATCCTCTCCCCACATTTTTTTTTTTTACCTCCTGCTCTCCCTAAGACCCTGTCACACCACCCCTTTCATCGTAGTTAGTAGTGGTGGCTGGGGACCACCTAGTGCCAAAGTCAAACCAAATCCACCACCATCAAGTCCATGCTGACGCATGGTGACCCTGTAGGGCAGGGTGGAGCTGTCCCTGTGGGCTGTCTGAAACTGTAACGCAACACGGGTGCAAAGCCTTTTCTTTCTCCCAAGGAGCACCTGGTGGTTTCAAACTGCTGACCTAGCAGTCAGCAGCCCAATGCATAACCACTACACCACCAAGCCTCCTCGCATGCACGGTCCATCAGTTGCCTGTAATATTTACAAGGGCAGGTCGCCAGGTCTTTTTCCTGCAGAACTTCTGGATGGGTTTGAACCGCTGACCCTTCAGTTAGCAGCTGATTGCTTACCCAGGGCTTCTTCTCTACTTCCAAGGGGAGAACTTTCCACTATGGTCAGGTGGTCACCAGTCCATGCCAAGCCATGTGGCAACTTGTAACTCTGGTGCTGCTCACCTGCAGGGCAGCCTGGTCCTGGAAAGGCCGGCCAACCATAGGCAAACATATTTGCCTGAATCTATCTTTCAGCCTGTTCACAGTGTTTGGGTTTCTCCAGGCAAATGCTGTGCTCTGATATGCCCTTTCTCGACATGACATGTAAATACACGTATGCAGATATTTCTGTGGGGTGGGGTGGACAGGGCAGGACCAGCATTCAGGGGGGCAGAAAGGGACCTTTCTGGAAAAGGTGCATTTGCAGATCAACATCTGAGAGGATGCTACCGTACCAATCTAAAGGTTACTGGAACCATCAACTGTGGGTTTGCCAAGCGCCACTTTGTGAGCCCTTTTTGAAAGTTCAGCGAGGAGGACTGAGGGCAGTGGTCTCCCTTGGATTGTTGTCACCCAGTGCACTAAGGCATGGTGTCACCGCCCACCCTCCAGATCTCCTCCAGTGCTGAAGCATACAGAATCTTAGTAACACTTAATATCAGTTCCCATCCTACAATAATATATAAGTAAAAGAGGTGTAAGTTGCTTAGATGTAATATTTCTTAGATGATATGAATACGAATAACAAAACC
>NW_022111312.1:4911758-4914175 GCF_000313985.2 Echinops telfairi
TTTTCTTTCTTTAAAAAAAAAAATCATGTATCGGGGGCTGTTACAGCTCTTACAATGTTCCATACATCCATGGTATCAAGCATATCTGGACCCATGTTGCCATCATCATTTTCTAAACACTTACTTTGTATTTGAACCCTTGGTATCCGCTCTTTGTTTTTCCCCTTTATAAATCATTATTGCTTTCATATCATACACCGACTGCTGTATCCCTTTTTCCGTGGTTTCTATTGTTCATCCCCCAGGGGGGCCGGGCTGGGGGGGCGTTTCTGCATTCTTTATGTTTACGCATAATTCACATAGAAGGTTGTAGTTGCCAGTCGTCCTCAGCAAGCAAAGTCATGTCTTCTGCATCTTGCAGATGGCTCGTGAGTGTTCATCCAATCTGATCCCTTTTCTTCTTCCTATCGTTCAGCTACTCAGAGAATCCGTGCAGCATAAAGATTGAGTAAGTCTGGTGAGAGGATGCACACACACCTGTCTGATTTTAAACCACACTCTTCTGTCCTTGCTCTGTTCCAACAACTGCCCCTGGGTCTCTGTACAGGTTCTTCATGAGCACAATGGAAAGTTCTGGAATCCCCGTTCTTTGCAATGTCATCCACAATGTATCATGACCCACACAGTACAATGCCTTTGCACAGCCAATAAAACAGAGGGAGAACATTCTGGTATTCTCTGCTTCCCGCCAAGATTCACCCGATATCAGCAAGGATAGCCCTCATGGTAGGTCCTCTTTGGAATCCGTCCAAGATTTCTGGCAGCGCCCTGCGGATGTATGGCTCAAATTGTGTTTGACGGACCTTCAGCGACATCGTACTTGCACGCGATGTGAATGATCGCATTTGATAATTTCGGCATTCTGTGTTGGATCGACTTTCTTTGGAATTGATCTGGATAGACACATGGATCTATCTCTTCCAGTTGGTTGGTCAGTTGTTTCCAAATGTTGTGGCATAGATAAGTGAGGGCTCTCAGCATTGCATCTGTTTGCTGAAATGTCTCCACTGGTCTTCAGCCAATTCCTGGAGCCTTGTCACCAATGCCCCCCTGTGCCATTCAGACCGTTTCCTTGAATGCTATTTGTTCTTGCTCCTGGGCTGTTTCGTGTGTGCGTTGGCTGAGCATTGACCGTTCTTTTGGGGACAGTGACTCTCTGCACACCTTATCCCTTCCAGAGCTCAGGAGAAGGTTCAAAAGGCCAATGAGCATACATAGAGTGAGTGGTAGCCTGGCCGGTAGACTGGGCACACAGAAATTGCTCTTGTGGTTCCAACGCCCTCCAGGGATGGTTTTATAAAAATATCACACATCTCTGCTGAAAACACTGCACAAGATAGTCATCATGGTGTCAGCCCAATGGCACTGTGTCCCGGTGCGGTCCCCACCCCCCTACAACCCTTAGAGGAGCCAGGGGGGAACTCACAGCTCCTCCCAAAGCCATGTTCCAGTGTCCGAGGAAGTTGAGATGGACGATCAAAGTCACAAGACCCCACGTGATCAACTCTAGTGCACCTCCTTCCTGTCACCGGAGCAGGGGCAAAGAAGAGACAGGCTCCGTCCAACCACACCAGACACTTTCCTTGGATCCAGCGGGGGCTAATGCTCTCAGATGTTCAGCAGGAAAATTCCCAGGGTCTTCAAGTGGAGGATCGAGGAAGTTTCTGGGTCCCCGGTGGCAAGCCGATCCTTGGCCTCCAGAGGCATTCCGGGAGCAGAGCTTGCTGGAAAAAGGGAAGGGAGGGATGCAGGCGAAGGAGGGGGGATGGAACGTATGCCTTTCCAATTCCAACCTCCTGATTTCCTCCGTTTCCTCTGACCCAGGCTGTGTGTAAACTCTATGCAAATGTGTTTACTTTGACATTTTATTCCAATCGGAGTCACTCAGCTGTCAGGAGCTATATCAACATGTCAGTCTGGCTGAACAAACAAGCGTTTTGAGTGGAAATATTTCAGATAAACAGACACAATGTTATGACATCGCAAAACTCCCCGAACATGGAAGGGGTGAGGGTGGGGGCAGGGGGAAGCCGCAGAAAGGGGATATATTTACGCTGGCATATACACTGTGTGGTCAGCTGAAAGCAAAACAGGTTTTTTATTACTTGTGTTGTGGGGTTGAGCGAGGGGGGGGGCGGGGGCGCCCTCCTCTGTGGCGTTAATGCATTCTGTCAGCTGAGGGGAAGGCTGCTTGGCAGCTCTCTCTGGTGGCCCTGGCAGTGGGGCAGGAGGAAATCGGGCAGGAACAGCAAGGAGGGGCCCACCTGGATTAACTTAATTAGCGCCGGGGAGCCCAGTTGTTCGCCAGGCTCCCTGCTCAGAGCAGGAGAAGGCACAGGCACACTCTGTGTGGGGAGAGGTGTGCTTGTGGCCAAGGCCTGGAAGGGGAGGGCTGTGTGTGTGTGTGTGTGTGTGTG
>NW_022111312.1:4920899-4922715 GCF_000313985.2 Echinops telfairi
GCCCCATCCCTGGTATCCCCACATCTAAGATCTCTTCTGGCTGAAGTGTCTCCGGCTCCTGACCCCCACTCCAGGGCTCCCCTCTATGGAGTTCCCCCTATGCTTTACCTGCCTGCTCCACAAGGTGCTTGGGGTGGGGTGGGGTGGGGTGGGAGTGTGCAACCAGCCAGGTTGGGGACAGGGGGGCCTGCTGGGGAGCGAGGGTCCTTGCTGTTGCTGGCCGCGGTCGAGGCCGGCCCTGCTTTTGGTGACCCCCTGCACAGTGTGCTCTGACAGTGGGGGCCCAGTGTTCCCTGGCTAGACACCTTTCCTCGAGCTGACCTCTGCAGGCTGCCGGGGTCAGTCAGGCCAGGAGGGTGGGGAAGAGTGTTTCTGGGCCAGGATGGTCCTTCCCAGTACTTCTGGCCCAGCTGCTGGTTCCGGGAAGGCTGTGTGGAGCCCCAGCCACCCTGTCTCATCAGTGGCAGATGTACCCCATTACGCTGATGACCGCTCAGAGTGGTGGCCCGGATCCACGGCACGTCTAAGGATCAGGGGTGGGGTGGGGAGAGGTGGCAGGAAAGCAGCCCCCCAGGCTTGGCCACACCCCTCAGTGGCAGATGTCCCACAAGCTTCCCAGTGAGGCTGGCCAAAGCTGGCCTCCCCCTGCAGCACGCACCGGGGCACTGGGCCGTGCCAGCTCCTCCCAGGCCCCTCCAGGGCAGCCGGCAGAGCCACGGTGATGGGGTTTCTCCTTCTGCCTGTGTTCTCAGGGCGCGGGGTTTCTGGGCACCTTTTTGATGGAAGACGAGGGGATTGGGGATCTCAGCTCTGTGGCGCTTTGCTGAGTCCCCAGTCTAGTGACCGGGCAGGTGGTTAACTGTCCTTGATAACCCCCCTCAGGGTGGGGCAAGTGGTCCTAAGGGATCCAAGTGGGCTGAGAAACCAGTTCCAATTAGGGCACCACTCAGGCTCTTTTGCTGAATGGCTCGGAACGCTTGGGAAATAGGCCTGTCCCTTTGGGGGCCAAGCAATGTAATCTTTCATGTGGTGTATTGATTTGTTATCGACTTATCTGTGGATTTTTACAAAACAGAGCCATTATTTTAAATTCATGGCAGAGAGGTCAGCTCAGAATGGTATGGTGACTTTTGTGTTTTAAAATTCCCGAAGGGGTTATGTTGAGAGATGTTACCAAAGGACACCGGAGGCACACAGGGACTTCTCAGGAAGTTCTCAGAAAATTAAAAAAAACTGCTTTCGTGAGAAAAAGGCCAAAAAAGTTGAGCCGAGGGAGTTTTGACTCCCCCGCCTGCTCATTCTTGGAGGTAGCAAGGGCTCTTAGAGAATTTCCTTGTGAACCCTTGTCCCACGCACCCCACAGCCCTGACCTGGCCCCTTCAGATGTCTTTGTGGTACCCAGATTCAAAGAACATTCATGACGTCAGCCCCTCCAGGGTGTCCAAGTGGCCGTGTTGATGCGGTGTGCAGTTATGATCGCTGGGAGGGTTAGAGAGATTCGACCCAGCTCCTTTCCAAAGTATAGAGACAGCAGATGGAAGACAACGTTGAGAAAGAATAGCTTTGGATTTTGCCACTTGTGTTTAATAAAGGGGTAGATGATTTCGTAGCCGCCTGTCTTTTAACATGTACCTGTCTGTGAGGCCACTAAAAAGACCATGGGTCACAGGTGCACCTTCATCCTCAAAGGCACAGCGTCATAGCACTTTGAAGAGGGCTCGTGCGCACGTCTGCCCCGTGCGAGTTCCGTTCGGTTTCTTGCCTGCTGCTCCCGTGGGCGCTGATGATGGGTTGACGTGAAATGAAATTCTTGACA
>NW_022111312.1:4923636-4932583 GCF_000313985.2 Echinops telfairi
TGTACATTCATTGCCCTCATCATTCTCAAAACAGTTGCTCTCCACCTAAGCCCCTGGCATCAGCTCCTCATTTCCCCCACTCCCTCCCTGCTCTCCCTCTCTCATGAACCCTCGATAATTTAGAAATTATCACTTTGTCATATCTTGCACTGTCCGATGTCTCCCTTCACCCACTTTTCTATTGTGCGTCCCCCAGGGAGGAGGTCACATGTAGATCCTTGTAATCAGTTCCCCCTTTCCACCCCACCCTCCCTCCACCCTCCCTGGGGCACCCTTCTTTGGAGTGGGCGCAGATCTAGATCTTTTCCAGTTTTCGGTGGGCGGGGGTGGGGGTGGGTGGGGGGTAGCAAGCCTTCCAAGATGGCACCCTTTGGTAGATCACTCAACCAGCTGCCATTGAGGATTTCTGCCCCTGTGGGTTTCTGAGACTGTAACTCTTCAGGGGGCTAGAGAGCCTCATCTTTCTCCCGTGGCATGGCGGGTGGTTAGCAGCCCAACGGATTACCTGCCATGCCACCAGACGCAGCAGGTTGGGCATGTCATTTTCATTGCTCTGTGGGCCTTCCTGGATGACCCTGGGTGCCCCTGATAGCCAGTCCAGGGAACAGACCCTGGGCAAGACCACAAGAGAGGGGGAGAGCCTCCGGGGAGAGGGGGGTGGGTATTGGGAACATGGAGGCAGCATGCACGCTGCTCAGAAGAGCTGTTTTGAGACTCCACCCTGAAGGGTGAGGCCAGAAGGTTTTGCTAACGGCCGCGTGCTCGCCTTAAGTTAGCTAGCATGGTTACAACAATGTCACAAGCGTCAGCTTTAGGAAGCTGGAATTTATTTCCCGCCCGTTAACAAGCTAAGAGTCTGAATGCCAGGCGCCCGCACACCCTCCTGAGGGGTTCTTGGCTCATCTGCCTCTGCTCCTTGGTTGCTTGGGGGCTCCTGTCTTCTCCCATTTCTGCTGGCTCGCTCCCTCCGCGGACTCCTCAAATTCAACAGAGAGCGACTGGAAACGTACCCCGCAGGAACGCTCCCTCATTACCCTCACACAGAACACGGAATGAGAACCCCAGGTATTGGCCACAGTGGTTGGGACACTCAGCTGCTAAGCCATGGGTCGGCAGTTTGAACCACCACACTGCTGCTTCGTAGCAGAGAGATGTAGCAGTCTGCTTCCAGAGCAAGTGAGTCTCTGTAGGACTGGTTGTATTGGGATTCCTGTGGGGGGCATCCCATAACATCGCTGTGGGTTGGAGAAGGCTGCACCAGGGCCATGCCAGGGGTCTTCAGTGTGGGTCAGAATGGACACCGGGACAGGGAGTTTGGTTTGGTGTCCAGACTCACCGTAACCCTGTCCCTACAACACGAGGGAGCGCTGCTTGGTCCTGTGCCGCAGCATGCTTACAATCCCTGCCACATGCTTCTTGCTTCCATGACTTTAGCATCCCAAAGAAAAGTCAGGGCACCTGGTCAAAAGGACTTTCCCCTTGCCTAGGGTTTGGAGATGAATTGATTGAAAAGGGCACGGTGGGGGGACACCTTGAGTCTGGGATCTACATCTCTGCGGGTGTTTTCAGGGGTTGGGGATCTCAGTGTTGGGTTCCAGTTCTGACTCCAGGGTGGAATCTTACGACCATCCAGGGGGACAAGTCACGAAAGGAGGGCCTCCTCTGGGTGTTGAGATCTGCGTGGCAGTGGCGCTGAGACTAGGAGACGGAGCTCTGGGCTTCCTGGCCCACAGAATGGGCCTTCGGGCAGGAGAGTGACTTACTGTGTCTTGGAACACTTGCCTGAGCAGGGTAGAGGCCAAGAGGCTGAGTGGCTGAAAGGCCAAGGACCACAGGGAGAGGTAAGCCTGCCAGGTGGCTGAGGAGAAGCACTGTGTACGAAAGAACTGTCTCCTTAACATTCCTGATCCCGAATTGTCAGCTCTCAACTTCCCTGCGAAACCTCATCATCGTGACAAGGAAAACAGTGCTGAGCCAACACCAACGGCTGTGCTGTCACTGTAGCGTCTCTCAGTCTTGGTGACCGAGCTTTTGCATTCAGGTTGATGCTTGAATGAGGCAACTCAGAGAACGAGCCTAACTCCTCGATGGACGCATTGCACCGTCTTCATAAACAGCTGCGATTGTCCTGTGACAATTGCCCATCAGTCCCGTTAGGCTCTGCTCTGATTTGTCCAGAATGCAATCCCTGCAGAAGGGCGGTGGTGTGCTGCCCCGAGTGTGGACGGCATGATTGGCCGGGAGTCAGGGCTGAGAAACACTGGTGAGTCGGGGATACTTCCCAGAAGCCAAGGCCGTCACCCAGGTTCCCCTTTTCCCTAGTATGCTAGAAATTTCTAGGCTCCTTTCTTCTCATCCCCTACCCCACCCCAGGACCCAGGCCATGCCTTGGGGCTCTTGGGAGTGACCCATTTGAGGCTGTGGTCAGTGCCAGCCTGTCTGCTGGGGCTGCCAGTTTCAGTGTGCACGGGAGCACATGGATTGAGGTCATGAAGCAGATGGCAGCCGGTTTCAGTTGAGCTCTGCCAGCCTGCACTGGAACCAGTGACCCGGATATAAATGAGTGTGCGTTGACCCCGTCCTGCTCAGCCTGTGCCTGACTCTGGGGCTGTGCTTCAGCCCCAGGGCCCAGGAGTGCCCTTGAACTTTTCTGGGAGTCCCACGAACTGGCAGAAAACCTCAGCTAGATCTCAGCCCCACAGCGCCAGCCCCACCCTTCCGTAGGAACTCACACAACCTGGGTGTCTTCAGCTCATTAATGAGTTACCGTCCTTGGGGGTTGTCATTAACTCCAGTTTATAGAGGCGGGAGGAGGCTGGTCTCGGGGACTCGATGCCTGCGGGTCAGTTGAATTTATGTGGCAGTGCCCAAACACCCTGATGGGCGGGCGGAGGTAGAGGCACCACAGACTGGCTGGGATCACGTCAGAAACGCTGCTCGGGAAAACGCACCGTGAGAGGTGGAAGGCCTTTTGCACCTTGTGAGATCACAAGGCCGCGGCGTTTGCACTTTGGCGCGCAGAACTCTGGGAGACACGTGTGTGCTACCTTGACTGTACTCCCCAAGGCCTGGAGAAGCCCATGGGGCGGGGGGAGGCTCAGGAACTACAGGTGCTGAATGAATGAGTGTCCCGTCAAAGCCCTGGTGATGAAGTACACTGAGCTGAATTCAATTAAAAGAGAGAGAGAGAGAGAAAGAAAGACAGACAGACAGACAAACAGACAGAAGCATTTTCCTCATGTTCTCAATCGTCAGGAAACGAGTTGTTCCGATTTTATAGATAGGGAAACAGAGATCTTGAGAACTGGTAGAGTCTCCTTAAAACCTCAGGCACCTCACCGGAGATACCAGGGACTGCTGGGAGAATGAATGAAGAGAGCCCTGGTGGAACTGGCAGCCCGGGTGCTCCTTAGAAGCGATGATGGGAACACACACGTCAGCTCACTTTCTATGGACGTGCCCTCTGGAGGGACTTGTCCCTGGAGAAGGACATCATGCTGACAAAGGGGAGGGCCAGAGACCGCGAGAGAAGGGGACCCTTCAGGAGAGGGATGGATGCGACAGCCCCAACAGTGGACTGAAACCCAGACGATGGTGCAGATGGCGCAGGGCCAGCAACGCTTAGCTCTGGGTCATCACCGCTGAGCGCTGTCACCAGGGCAACCAGCAACAACACCCAGGGCGAGGCCCATTGCACCATGTCTCCAGTGGACTCGGCTGCTCTGAGACAGGCGCTAGGTGGATCCGTAGTTGAGTGCAATCAATCCCCCGTGCAACTATCCCCCGATGATTCCTCTGGAATCTAGCTCATCTAAAATGAATTCTCTCCTAGACCCCGTCTCTGCACAGGTTTGCAGAGCCCCCCCCCTCTGTGTACTTGAGAAAGTGTCTTCAGGAGCTACCTCTCTAGTTGACAGGAAACGGGGCCCGCTGGGAGCAAGGGAAGAGACAAAGCCATCGCGAACAGCACAGGAGAGAAGGGATGGGTGGCTGAGACCAAGGTTCCCGAGGGTTGGGGTGGCCTTCTCTTTCTCCACCTCAGTTGCTGCCCAAGAAATGTTCACCCGTCAGAAGACTGTGTGTGAGGAAGCTCCCAGAAGGTGTGGAGCATGCTGGAAGGATCTCCCAGCCTGGACATCACAAGGGCTGGGATTGCAGTCTGCCTCGGTCCCACCCAAGCCTTCACCGCACAGCTCTGGCCCTGGGTCTCTGTCGGTCAAATGGGCCAGTCCCACTGACCTCTGCTCCCACCGTGGGTTCAGTACTGTACGTGGGAAGGGCTGACATGCTGTGGGTACTTACCTCCTGTTAGTCAAAGAGGGACGCTAAACGGTGGCCAGGGGCTGGGGCTCTGGCCATGGGATTTCCTTTCCGGGGCAAAGAGGGGTGTTTTTACGAGCTGTCCTCCTGGAGATGGGAGGGTTAATGACAGTGCTGATCCATCCACCGCTGGCCTTTGCAGCGACACTTTCATGTGGAGGACACCCCCGGCCTTCTCTTGCCACCGGCTAATGCTCAGAACAGACCCACCTGCACCGCAATAATGCTCCTCCTTTTATAGACCCCCTTTCATCCCGGCACCTGGGTGAGCATCATGAGCATGGTCCCTGCCCCTGCCTGCAGTTTCACAGCCACACTATTAACCTGGATATTTCTTTTGCCCTCGGGGAGGAGCGGTGACACTGAAGGAGCCACAAGACCTGCCCCGGGCTCTGTTGTGAGCCCAACCCGGAGCCAGGCCCCAAAGCAGCTGCTTCTGATGCCCAGGCGGCCACCCTGTCACCAGGGTGCCCACCTGGGCCATTGAGAGGCGGTCTTCAGAAGCAAGCGGACCGAGCTGTTATGTGTGGAACACGGTGGAGACTCTCGGGGTGGGGGATGGGGTTTGAAATAGCTGATTTAAGTGCTGGCTTGTTGCTCGGTTTCCTTCTCCTTGGTTATAAACTCACTGACATCAAGGGCCTTGCATCTCTCAGTCATCTATCTCTGTATTCACTGCACATGGCGTGTGTGTGTGTGTGTGTGTGTGTGTGTGTGTGTGTGTGTCTCCCATACTCAGTAGGTACGTGATGGGTCCGTCCCTGGATTCAGCAATGAATCTACGTGCATGGACTTCTGGGCTGGTGGTTCGTCAAGTCAGGATCAATAGGCTGTTCAGTCCTGGGCCTTCCCTACCATGGGCTGCAGATCAGACCAAGGGGACCCGTGGGAATTCCATCGGCGACTTTCAGAAGGGGATCAGTAGGCATTTTTAACCCCTCGTTTGTCTTAGTCCGGAAGCTCTGTGGAAACCCGTTCCACATCACAGCAACCCAGATGCCTCCACAGCTGGACAAGTGATGGCTGAGCATGAGGGGGCCAGGCCATTGGCCGTGGGGACGATGGGGACATTCAAAGAAGGAGACTGCTTGTCTGCCAAGACGGCGAAATCCTTGGTTTTGCGGGACTCGAGTTGACTTGGATTTTGTTTTTCATTTGGAAGATTATGGTTCCATGACCAGCTCGACTTTTGGTGAGGTGTTGGTCCGCAGTTCCCACAGAGGCCCAGCTTCCGGGTATCCATTTCTCTCTCAGCCCCAACCCAGAACGACCACCACCGCCATGAAGGCTTAATGTTAAGAAGGAAGGTTAGCATGATCTTGCATAGCCCCTAGAGCAGTGGTTCTCAACCTGTGGGTTGCGACCCCTTTGGGAGTCGAACGACCCTTACACAGGGGTCCCCTAAGACCATATTTCCGATGGTCTTAGGAACCGAGACGCCGCTCCTCTATCCGTCTCCAGGTGGGTCTGCCCACATGCAGATACGCCCACATATGGGGTCACCACAACATGAGGAACTGTAATAAAGGGTTATGGCATTAGGAAGGTTGAGAACTGCTGTCCTAGAGTCTCCTGGGATCCTTATCAGCCCCAATCTTCCCAGGTCATGGTTCTGTCCCCCCACCTATATCCATCCATGGATGGAAGTTACTAGACCATGTTCAGAGAGGAAGCTCCGAAGTGTTCTCCATCTAAGCTCCACGCCCACCCAGAAGACCCCTGTGTTCTCCCAACATCAACTGCCCTTCCTTCCCCAGGCCACTCAAACGGTCGCTGCTGTTGACAGGTGCTGACCTACCCGTGTGGACTCCAGCAACCCGACATACAATGAACAAGACACGGCTCTATCCTGCTCTATCCTCCCAATTTTATGGCTGAGCCCACAGTCTTGTTGAGGGCCTCTCTCTTGTTGGCGGCCCCATCCCTTGACGAGGCACGAGGTCCTCCTTCTTTAGGGACTGGCTCCTCTTGACAACGTGTCCAAAGCTCGTGAGACGAGGTCTTGCCATCCTTGCCTTCAAGAAGCATACCACCGGTCCTTCTTCCAAGACAGATCTGTTTGTCCTTTGGGCAGTCCGTGGTACTTCCAGTATTCTTCACCAGCACCATTGTTTAAATTCTTTTTTTGGTCTCCCTTATTCCAGGTTCAACTTCCACGTGCGAGCAGATGAGGCGATTGAAAGTACCATGGCACCTTAGACCTCAATCTAGTGTCCTTGCTTTTCGACACTTTAAAGAGGTCTTTAAAGAGGTCTTGTGGATCGGATTTACCCAATCCAATGAGTTGTTGGATCTCTCAACGGCTGCTTCCATGAGCAGTGGTTGAGAATCCAAGCAAGCAAAGATGCGTACCAACTTCCACCTTTTCTCCCTTTATCACGATGGGTTCCCTGGTAAGGATTTTGGTCTTCTTTACATTGAGCTGTCATCCAAACTGAAGGCTGCAATCCTTGATCTTCATCAGCACGTGCTTCGAGTCGCCCTCACGTGTAGCACGCCAGGCGGTATCATCTGCAGATGGCGGGGGGGTTAATCAGCCTTCTTCCAATCCTGATGCTGCATTCTTCTTCATATAATTCAGCCTCTCTGATCTCTGATGATTTGCTCAACATTGGATAAAACCGAATACGTATGGAGAGCGAATACAGCCCTGCCACACAACTATCCTAACTTTAAACCATGCAGTCTTCCCTCATTCTGCTTGCACAACTGCCTGCTGGTGCACGCACAGGTTCTGCCTGGGTGCAATGAAGTGTTCTCGAATGCTCATTCTTCTCAAGGTGACCCCCAGTTTGTTATGACCCACACAGCGAATTAACTCGCATAGCCAATGAGACGCAAGTAACCATCTTTCATGGCCTTTTCTACTTTCAGCCAAGATCCATTTGGCGTCAGCATTGGCACTCCCCTTGTTCTATATCCTCTTCTGGACCGGACCTGCACCCCCGGCAGCCCTCTATCACTGTATCACTGCAGCCATTGTTTGGACGATCTTCAGCAAGGTTTTATTTGCACGTGATATCGATGATCACGTTTTATAATTTGCCCATTCGGGTTGAAGTTGAAGAAAATGAAAATAAGCCCGCGAGAGCCAAAATACAACCCTCATCATATGCCCCCCGAGTTTTGAGAACCTCTCAAGGCCGGGTTTGATGTATTTGATGCGTCTACACTAAGGACAGAAGGCCCGGCAGTCTGTGCGGTGACATCACGAACTTTAGACAGGAGGAAGGCAAAAGGGCACGGAGATGGGGACTCTTAGTTGACGGCTGACTCCACGGTCAGATAGGTTTGGCATTGAAGAAAACCCAGCGAGTTTCGGGCCTGCTGGGATTCTCAGGGCCCTGGTGGTGTAGTGGTAACAGGATGGGTTGCGATTCTCAAGGTCAACAGTTTGAAACCACTAGCTGCTCCTCAGAAGAAAGATTGGGCTTTCCACGCCAGCAACCAGCTACAGTCTTGGACACGCAAGCGGGCAGCTCTACCCTGTGATCTAGAGTCACTCTGAGTCAGCGTGGGCCCGATGGCAGTGAGGTTGCTCTGTGGAGTGTTCATGTACTATGGTTTCATCCAACTCTCTAAGTAAGAGGGCCAAGGATGCAAATCTTGATCATGGAGCTTTTTTTTTGCTTTCACCTCTAGGGGATTAGTAGGCACTGGTTTCATCGATACCCATTGTGAAACCTCTGTTTTGTCAGGTGTATTTAAATCTGGTTTGCTCGTTTTTGCACCTGTGTTCTTTCCCACCCACCAGTAAGAAGGGTGCCGAGATCAGAGACCCGCTTTCTCATCTTGTTGTATTTTCCTCGAAGTTCGACTTGTTTTCAAAACCACTTATTAAGGGGCAACTTTGGTGTGCCAATATTTGGACTTGTTATTTCTTCACTAAGTGGTATAGTTATTGTTTTTCAGCCACGTGGTATCTAAATAACTTTAAAAAATTAGTTTTATTTATTTTTCTAAATAACTTTTGTATTCAGGGATATAGCAAAATAAAGAGGAGGGGGTCCCCATCTCCCCTAATCTGAACCTCAAGGCAGCAGATCCCGCTGCACCTCATCCTCTAGAGCAGTGGTTCTCAACCTGTGGGTCGCGACTCCTTTGGGGATCGAATGACCCTTTCACAGGGGTCGCCCGATTCATCACAGTAGCCAAATGACAGGGATGAAGTAGCGACAAAAATGATTTTATGGTTGGGGGATCACCACCACGTGAGGAACTGTGTTAAAGGGTCACAGCATGAGGAAGGTTGAGAACCACTGCTCTAGGATCAAGGGTGTCTCAGGTCATACAGCTGTTGGACTGATGACCGATTCCTGCCCAGGGCAGGAGCGGCAGTCTTAAAGAAGGGACCGTAACACTGGTCGGCACGGGTCCCCAGGGCAGTAGACGGTGGTGGCATCCTGTTAGTAATGGCAGTGGGGGCCATGACATCCTAACCTCGTTATTGTTGTGCTGAGGCTTGGTTGAGGATTTTAGTCACCTAGTTTCCCTCATCACTTACCCACTTTCTAAGCCTAGTTCTCTATTCTTTTTGTAGAATCCATAAGCTGCCCAGGATCCCAAACCTACATTGTCTGTCACAGGGTCAAGTTGTTTGTAATTAAGAGTCCTAACTATTCTTTCA
>NW_022111312.1:4932713-4938741 GCF_000313985.2 Echinops telfairi
CATTGATCCATCCACACTCCCATCCACTCATCCATCCATCTACCCTTCCTTCCTTCCTTCCTTCCTTCCTTCCTTCCTTCCTTCCTTCCTTCCTTCCTTCCTTCCTTCCTTCCTTCCTTCCTTCCATCCATTGAAACATCCACCCGTATATCGGTTCATCCACCCATCTTCCATTCCTCTAACACAATAGGTACTGAAAGTATACAAAGGTAACTAATTCAAGAGGAACCAGAAAGAGCAAGTGACAGACAGCATAGTCACATCTGGGGGTCTTGAGGCGAGTGGCACATGGGGGCAATTAATGAAAGTGTGGGCTGTGTTTAGGAAAGGGACAGTACAGCACCCTAGGCTTGTGGGACCAAGGGGAGGAGGAGAGTGTGTCCAGAGCTGTCCTGACAGCAGCTGTGGCCTTTGGTAGAGGGACACAGTCAACCTGAAGTGGCTGGCAGGGAGAGGGCAGGGGCATAAATACCTTGCCAACACACACTTCCCTCCTCTGATCTCTTGCCAGAGCAAGAGAATACAGTGAGTCCATCCACTCAGACCAGACTCCCGTGAGCACAGAGCATGCTGGGGAAGGGAGGGGAGGGGCCTCGAGGGCCAAACCAAAGAGGTATCCCCCCCCCTCCCCCCGTGTAAGTAGGATCAGGTCATTTGTCCAGTGGGATCAAGGTCCATGAAGCATCCTAGGATGTGTGGGTTCCCATTCCATATCTGCCTCCTCTCTCCTCCTTCCCTCCCTTTCTCATCTGCCTTTGGATGGGCTTTGGACTTACAGCGACCACATGGACGGTGGGTCCAGCCCGTGGTGACCCACAGGGTTTTCTGGAATTAGATCACCAGGCCTTTCTTCCTGGTCTTCCTTGGTTAGGAAGCCGTCCTGAAAGTTATTCAGCATCACAGCCACACACAAAGCCTCCACTGACTGATGGGTGGTGACTGCTCCTGAGGTGCGTGGGCCGGGAGTCGAACCCCAGTTTCCGGCATGGAAGGCGAGAACGCTGCTTCAGATGCACCACGGCCTCCACTCCCACCTGAGGTTTCTCCACTCCAGCCACACCGGCCTCCACCACGCGGCCCTCTGGGTCGCTGGACACCTTTCTGCACCATGTTCCTCCCCCTGCCGGTTTGTGTCCTGGAGCGGCCGGGGCAGATGGCCACGCACAGGCTGGCTGGAAACAACAGCAGGAATCCGCTCGTTCCCGTTCCCTGTTCCTGAGACCAGGGTCCCAGGTCAAGGTGTCCACAGGTCACAGTCCCCTCTGAGGGCTCTGGGGTAGGATCTTTCCTGGCTTCTCCCTGTTGTGGCGATGGCTGTCAGGGGCTGCCCCATCATTTCCAGCTCACAGCGACCCTGTGCACCAGAGAACAAAACGCCGCCTGGTCCTGCGCCATCCTCACAATCAGGTATGTCTGAGCCCGTCGATGCAGCCACTGCGGCGATCCGTCTATTTGACCAAGTATGCTGGCTCCCTGGCTCCCAGCAACCTGGGCATTCCTGGGCCTACGGTCGTCTTCCTGCAAGTCTCTCTCTTCACACGACCTCCTTAGGAGGAGACCAGTCACCCTCGTCAACAGCGACCTCCTTTTGTCTTATAATCATTTTTATTGGGGGCTCTTACAGCTCTTGTAACATTCACATCTCGATTTGTGTCGAGCATATTTGTACACCTATGTGGCCATCATTTCCTAAACACGTACTTTCTGTTGGAGCCCTTGGTCTCAGTTCCTCGTTTTCCCCTCCCTCCCCCGGTGACCTCACCTTAATCACACCTGCAAAGACCCGGGTTCCCCAGGAGATAGATCGCCTTCTGAGTTTCTGGAGGGACAGGAGTTTTCAGGGGAACACGGCTTAGCCCTCTAAAACCCTGGGGCCCACTTCCTCGACATTCGCTCATTCTTCCTTCTCCGCCCCTCAGCTCGGTCCACCTAGTCCGTAGGCTCTACCTGGATGGGAGGTGTGTTAGTCTGGGTACATTAGAGAAACAAATCCACTGAAACTCATGTTTAAGAGAGAGTTTTATATAAAGGTTAAGTGCACATCAAGAAAACATCCCAACCCAGTGCTGCCCAAGCCCACAAGTCCAACATTAACCCATTAACCCATATGTCCAACACCAATCCACAAAGTCCTCCTCCATCTCACAAAACACACACTATGATGCAGACTGCAGGAGGAGAGCCAAATCAATGAATGTGTAAGCATCTCAGCGCTGGCAGGGGTCTCCACACGGCTGCTCCAGCACGCAGGGCTGCATCGGGGTAGGTCCATGTGGCTTCTCCTTGGGGATGTCTTGCAGGAAGTGAGCCTTGCCAGCTGGAGCAGGGAACTGCTAAGGCAGCTGCACCCTGCTCTGACCATCAGAGAGCAAGAGACCCGAGAACTAGAAAGGCAAGGCTCACTGAGCCATTTATCCCTCCGCCCTTCAATGAACCCCACACATGTTTATGGGTCAGGTTGGCCCAATAAACTTTAACTAACTCAGGAGGGAACTCCACTCCACCTCCCCACCCTCCACTCCTGAGTGTCCCATTCCCTTGGTGTGTTGGAACCAACCGTGGGTTTGTGGCAAGTCTGTTGGCATCGTTTCCCCCAACCCACACGGGCTCACTCGGTGTCTCTGGTGGCACTTGGGCCAGCCACGCAGAGCACTTCCCGCACCTCCTTCATGATGCTGTCCACTTCTGCAGACAACAGGGTAGTGCCAGCCTAACCTTCCTGCGCACAGAGGAACCGACAACCAGCTAACCAGAACCTCAAAACCAACAGTGGGTGACTGGCTCGGTGGCCGCACTCACTTTATGGTGATAATAGGACCCACCGGACCCGTTGGAGCTCCCCTGTCTGTCTCCGCGGCACCTCCAGGGTGTCTGGTCAATCAGAGGGAGGGATGAATGGAGACAGGACGGGGTTCTGTGTGAGTTCCCGCCCACTGCAGGAGGGGCAGCGGGCCAAGACAGCTTGGTGGAGTTTCTGGAAATTCATCTGTGCCCTGTGAGCCGGTGAGAGCTGAAACTCAAAGAAGAGTTAATACGCTGCCCGTGCCCTCAGGAAATGGCCCGGACTCTGCCAGCCGGCCCTCTGTGCTTGCTCTCTCGCCAGCATCTTCTCCTGCGTCTGAAAAGCCGAGGGCAAGGGAGGGGAAGAGGGAACCCCTCACACATCTCATCTTCAAAGCACTTCATAAATGCGCCAGTAATTAATTCCCCGGCCCTCGGGGAAGTGGGTTTTATGATCCCTGCGCTGGCGGTCAGGGCCGGGAGTATGCTCAGGAGTTCAGTTGCTTTCCCAGGGCCACAGAGCGAGCTCAGGGCAGGGCCAGGAGGGTGCCCATGGGGTTTCTGACCAGAGCATGGGCAGGTACGGGGAGGACCCAGTTCTCTGCTGGTGGAGGGCCGTGGTGGGGGGTGGTGGTGGTGGGGAACTGAGCACAGACTGTCATGGAAGAGGGCTGGCTCCCGTTTGCAGAGGATCACCCAGGCGCCTGCAGGAAGCCCGGCTGGCACAACATTTAAGCACTCCGCCCCTTACCCCCAGGTCGGACATTGGGGGGCCTGCCTGGAAGTTCTGAGGGGGAAAGGCCTGGAGATCCGCTTCTGCAAAGATCACAGCCGGCAGGGCAGTGAGCTCAGTGGGGTGGCTGGCAGCGGGGATCCGCCTGATGGTACCCCACAGCAGCGGCCGGGCATCTGCACGGAGTTCCTGAGTTGCAGCAATGGGTGAGCATTGGGCTGTCAGCCGACACATGAGCATGTGGATGCACCCAAAGGGGCTGAAGATGACAGGGCTGGAGATCAGCTTCTGAAAGGCCACCCACGGCCTTGAAACACGGGGAGCAGGTCTGCCTGCCCCCCCTTCGGGCCACTGGGACCCTGACTGTGCAGTAGCAACCAAAAAAGCCAGGGCCCTGGGATGCCCCAATGGTTCACACCTCCTCCATGCCGTCAGACCCTCCTTCTTGCCCTCCAGGAGGGTCTGAGGGACACGGACTCCTCTGTGCCACACCCACTGTGCTCCTGGGGCACTGTGCCATGGCCTCCATCTTCCGTGTGCAGCGGGGACCACCAAGATGGAGGAAGCAGGGCATGGCGGGCTCCCCGAAGTTCCAGGCAGTTCATTGCCAAACAGAGCCCTTGGCGATGTCCTCCGAGCCGCCGGAGAACGTTGCCATCATGCCTGGCGACCGCAGAAAGAGCCACACGGCAGAGGGACAGGAGGCAACTTTCAAAGAAGGCCACGTAGGTTCCCATCCTGGCTCTGCCCCCTGGCCAAGTGACCTTGTGTTGCTCTTGTGAGGTGCGGATGAGTGGGTCCCGGCTCACAGCAAACCCAAATTCATCTTCCTCTCTCCGTAACTCGGGTTGAGCCAGGGCCGTGTGAGGACGAGAAGTTTCGATTCGGGGAACATCGAGCGCTCAGAACAGGAAGGGTCCGGCCAACATTCGCCGCGGCTGAAATTGTTGTCCACATAGAGACCAGTGTCATTGATCTCACATGCATGTGAAATGTTGCTGAAGATCATCCAACAACAGGTGCAGTAGTACGTTGACAGGGAGCTGCCAGAGGTTCAGGCCGGATTCAGAAGAGGATGTGGAAAGGAGATCATTGCTGACGTCAGATGGATCTCGGCTGAAAGCAGAGAATACCAGGAAGATGTTTACTTGGGTTGTATTCACTGTGCAAAGGCATTTGACTGGATCATAACAACCTATGGATCACCCTGAGAATCAACGTGTGTTTAGTCTGAGTTGACCAGAGAAAGAAATCCAGGGACACTTCTTATGTGTAAGAGAGAGATTCACCTGCTCGGGAGGTCCAGAGACCCTTGCGGCAGGACGGAAGGGCTGCCCCCAAGAGCCCTTACTAGACCCGAGTTCGGCCCCACCCACCGCCCCTGCACAGGAAGTGCTAGCACAGTGGTTTGAGCCATGAAGAGCCGCCGCCGCGGTGCTGCGGTGATGGTTTGGGAGGATGGGGAGGACAGGGAGCCCGCAGGAAGTGTCTCGGTAGACCCTGGGATGGAGGGGCTATGCAGCATCCATCTGGATCCGGGGGCCTCAGCGTCTGGGGGTCCCAGGGGCGGGTGGTGAGGATGTTCAGGGAAGAAAGAGCTCCTCCTTGCTTGCACTGGGAGCTGAGCCTAGACGTGGTCCGCCCCTTGGGCCATCTCTGTTCCAACAGTGGACAGTTGTCCCCAGGCAGTGAAGGCACAGGCCGGCAGACACACACCATCCTCCCTCGAGCCCCTTGTGCTGGGGTAGGGCCCTGTGACTGGCTCTGACCTGTCTCTGGTTCGATACCCTGCCAGTGCACCTCAGGCCCCGCCACCCACCATCTGTCTGTGGAGGAGAGGGTGCTGCTCTGACACCGAACAGGTTTCAGCGGTGCCTCCAGATGACAATGAAACAGGAAGAAAGGCCTAGTGACCTACTCCCCCTGTCCCCACCCTCCGCTAAACCAGCTGGTGGAAACCCTGCAGAACACAGCAGTCCGATCGGCAACCGCCGGACAGGCAGGGATTCTGGTCATCGTCTGTGGGGTCGTCAGGAAGCAGGGGCTGACCAGACGGCAGCCACAAGAAAGCAGTTCCCAAGGACCCCTGTCGGGTTGTCCTGCTACACCAAGGCGGTTGTGAACTGTAGGACATCCTACAAGAGCACGTCACCAGGCCTTTCTCCCCCAGACCTGGGGGGGGTGGGGGCGCTGAGCACTTAACCCTTTCTGCCACCGGGGTTACTTGAGGGACGCCCTGGGCCTAACCCAACAGGACTTCCGAGGCATCACCAAGTATCTCAAAAGTACTCCAACAAAAACATGTTGAGACCCAGGGGCTTCTGAGCAGAGACCGCAAACCCATCTGTAGACAGTGGGACATCCCCTCACAGGAGGGTCACAAGGAAGGGATGAGTCAACCAGGGTGCAGCAGCATAGCACTGGTAAAACACACACTGTTCATCTGGTTCCCTGAGGCTTCCTCACCCCCCACCATCATGACCCCAGTTCTGGCTAGACCGGAGCATGTACACT
>NW_022111312.1:4939003-4952007 GCF_000313985.2 Echinops telfairi
TGAAAAGAATAATAACTTATAATTTATCAAGGGGTCCCGAGGGTGGGGCAGGGAGGAGGATGGAAAAAAGAGGCGCTAATACCAAGGGCTCAAGTAGAAAGAAAATGTTTAGAAAACAATGATGTAAAATATGTACAAACATGCTTGATACAATTGATGTAGGGCTTGGGAGAAGAGCTGTAAGAGCCCCCAATGAAATGACTTATTTATGAAAAAAATGAATAAAATGCTTCTATATAAATTAAACAAAAAGTACTCTGAGCATCTCACCCCTTTTCAGAGGATACGCCAGAGGCCCAGCAGGTGGGTCAGAGAGGTGGTTTTTTTCTCAATTAAATAAAGACCTTTTTTTTCTCCAATAAATCATTTTATTGGGGGTTCTTACAACTCTTATCACAAACCCTACATCAGTTATATCAAGCATGGTTGTCCATATTTTACAGCATTATTTTCTAAACATTTTCTTTCTACTTGAGCCCTTGGTATCAGCTCATTTTCTCCCCTCCTTCCCTAATGAACCCTTGATAATTTATAAATTATTATTTTTTCATGTCTTACACTGACCAACATCTCCCTTCACCCACTTTTCTGTTGTCCATCCCCATTGGTTCCCCCTTTCTACGCCCATCTTCCCCTCATCCTCCTGGTATGGCTACTCTCGATATTGGTCCTGAGGGGTTTATCCATCCTGGATTCCCTGTTTCCAGCTCTGATCTGTACCTGTGCACATGCTCTGGTCTAGCTCGATTTGTAAGGTAGAACTGGGGTCATGACAGTGTGTGTGTGGGGGGAACATTAAAGAACAAGAGGAAAGTTGTATGTTTCATCCGTGCTACAATAAAGGCCTGTTTATTGTGAGTTCTGTGACGTTATGTTTACAGAGCAGATCTCAGCGTGACAGTCAACATTCTGAGTCAACTCCTTGACACAAAGTCAATGCCCCCGGGTGTCCTGTTCCCATCCCCCCCTCTTTCCCAGCTCTCTGATCTTTGTCCTTGGGTCCAAGCAGCAACTTTTTGATCTTAAATTCTTACCACAGAGCTGAGTTCACTTCCAGACTCCAAGGGCAAGGGCCCTAGCCTCGGGTGTCCCCCCAGTGAGTCCTGTCACCTTTGTGATGTTGAGCTCTGGGAGATATTCTCCTCTCACTCCACCCAGGACCTTAGAAACGATCCTTCTCAGAACAGTTGTGGGTGGTAGTCGGGCACCATCTAGTTCTTCTGGTCTCAGGGTCATGGAGGTTAAGGTCAGGTGGGCTGTGAGTCCATTGGACTAATGGAGCTTTTGGTTTTTGTCACCTGTCTTTCTTGTGGACAGCGAGACACCAACAGTTGCATCTTAGACGGTGAAATTTGCTATCATTTATACCAAGCGATGGGCAGGACTGCGTCAACTTTGTCTCAGACCTGTGGGTGTGAAGCGGGAGACTGGCCAGGGTGACGTTCCTTTTGCAACTTCATAGCCCAGCCCCATCTCCTTCCATGCTCTCCTTGGGCAAATTCTCACCTTAGCCAAGCCGTGCACACCAAACCAAACCACACAAATGTACGAAATGCAGTTTCCCGAGAAGTCTGCCTTTCTTTAGAAGGAACTGGAATCAGTAGACATCACTGCTGTAGTCTCTGGCGGGGTGGGTCTGCTCACTGATCCTGGAGAAAGCCAGTCGGCACGTGGCCTGGTGGGGGTCTGGGAAGAAAGGCGTGGTGGTCTGCTACAAAGAAATCAGCTTCTGGCAGCCCAGTGGTGGGCAGTTCCGGGCGGACACCCACAGAGCCAGAGTGGACTTGGTGGCCAGGGGCTGGCGTTTCTGGCTTTGGAAACCACGGTTGGTGGAGTAGAACCTTCTCCACTCAACCTTGGGCCTGAACTGGCCAAAGTCAACCCCCAGGTCCTCCCTGAGCCAGTAGTGGGGCCAGCCGTGAGGGAAGAATGACCCTTTTTGACTCTGGCCTTTGTGCTGACTGCTCTGGCTTCATCAAAACACACACACACACACACACACACGCACACACACACACACACACACACACACTGTACCTCCATTTTCGCATCGATGGAAAATGGCTTCCAGATGTGTGAGAGGTGATAGGCTTTGTGCCGCTGACTTTTTATTTTCTCCCCGGCCTTGGCCTTGCTGTGCACATAGCCTATTGTTTTATTTTATATATATCAGAAAGACTGGCTTTACCTGCTTCATAAGCTGGAGGAATTCGCAGTAACCTGGGGGGAGCTGGAGGAATGTGCCTTTCAGGTCCTATTAGAGAGACGTGGCCTGGTCCCTAGGCTTCTCAGGTTCAGCGCTTACAATGTCCTCCATTGTCTGGCCGGCTGAACGCTAGATGATTCGGGTTTCTGCAGCCCCTGCTCCCTGGCCGGAGCACAGCCCCGGAGCATCCTCTGAGGGCCCTGGCTCATACACTCCCCTCCTGTCCAGGCGGTGGCCTTTCCCAGGGGCACAGAGCACGGAGCCCCAGGACTCGGCATCTTGTGCTACCTGGGTAGGTATCATTGGGTCCATTCCAATCTACAGAAGGCCTGCAAACAACATCAGGAAACACCGCTTGGGCCTGTATAATCTGCACAACCGTGGCCGGGTCCACGGAGCCCATTGTTCAAGCCACTGAGTCAATCCGTTTCACACACACACACACACACACACACACACACACACCCCACTGATCTTCGACATTACCAGGCATGGTGTCTTTGTGAGTTAGTGAAGGTTCATTGTGCCAACCTGGCCGATAAACACATGTGTGATCAATGGAAGGGCAGAGAGATAAATGGCTCCGTGAGCCTCACCTTTCTAGTTCTCGGGTCTCTTGCTTTCTGATGCTCAGACCAGGGTGCAGCTGCCTTAGCCAGTTCCCTGCTCCAGCTGGCAAGGCTCACTTCCTGCAAGACATCCTCAAGAAGAAGCTACATGGACCTACTCCAATGCAGGCCTGGGTGCTGGAGCAGCCGTGTGGAGAGCCCTGCCAGCGCTGAGATGCTTACACGCTCTCTGATGCGGCTTTCCTCCTGCAGTCGGCATCATTGCGTGTGTTTTGTGAGATGGAGGAGAACTTTGTGGATTGGTGTCAGACATATGAGTTAATGTTGGACTTGTGGGCGTGGGCAGCACTGGGTTGGGATGTTTTCTTGATGTGCACTTACCCTTTATATAAAACTCTCTCTTATACATGAGTTTCTGTGGATTTGTTTCTCTAAAGCACCCAAACGAACACACTTGGGAACCAAAAAACTCCTGCATCGTTCAATATTTTCCGCATAGAATCTTTCACCACTGCAACTCGAGGCTTGGTTTTTTCCTCGAGTTCCTTTAGTTTAAGATGTGCTGGCCACGTGCTTCCTTTTTTGGTTTTCTCACCCTCGGCCTTTGCACGTTTCATTATGGAATGTGACTTTGTCTGCTCGAGCTGCCCTTTGACAGCCAGCGCTTGCTCTTCCGCATGCTCGCAGCATCCTTTCTCCAGTACCTGCCGAACCTCCTTGTCCGGCGTGCCCTTCAGAACCCATTGCTGTCAGATGATTCCGACTCCCGGAGACTCCATGTGGTGACAGAGCACAGCTGAGCCCCCCGGGGGTTTCTGGGCGGTCATCTTTACAAAGCCATTTCCCAGGCCTTTCTTCCGCGGTGCCATGGTGTGGGTTTGAACCGACAACCTCTCAGTTAGCAAGTGAGTGCTTCCCTGTTTGCACCCCTCAGGGCTGCCTGGGGTCAACCATCATGTCTGATGCTGTGGCGCTTTGAAAACTCCATCGGAGCAGGGTCTTCCTGAGTTTGGGGGTCCCCACTGGAACATCAACCCCCAAAGAAGCAGGAGCGTGCCTCCCACATCTCCCCGTAGCTCCAGCAACCAGGCGCTGAAAGGCTAAAGGAAGAGCCCCAACAGGTTTCTGAGGGGGCTTTTGCACCCTTCTAATCTCCTCCAGGGCTTGGTGACATCATCCTTCAGCTCCTAGCACCTGCATGGCCGGCACCTCTGGGATTACCCAGAGACCTGCTTCCACAGAAAGGCCACATGGCCTGGTGGGATATGCAGTTCTACTGAGGCTAAGCAACACTGACAGCACTTAATAACAATGGTGATGGGCAGGGGGGTGGGAGGTGGGCGGTTTCTTCTGTTAAAAGAAACACCTCTTCTTGTAGTGGGTGTTGTTGAGAAACCAATATTTCGGTCGTGAAGAGACACCCCTTGGGGGCAGGAGCGGGTACCCAAGGCTTGAGGGAGGCAGGGGCGGGACTTGAAGCCGGAAGCAGATTCATGGTAGCAGAGGGAGGATGGGCTCTGCGGGGCTGCCTGGTTGCCATCCTAATGGAGGCGGAGCCACTAGCCTTTGTTCAATCGAGCTGTCAGGTGGGTTTGAACTGCCAACCTTTCTGCTCGTCTGTCCAAACCTTTGTGCCACCCTGGGGACTTTGGGAAACAGTAAAGAACCCTCAAGCTCACGGCCACCCAGTGGGTGCTGGCTCATAGCGACCATGCAGGGCAGGGTAAAACTGCCCCTGTGGGTTTCTGAGACTGTACCTCTTTGTGGGAGTAGAAAGCCTCGTCTATCCCCTGTGGAGAGGCTGGTGGTTCCTAACCGCTGACCTTGTGGTTAGCAGCCAAACATTCACCCAGTACGCCACCAGGGCTCCTTGGGAAATAGAATCTAACATGGAAAACCTAGCCCAGCTGCCAGCTCCCCTCCAAGGGCTGGTGGGGCCCCATCCGTGGCCACACTACCTAGCATTGTGCCATCAGTCTGATAAAGACCCTGGCTCTCCTTCCGGAAGTTGAAGGACTAAGTGTCTGAGAAGGGGTACCCACCTAGAATCCAGGACTCCAGACCCCTGGCCTAGTGCTCTTCCATGGACCTCACACCGTCGGTCAGCCCCGGGGCATGCTGGTAGTCATCGGTGCCCGTGTGGGGTGAAGATGGCCCCCTCATTCCGGTGGAGGTGAGAGAGTCCGTGAAAACCCCTAATGAGCTTCTCTGGCCCCTCTTTTGGCTCGATCACGGGAAGACTTTACTTAGTGCTGTTGGGTGCCGTGGAGTGATGTCTCCCTTGTAACTACCCTAACCCAACTGAACCACACAGTGTCCAGGCCTGCGCCATCCATGCCCGCCGTGGTTCCGATGTGGGACCCCATGGTTGCAGCCACGCTGGCAGTCCTTGTCCAGGCTCTTCTTCTTCACTGGCCTTCCAACAAGCATCAGGACTCTCTCTCCTTGACCACATGGCCGATGGACGTCAGACCGGGTCGCTCCCTCTTCCCGTCTAAGGAGCATGCTGGCTGTCCTTCTGCCAGGACCGAGGCCCACAGAGAGGGGTGCCGATGCATGGCCTGGGGCAGAGCGAAAAGTGGAGGGGGACCCAGAGTGGCTCCGTAGGTCGCAGCGCAAGGCAGCGGTTGCTCCCACAGAGAACGCTATCACGTCCCATTGTCCTTGACCAGCGTGGCTTGCTCAGTCTGCCCCTGAGGTCTAGGAAAGCCTCCAGAATGGCATTGACTACTGACCAGGCCTTCCTCAGACAGCGATGGTGAGGCTGCCAGTGACGTAATTCATGGAATGAAGCTACCCCAAGCCCGGCTAGCTTTGATTTTTCTGATTTGCCATTGCGATCCTCTGTGACCCCACCTTGGCACGAGACCAGGGTCCCAGGCCCTGTGTTACTGTCCCTTTTCTTTCTCCCAGAGTCAAACCGCAGGGAGGGCTCATGGGAGGGGGCAGTAGGGAATGGCGGGGACTGTGGCAAAATGGAGAGCCCGTCTTAAGGGATCGCCCACCCTTCCACTAGAGTCGATCATGACCTTGTAGGAATGCAGGCTTCCTGCTGCCAGAGCTCTCGGTTGTCCAAGGAAAGCTGGAAAACTGGAATTTGTTTTATGTGAAGGCTTTTGATTTTTTAGAAAAATGTTGGCAGCGGAGTGACAGTGTTCAAACTGCATCGTGTGGGCCAACACTCGGTGAGCCAAACACAACAGGTTTGGGGGCTGGATCCAGGTCCCACGGAGCCGGCCCGGATTTCTGGGTCAGTTTACGCCTGTGGACCAGAGGCAGCTGCTGGCATCTCCAGGGAGGAGAAGCTCAGCCTTGGCTCTGGGCAGAGGCCTAGGGAATAAAGCCTGAGCCAAATGACCGACGGCTCAGCACAGGGAGGATGCCGGGGAAGGGAGGGTGTGACTGAACCGAGAGGTTGGGTGTTCAAGCCCATCAACCGCTCTGTGAGAGGCAGTCTGCTTCTGTAAAGACAACAGCCTTGCAAACCCTCTTCGGGAGTTCTACTCTGCCCTACACGGTCCCGTGAGCTGGAAATGACCTGATGGCAAGGGCTTTGCTTGGGCCAGGGGGAGGAGTTCCTGGGTGGCATAAATGCCAACCCATCTCACCAAGAGCCTTCCTCTCTTTTGATATCCTGCTACTTGACCAAGCATGATGTCCTTCTGCAGGGATTGGTCTCTCCTGACAACCTGTCCAGAGCATGTGAGACAAAGTCCTGCATCTTTGCCTCTAAGGAGCACTCTGGTTGTATTTCTTCCAAGGCAGGTCAGTTTGTCCTTCTAGTGCGCCCAAAAGCTCTTCACGTGCTTCATCGGCACCGCAATTCACATTCATCGATTCTTCTTTGGTTTTCTTCACTGACCAACTGTCACAGGCATACGAGGGAACTGAAAATACCATGGCTCAGTCCTCAAAGTGATAGCCTTGTTTTGCAATCCTCTAACGAGAGTCACCTAATGCAACGCGTCCTTTGATCTCTGGACCTTGATTGTGGATCCAAGCAAGACAAAATCCTCGACAACTTCAGTCTGTTCTCCATTTAGCATGATGTCACTCATTGGTCCAGTTGGGAGGATTCTGGTCTTCTTTACATCGAGTTGTCAGCCGTACTGAAGGGTACCCACCTTGATCTTCATCAGCAAGTGCTCCAAGTCCTCACTGTCAGCAAGCAAAGTGGTGTCACCGTAGCTGGTTACTAAGCCTTCCTCCAATCCTGATGCCGCAGTCTTTTCCAGATAATCCAGTTTCTCTGGGGATTTGCTCCGCGTTTATAATGAGTAAGTGTGGTGCAAGGAGACAACCTCGATGCACACCCTTCCTGGCTTTAGACCATGAAGTGTTCCGTCTGCACAGCCGCCTCTGGATCCACCTACAGGTTCCGTGTGCATCGTGGCCGTCTTTTTATAACAGCACCCTGGCCAAGACGGACATTTTTACTCATGAAGCCAAGCTACGGCTTGGTTGACCACACACTTTAGGGGCTGTTTGGGGTGGAAGACTTAAAGATGCCCGCAGGGCAATGGTTCTTTTAAAAAATCGTTTTATTGGCATGTAATTCACGCGTCGTCCAATTTAATAGTCCAATCGTTTTAAGGACAGTTGTGCGATCATGACCACAGGAGCCCGAGAACATTTTCTTCTTTCGCATATTCGTTGTGGCCTCCTCATTCACGCCCCCCACCCAGTCTTGCCCAGAGCACGGTGTGTGTGCACCACCGCTCGACGCCCTGAGAACACCCGGGGATCTTTTTGCTCCCTCTGGGAAGTCACCACGGCACCCTGGGACCTCCTTGTGCTTTTGCAGCTCTTGGGGGGCTGTAAAGGTAGGCGTTGAGGATGGAGAGCTGCAGGAGAGCCTCCAGGGGTTCAAGCACCCCCTGTCTCGCCAGAGAGCAAGCCTGGCAGAGTGCTTCCTTACTGAGGTGGACAGGTGTCTCCGTTTTGTGAAGTCCAGCAACCAGGCCCCACGTCCCTGTGTTGGTTGGTGCTGAGCCCTGTCCGTCAAGGGTGACGCACAGCAGAGCCGCCCCATAGGGTTTTCTTGGCTGGCATCTTTACGGAAGCTGATCAGCAGATCTTTCTCCCACAGAGCCTCGGCGTGGGGGTGGGAAGGTTTGAACTGCCAGCCTTTTGACCAGCAGCTGCGTGCTGAGCTATTTGCGGCACCAGGACCCCGTAGGGTGTGCAAACTGTCAAGAGCTTGGCTGGTCACACAGAGATTGGTGGTGTGAGTCACCCCCGCCGGAGGCCCCTTGGAAGAAAGTGCTGGCAGTCTGCTTTGGAAAGACCCCAGTCACTGAAACCTGCTGCAGAGCACAGCTCTCTACACTCACGGGGGCCTCGTGAGTCTGAGCCCCTCCCTGAGGACCGCCCAAAGTACTTCAGGTAGTGATCCTCCCGTCCCCGGGTGGCATTCAAGCAGAGGCTGCCAGATCCCATGGAAGGGGACACCTCCACCGGGTCTGATTGAACACAGTGATGTGGGGTGTTGTCTTCAACACCACCTTCCAAGTGTCTGTGGCCTCAAAAAGGCACGGCCCACTCTTCACAGGACCAAGTCACCGAGGTGTGTGCGGGGCCCACCACGTCCCCAGAGGCCTGGCCACTCAAGAACCACCTGGCAGGTTTTTATCTTTATTAAAATAAACTTTTATTGGGGGCCTCTTACAGCTCTTATAACAATCCATGCATCCATTGTATCAAGCATAGTTTTATACATATGTGGCCGTTATTATTTACTTTCTATTTGAGCTCTTGGTATCAGCTCCTCTTTTTTCTCTCCCTCCCTCCTTGCCCCTTCATGACCCTTTGATAACTTATAAATGATTATTATTTTCATATCTTACACTGTCCACGGTCTCCCTTCTCCCATGGTTTCAGTTGCTTGTCCACCTGGGTGGGGGTGTGTGTGGTTATGTGTCAATCATTGTGATGGGTTCTCCCCATCTTCCCCCTACTCTCCTGGTATCAAAACTCCCATTCCTGTTCCTGGATTCTGTGTGTCGTGAGCTCTCATCTCTTATCTGTACCTGTGCACATGCCCTGGTCTAACGCACAGTGAAAGGTAGGACGGGGGTCATGATAGAGGGGGGTGAGGAAGCCACAAGAGACCAGAGGGATATTGTGTGTTTCATCAGTGCTTTACTGCACCCTGGTTGTCTCATCCCTTCCTGGTGACCCTTCGGTGAGGGGATGTCCCCATTGTCTACAGATGGGTTTTGGATCTCTTCCCTGACTTCCCTTGTTCTCAACAACATGGTTTTGTGTCTTCTGATGCCTGTTACTGGATCCTGTCAACCCCTCTTGATGGCACAGTTGGCAGGTTTCGAGATTTTTTTCTCTCCAGGGCTCCATCATTCCTGCCGTGTGTCTTTAGCTTGGGTGCAATTAGGCATCTGATTGACAGGGATCCACTCACAATTCCACTCACTGCCACGGAGCCCATTTCGACTGGGCGAGTCCAGGACAGAGGACGTTAGAATGGTCCAGAGCCCGGGTCTGAATCCTGTCGAACGCTCCCAACCTGGGTGACGGGTAGTAAGGCATTAAATGGAACGTGCCTCCGTTTCCCCACATGGAAAATGGGGCGGGACACACAGACCCCATCACCTGCTGCAGCTATGATGGTGACGTGAGGTGCACAGCGCCACGCAGTTAGGAAGTTAGGAGCAGACCCCAGAGCAAGCATTGCATCAATAGAAACAGTTCCTAAGACGCAGTCAACAGATGGGAGTGGAAGCCCGAGTGACAAATCACAACCAGCGTACGTATGTTGGAAGAAAGAAAAAAATAAGACAGACGTCCTCCTGCATTAGGAAGCTCTTCTCCAACGCTCAGCCCAGGATGAGCCTAGACCAAGGGAAATCCCGGCTGCAGCCTCCCCTCCTCTCTCCTTCCAAACGCTAGGTTGGGATGAAACCCAGAGCTCGGGTCACAGTCAGGCCTTGATCTGATCAGGATCGGTTTTCCCCCAACTAGACTGCGCATGCTATTGATAGATATCATCACATTATTTATTGCTGGAATATCCTCACTCTGCTCATCCCTTTACAAGAGATAAAGAAGGTAAGCCCAAGGGCCGGGGGGGGTTGGGGGTGGGTGGGGGTGTTTCCATGTACCTTCCTCAGGCACCCAGTGTACTCGCTGAGAAAGAGGTTGGATGCTCAAGGCATGTGGACCCCTGACTCCTTTATTCTTCGCCCAAAGAAGATGATTAAGTGAGAGGCCAAGGGCGGGCTGTCTCCCAGTGGAACATCAGTAGAGAGCTGGGGACAACAGCGTGCACTATTGAACATTAATTAAGAGCGAACTCTTTCTTGACTCTAAACCAGAGGCGCCGAGTCATCACAAACCACCAGACAAAGGAGGTTTTGATTTACACACACACACACACACACACACACACACACACACACACACACACCTTTACAAGCCTCAACTTTTAAACTTTGCCGTACAAATTATTTGCCACATGAGGGCCGGCGAGGCAAAGATGGTGTGGAGAGACTCAAAGAGGGGTGCCGTGGGGACGGAAGGTCACGTGAAGTAGGATCTTAGAGCCCACCCTCTGCTGTGGCCATTCACACCATCTGTTGCCATCGGGTTGTGTCCCACCCGGGAGGACCCCACGAGCATCTCAGCAGAACTGGGGTCCAGGGGGGCTTGCCATGGCTGGCTCCTCAGAAGTGGATCGCCAGGCCTTTCTTCTGAGCCACCTCTCTCTGGGTTGGCTCGAACCTCTGACCAGCTGAGCACGCTGACCATTACCCCACTCGGGGATTACGGTGTGGGACGGCCTAGCTAAATCTGGATTCTTCCACTGCGGCCCTTACTAAGTGACATCACGGACAGGGCACTTAATCCATCACCATTCAGCTTCCAGGACAAGGACAGATCCTGAACGCCCAGCTCACAGGGGTGCCTGGGGAACAAAAGCAGGGACTTGGTTCCCACATCGTCCCACTCTATGTAAAATTGCAGGGATGAAAAAAAAAAAAAAGACGGGTGTGAGGAGCTCCTACAGAGGGGAACTTCCCTTTCTGGGCTCAGTGCTACCCCAGGAGAGAAACTGGACATTGACCAGGGGCTCTTCACCAACTAGATGTCTTCAGCTCTGTTGGATCCTGGGGCTCTATGAATAGACCCTGGGCAGGGATGCACTCTCTTTCTCGGCCAACAGCCTGCTCCAGACAGGAGACACGCACTCCCTACCCAGTCTCTTTTCCCTGCGGCCTCCTCTCCGTTGGATTGCATTTCCATCACTCATTCATTCACGGGAAGCAAGTGGCTTCTGCAGGTGAATGCGGGCACGGCCAAGCAAAGGTGGGGCAGCGGGTTATCATGCGTGGCTGCTAACCGAACGGTCGGAGGGATAGTGAAGAAGAAGACCCATGACAAGGTGGGCTGACACAGTGGCTGCATCCAGGAGCTCAGACACGAGCATGACTGTGTGTGAGGAGGGCCGGGGCCGGGCAGTGTCCCACGCTGTTGTACAAGGGCTGGTACCAGTCAGAACCAACAGGGCGGTCCCCAACATGAACACTTATTGTCATCGTTTACGTTTCCATTTATGTAGGTCTCCTTGGGCCTCTTGTAGCAGTGTTTTGTAGATTTCTTGGCATGGTTGTTTTTTTTAAAATCTCTGGTTAGATTGATTCCTAAGTATTTTGTCCTTTGGGTACTGTTTGTAAATGGTCTTGCTTTCTTGCTCGACATTCTCATTGCTCGTGTGAGAGAATCCAACTGGGTTTCGTGGCTTGATTTTCTACTCTGTCACATTGCTGAATCTCAATGAGCTTCAGTAGGGTTTGTCAAGCCCGTCGGGTTTCCTGTGTGTAGGTTTGTATCATCTGTAAGTATAAATAGTCTGACTTCTTCTTTCCCAGATTGGCTGCCTTTTGTTCCGCTTTCCTGCCGGATAGCTCTCAGACATCCAGGACGGTATTAAATAGGAGTGGTGATACCGGGCATCCCTGTCTGGTGCCTGTCTGCAAGGGGGGATGCTTTCAATTTCTCTTTGTTGAGCATAAGGTTGACCTGTGGTTTTGTATAGATGCCTAATTATGCTGAGGATTTTCCCTTCTATTTTGTTAAGCATTTCTGTTAAGAGATGCTGGTTGGATTTTGTTCAATTCCTTTTCTGTGTTGACTGATATGATCCTAATCATCTGGTTCTTTCCCTCTGTGTTACTTTGTGGTCGATTACATTGATCGTTTTTCTAATGCTGAACCATCCTTGCATGCCTTATTTGAATCCCTCTTGGTCATAATGTATTATTATTTTCCCTATGTCATTGAATTCTATTGGCTGGAATTTTGTTGAGAATTTTTACACCTCTGTTCACGAAGGGTATTGGTCTATAATTTTCTTTATTTAAAAAATTTTACTTTGTATAATTTTCTCTTTCAGTGATGTCTTTATCTCACCTTGGTGTCAGGGGTATACTTACTTCAAACAATGAACTCGGGAATATTCCATCCTTTTCTATATTCTGGAATGCCTGGAGCAGCATCGGTGCCAGCTCTTCTTGGAATGTTGGGTACCATTCTCCAGTGAAGCCATCTGGAGTTGTTGGGGGTTTTAAAATCACCGAATCATTTCTTCTTTGGTTATAGGTCCATTCCAGGTTGCTACCTCAGTTTGTGCTAGTTTGGGGAAGTAGTGTGTTTCTAGAAGTTTGCCCATTTCTCCTGGGTCTTCAAATTTGTTGGGGTCCAATTCTTCATAGTTTTCATGAATTTATATATATATATAAACATGTATATATATATATACATGTTAGTTCAGCCGTGGCATCACCCATTTCATTTCTATTCATGTTATTTGAATACTCTTTTTAAAAAAATATACTGTCCTTTGTTAGGATTGCCTGTGGTCTGTCAATTTTATTAATCTTTTATTGATGCTTGATTCTTCCTATTGTTTTGTGGTATCATGCATTTCATTCAGTCTGCTCTAGTGGATATCATGTCTTTTCTCCCGGGGACTGTCAGCTGCTTTGGTGCTCCTTCTCTAATGGTTGGAGATGTTGTATGAAGATGCTGATTCTGCCAAATGGGTGCATAAGGAAATGTGGTGAAGAAAGCTGATGGTGGCCGGCTATCAAAAGATATAGCATCTAGGGTCTTAAAGACTTGAAGGTAAACAAGCAGCCATCTAGCTCAGAAGCAACAAAGCCCACATGGAAGAAGCACACCAGCCTGTGAGATCACGAGGTGTCGAAGGGATC
>NW_022111312.1:4952379-4967513 GCF_000313985.2 Echinops telfairi
ACCATCAGAACAAAAAAATCATATCATAGTGAATGAGGTGGGGAGTGCAGAATGGAGACCCAAAGCCCATTTGTAGGCCACTGGACATCCCCTTACAGAAGGGTTTCAGGGAGGAGATGAGCCAGTCCTACGCCACCCCACCCCCTCTATCATGATTCCAAGTCTACCTTACAAATCTGGCCAGACCAGAGCATGTACACTGGTACAGATAAGAGCTTTCGACACATGGAATCCAGGACAGATAAACCCCACAGGAACAATAATGAGAGTAGCGATATCAGGAGGGTAGGGAGAAGGTTGGGAGAGAAAGGGAGAAATGACCGCAACGATGGAGGTATAGCCCCCCTCCTCCACCCATGGTGATGAACAACAGAAACATGGGTGAAGGGAGACAGCAGATGGTGTAAGATATGAAAATAATAATAATTTATACTTTATCAAGGGTTCATGCCAGTGGGAGGGTGGGGGAGGGAGGGAAAAATGAGGAGCTGATACCAAGGCCTCAAGTAGAAAGGAAGTGTTTAGAAAAGGATGATGGAAGCATATGTACAAATGTGCTTGACACAATGTGTGTGCGAATTGTTAGAAGAGCTGTAAAAGCCCCCAATAAAATGATCAAAAAAAGATGAAAAAGACGTCAATTCTGGTTCCTCCCTCTGTTTTTGCTGGGTGCATTCATCATTATAAATTGCCCTCTGGGCACTGCTTTTGTCCAAGGTTTTGGTGTGATTTTATGTTTACTCTCATTTGCTTCAAGGAGTTTTTAAATTGTGACTTTTTAATTCCTTCTATTATCCAGTTGACCAAGTATGGTTGTTCAATCTGTAGGCTAGCAGTTGGAGTAGATGAAGAAGAGGGTGGCATCAGGATTGGAGGAAGGCTTATCCACCATGTTCGATAGGCAGATGGCACCACCGGGTTTGCTGAGAGCGAGGAGGACTTGAAACACTTGCTGACGGAGATCAAGAACTGCAGCCCTCCGCATGGATGACATCCCGGTGTAAGCAATATCCAAATCCTCACAACTGGATCAAGGCAACATCCTGATAGATAGAGAAAAGGTTGACAATGTCAAAGATTTCTGTCTTGGGCTCAGGCATAGGAACAATTTTAAGGATGGCACAGGACTGGGCGGTGTTTCATTCTGTTGAGCACAGGGTCACGGTTTTTCAGAATGACCGGACACCACCTAACAATATCAATTATCCAGTATTTTAAAGCAGGGCATTGCTCAGCTTCATGTATTTAACCCTCCCCCACTTGACCTTCCTATTGTTGATTTGTAATTTCATAGCATCATGATCTGAGAAGATGTTTATTCGAGGATTTCAAGCTTATTGAGGTTTGCTTTGTGACTTAACATGTGGTCTATTCTAGACTATATTTCAGGAGCACTGGGAAAGAATGTCCGAGGGACTTCAAAAAGTTCATGCAGAAATGGAATGAAAAGATCATGGAATTTCCCCACGGACTTGCGCAATCTCCCTTGTATATTATGCTACTGCTGAGCCTTGTTTATACGTCGGTGAGGTCCGCTTGGTTCATTGTGTTGTGTACCTTCTCCGAGTCTTTGTTGTCTTTCTTTCCGGTTGCTCTGTCCTCCACTGAAAGTGGTGTGTAAAGCCTCCTACTAATATTGTGGAGTTGACGATTTCCCTCTTCAATTCTGTTCGCAGGAATTTCCTCCTCCAATTCTGTTTGTAGAATTGGTTTCTGTATTTTGAGGCTCTTTCATTGGGTGCTCAGATACTTATTGTGGCTGTATCCTCAATCATTACCTAATGTCCTTCATGGTCTCCAATGCTGATGTTTGCATTTTATCAGAAATTAATACTCCCACTTCTCTTCTTTTTTTTGATTGCCATGATCTTGCTTCCCCCCCCCCAGCCTTTGATTTTTAGCCTTTTTTCCCATGTCTAAGCTGTGTCTCTTGTAGACAGTATATTGATGAGTCTTGTTTTCTCAGCCATTCTATTACTCTCTGCTTCTTGGCTGATGGGTTTAATCAATTTATATTCAGCGTAGTTATTGATAGGTATAACTTTATTACTGTGTTTTTTCCTGTGTGTGTGTGTGTATATGTGTGTTGATGCTGTCTTTGTTGCATATAATTTTATTTGCTGAGTTTATTTTTATTTGTGAGTTTTTGTTGCATATCATTTTCTTTGTGAGGTTTCTTAGTGTTTCTTTCATTGGTCTTGTTTTAGTGTTTACTAAATCTTTATGATTGTCCTTGTTTTTATTTTGGCGAGGAAAACACAACAAAACAAACTCACTGCCGTCTAGTCAATGCTGACTCACGGTGACCCCACAGGGCAGCGCAGAGCTGCCCCTGTGGGTTTATGAGACGGTAACTCTTTATAGAAGTAGAAAGCCCTGTCTTTGTCCTGTGGAGTGCCCGGTGGTTTCAAACCGGAGACCTGGTGGTTCACAGCCCAACAAGTAACCTCTATGCCATTTTGGTGTGAAGAGTTATTCATTTTCTTTGAGGTTAATGTATTGTTTTCTTCCCAAGTTTAAAATGACTTGTTGAAGTTAACTTCTTCTCCATTTGGAATATCTGCTAACTACACAGTATTTATGCCCTCTTTTAACTGTGCAGCCATCAGTGCTGACCCAGCCACATCTCTGGTTCCCAGTTTGAAGTCTTGTAGGTTTATTTTACTTTAACTCCTTCTCTCGATGGTTTGTATTCTGAATAGCTTCTGGATTACGTTGTCCTACGTGTGAATCTCATGTTGGCTGCTGCTGTTGGCTGCTACCTTTAGTATTTCTGATAAGGTTGGTCAGGCTTGACAGAGTCTTTTCTGTGTATCTGGAAATGTTTTAAATCTGCAGTCATCTTTGAGGGACAATTTTGCTGGGTATATAGTTCTATTTCTCATTCATTTTTTGCTTCAGTTTTTGTATGGGTGTCCCCTACTACCTTCTTGTTGATTTGGTTTCTGATTGAGACATTGGAGCTTAGCCACATTAGTGTTCCTCTCTAGGCCACTTTATTGTCCCTGCTCTACTTTCAGAGTTCTTATTTTTGGTTTTGGAAAGTAATGTCTAGATGATTTTCGTTGGGAGGCTGTCTTATTTAGGAGGGTTCATGGAGCTCCTTGAATGCATATCTTCTAGTCTTTCATGAAAATTGGAGAAATTTCCTCAAAGAAGTCTTTGATAATCTCCTGTGTTTTTGTGTTCCAGAATTCCGATCACATCGATGTTATTCCTTTTGATGGTGTCCCACATTAAAAAAATTTTTTTATTTCTCAGTTTATTGTTTGGCCCCTTTTCCCCTGATGGCCCTTTTAGAACATTAGTTTCTTCAGTCTTGCTAACTCTGTCTTCCACTGATTCATACTCACTCTAGGTACAGAATGCACCTTATCTGCAGGGTTTCTAAAGCTGCACACCCTCACGGAAGCACATTTCCTCATCTTCCTCTCATGGTACAGCTGGTGGATTCAAACCCCTGACCTTTCAGGAAGCAGCCCAATGCTTAACCATGGTGCCACCAGGCGTCCTTGCCAGTACAAGGAGGGATCTTATCCCCTGCTCTCTCGCTCTCTCTGCCCTCCCTCTGCCCCACACAGGTGCTTTATCTTTGGTGAAACCATCCCAAACCCTGGTAGCAATCATCTTTCCACACCTTCTCTTGGGCTGATGCTGCAGGTGATGTTGCAACTCACCTATAACCGACACATTGCTGGCATTTCACCTTTATTCTCTTAATCTCACTTAAGCTTTCGATCCTTGACACCTGGCCTCTCCCTGCTTCTGGAATACACCAGCTTAGAGAGAGGAGTGTTGCCAACATTTTTTGGGATGGACGCCAATGTCCTCCCTCCTTTAACCTTTGCCTAGCCATTTTCTCCAGATAAATGTACTTCACTACATATTCTGTACTAGGTGTTGTACTAACCACAGCCTTCCAAGTGTGAATGTTCTTACTCTGATATCCCAAACGAGCTGCGGTAATGTCTTCCTCTAAAATACTATTTACCTATATCTCCACCACTCCTCTGTCTGTGTGCCATATGATGGTGGATTATATGTTGATAATAATCCTGGAAGCCATGCCATTGGGATTTCAAGTACAAGCAGGGTTTATCTCTGAAGGACAGGATTCAGCGGAACTTCCAGACTTAAGACACACTAGGAAGAAAGGCCTGGTGACACACTTCCATAATGCAGCCTAACGGAGCCCCATAGAACACTGTCCTATATGGTGCTGGAAGATCAGCCTCCTTGGTTGGCAGACACTCAGAGTTACCGTGGCTGCAACAGTGAACTTTGTCAATAGCCATGAGGATTGTGCAGGACTGGGCAGTGTTTTGTCATCCATCCATGGGGAGCCTCGAGTCAGGGCTGACTCCCCCCGAGTAACACAAACATTATCTACCGGACCATCAACTCTTTCTCTCTGGCTATCACCTCTGTCTATTCATTTAGCTGTGTACCCATGAAGGTGTTGCATGTCATCAGAGAGAAGTTTCAAAATAGAAATATACTGAGAACAAAAAGGCATGAAGGGAGAGTGACCTCAAGTCAAGGTTGACCAAGCGGAGCCGGTCTCCAGGCCAAATCCAACCTACAACCTGTTACAGAAGGACTCCTGAACTTAAAAAAAAAAAAAGGGCGGGGGAAAGTTTTTAAATGGTTGGAAATAATATCTAAGGAAAATGATCTTTTAATGAAAAGTTCTCATTTCGGTTTCCAAACATCAAGTTTTATTGGGCACTTACACCCTTTTGTTTACATATGGCTGACGGCTCCTTTCAAGCTCTGAGGATGGCAGAGGAGAGCTGCATGATAGGCATCCATCTCCTGGCACTGGCCTTTCTACTGAGCTGTCTCTGGTTGGGGTTAAATCGCTACCCTGGCAGTTAATAGCTGGAAGCTCAGCCAGGTTCAGTACCCAGGGATTCTAGGGAGACTGGGATGAGATGGAAGTGCCTCCTTGGGAAGAGGAGATGGCCCCAGGATTGACTCCCTCAAGTCCTGACCTGCATGCCCATCCTACTTTCTACTTACTAGAGCAGCTCCAGCAGGAAGTGGGTTTCACCCAGGTTAGCAAGTTCAACACCAAAGGGGACACTGAATTGCCTAACTTGAAGATGTGGGAGGAACACCGTGGCTCTTGCTCAGCCCAAACGGTCCAGGTCCCTGGGGCTGCTTCAGAGGCTGTGTGTTGCAAGCAAGGCTGATATTTGCAAAGTCAAAGTCCTCAGTCACTTAGGAACCAGGCCTTCAGCCCTCTGCAGAGAATGCACATGTCCACCCCAGACCCGCTCAATCAGAATCTCCATGCTCACAAGCTCCTACGGAAATGAGCTCAGGTTGTAGGTTTGGCTGCGCTCAAAGCTGATTTGATTTCTGTTTACTTCAGCAGGTCAGAGGAAAGGAGATCTGAAATCAACCCATCTGCTCCCTCTCGGCCTCCTTGAATCCATGGTCCACGGTTTCTCCATCTTCTTCACTTTCCTCCCGCCACGGGGCCACCATGGACAGGAAACCTTCACGGATCATGTGGGAGGCATTGCTGGGTGGTGTAAACGGCTCAGCACTTGGCTGCTAAAGAAAACCATGGTGATTCCTGTCCACCCATAGGCGCCTCCAAGGAAAGGCCTGGTGGTCTACTGATGAAAAACCAGCCACCCAAAGCCTGTACTAGGGAACACAGTGCTACCGTGACACATGTGGCGGTCACCACGCATCAGAATCAATTCTGAGGCAACTGCTATGGTGTTTGGTTTGTCGAGGACACAGATAAAACTGGGCATGATCTGGAGCCCCAGGCTTCTGCTGCATAAGATCTCTTTCAAGCGTGGAAGAGCAAAGATACTACTCTGAGGCCCAAGGGGCTCCAGACCCAAGCCAGGGTCTTCTCAGTTACCTCAGATGCAGGCCAGTTGTATTAGTCTGGGTACTTTAGGGAAACAAATCCACAGAAACTCATGTGTAAGAGAGAGTTTTATAGAAAGGGTAAGTGCATATCAAGAAAACATCCCAACCCAGTGCTGCCCAAGCCCACAAGTCCAACATTAACCCATATGTCTGACACCTATCCGCAAAGTCCTCCTGCATCTCACAAAACACACACTGTGATGCCGACTGCAGGAGGAAAGCCGAATCAGTGAATGTGTAAGCATCTCAGCGCTGGCAGGGTCTCCACATGGCTGCTCCAGCACCCAGGGCTGCACTGGGGTAGGTTCATGTGGCTTCTCCTCAGGGATGTCTTGCAGGAAGTGAGCCTTGACAGCTGAAGCAGGGAACTGGTTAAGGCAGCTGCACCCTGGTCCAACCATCAGAAATCAAGAGACCCGAGAACTAGAAAAGCGAGGCTCACCGAGCCACTTATCCCTTCACCCTTCAATTAACCCCACATGTGTTTATCGGCCAGGTTGGCACAATAAACGAACTACCTCACCAGTGAGTAAGGAAGAACTCAGAAGAACGGATGCATTTGGAGTAGAGTGCTGGCCAAGAATATTGAAGAGACCACACATCCAAGAAGAACAAACGAGTCTGTATTAGAAGAAGCACAGCCAGCATGCTCCTGAGAAGCCAGGGGGGCAAGATTTCGTCTGGCTTCCTTTGGGCACATTATTCGGAGGGCCCAGCCCCTGGAGAAGAATGCCGTGATGAGCAAAGTCGAGGGTCAGCGAGAGAAAGGCAGGCCTTTGATGAGATGGATTCATGTACTGGCGGCGACAGCGGGCTCCAGCCGAGCAAGGTTGGTGAGGCTGGCACAGGACTGTCACTGATCTGATGGTGAGGCTGGCACAGGACCAGGTAATGCTTCCTTCTGCTGTGCCCGAGGTTGCCAGCAGTCAGTGCCTGTTCATTGTGCACCTTATCATCAGAACGGGACTTTAACGGAGTAGAGTAGACTGCCCAATGACTGCCCCCCCACCATCATTATCCTCACAGCGGGTGGGCATATGGCATGATATTGATTTACCCGTGTCTTATGTAGCCCAGTCTATTCTCCCTTTGCCCCCCATGTTTCCACATCATACGCAGGGCACACAGATTTCCGTTCGCTCTTCCCTCTTCCCATCTCCTTCCTGCCAACATCCGCCCCCCCAGCCCCCAGCCCCCAGACCCCCCAAAGCAACTCTGATAGATATAGCGTGATATTACGATTGATTGGCCTGCCACAGAGGGCTTGTGCGTGTTTTGTCATTACAAGGGAAGCTGAAGGTGGGGGGGTTGGAGGGGGCTGGGTAATAGAATGATCTGGCTCTACAAGACAGCTCCCCCTTGATGAACAAGCAGACACAAATGTCAATAACAATTAGATTGTCTGTAAGCTACAGTCACTTAAGGCTCCCAGAGCCTGTCTACAGGGCCCACATTGCAACCCTCAGCCCCGTGAGCTCCAAATCAGGTTTGGCATCAGCAATGAAAAGCCATCCGCCGTAATAGCATTAAGGGGCTGTCGGTGAAGAAGTGCAAAGGGCCCCGAGAGCTGCCGAGCTCTTGTGTGCCACAGGGCAGTGGCGGGGGCCGCACAGAGGTCAGAGAGCGAGAGACAGGAGAGCAGAGCTGGAGCCCAGAGAAGGCGGCCGGGGCAGGTCAGGGACGACGTGCTGGCTGCCCCAGGGCTGCGGCCAGATAGTCCTGGGTGTCAATCCCGGCCCTGCCACTTGTAAGGGCTGTGACTTTGGGCAAGATGCTTGCTCTGCCAGCGCCTCCATTTCCTAATTTTGAATGAGGATTCGATGGAGCCTCAACGGAGATGGTATTCTCTTTTTAAAAAGTTTTATGTTTTAAGGTTGGTGTGCTAAGAAACTGTATTGATCAGAGTTCTCCAGAGGAACAGGAGTCCAGACTGTGGACACAGTTGTCACTTACTGTTGAGTTGATCCTGGCTGTGTTCCGACAGGACAGAGTGGGACGTTTCCATTGGGGGGCTTCTAGGGGCTCATCTTCTTGGGGGCAGATGGCTCACGGAGTGGCGGGTGGGTTTGAACCACCAACCGTTCCATCGTCAGCTGGGAGCTTGGCTGATGTGCCTCTGGGGCTGCATTTTCCCTTTTTCCTACAGTGCCCAGCGGGAGACAGCAACCGTGCAAACACAGCCAGGCACACACAGACCTCCTTACGGCCCAACCACTGGGCAAGGGCCACCCTCCCAATCCTGTGCCGCCTGGTCGGTGATTGGCCAAGCCCACCCTCAGCTGTGTTACACAAATGGCCAACAGAAAAGGGCACACACATTTTGATGGCCTCACACACCCTCGGGGAGGCAGGTGTAGCCACCAATTTAGTACACACACACCACCAATTTAGTACACACATACACACACCACCAATGCAGTGCACACACCCCCCACCAATTTATACACATACACACCACCATCAATGCAGTACACATTCACCACCACTACAAATGCAGTACACACACTCACCACCAATTTATACACACACACACCACCACTGCCATCAATGCAGTGCACACATACACACGACCAATTTATACACACACACACCCCACCACCACAATGCAGTACACACTCACCACCAATTTAGTACACACATACATACACCATGAATGCAGTATACACTCACCATCAATTTCTACACACACACACACACACACACACACACACCACTACCACCATCAGTGCAGTACACACACACCATCACTACAAATGTAGTACACACACACCACCAATTTATACACACAACACACACACACACACACACACACACACACACACACACACACACCGCCAGCACCCTTCTGTAAACCAAGAGCATCTCAGTTCCCGAGAGGAAGCACGAGAATCGCTCCAAGCCAGTGACCAAAATGCAGCCTCGAAACCCTTACCAAGCCACCCATCTCGCACCCTCTCTGACGCACTTAGGATGGGGCAAAGCAATGACAGCCACTGGAAACACACAAGAAAATCCCAAGTCCCTAGGAGGAGAGTTGGCCCGTGTGACAGATGGGCATTCTGAGGGCAAGCGAGGACTTGCCTCAAGGCACCCAGTGAGTTCTGGGGCTTCCGCGACGCAGTAGCGCACTGTAGCGCGTTGTCGAGGGTGTCCTTTGGGGCTCAGGGCATAGGGGGTGGTGTGGAGGAGATGGCTGCGGTCCTTCCCAGGAGCAATTCTCAAATCCCGTGTGGCTATCTGTTCAGGATCCTTATTTCTCTCGGTGTGGATGGCTGTCACGTTTGAGCAGCATCCGTACCTCATCACCTTCACATTTTCCCTTCCTCAGGACTCAGCTTTTTCCAGAACTGAGTTTCACTGCACCCTCAGTGCGCGTAGGTACCAAAGCTGGGGTATGTCGACCGAGCTCTGGGCCTGCTGGGACACAGATGGAAATACATCGGTCACTAGGTAAATGAAGAAACGGCTGGCCCGGGCAGCACCTGCCATTGTCTTGTGCCCAGCATGCATCCCTGGCAGGATTGTCTCTGTGATTTGCAGGTTGGGGGCCAAAGGAACACCCCAGACTTCTCATTCTGAAGTTACTATGGATATTGAGATGGAGACCACAAAGTGTCGCAAATGCAGGGTCCTTCTTATTATCTTCCTTTCCCCCTTTAATTAAAAAAATGTCTTCAAAGGCAATGTTCGATATCTTCCTATGACAGGGATCTACTGGGGTCTTCAAAGCTCATGAGTGGCTGAGTTAGTTAGTTTATTGTGCCAACCTGGCCAATAAACACATATGGAGTTAATTCAAGGGCAGAGAGATAAATGGCTCAATGAGCCTCGCCTTTCAGGTCTCTTGCTTTCTGATGCTCGGACCAGGGTGCAGCTGCCTTAGCCAGTTCCCTGCTTCAGCTGGCAAGGCTCACTTCCTGCAAGACATCCCCAAGGAGAAGCCACATGGACCTACCCCGAGGCAGCCCTGGGTGCTGGAGCAGCCGTGTGGAGACCCCTGCCAGCACTGAGATGCTTACACGTTCACTGATTCGGCTTTCCTCCTGCAGTCGGCATCATTGTGTGTGTTTTGTGAGATGGAGGAGGACTTTGTGGATTGGCGTTGGACATATGGGTTAATGGGTTAATGTTGGACTGGTGGGCTTGGGCAGCCCTGGGTTGGGATGTGTTCTTGATGCGCACTTACCCTTTATATAAAACTCTCTCTTATACATGAGTTTCAGTGGATTTGTTTGTCTAATGTACCCAGACTAACACAGTGGCTATCTCAGATGGAACTGTCTGAAGCCAAGGTGACCGAGGGAACTCAGGGACACAAGAAAACAAGTAGCTGTGTGAACGGCAGTGTCCACTACCCAGAGAACAGAAGAACTAGAGGGTGCCTGGCTACCTCTACTGACTGCTTAAGTTGTGATCACAAGGAAAGGTCTTGGAAAGAGGGAAAGAACAAGGCAGAACAAAGTTCAACATGCCTGAAAAAAGGGAAAGAAAAAAAAAAAAGACCAGGCTGACTGGTATGCTAGAGACTAGTGGAAACCCTTAGACCAGCGGTTCTCAACCTGTGGGTCGTGACCCCTGTTGGTTGGTGGGGTGGGGAGGGTCAAATGATCCTTTCACAGAAGTTCCCGATTCGCCACAGTAACAAAATGACAGTGATGAAGTAGCAACGAAGATCATTTTATGGTTGGTGGGGGGAGTCATCACTACATGAGGAACTGCATGAAAGGGTTGCGGTGTGAGGAAGGTTGAGAACCGCTGTCTTAGACTGTGGCCTTCAGTCCCTTCGAGCCTGGCACTGAACCGGCCTCGGGGGATGATCTTTCTGCCCCAACAACGGACAGGCCTCTGAAGTGAACAGCCACATCCCTGGGAGACACACTTCTTAGAACCACCAGCCTGGTGGTTCTCAGACGTTGGTTTGTTCGGTCATGCGTTAGGCGTGAGGAGAACGGTTTCCCTTCCTTCGTGGAAGCAGGGGGGACAGGAAGCACTGGAGACACAGAAGGAAGGCAGAGGGAGACGACACAGAAACGACAAGCTTACCCCCCACCGCACCCCCCCCAAATCAGCACATCAGCAACAGTCTTAGGAGCGCTGCGGTTTCGACGGGTTGGGTTCTCACACTCCTTTTAAATGGTGACGGCAGATCCGAGGCGCTGCAGGAGCTAGACAATGCCTCGGTTCCCGCCCCTTCAACTCACCTCACCACCGGCTTCTGCGGAAGCATCGTGAAGGGAGCTACAAAACCAGTTCTGACTCCTAACGACCTAGGGGGTGTGTGTCAGTAGGACTGCGTCCCCCCCGCCCCCCAGGCTTGACAAGTTTTGGAAGTAGCTCGCCAGGTTTCTCTTCCAAGGCACCTGTGGGTGGACCCAAATCCCTAACCTTTCTGTTAGAAGCTGTGCATCTCAACGGTGTGTACCAGAGTCAGAGTAGTTCTGACCCAAACCTTTGCATGTCTTTTCTTGCTTTCTAAGAAGTGCTCCACCGGGCTTCCCATCAGCGCTGGTTTGGGAGACCGCCGGGACTTTCTTCCATCACATCTCTAGGGAGACCAACTGCCAAGATGGCGCCTGCCAGGCCCTGCCTCATCCTGGCTCATGTGACGTTTGAGCCCATGGCCACAGCGACGGTGCCAGCTCACCTCAGATATCGACCTTCTCCATGTCCCTGTGGTAGTTACGTAATCTCCCGTCAACTTGCGAAGGGGTGGAGTCTAGCCCATCAATCAGGTCGCACCTGGATGACCTCATTTTGGAGGCACAAAAGAGATCACTAGCTCCCTGGAGGCCAGACACTCTCTGCTTCAAGACCCTGCTTCCTCTTCCTGCTGACAAGCCACATGGAGCTACACTGATGGAACCAGAGCCTTGGAGCTGGAGGAGCCACGTGGAGACCCACGCCAGCACTGAGATGCTTCCACCGCCACTGGATCCACAAGACTTTCCACCCACTGGCCTGTGATCTTCCCACATTTGGTGTCATTGCAGGTGTTGAGTGAGTCTGGAGAGGGATTTATAGACTGGTATCGGACATATGGCCTAATATCGGACTAATGGATCTGATATGGGCCAGGCTGGGATGTTTTCTTAATATACAATTGCTCTCTGATATAAAGCTCTCTCTTACATATATATGAGGGTCCTGGATTTGGTTCTCTAGTCCACCCGGACTCACACGGTGGTGGACCTGAGGTCTGAATTGACAGGAGTTGGACTTGGGGGTCCTGTCATAAGGCAAGGGCCCTTCCCTCTCGCTGGTCCTGGCACTACACTCCCCTTCCTTCCACGGGTCCCTCTCTGCTGCCAGGCGCTGGCTTGGGGGAGCAGAGCCAGCCACCATCCTGCCTTTCTCAGCTGCAGAGTGCCCCCTTGACCCCCCATCTAGTTTCTTCTGTCTCTGTGGACAACCACTGCCATTTAGCCATTTCTGACTTGGGTCACAGCAGAACTATCCTCCTGTAGGGTGTCAGCGGCTTCCTCGGTGGGCCAGGAAGCCAGCCAGCCTGTCTCTCTGTCTCCATAGTCCACAGCCCCATAGCCTGGGGCCAGATGAAGAGAAATTACCCCACAGTCTCCGGATTATTAGCAACTTGTCATACGCAGATGACACAACCTTACTTGCTGAAAGCGAGGACTTAACGCAATTGTTGATCAAGATCAAGGGCTGTGGCCCAGCATGGATAACACTCAATGTCAAGAAGACCCAAGTCCTCACATCAGACCAATAGCTAGCATCACGATGAGTGGAGGAAAGGTGGAAGTTGCCAAGGATGCTGTCTTGCTTATATCCGCCATCAGTGCTCCTGGAAGCAGAAGTCAAGAGATCGAAAGATGTGCTGCACTGGTTACATCTGATGCATAAGGCTTCTTTGGAGTGCTGAAAAGCAAGGATGTTGAGAGCGAAGGTGAGCCCGACTCAAATCACGGTCATTTTAATTGCCTCCTATGTATCCGAAAGTTGGCTACTGAATAGGAAGACCAAAGAAGCATGGTTGCATACACACTATGGCGCTGGACAAGCCTATTGAAAGTACCATGGACTGCCAAAAGGACAGACAAATCTGTCTTGGAAGAAGTACATCCAGAGTGCTCCTTAGAGGCAAGGATGGTGAGCCTTTGTCTCACGTACTTTGGAGAGCCCGGTCCTTGGAGAAGAACATCATGCTTGGTAAAGTGGAGGCGCAGCGAAAAAGAGGAAGGCCAGGGCTATGCTATGCAAATAAGCTCCCAATAAAATGGTTTTGAAACAATAACTAAACATCAGCAAGATTAGGAAAACAGCGGTCCTCCACACACGGTGTCCTCCACACACCCGGACACGGTGGCTGCCACCAGGGGCTCAAGTAGAGGAGTCCTGCTGAGGATGGCGCAGGAGCGGGCAGTGTTTCGGTCTGTTGCGCATAGAGTTGCTACGGGTCAGAAGCGACTCATGGCTGCTCAGAACAAGAACACAGAGGAGCGCCTGACTCCATTCCCGCGACTACCCTCTCCTCCTTCCCCCCAACCCGACGCACAGCCACCTCCGTCCGTGGGGCGTGCGGGCTGCAGTGCTGCGGCACAGGCTTCGGTGATGCTGCCAGGTGAAGGCAGCCGAGGCCCAAAGGCCTGGAGATCTACCTTTGGAAGCCTGCGAGTGGAAGCCCCGTGGGTCCCAACGCTGTGATCCACGGCCAGTCATGGGCCTGGCGTAGGACCGACAGCCAGCATCGACCAACAGCCAGCCTCTGTCTCCATAGTGCTTGGGCACCAGGAGTCGGGGGCTGAGCTGAAAGCAGCCCAGGTCACCCACACCACCCTGGGGCACCTCTGAAGAGCTCACCCCGGGGAGAGGCTGGAGCAGAGGCGAACTCAGGCAGAGTTCTGGAAAAACCCGAGTCCCCAAGGAGAAAAACGGCATGCCCAATATCTGATAAGAGGAAAGGCCGGAACCAGAACCGGCATCAGAAGCAGGCTCTCAGACCTCCAACCAGTGGTGGGTTTTTCTTTTCTTTATCCCTGTTTCTGGATTTCTCCTGCTCCAAGCCCCCTCCCGGGCCCACTCTGGCCCCCCGCAGCTCTTCTGAGCCCGGGAAAAGCTCCGATGCCTCACGTACACGCAGCCACGCAGCCTCAGGAAGCTCGCAATATATGTTGGTTTTTTTTTAATCCCGGCAACGCCTTGCTCCCATCCCTGCAAAACAATGTATTTATTATTGCTAAGCCTTTTCCATCTTTGAGGAGAAAATGCATACCACATGACTCCCCACAGCCCAGCGGTCCGGGTTTACAAATACAGTACGTTAATAGCTTTGTAAACATTTATTCAGGATGACAGCTGAAGGATACATGTGGCATTAATTAGAAGGCCCGGCAACGAGGCCTATTAAGAAGGAGGTTAAATCTGAATTAGCTGGCTTTGCTGAGCCAGGAGGCTCCGGGGAGCAGAACTTGGTTCTCAGATGGTCTGACTCAGTGGATGTGGGGGTTCGTGGGACTCTTGAATGCTTCGCCGGGGAGGAAGCATGGGCCTGGGCAAGGTGCCCCAAAGCCCACTAAGGCCACACAGTGGTCAAGGCTGGCTTCCTCACGGATCTGTCCCCTAGGCCTGGTGACGCGTAGAGGCTCCTGTAGGCGGGTGTGCCAAGCCACGTGGGGGCATGATCTCGCAGGCCAGCTCAGGGGGCAGGAGAAAGGCATTATCATCTGGTGGACTTAGTCCCCACCCCCCAGACGGCCAGTGGCAGGGGAACTGCTTTCTGGGCTGGGAGTGGCCTCTGCCTCTGGTTAGCTGTCACCTCTTCTTGGTGGCTTCAAGCAGGCCTGTACCACTCAGCCCAGCTGACCCATCAGCAATGTGGGGTCTGACCCCAGGCCCAGGCCCAGGCCACTCGCCCTGCATCCAGGAAGGTTTGGCTTCAAATAAATGCCTGGGGGCCATTTCCTATTGTCCCCAGGGTCATGAGGGTCTCATATGTAGATGTGTGAGGCTCTCCCCCAAGTGGTCCTATCCATTGGGAGGTTGGCCAACCTCAAGGTTGGGGCTTCAAACCCACCAGTGGCTGCACCGGTGAAAGATGAGGCTGTCTGCTCCTATCAAGATTTACAGTCTCAGAAACCCTAGGTAGGGTCGTTATGAGCTGGAATGGAATCAATGGCCATGGACTTGGGGTATTATTATTGGTTCTATCCACAGAAATGCCCCAACAGCACTGGAGGGCGGTGGCATCTGTGACCCTGCTTGGAATGCCTCCCTGGCGA
>NW_022111312.1:4968637-4997734 GCF_000313985.2 Echinops telfairi
GTAGGGTCTAGAACCGATGAACCGCGATCAACGAGGGTTCACTGTACATACATTAGCTTCCTCTTATTTTTCACAAATCCCTTAATTACCTCGTGACCAGCCCAATTACACGGCCTTCCGGGCTCGTGTGGTGGGGTTCAGCATGCTAATTCATTACATGTGAACACGGACTCGCACCCTCACTTGGGGGTGGGTCTGCTGTGACCATTCTTCATCTTTTAACATCCCCAGAAGCATCTAAACCAGGCCCCCCCTGATCTCCCTCCGCCGCCGAGATCCCGTCAGTATTTGCTGAGTGGACACGTGAGCGAGCGAGTGCTCTCGGGAAGCCAGATGCCTTCTCGGGGCCTCAGTTTTCTGGGCTGTGCCATGGGGACTGAGAATACACCCCACAGTGCGGGCCCCTGGCTGCTCTCTCTGCATGCCCCCCGCACAGGGTCTCTGGGCCTCGTTATTCAGTGCCACCCTCTTGTCCCATTCTCCCCATCGCCCTTGCCATCTCCTGCCTGAGCCCTGCTCCTGTCCTCCCGCTGCTCTGATGGAAGTCCCGCTGGGGGTTGACTTGGCTGGCTGATCCAGGAGCCGATCCCAGTGCTCCCTTGTGGCACCAACTGCCACCCCCCCCCACCGCCGCCGTCTCCATCACCCTCCACTCCTCCACAGGCGCCGGAAGTTCTCACGCGCACGGATGCACATAGGTTGTTTTTCCATTGAGCAAATAAAGCTGTGATGCAATATGGAGAGTCGCCCAGCCGAGGCTCGCTGGAATCTCGGAGGTGGGTGCAGAGCAGTCCCTGGTGCTGTCTACCTCCCTATTTAGTGGATAGGTGACCCGGGGCCCAGAGGAGCAGCGTCTGGCTCCTTCCACGGCAGAGCTTCAAGGAACCCCACCAGGAACTATGTTGGGGGTCATCAGAGGCAGTGTGGAGGTTAAGGGATGGGGGGGCGGGGGTGGCTCTGAGTGTACTCTGCGAGCTTGGATCCTGGCCTTACCACGAGGGGCGGAAGGCCCTGGGCAAGTTCATGTCTCTCCGTGCCTTCGTGTCCCCCGCTGGGGCTGAGCCCAAAGAGAGGCAATGTGGGCAGGAGGCTCAGCACAGAGCCCCCCAGGGCTCATGGCTGCTCACTGCCACTGTTCCTGGGGTGCAGGTGTGAGCCTGGGGCCAAGAGGGGCACTGGTGGCTGAGGCAGCGAGAATGTGAGCTTTGCAGTCAGACCCGCGGGTCCCCCCCCCGGGGCCCCCCCCCCCCCAGAAGCCTCTGCTCCCAGCTGTGTGACCTGGCGCAGGTGCCAGAACCTGTCCAAGGTGCTGCCACCTACTTTGAGAAGACACGCAGAGATATAAGGCCAGAGAAGCCCTTTGCCCCGTGTCTGGCACCACGTCTGCCCCCCTGATAATCGTGGCCATCGCTCTCAGCACCGTATTTTATTTTCTCCTCTTGGTGGGAGATGTAGGGCAGATGGGTTTGTCTTTCCCTGGATTCTGGTGCCTGTCTGCTCAGTGATTGCAGGGATGGGAACATCATCCTCGTAAGAGCTACCAGCTTACAGAACACCCTCAGATGCTTACCCTCCCTGAGCATCACCTCTCCTATCTGGAAATTGGGTTGACCTTCTTTATGGCAACACGAGGAAGGGACTATACATGAGACCTGAGGAACCCTTATGCTAAGAAAAATCGGTGTTGGCAAAGAATATCGAAAGTACTGTAGACCGCTGTGATAGTTACATAATCTGTTGTCAATCTGAAACTTAAGAGTGAAGAGGTGGAGGTTAGTCTGTCCATCAGATTGCAGTTCGATGACCTCATTTGGAGGCGCTAAGGAGATAAATCGCTTGCTGCAGACAGGACACACCCTCACTCCCTGTGAGACATTCATGTAGACAAGACACATGGAGCTACGCTAGAGCCCTGGAGCTGGAGGAGCCATGTGGAGACCCACGCCAGTGCTGAGATGCTTCCACTAACACTGGACCCACAAGACTTCCCACCCACTGGCCTGTGATCTTCCTGCATTCGGGATCATTGCATGCGTTTCGTGAGTCTGAAGAGGTCTTTATAGATTGGTACTGGACATATGGGCTACTATCAGCCTTATGGGCTTGATCTGGACCGGGCTGGGATGTTTTCTCAATATTCAATTGCTCTTGTCTATAAAGGTCTTTCTTATACACATGTGAGTCTCCCTGGACTTGTTTCTCTAGTCATCCCAGAGCAAACAGATCTGTCTTAGAAGTACAACCAGAATTCTCTAGAGAGGCCAGGCTGGTGAGACGTCGTCTCATGTACGTTGGACAGGTTACCAGGAGAGGCCAGTCCCTGGAGAAGGACATCATGCTTGGCAAACCGGAGCCCCCGACTGGATGGACTGACACCGTGAGGTTGGTGCAAGACCAGGCGGTGTTCCGTCCTCTTGCCCATGGGGACACTTTGAGCCGGCACTAATGTGGTGGCACTTGGCCCCAACAAACAGGGCCATGGTGGCACTGTGGGTTAGGCACAGGGCTGCTAACTGCAAGGTGAAAGGATCAAACCCCTGACCACTCTGCAGGAGAGAGATGGGCCTGTCTGCCTGCTGTGAAGACTGACAGTCTCAGCGATGGTCCCTCGGGAGCAGCTCGGCTCTCTCTCTCTCTCTCTCTCTGTCCGAGAGCCTTGCTGTCACTCATATGAACTCCGTGGCAGGGAGCTTGGTGGTGGGGCCGGTGGGCAGTGCCTGGCACTCAGCAAGCCTCCCGTGAACCTAGGCTACAGAATCAGGGGTCTGAGGGGGCTGCAGGCATCCCTGCACTAAGTCCCCAGCACAGCCTTCTGACTGAGGGAAAGCGGTCATTTGTAGAATTTGGCTGAAGAGGAGATAAGTCTGAGGGAGGTGGAGGCACTTGTCCCCGGTCACCCAAGGTGTAACATGCTGAGCCAGGAGTGTCTGGCATGGCCCACAGTGCCTATGTCCACGCTCCTGCCTCCAGTCCTGCGGTGGTCTGCAGCTGGGCCTGGAACGAGGCTCCCTCCCGCCCCGGAGATCTACCTGGCAGGGGGCTGAGAGGCTCCGACAGGCTTAGACACTCAGAAGCACATCTTGTGTGAAGGGGCCAGCGATGACGGCAGAGGCTGTCCGCCGGATGCACCCCCGGCGTGGACTTCCAGACACCTCCTCGCTTAAGGCCCGAGTTCGTCTAGGAGGTTGGAGAGCGGGGCTCACACGGGGCCCAGGCGGTGCCCAGGGGACCTGCTCTGGAAGCTTGACCAGTTACTCAGCACCCTGGGAACCACTCGCAGCCAGTCATCTCAGGATGGCCCTTGGAACATCTACCATTCAAAACAAAACAAAGGCCCAGCCGCCCAGACACCTGGCTGCTACTGAGCCTGTTCTGTCAGGGGTGATCCCACATATGTCAGAGTAGACTGTGCTCCGTGGAATTTCCAGGGGCTAATTTGCTTGGAAGAAGCTTGCCAGGCCTTTGTTCGGAAGGGCCTGAGTACGTTTTGGTAATTTTTTTTAACAAAATCATTTTATGGGGGGCTCTTACAGCTCTTATCACAATCCTTCCATCTATCCGTTGTGTCAAGCACATTTGTACATAGGTTGCCATCATCCTTTTCAAAACATTTTCTTTCTGCTTGAGATCCTGGTATCAGCTCATTTCCCCCCGCCTCCCCTCCCTCGTGAACCCTCGATAATTTAAAGTTTATTTTTTTCATGTCTTATATAAGCTGCTGTCTCACTTTGCCCACTTTTCTGTTGTGTGTCCCCCTAGAAGGGGGCTATACGTCTATCCGATCATTGCGATTGGTTCCCCCTTTCTCTCCCCACCTTCGCCTTCCCCTCCCCCTCCTGGTATCACTACTCACCAAGGTGAGTGTGGTTTATGGATTAGATCCGTGGTTCTCAACCTTCCTGATGCTGTAGCCCTTTCGTACAATTCCTCGTGTTGTGGTCACGCCCCACCCATAAAGCTATTTTCATTGCTACTGTAATTTTGCTACTGTTAGGAATCGGGCGAGCCCTGTGAAAGGGTTGTTCAACCTCCCCCCAAAGGGGTCACCACCCACAGGTTGAGAACTGCTGGATTATATGAAGATGTGGTGTCAGGATCGGAGGAAAGCTTATTAGCAACCTGCGATATGCAACCTTGCTTGCTGAAATTGAGGAGGATTTGAAACACTTGCTGATGAAGACCAAGGAGGGAAGCCTTCGGTGTGGCTTAGAACTCAATGCTCAGAAGAAGGCAGTCCTCCCAACCGGACCTGTAGGCAACGTCAGGATAAGTCAAGAAAAAATTGAAGTTGTCGAGGATTTTTGTCTTGCTTACAGCCATAGTCAATGCTCAATGAAGCAGCAGCCGGGAGGTCAAAAGATGCGCTATCTTGGGTATATCTGCTGCACAAGAGCTCTTTAGGGTGTTGTAAGGCAAGGAGGGGACTTTGAGGGCTAAGGTGTGCCAAACCCAAAGTCATGGTATTTTCCCTTGCCTCCTCTGCATGAGAAAGTTGGACATGGAATATTGAAGACGGTGTTAGTCCTGGTGGATAGAGAAACTAATCGATAGACACCTATATGTGTATAAGAAAGAACTTGATAGACAAGAGCAATCGAATATTGAGACAACACCCCAGCCCAGTCCAGACCCTCCATAAGTCCAATAACCCCTAAGTCCGATACCAATCTATAAAGCCCTCTTCAGACTCATAAAACACATGCAGTGATGCTGAATGCAGGAAGATCAGAGGCCAGGTGGACAGTCTTGTGGATCCAGTGTCGGTGGAAGCATCTCAACGCTGATGTGGGCCTCCACGTGGCTCCTCCAGGTCTAGGACTCTCGCTGCCATCAGCATCGCCCCATGAGTCTTGTCAGTAGAGAGTCTCTCAGGGAGTGAGCATGTGTCCTGCCTCCAAAGGCTAGTTATCTCCTTAGCCTCCAAATGAGGTCATCAAGCTGCCGCCCCATTGACTGGCTAAACGCCACCCCATTCACTCGTAAGTTTTCAATTGACTACAGAGATTATGTAACGACCACAAAGACTGAAAACATGATTTTTTTTTTGGGGGGGGAGGGTGTTGGAGAAGCATATTGAACATACTGTGGCTGGCCAAAAGAACAAACAACGCTGTCTTGGAAGAAGCACAGCCCGCAGGCTCCTTGGCAGCAAGGGTGGGGAGACGTCATCTCACGTACTTTGGACACGTTTTCAGGAGAGACCAGTCCCTGAGAGAGACGCTTGGTAACGCGAAGGGACAACAGAGAAGAGGAAAGCTGTCAACTAGATGGGTTGCCGTGGTGACTGCTACAAGGGGTTCGAACATAGGGACCGTTGTGAGGATGGCGCAGGACCGGGCAGGTTTGCCTTCTGTTGTGCAGAGGGTTGCTATGGGCTGAAAACGACTTGATGGCACACAACAACAACAACAACACGGTATGCTGTTAAAACACCGTCTCTAGGAGCTCCGACCAAAGGCCAGCGGTGACTCCAGGGCAAAGATGGGAAGGTCAAGGACAGGGAAATGGAGCTGGAAAGGAACAACCGGGACACGGCGGTAAAAACTATCTCCCACGTGTCTGAACAACCTGCGTAGACCTTGCCAAAGAAACGAGAAATGGTGATTTACAAACAGAAGATGATTCCAGCCAAGGGGACTCACTCCCATTGAGTCCTCATGGACACACAGGGACCAGATAGGACAGGGCACAACTAGCCCTGTGGGTTTCGGGGCTACAACTGTGTACGGTAACAGAAAGCCTCCTGAGACCTGGGTGGGACCCAATAGATGACCTTGCGGCTAACAGCTCAACCCCATAACCCATGGCACCACCAGAACTCTTAGGACTGTGGCTGAGACTAGGAAGTGACGTCACAAGATGTCCTTAGAAGGCAAAGGGGTGTGTGCCTCTGGGTGGCTCATGGGGCTGATGGAATGATGCCAGAAGTCTCCTTTGTCTTCTCTGTGTAGGTCCCACTTTCCAGTGTGTGTTCCCAACCAGGCCACTTTCCACGTGCTGCCTCTCTGCTTTCTCAGCTTCCTGCTTGCCAAAGGGGAAGGTCAAGTTCAAGGGTGCATCAGAAACATGGGCTTATCAACCCACTGCCTTGAGCCGATTCCTCCTCACGGCAGCCCCCAAGCTCCACGGGCTTAGCCTGGCTGTCATCTGTCCAGCGGCTGGTCAGCAGGCTCTTCTCCTGTTCCTCCTCTGGGTGGTTTAGAACCACTGACGTGTTGAGGAGTGGCTGAGTACAAATCATGTGTGCTTCCTGGGGAGGGGACTTACAGGCACAGAGAAGAGAGGAGATGCTCCCAGGGCAGAGACTGAGCGCCGGAGGAAGTAAGTTCTGATCAGCTCTGAACCCACGGCCAAAGCCATCACTCCATCCCGGGCCTCGCTTTTCTTTCCCCCAGATTGGTCGGAAGTCATCATAGTTCTCCAACTTGGGCAATTTGAAAAGACGCCATGTTCATATGACTATCACCAAACCCTAATACAGTTGCATGGGAGCCTTGGTGGTGTTGTGGTTACGGATTGGGCCGCTAACCACAACGTTGGCGGTTCGAAACCACCAGCTGCTCCGCTGGAGCATGACGGAGCTTTCTATCCCTGTGACGAGCGACAGTCTCAGAGACCCCCAGACGCAGTTCTACCCTGTCCTATGGGGTCACTCGGAGTCAAGCCTATGGCCATGAGTTAAAAAAAAATGATAGAGGGGGCTTGCCTCCCTCCGTTTTCGTTCCTCGGTCATGTGACGGGCAATGGCGGCACCGTGGTCGGAGCATCTCCTTCCATGTGAGTGCCCCAGGTTCCATTCCCAGCTGGTGCACCTCGTGCATGGCCACCACCGGTTGGACTGTGGAGGCTGGCACATGGCCACGAGGCTGAACAGGTTTCAGCAGAGCTTCCTGAGGCAGCCAGGCTAGGAAGAAAGGCCTGGTAACCTACTTCTGTAAAAGCAGACAGTGAAAGGCCCACAGCCCCTCCTTCCCACCAGCAGTGCTCGCTGCAGCTCATGGTGGGAGGGTGCAGGGCAGCGCTCTGCTGCTTGGCGCATGGGGTCACCAGGAGTCTGGGCGGCAGCAGCGGCAGTGTAGCCTGGGGGAACTTGGGGGTTTTCCTGTGGGAGGATGGTGATCCTAAGGTAATCACGGCACGAAGGGGTCTCGGTGGAAAGATGGCAGGGGCGTGTGCTGTGCTGTTCATAAACACAGTTCACCTTCGGTTCATGGCCGGGTTCATGGCCCGGTTCAGAAGTTGGCCTCCGCGTCCTGTGCTTTTAAAATACGAAATCATTCTCAGAGCTGCCAAACCAATATTAAAACCAGTGGCGTATGGAAAGGGGCTGGCAGCCAGCGCCGGGGATCTTTTTGCACCTCTTAATATTGCAGCAGGCAGGCGGGCGGGAGCCTTGCACCGGGGCAGGCCCTCAGTCCCAGCAAAGCAGCCCTCTGTCACTCGGTCCCTCTCCTGACCATCTGAGATGCAGGGCTGGCCACAGACCACTTGGGAAATTGTTCCGAGAAGCAGAGAGGGAGCTTCCCGGCTCCCAGGTAGGAAACGATGTTCCCGTGACCCCTTGGAAAGCCAGCGGGCCTCCGAAAACGGATCCTGCTGCCTCGGCTGCGTTTCAAATTTAACAACTTTTAATTTTTTTCTTTTAAGTGACACTTTGCTCGTGTGGGCGAGGGCAGCTGAGCCCCCTTGAACACTGCTGATGGGAGGCAGGTTGATGAATCTTTCCGGAGGGCATGGCCCTTATAATGTAGACTGCTTGTCCCCGAAATCCTCCTCTGGGCGTGTGTCCTAAGGAGGGGACGGGGCAGGTGCACACAGGGCAGGCATGGACACGGTGGTGGAAGGTGGCGGGAACTGAACAAGGACCATTGACAAATAGCTAGAGACTGGTAAAGAAATGGAGCCACACTCCTGAGCTGGGAGGCTCAGCAGCATGAAGTTATTCTCTGCCTGCCCTCACCCTCTCTTTCCCCTTCTTGCAAGCCTTATCCATGTCCCGCACCCCCGAGCACAGCAGCAGTTAGAAACCCGGACACCTGGGTTCTACTTCTTGCTCGGTGGCCCCTCTGCTGCATGGCAGCTGTCAGGCCACTGCACCTTTCTGGGCCTCCGTGTTCCCAAAGAGTGTCATCGAGGGGAAGCCCATTCCACTAGACCACTGCTTCTCAACCTTCCTAAGGCTGCGACCCTTTAGTACAGTCCCTCATGTGGTGGTGACCCGCAACCATAAAATTATATTTTCGTTACTACTACATCACTATAATTTTGCTACTGTTATGAATTATCATGTAAATATCTGCTAGGCAGGATGTATTTTCATTGTTACAAATTGAACGTCATTAAACATAATTAAAGCATAGTGATGAATCACAAAACAATACGTAATTCTATGTTGTGAAATAGTTATGTGTTTTCTGATGGTCCTAGGCGACCCTTGTGAAAGGGTCATTCGACCACCAAAGGGGTCGCAACCCACAGGTTGAGAACCACTGCACTAAACTCTTCAGGATGGTGTAGGGCTCAGGAAGCGAGTCCCACACCTGGCCTGCCCATATCCCATCTCTTTGGCACCCTGCTGGGCATCAGTTGCTCCTCTTAAACCTCTAAGACAAGGCCCTAACCCCCAAACCAACCCAGTTGCCACCGAGTTGATCTCAACTCCCATTTCCTCACAGGGTGGCTAGTTCTTTTGTTTAAAGCAGATCACCAGGCCTTTCTTCCGAGGCACCTCTGGTGGATTTAAATTCCCAAACGTTCAGCTTGCAGCTGGCCTCCTCATTGTTTGCACAACCCAGGGACTTTCCTAGACAAGCTCAAGAGGGTCAGAAAAGGGCAGGGACTGATATTATTTAAGGGACTCCTAGGCGCTGAGCTGATAGCGACTCTAAGGGACAGGGTCGAACTGGCCCGTTGTAGGTTTCTGAGGCTGCAAATTGGCTGGTGGGGGATTGGAACTGTTGATCTTGAGGTTAGCAGCCTGGCATGGAGCCCAGTACACTACCAGGGTTGCTCTGAATTGGAATCGACGGGGTGGCAGTGGATTTTGTGTGTGTGTGTGTGTAGTGGTTGCGATGTATGGACCCAGCTCACGTCCTGTCAACACCCTGCACGAGGCTGGCTGTATGATTAACTGAGAAATCCGAGGCCATGGCTAGCCCGGCTCTCACTGGGAGTCAGAAGTAGAGAAGGCTTTGAGTCCCCTTCTGCTACCCTAAGTATCACGGCTGGCTACCTCCATGCCAGCAAACTCAAACCCGCTGCTGTCTAGTCGATTCTGACTTGGTGACCCTATAGCCCTGGGCAGAACCGCCCCCTTGGTTGGAATGATTCGGGAGGCATGCCGCCAGGCCTTTACTCCTCTGGCGCGTAGATCGGTGGGTTTGAACTACCAACGTGCCAGTTGGGAGCGGAGTGCCCAAGCATCGCTCTACCAGGGCTGCTTGCCTCAGTCCCCGGCAGCCTGATTTTCCTGGAACAATAAAGACCAAGATTTAAGGGGGGGAGGCGCTAAGGAGGATGAAAAATCAAGGTTAACTTCTTGGGGAGCTTCAAGGCTGGGTTCCACACAAGGATGTGCTATCCTATTGCCTCCCCGGCCATGGAGAGGCACCCCCTTTCTCTACGTCACAGCTAACACTTGCCAGCCCCCATCATGAGGCTCATCCATGTCAATGGGGATGTCCAGCGGTTGTCTCCTTGTGGTTCAGATGGGCACCTTCCCTAGAGGCACGTGGGGTTGGGCATCTTTTCACGTGCTTGTCCGTGGTCTTGTTTGTAGAAAGGCCTGCTCAAGTCCACCTCCCCCGCCCCCACACTCTTTCAGAATGGGGCTGTGGTCATTCGTTCTTGGTCTCCGGGCCTTCTTGCCCCCATCAGGTTCTCTTGCTCAGTGCTGAGGAAGCCAGAGGCCAAAGAACATTCTAGAAAATCTCTGCACAGAACCCAACCCAACTGGCTGAGGTCCAGCCCGCCCCGACTCGTAGCGACCCCTGCGGGTTTCCGAGGCTGTAACTCTTTACAGGAGCTGAGAGCTCCTGGAGAGCAACTGGTGGTCTCAAACAGCTGACCTTGAAGTTAGCAGCCCACTCATAACCTACAGCACCACCAGGGCCCCCGGAACTAATCAGAGTCTCAAACTAAAAGGGTGGGGGGTGTTCAAAGAACCCTGCCTAGCGTTTTTTGGTTTGCACTTGATCACAGCAGTCTTTTCCTCTGTCCAAGTATTAAAAAGACTTCTGTAATCCGTGCGCCCCACGCCTCCTCCAGCACACCCCCCCCAGAACAATTCTAAGATGCAAGCGGCCCCTCTCATTCCTGCGAACATTCCACCCCCATAGGTGCCTTTAATCACTTATAACACTCTCTCTTTATCTTTCATATGGAAACAATCCGGACGGCTTTCCATATGCGGTCATTATCCCCTTTGATAAAGCCATGTGGAAAAACACGCACAACACACCACGGATTATCCACCTGGCTGATTTACATATGCCGGGACTTTTTCCTTTTCTTTTAAACTTTAGATGTTGCTGCATGTCGTTTTACGACTCTATTACCCAGCGTCAGTCAGGGGGAGACAGTGAATGGAAAATGTAGCGTGGGTCCAAATTTCTGTCCTTCCTTTCATCGCCGGCGTCTTCTCTGTAATTCCATTAGCCCGTCACACGGGGATACCCACGCTTTTGAGCCAGGGATGTCGAGCAATAGCTCAAGGGAGGGGCTGGGGCTGGTTCTGTCTTGGCGTCTGCGGGTTCTTGGATGTCCTGGAGTGAGGCTCCTCTTAGCTTGCTTCCGGTCACCAGCCGGGGTTGGCAGGATCGCTCCCTCATCTTCCCCCAGCACCCTCCTTCTGGAAAATTCACTCCAGGTCTCTAGTGTTCCGTTGGTTCTGAACGGACCCTTGGGTCTTCTGGAGAAGTGGGAGAGGGTCGTGCCCAGACATCGCGCTAAGGATGAAATCAGAATGTGGGTCTCCTACCCAATGGCCGGGGCACTTGGCTGGGTCTCTGGATCCCTCTTGGACTCAGTTTCTCGGACTGTCCGATGGGCTAACATAACGCCCCCTCCACAGGGTGTGTGCACCTTGATGGTGGCCAAGATGCACCTATTGCTGCAGAGGCGTCCTGGTGGTTGGTTACACATTGGGCTGCTAACTGCAAGGTCAGCGGTTCGAAACCACCAGCGGATCCTTGGGAGAACGACGGCGCTTTCCACTCCTGTAAAGCATTACAGTCTCGGAAACTCACGGAGGCAGTTCTGCCCTGTCCTGTGGGGTCACTAAGAGTAGACGTCAACTGGATGGCAGTGGGTTTCTGTTTTGAAGATTCCGAGAGGGCTGTTCAGGGATGCTTACTGCTGGTTCAAGCCAGCACAATGTGTGTTCAGGGAGAACGGGCCTCCATGTGGTTTATTTCTCCTCCTCCTCTTCTCTTTCAAACAATAGTTTATTGTTTTCGGTGAAAGTCTGCCTAGCAAATTCAGCTCCCGTTGGACAGTTGGTACACAAGATAGTCCAGCAGCCTCTCTGATCCTGTTGTGGTTTGTCCGGCAACAAACAAATTCCTTGCCGCCAAGTCAATTCCAACTCAGACAGGACGGAGTGAAGTTGGTGCCACAGGGCTTTCCCCACCCCAAACACCACACTCACTGGTCCCGAGTCAATTCGGACTCATATTTATGGAAGCAGACTGCCTCATCTTTCCCCCTCAGAGCAGACAGTGGGCTCGAACCAAGACCTTTCTGTTGACAGCTGAGTGCGTATGCACCGTATCATCAGCGCTTATCATGCATTGAACACAGCGGATGCTCTTCATTCCATAAGTGGATTCCTTAAAAATGTGACTATTCACAACAAAGCACACGCCAACCCACCAGTTTCCGCACGTACCAGCCAGGGACATGGCTGACAGTCTTCCAGGTGGGCAGCCATTTTCACCTTCCTTTTCTGGGGGAAGGAGCCCTGGTGGCAGGCACAGTGGTTACTCACTGGGCTGCTAGCCTAATGATCAGCGGTTCGAATCCACCGGCCGCTCTGGGGAGAAAGACAGGGCTTTCTACTGCCATAAAGAGTGACGGTCTTGGAGACCCACAGGGGCAGTTCAACCCTGTCCTGTAGGGTCCCCGTGAGTCAGAATCCACTCGATGGCAGGGAGATTTGCTTTGTTTGTTTTCCCCCTGAGTTATTCCTCTTTCATTAATCCCCCTCAGGCCCCTAATTTTCTCAGTTGCTTATTTTTTTTTTTTGGGGGGGGGGATCAGTTTGATGCCATCTTTTCCCCAAAAAACAGAAATGCTCACGGGAGATTTTTATTAAGCTCGTGCAGTTACCCTACTGTTGGGTTTGGGGAAGACTTCGGGGGATATTTTGGGTTTAAGGATTCCAGATGATCGCAGAGCCTCCATGGGCTTCTCAATGACTGATTTGTTTGGGATCAGACCACTAGGACGTTCTTCCATGCGTAGACTTGAACATCTTACCTTTCGGTTAGTAACTGAGCATGCTAGCCTTTGTGTCACCCAAGGACTCAGGCCTCCCCTTATCCCCACTACAAAGCAAATCCTTACTCGATGTATTAGGCTCTGGGCATGGAGCAAGTTGGGCTGCCCAGAACTGTAAGAAGTTAGCCTACCCTTTCCATCATTTTGCAGTTGGGGGAAAAGCCACAAAGACCCGGAGCTCAAGTTCACGGCCATGGGGTCAATTCTGACTCCTGGTGACCCTATGGGACAGAAGACACCTGCCCCTATGGGTGTCTGAGGCTGTCAGTCTTTACAGGAGCAGACATCCTCATTCGGGATGACGTCACCAGGGACCCGAAGACGCAGAGAGGCCAGGTTCACAAGGATGGTCCTCGGGGGAGCTGGGACAAGAAGCCTGTCATTTCCCTGGTACCACTGTCCCCTGTGCTCTTGACTAGACCCAGATTCCCCACAGAGGGTCCCAACCAGTGGCCACTGGGAAATACTCAGCAGCGCTTGCTGCACAGAGTCCATGTGTCCTCCCCCCACCCGTGTAGCCCCTTCCCTTCTCTGCCTCTCAATGTGGACCCCCCCCCCACAGCAAAGGCTTTCGTGGTGAACCCGGTTCAGGAGGGTGGCGCGCAGTTCGACAAGGGGTTCGCCGAGCATGGCGGAGGCTGTTCAAAGGTCCCCAGGTCCGCAAGGCCCCTGAAGAATTTGGCTCCGAGCAGTTTTCCCCTTCGCTTCTAAATCTACGGGCAGATTAGGCACAATGGAATCCGTATGTTTCTGATTCATTTACACTTAACTCATCAAAATGTTCCTTTTTATGAGCTATTTGATGTCCAGAAAGCCTTTTGAGTCGATTTTATAAGCCTTTTAAAGACTTTTCTCTTAGAAACAGGCGTTTGCATTTTGCCAAGAATAAACAAAAATTGGATCTCAGAAGTGCAGCGGCTGCCAAGGCTCCTGCTGCCCGAGGGCAGGCTGGGCAGCCACCCCTTCCCCACGGCCAACGCTGCCCTCCAAGGCTCCTCCCTGCCCTGCTCCCTTGCCCTTGCTGGGTTTCCCAGTTGATCGTTCTACCCTGCAGTGGCCTAGTGGGTTACCCATTGGGCTATTGACCTCAAGGTCAGCAGTTTGAATCCGCCATCCACCCTGCAGGAGAAAGATGGGGCTGTCTGCTCCCCTAACATCTGACAATAGCAGCTGACTCTAGCAGCAGAGCCCCCCCACGCTCCATTCCTTGTGGCCTTGGGTACAACTGGAGACACATGGAGGGGGACAGTTCATTCCTAGCCACTCTGAGGTCAACACCCCCATCTCTACATCTCTATCTCTCACTTGAGAATTGAGGGGTTGATTGCAACCCCCCCTCTCAAACAAACAAACAAACAAACAAACAAACAAACAAACAAACTTACTGCCACTGACTGAATACTGAATACTGACACATAGCGACCTTATAGGACAGGGGAGAATTACCCCTGTGGGTTTCAGAGATGGTAACTGTTTATGAGAGTAGAAATCCTTCTTTCTTCTACCGAACTGCCGGTGGTTTTGAACTGCTGCCTTTGCAGATCTCAGCTCAACAGGTAACGACTACACCACCAGGGCTCCCATGAAGGTTGATAAGCCTTTGCTCATGATTTCATGTGGTCTTCCGATTCCCCACAGAAACTGGGACTCAGAGGCTAAATGATTGGCTAACACTCTCCAGGTTAGTGGCTGAATCCAAAGATTCCTGGTGGTACGGTGGGCTACTACCATTGAGTCGCTAACCTCAAGGTCAGCGGTTCGCATCCACCAGTCCCTCCAAGGGAAACAGATGAGACTTTCTGCTCCTGTAAAGGTTTGAGAGTCTTGGAAACCCAAAGGGGTAGTCCTCCTCTGTTCTGTAGGGTCACTATCAACCAGACTATAGGCTCAATGGTGCCATGAGCTTCGAGTTTCAGGAGAGAATGACTTTCACAGGCCACTGACAAAAACCATGGAGGGACTTGAGTTTCCTAGGATGTTAGATCCCAAGCAGAATCTTGGAAACCCAAGCAAGGTTAGATATTTGAGTTTAGTCACTCTTCCCAATAGCCATCAGGATCAGCCAAGACAGCTTCCTTCTACAGAGGAGAAAAACAGAGGCTCAGAATGGTTACATCATTCACCCAAGGCCACACAGCCCAGCCAGTGAAACAAAGGGTTAAGAAGGAGTGCGAGCATTGTTGGGACTGGTAGTTGCCAATAGGTTGGCTGCACCTCCGGGTCCTCTTATGTGTAACAGGATGGCGGGTTGCCTGAGCCTGGGCCGTCTTTACAAGTGTTGGTGTGTCTGCGTCTGGTGGTGTATTAGCCCATCGACGTCATCAAGGGCGTCCTTGCTTTTGGCCGACTCTACAATCATAATGTCCTTCTCCAGCAGTCGGTCTGTCCCGAAGATGCACCCACAGGAGGAAGGATCAAAGTCTTGTCATCCTCCCTTCTAAGGAGCGTTTCGGTTGCATGTCTTCTAAGGAGGATTTGTTGATTCTTATGGACTTCTATTGTCTAGTCAATATATATACATATTTTGGGGGGGGGCAGTGCCAATGTTCAAATGTATCTGTCCTTTTTCTGTCTTCTTCTTTTTTTAATTGTCTAGCTTTCACAGGCCTATGAGGGGATTGAAAGACCATAGCTTGGGTCAGATGCACTTAGCTCACAGTCAGTTCCCACGAAAGGTTCAGTTTGGGGCCGGTGGCCCTTGGCAGAACCCTTCACCGACAGCAACATGCCACTGGAGTTGAGGACCTTTGTCCTGTTCTTGCAGTCTTTATTTCTTTATGGGCATGCTATTTAGAATAATGACATATAGCTCCCCTTTTGCAAAGCAGATACAAAGAGCTGATTTTTCAAAAGAGAGTAAGCAAATGAGGACATACGACAGTCACACTCAGGAAACTGATGTTTAGGAAACACGCATCAAACCCATTTGACGGACGATGGAGCCGAGTCTGAGGGAGCGGTGAGGCCAAGACACAGGGGCAGAGTCAAGGTAAGAACTCAAGGGCTTTGGGGGCTTTGACATTTCAGAATGTTCAGGATGCGCACCTTTAAAGGACTCGGTGGTTTTGGACAAGAGCGTGCTGTTGCCCTTGGTCTACAAGGGCATGCCATTGCTATGATAGTCCAGCAGTATACACTGATCAAGTTATGCGTGGTCAAGTGTGTTAGCCCAGGTGGACTAGAGAAACTAATTCATAGACATGCATATGTGTATAAGAAAGAGCTTTATATACAAGAGCAATTGTATATTGAGAAAGCATCCCAGTCCACTTCAGATCAAGTCCATAAGTCCAATATTAGCCCATATGTCCAATCCTATCCTGTTTCCCCGAAAATAAGACAGTGTCTTATATTAATTTTTGATCCCAAAGATGCGCTAGGTCTTATTTTCAGGGGATGTCTTATTTTTCCACGAAGAATACAGTACACATTTATTGTTTTATTAAAAAGAGACCTCGCACTTCCTGTCTGCTCCGGCTGCACTCCGTACAGCCAACAGTGAGCTGCACAGAGGCGCCTGCTGCTACGGTCCAGAGTCCAGAGTTATGGTAGCTTCAGGGGGGCCTTATTTTGGGGGGGATGCCCTATATTTCAGCAAGAGGCAAAACTGTAAGTAGGTCTTAGTTTCGGGGGATGTCTTACTTTCGGGGAAACAGGGTCGTTCATAAATTCCTCTTCAGACTCATGCAGCCAAGCAATAATGACGAATGCAGGAAGATCACAGGCCAATGGGTGGAAAGTCTTGTAGATCCAGTGGCAGTGGAAGGATCTCAGCACTGGCATGGGTCTCCTCCAGTTCCAGGGCCCTAGCATAGCTCCATGTGTCTTGTCATCAGGAATACCAAGCAGAGAGTCTATGTGGCCCGCCTCCAGTGAGCTATTTATCTCCTTAGTGCCTCCAAATGAGGTCATCAAGCAATGACCTGATTGACAGACCAAACTCCACCCCTTCACTCTTGATAGTCTCAAGTTGGCACCACATTATGTAACTACCACAGCAAGGTCGTGGAGGAAATGTGTGATGGCTTCCTTCCTAATCCCTGGGTTGAAAAAAAAGAAAAAGTATTGTGGATGGAACCAGGTCAGGCTGGCTTAGGTCCTATGGTGATCATGGTGATTTTAAGTCATCCAAAGCATACAGGTTCTTACATTCTTAGACCAGCAGTCTCCCCCCGGCCCTCCCACCCCCATCTCCAATCATGGGATATACAGCAATGTCTAGAGACAGCACTAGTGGTCGTAACCTGGTGGGTGGGGTGGGCATGCTGCTGGCATCTAGGGAGTAGAAACTAGGGCATCTGCTTTGCGTCCTACAATGCACAGGCCCAGACACAACAACAACAACAACAATGAAAAAACTACCCAGGGCAGCTCTGAGGAGATCTTGAAGAGCATATTCACGCTGAGTGTTTAAAAATATATTTTATTACTAGCTGATCACCATCCAGCAAGCCTGCTCACATTCGACTTCTGCTGATGGGTGTGTAGACATGCATGTGTCTCTTTGAAAAAATAAATAAAGGCGGTATTGATCATCAGAGTTAGTGATTGGTTGATGGGGAAATCATCAGTCATTGCTGTGGTAGTCCGAAAGAATGCTGGATGCCTGTCTCTACACTTAATGCCTTAAATTCCTCTTCCGAAGCCCGATGGATTTCTACAAGTTTCCATTATGCAGCACCAGTCCCATTTCTCCTTGGTAATCAGGATCAATCACACCACTCATCCAAAGGCATGAGAAGCCCAAAGTGGCCCGGGGGACATTCTCAGCTGCCAGTTCAGTGGAATCCGTGCTGTGTTTCCAGGTGGGAGAGTTCCTTCCTTCAGGACCAGGACCTCCAGGCCTGAGGAACACAGGGTTCCTGGGACAGGAAGCAAAAATGCTGCAGTTGGATCACTAGGAGTAATGGTGAGTGGTGCCACTGCGGCTTCCACCCCTTGGTTCCTGGACCCACGGCTATTGGAGACACAACACCATATATTGGCCGCTGGTTTAGAGCGTAGACAGCCTCCTGGAGAACATTGTCCCAGCCTCACAAGTTGTTGCCACCTAGCTGGCACTGTAATTGTGTCTTTAGGGGCCATTCCATCATTCCATCAAGCCAGCAGCTTCAGGATGGTGAGGAACATGCTATGCTGAGTGGATACCATGGGGATAGGCCCATTACTGCACTGCATTTGCTGTGAAGTGAGTTCCTTGATCTGAAGCAATGCTATGTGGGATGCCATGCCGGTGGATGAGGCATTCTGTAAGTCCACGAATGGTAGTTTTGGCAGAAGCATTGCATGCCACAGAGGGGATTGGTGGGTGTGGGGCTGCCATGAGTTGGATCCACGCAATGGCAACTAACAACACCAACATGTATGGTCCAATGTTTCTGGATCATTCCCAATCATTTAGCCCTCCAGAGTTGACTCCCTGAAGTGTAGTACTCGTCTTGAAGCCCTCTCTGTCTTCCAGGCTGCTGTCTGCCTGCCTCAATTTTGTTCCCAGAGACCAAGAGCTACACCATCTTCCGAGACGTCTCTCTGTCACTTTCCAGCCTTCCCACCGCCTGAGAAGAGATGGTGGTTCTTGGTGCCTCTGGCCGATTCTGACTCAGAGCGACCCCGTGTGACAGAGCAGAAGGATCTCGTTGGGTTTTCCAGGCTGGGATCTGCATGGAAGCACACCGCCAGGTCTTTCTCCCCCCAAGAACCACCAGCCTCCCGGTGAGCACCTTAGCCGTCTGCCCCACAGCGGTTCCTGAAGAAAGGGGTTGGTGCGGTGCGTGTGATTTGAATGGAGGGAGCCCAGTACTGCATCTCAAGTTCTGGGCCAACAGTGTGACCTTCCCCTTCTACAGAGAGGAGATGATGTCCCTGGGGAGAGCGTCGGGGAAGTGCTCAGCTATGAACTGAAAGGTTGGTGGATCAAATCTACCCGGACACACCTTGAAAGGCAGACCTAGTGGCATGCAGCTGAAAGGTCACAGCCGGGTAAACCCCAGCGAGCAGTTTTGCGCTGCACTTGGGAGGTGGCCACGAGTCTGTATCAACGCAACAGCCACCAGTTTGACTTCATGAAATCAACCCAAAACCAGGAAACTGGGAGAAAAAAACAAACAGGAAAATGGATCTTCAGGGTGCTAAGTTACTTATTCAGGGCCACACAGGGGAAGCCATGGAAGAGACACTAGGACATGTTACTGATGGACGTTAACTGGCCTGTGTGTCCCATTCCAAAGGGGGACGGTCCTGGTTCTACGAGGCTGAACGCGACATCGTCTACTAGAACAGTCACTGCTCAAGAGCACAGAAAACCTCAGCAGTGAGAAAGTTCAGAAAACAAAAGAGGGCCTGAGGCTATCCGCAGGGGCTCCCTCTGCGAACCAGTTAAAATGCATGCCACTGCTGGTGGACTGGCTTGTCCCAGTAAACCAACCCTGCCTTGGAGTTCTGTCGTTTGGTGTCTACATACGCCTCTCTCTGTCTATTTAAGAGGATTTTTGACTCATATCATACGCGAGAAGTACGTCCTCCCAAAGATCTCGCATCTCCTCACTCCAGGCATGGGCCTACTCAGATTGCGGCTGTTGTTACTTGCTGTAAAGTTCGCTCCGCCTCTTGGTCACCCAAGTCGTCCAGTCCTGCACCTTCTTCCACGTCCCTGACATGCTCCCCTCCACCGTTGTGGCTGTATTTTGAGTGCCTTCCAGACGCAGAGACTCAGCTTCCAGCACTATCATGGGCAACCGTCTGTTGTGATCCGTGAGGTCTTCCTTGGCCAATCTCTGGAAGTCCACCACCAGGCCTTTCTTCCACCACCAGTCTTAGTTCAGTGTTGGAAGATCTGCTGACACCTGCCCTCCCTGGGTGACCTTCTCAGCGTTCTGAATTGCTGGTGGCCCAGTTTCCGGCATCACAGCAACGTTCAAGCAATAGAGCAGGACAGACCGACGGACAGATGGCTGACACCCAGGTGACAGCTGCTTCACCCGCTCATCATGAAGTCACGGCAGGGCGCTACAGGCGACGCTGGGGCCCATGTGCCTGTGTGTGGCCTTTCCCTTTAAGCACAGAGGACAGCACGTTGCCTTTGTGAGGACCAACAGGAAAATGGCAACCGCGCGGGGTCCAAAGAGAGAAAGCCAACTTTTCCTCCCCGCGGCCACTGTGGAAAATCAGCCCTTTTGCCGCCGAGCACAGAGACGGCAGCGAGCAGAGGCTGGGAAATGCCATTGTTTTATTGGCACCATTACAGGGAAATATATGAACTGTATAATACCGTCATAAATACAGTTATTTGTAATGTCAGAGCAACAATGCCAGCCACAGCGCCTGTCCCTTTCATTCCCTGCTCGGGGAATGCTTCATAACCAGGCATAAAATCACAGGAAAATGGGAATAATATTTCCATTCACTCGGGGTGCCGGATGATATATTAGCCACACCATGCTGCCTCCTCCAGCCTTCGGCTCTCTCTGCCTCGCTGCAGGAATATGAGTTCCTCTTGTTGTTTTTTTTTTTTTTGGTCTGAGGGACAAAGCTCTTTCATTTAGAACATTCCTAAAAGAATGAGGTGCTGGAGCGCAGATCTTGACAAACTATCAAGTGGCGCTCACACCCATCCCCCAGCCCCCGGTTCCAGTTGGCATGGGAACCTCCAGTTCCCACCATGGAAGGCAGGCGAAGGGGGGGGACACCATAACTCAGCCCAACAGAGCGAGCGGAGTTGCTTTGAAAAGAAAGAAGGGGCAGGGGTGTTTTGCCCTTTTATTTCTCTCTCTCTCTCTCTCCTTCCTTCAACACACACACACGGACACCTAAGACACACACACTCATACCAAACCACATACCATATCTCATCCCCTTAGGGTGTTCAGGCAACTGGTCAACCCAACACAGGTCAGCGACAGAAGGGCAATTGCTACTCTCTTTGGGCACGGAGAGAGAGAGCGTGAGCAAGCGAGCGCACATGCCACCACCACCACCAACTAACACATGCAAGGGTATATGGGCTCCCAGGGTGTCCTGGGTGGTGGAATTGATAGCCCCCCAAGATTGGCCTTCCAGACACCTGGCAGTTCAGACTCCCCCGGGGCCCGACGCATGCAAGGACTGATTCTCTGCTTCTAGAAGAAAGACCGAGTGTCTAGGTTTCCACCAAAAGTCAAATACAAGATTAACTTAAGACAGGACAGCCCCCACCGGCCCCGACCCCCACCCCAGGAGCACCGTCCTACCTGGGAACACAGGCGGTCGCCCTGCGTCAGACCCGACTCCATGACCGCGGGTTGGCTTTTGGCTTGGGAACCAGATGGTTTCTCAGGTGCGGGAGGGCGCCCCCAGCTCCCCGCGGTTCTAGATGCGTTATGAACATGCCCCTGCGCTGAAGCTGGCTTGGATTTGGGAAGCAACATGGAACCGTTTGTACTCCCCGCTCCTCTCCTCGATTCCAGATTGCTGTTATCGGGCCAGCAGGCCACCAATTCACCCACCTGGCCAGGGGGAATTGTCCTTCCTCCCATTCGGTTGCTGAAGACCAGCAGTGAAAATAGTGTTTTTGTGACCGAGGAGAAGCGAGGGAAGTGGTGGTGATGGCTTGTGGGTGGGTTGAGGGACGGAGAGTGGGCCTGGCCAAAATTCACTCTCGAAACTATTCTCAGGGGTCGGGGTGGGGTGATGTGCCGCTAAGTTGGTTCTGACTCAGGGACCCTCCCGAGGGCGGAGTGTAACATGGCCTGGTCCCACACCACCCTCTTTCATTGTGTTTGCCTCCTTTAGATTACACATGTAAATATTCTTGTTAAAAAAAATTTTTTTTTAATGAAACTATTGAAAAGACAAAGGGATACGTTTTTTCTTCTCTCTCTCTGGCTCAAGGTCTCGTCTTCTCTTTAACTATGCTGCCCCTAACCTCCGTTAATGAACGCTAGAGGTCCAGAGCGTAAAATGTGAAAAATAAGCAAAACAAACAAACAAAAGCACCCTGTAATCTGACAGTCCAAAGATAACCACTGTCAACCAGGTTGGTCTATTCAGGTAGCCACATTCTTTGCATCATGTTTCTAGACTCTGTCATAGCATGAGCCTTCCTGCTTTCCTGAAGTAGTCACGAAGTCATCGTTTTACATGAAATAATCTGGTTACGCCAGGATCGCACCTTACTGCGTTTTAACAGATGGCTTTTAGGACGCCTTTAGTATTGTAATTATTACTATAGTGAACATCTTAATAGAATTGCCACGCCTAGGTTGCATTCAAAGACGAGGAAGGCTTGGATTGGCTGATGCAAACCACGTAGGGGTGAGACTGAGAGACCAGGTTGTTGAGATAGATTGGGGGGCGGTGTCTTGTCAGCCACCAGGAGCAGTGCTTAGACAATGCCTAGACACCTGGCTGCTCCCTGAAAGAATGGTGGTTTGAATCCACCCAGGGCTTCACAGGAGAAAGACCTGGCGATCCATTCCTGTAATAATCAGAGCCTAGAAAAAACCAGGGGCCGGTTCTGCTCCGTCCCACAGCATTGTCCCACGGCATTGCTATGAGTTGGAATCCACTCAACTGCACGCCATCGGAAGCTATCAGGCATGCTAAGGATCGGGGCTTTACTCTGATAATACCCATCGTCACAATGCTGATGGAGAAACAATCATCACAGCCAACGTCTATGGAGGGCCTGCGACTCTTTCCTTTCGAAGTCATTGCAGTCTTACGAGAGTCCCCGGCCACAGGTACCATTGTGCCAAGTGCAAAGCTGAGCCCATCTTCTGCTCTCATCACTAAGGAGACTTCCCCTCCTTATGGAGGCCGTCAGACAAAGTGGGAGCTTGAGGTCTGCAGCCAGAAGTGTCCAACCCTGGAGACAGTCTGGGAGAAGGGCAAGCTATCTTAGACGAGAGTCCTTTCGACCAATGGAAGAAAGGAACTCAGGAACTGAATCAGCAGGTCAAGCAGCAGCAGTGCAAGTTACTGTTCTCAGGTCAAGGTTGTCATCCCTGATTGGACTCCAGGGGGTAAGCAGAACTTTCCTACAGGACGGGATCTCCCAGCAGCACTTCCCATGGAATGCTTCTCTGTATAAAGAGGGACCAAGATATAGGAATAGTGGAGGGTCAATGTTTCATTGCCTGAAACATCAAAAGAAGATGAACGGAAGACAAAGAGTCGCCATGCTAGAAAGCATTGGTCAATCTTCAACCGCTTCAGGAGCTCACATCTAATCAAGAGCCAATGGCATTGAAGGACGAAGTCTAAACTCCACGACAGGTGAAAACACAAATCCTGGGACGTAGCAATCGCAACGTCTCAACAAAATGATGCAGCGCTGGGGGGACTTCTTCAGCTCTGCCAAGGAATTGGGAAGACAGTAACCTGGCCAACTCACTGCAAGAGATCCATTTCCTGCCCATCCCCAACAGAATGTGGAAGTTCTTGAGCAATATCATTAACAGCACATGCAAAGAAAACTTTGCTGAAGGTCACGTTTCAAAGGCCGCACTAGTACATCAACAGGAACTGTCAGAAATTCAAGCCAGATTCAGAAGAAGAAGGGGCACAAGAGATATCATTCTTGATCTGCCCTCACGAAGAGATCACTGAAGATATGGGTGCTACCGCAAAATGTGGTGGAGAAACTAGATGGTGCCCAGCACTCAGAAGGAATAGGTCTTAAAGACGTGTCTTCAAACAAGCAATCCTCTTAGCGAGGCGACAACTAAGTCCACATGGCAGAAGCACACGAGCCTATGTGACCCAAAGACTGGAGATAATATACTCCAGATCCAACAGAGGGAATGGTATCAGAGCTTGAATTCGGAACACCTGGTTTCAGGTGGAAACAGTGGAAACCCCAAATCCATTTGCAGGTCCACATGTGGATTAAGTCTCCGTTGAAGTTCCTCTGACCATCGTCGAGGGATGTGAAGGTACTAGTTATCAGATGTAAAGTATTGCAGAGAGGATTAGAGTGGGGACAGCCAGGTTAAAATGTAACATCTGAGTTGATCCCCTTTTGATCCATTTAAAAATTGTATCAGCTTAAAGAAAAAGTGAAGGGGAAATACACGTGGATGAAACCTCTGGTTCATCTCCTCTGCACATAGGCCAGGGATGTGAATAGCCTTGCTAGCATCAGAGTCCATTGGGAATGGGATGAGGGGAATTTTAGTTAGGTTAGAATCTAACACCTTATAGTTGATCTCTTTTTTGACCCATTTAAAAAAAATCATTTTATTGGGGCTCGTACTACTCTCATCACAATCCATCCATCCATCCATTGTGTCAAGCACATTTGTGCATTTGCCCTCATCATTCTCAAAACATTTGCTTTCTACTTGAGCCCTTGGTATCAGCTCCTCATCGTTTCCCCTCCCTCCCCACCCCCCTCTCTCATGAACCTTTGATAATTTATAAATTATTATTATTTTGTCATGTCTTACACTGTATGATGTCTCCCCTCACCCACTTTTCTGTTGCCTGCCCCCCAGGGAGGGGGTTATAGGTAGATTCTTGTCATCAGTTTCCCCTTTCTACCCCACCTTCCCCCTCCCCTCCTACTATCACTACTCTCATTATTGGTCTTGAGGGGTTTATCTGTCCTGGATTCCATGTGTTTCCGGCTCTTATCGGTACCAGTGTACATCCTCCGGTCCAGTCAGATTTGTAAGGTAGAATTGGGATCATGACAGCTGGTGGGGGTGGGGGAGGAAGCATTAAAGAACCAGAGGAAAGTTGTATGTTCCATCGTTGGTACACTGCACCCTGACTGGCCCGTCTCTTCCCCGCGACCCTTCTGTACGGGGATGTCCAGGTTGCCTACAGATGGGCTTTGGGTGTCCAGACCACACTCCCCCTCATTCACAATGATACGATCTTTGATGTCTGATACCTGATCCCATCGACGTCTCGTGGTCACACAGGCTGGTGAGTTTCTTCCATTTTGACCCATTTTAAAATTTAGTTTGTACTATTTTCTGTTTTGTTCTCAACTACCCCCCCCCCCATTTTAATGAATTTGTTAATGTCATGAGCTTTTTTGACTCTTTGATTTTTGTATTTGTATGTTTTTGCCGTCGGAAATCCAGCCTGGGGGAGTCTCTAGAGACAGTCACTGGATGAGCGGTTCCTTGGGATGACTGCAGGCGAGGCTGCGGGCAGGTGGGGAGGTAAGAACACGGAGGGCAGGAAGGAAGAAAATGGTCTAAAATGGACTGTGGTAATGATTGTACAGCTCTTCTTGATCTGATTGAACTACTGAATTGCATGCTCTTTGGATTATGTCCTAATACAATTGTCTATTAAAAAAACGATAAAGCATAAGAGAGGGTTATCACTACTGGATGGATCTCGGCTGAAAGCGAAGCAATACCAGAAAGATGCTTGTGTTTTATTGACAAAGAAAGCCATTATTCAACAGCGTGGGATACAAATTATGGACAACAAATAACGGATAACGGGGCAAAAAATTTGGAGTTCGACAATACTGTACTAATGCAGAAGGTGTACACAGACCCCAGGGCAGTCATTTGAACAGAACAAGGGATGACTGAGTGATTTAAAATCAGGCCAGGTGTATGTCAGGGCCGTGTCCATGTACCATATTTATGAAATATTAAACACCGACCAACTAATTCAAGAAGCTGCGTTGGGTGAATAAGGATGCAGCACCAGGATGACACACCTTTGTTGGTGAAAGCGAAGAGGGCTTAAAACACTTACTGAGGAAGATCAACGGGCACTGTCTTCAGGAGGGATGGCATCTCAATGTAAAGAAAATGAAACCCCTCACACGTGGACCCATCAACAGCACCACGATGGAGACAAGGCTGAAGTTGTCCAGGACTTCATTTTACGATCCATGCCCATGGAAGCTACAGTCAAGAAATCAGAGGGCATATTGCATGAAGCAAATTGAAAGAGTTAAGGTTTATTGTGTCAACCTGGCTGATAAACACATGTGGGATTCATTTAAGGGCGGAGAGATAATGGGCTCGGTGACCCTCGCCTCTCTGGTTTTCTGGTTTCTTGTTCTCTGATGGTCCAACCAATGTGTGGCTGCCTTAGCTGGCAAGGTTCACTTCCTGCGAGACATCCCTGAGGAGAAGCCACATGGCCTTAACCGGATGCAGCCCTGGGTGCTGGAGAAGCCGTGTGGAGACCCTTGCCAGCGCTGAGATGCTTACACGCTCACTGATTCGGCTTTCCTTCTGCAGTCGGCATCATTGCGTGTGTTTTGTGAGTTTGAGGAGGACTTTGTAGATTGGTGTCAGACATATGGGCTAAGTCGGACTTACGGGCTTGGACTGGCCTGGGTTGGGATGCTTTCTGAATGTACACTTACCCTGTATATAAAACTCTCTCTTATACATATATGAGTTTCTGTGGATTTGTTTCTCTAGTCTACCCAGACTAACACACAAATCTACTGCAAAAGACCTTGATAAACAATAGGTTACAAAGAATATGAAGGTGTGCCTGACCCAAGCCATGGTAGTCTCTATTTTGAATTGGGAGAATTAGGTGAAGGTTTATAGAGCAGGTGGGTTTTTCCATTCAATCCATTCGTTTCTTCTCATTGACTGCAGTCCCCCCAAGATAATGTCACTAAGCTCCCTTCCTCTCTGTGATTCCTATTTCCCCTGCGCCTTCTCTCCCAAATCTTCTGGGTTTTGCTCTTGAGTCAGTCTGTCCGTTGGATTGCAAATGCTCGATTATTCTCACATGTGTGATGTTACTGTTCCCCTTACACACCTGTCTGGTGTTGGGCTGAAAATTGAGCCGTGTGAGTTCATTTCCAGACCGGAAGGGCAACCAAGGGCCATAGTCCTGGTGTCCCATCCGTCTTGATACAATCACTAAAGCTGGCCTTGTCAAGAAATAATTTGGGGGTTCGGTTTCACATTGTTTTTCTCCCACTCTCTCCAGGATCCTCTAATGATCAGAGTCCAACGTGATCCCTTTCAGAGTAGCCGTCGTGATGGCCGGGCACCATCTGGTTCTTCTGGACTCAGGGTGGTGCGGACTGATGTTCAAGTGGTCCATTCGTCCACATGACGAATCGTGTCCACGCACCTTTGATTTTCCTCACGCTTCCTCAGACAGAGAGACCGACGACTTTATAAGCAGTGTGGCTTTGTGCACGGGGCCCAACTTTCCAAGACTCCGTTTCCATCCTGAATGGGCATCTGTGGTGATTTTCTGGTCTGTGCCAAGAACTGGCAAAGAGCGGTGGCTCTGGAAATATCTGGCGGGCAAATTGTCGAACTGATCTGTCCAACGAGGCTCATGCCACAGGAGGTGCGGCATGTAGAGCCCTTTATGCAGCCCAGTGACTGGCTCACTGTGAGCCTGCACTTAATGGTGCTGTGGTTGTTCTACCCGCTGCCAGCCTGGCAGTCCATCCTACCACCGTGGCTGGTGTGTGGTCACGGTGCTGGAAGCTGTGCCACCAACCCCTTCCTTTGAAATGCCAGCAGCGTCCGTCATCCAGGTGGACAGGTTTGAGCAGGTCCCCCACCCTCGGGGCTAAGGTAGACTGGGGAGGGCTGGTCGCCCACTTCTGAAAAGGATTCAAACGAAATCTTGATGGATCGCAGCAGAGGATGGTCTGGCTTGGTTGGTGCAGACACGTCTTGGTGGTACTGGGTGGTGGCGGGGATCAAATCGCTGAGAAGGACACCCTCTGTGAGACGGGCGGGTGTCGTCGCCACAAGGATGAGCACTGGAGGTGAGAGTCGTGAGGGTGATGAAGGACGGCCATGCTTTCTTGGCTGTCACTCCTGGGCAGTCACTGACCCATCCCTCTAGTGCCGTCGCCCTCTTTAGAGACGACAAACTTGCTCCCATCACAGGAAGTTTGTTAGAATGCCGAGTTCCCCCAAACCTAGGTGCTTTGCTGGCAGTGGCTCTGGCAGGGAAGCCAAGGAGCCCAACGGCAGGGCAGAGTCATGATGTTGGCCGTCTGGCTGGACCACCTCCGCCCCAAGTCCCGGCGAGTTCAGGAGGCATTTCGCAGGACACCAAGGCAGAGGCCGGGCTGTTGATGTAGCTGGCAGCCCTGCGCACTTAGAAGGGAGCCTGTTGCCATGAGGGAAACCAGAGAATGCGATAATTAAAGACCCCACTGCACTTCGCAGAAGAGCCCTGCGTCCTTGGACTTGCTGTTCAGCCAGTTGTCAATCAGGTAATGGCGCTTTAATGACCTTGAGGTTTGATGACCTTGAGATTTCGGGAGACAGAGTTCTGTCTCCTGTCTCCCGAAAGCCCTCAGCGGCAATGAGAAGGCCCACGTCACCACCGTGGGAGGAGAGGTGGGGCTTTATGGCTCGGGCAGTCAGGTCCTCAGATGAACACACGTATCTTGGGGTAGTCTCACCTCAGTACCTTCCCAGAATGACCCCACATCCGGAGGCCGACTTGAGCCCAACGTAACATCACCCCTGAACCAGTACAACACTGCCCCCAATCCTACTGGCTGAAGCAGTGTCACTGTAGAGCTTGCCTTCGGGGTGCGGCGGTGGTGGTGGTGGTGAGGGCTGTTTTTAATGACTGGTCTTTTGGAAGATCTTTTCTCTAAGGAACTCCGGGTGGATCTGAACCACCAAACTTCTTGTTAGTCACTGAGTGCTCAACCACCTGTGCCACCCAGGGACTATGCCCTGAACACAACACACTGCAACACCAAGGCCCATCCACAGGCAGCGGCCCAGGAACTTAGCTTTCCAACCCAACGAAGCTCCCTGAGACCAAGGCGGCCCAGCAGACCCCCAGGTCGGCCCAGTGTCGATTCAGCAGTGCACAATTGGCCCCTGAGGAAGCAGAAAGACGTGGCCACATGGAAAGACTCCTTTGGAAAACCCAGTCTCTCTCCAAGTGCGGTGGCTGGGTATGCCTGGGGCTTTCCCAGCCTCGGGGAATGAACAAGCCAAACCAAGCCCGTTGGAGCTGCCAAGGGGCGCCGTTTCCTTTGACCCTGACTGCCGTCTCCCTTGCTCTTGCTCCCTCGGCCACCACTAGGCTTGGCAAACCACGATGGGGCTGTTGGTGCCAATTTGGGCCTGGTGGCAGTGCGGAGGGCACCCTGGAGGGAGGAGGCCGGGCTCAGGGAGTGTCGTGGATGGGCCTTGTCAGCAGGCCTGGGAAAGGGAGATGCCGTGGTGGGGGCACTGTGGCCGGCCAGCCCATCCAAGGCAAACCTCAAACCCCACCCTTGCTTTGGCCGGCAGGCACCGCTGAGCCGCGCCTGCACCCTTGTGTGTGCGAGACTCGGACCCAGGGCTCCCAGGGTCTGCACCCTTCTTGGGTTGTTTTCCCTTTTTAAACAAACCGCCTGGCTTTTAAGACCTTCAAAATCCCATTAAAGGCTTTTACCCCTTGGTAGATTGGAGGCGTCTGATGAAAGGGGGTGAAGGGGAGTGAACAAGATAATGGGGTCTCAGAGAACAGAGACCAGAGACCTTAATTTCGCCTGTCTCCCCTGGCGGTAATGGTGTTGGATATAAACATGGCCCTGGTGGATGCTGGAGCGTGATTACAGGACGGCTGGGGCAAGAGGAAGTGTTTGCAGACCGAGGAGAGGAATGGAGCCCTTTGAAGGGGCTGCCCCTCCCTCCCCCC
>NW_022111312.1:4997834-4998838 GCF_000313985.2 Echinops telfairi
CCCCCACCCCCCACCAAAGCCCTACCACTTTCCCCCACTGCTTTCTTCTCCGGGTTCCTTGCACTGTAAACACAGTGACAGAAATTAGACGTGGGCAAATCTGTTAAACATTTTAAGTCCAAGTGGGGTTGGCAGTTGTCTCCCTCCGCGGGATATGCGAGACGAAGCTAATAACTTCGTAATGGGCCTTTTGTTTTTGTCTGGGCATGGGCGGGAGGGGTGTGGAGGGCGGGTGGGCCGGGGCTGAGAGCAGGGGGGAGGCAGGATGGGAAGCAGGGCCAGGCCGCTGGGATGGAACACACCCAGGCTTCCAGTGGTCAAGCCGCAGGCCAAGCACTGGGCGCCCGGGTGGCCCCAAGAGCCACCTGTGGCCTCTCCTGACCAGTGGGCAGCCCTGGCGCTGCCCTCCTTAACCCCACCCCCCAAACGCACATACTGTGGGGGGGGCACCCTCTCTGGTGTCCTGGTCACAGAGCACCTTCCGCCGCCGCTGCCTCTTCATTTGTTCCAGCCGTGAAATTCCCACTGACGTCAACGGGCCCCATATGCAAAACATGTGGGGGCCGTGGGCGCAGGAGCTCAGGCCTCCACGTTTCGCTGTCTGGCAACCCCCCCCCTGAGCTCAAGTGCACGTCCTTAATTCTCGTCAGAAGGCCGGGGTAGGAGCCTCGGGACCCTCTGCCGGAAGTGCCCCACCTTGTCACTGCCGAATGGAGAATGGATGCCGCTGATGTGCCGTGGAGCCTGGGCACGAGGCTGGGGCTGGGCTGGGGAGGGAGATAGGCTGGGCTCCTCCTGCACGTGAGGGGGGTGGTGGGGCTAGAGGCCAGCATGGTCCACTTTAAGCCAGGCACTTGTTTCCTAAGTGGTTGCTCAGTCGCGAAGGGAGCAACCAGGAAAGGGGACGCCGTGGACCGCTGGCTCATCCCCCTGGAGTGTGGGGTAGGCGGGTCAAGAGTTCGGTGGCCAGCAGAGAGGTGCCCTCGAAGAAAGGCCAGGCCATC
>NW_022111312.1:4998941-5004541 GCF_000313985.2 Echinops telfairi
AACTTTCTATTTGAGCCCTTACTCTCAGCTCCTCTTTTTCCCCTCTCTCCCCAACCCTCACACCCTCGTGCATCCTTGATCAATTATATATGGTTGTTGTTATTTCGTATCTTACACTGCCCGTTGTCTCCCTTCACCCACATTTCTGTTACTCGTCCCCGGTTGGGGTTGGGCGGTGGGGCCAGCCAGCTGAGCAGTGTTTCCTCCTTTGGCTTTGTTCTGCTGGGGAAGCCGCTGCCTCCGAGTGGGTCCTGGCAGTAGAACTGGGCTCCCGAGGGTGGTTGGTGGCTGAGTCCACAGAAGCAGACCACTAGGCCCTTCTCCTGAAGTGCCCCTGGGTGGGCTCAAACCGCCCACCTTCCTTTATTTACATCATCAAGCCTCTTTATATTTGCTGTGTGTGTGTGTCTGTCGATGGTTAATGGGCAGCCACATGTCACGTGCCCCTCCCAAGAAAGGTGCCACCCCACCGTGGCCTCTCACAGCAAGTCTGTGAAGTGGGGGGAGGCAGGGGGGACTCTTATCATCCCCGTTTCTACAGATGAGAGGAAGGGGGAGGAGATGCATTTTTCCTGCGGTCGTGCAGCGAGCTAGGGGCCGGCCCCAGGACCAAGCCCAGGCCAGCTCGTTCCAGAACAGTTGCTGCTAAGACCATCCTTTGGACCGCTCCCAGGTAAGCGTTCATTTGAGTCCCCCTGCCCACAAACAGCCTTCTCTGAAAAACAGTGTCCCAAATGATGGCCCTTAGCATTTATTAAGCATTTAAAAAATAGCCACACAGGGGATTTTGCGATAAGCTGAAAAGAACAGTTTGGTATTGTCAGACCCTCTGCATCATCTTACCTGATTCTTTGGTGTCCACTCGGTCATGGCTGTTGAGAACAGGCCCAGGGACACACAGGCCCGACCAACCACTGCTCCGGACCCAATACCATTCAGTGCTACTGGCCACGTCCTTTGAGTCGGGCAGCCATGGCCCCCTGAGGTCTCAGCCCAGTCTTTCAAGTTGTTGTTGGTCTGAGCCCATATAAACTCAAACCATATTCACAGCCATCAGGTGATTTTGATTCAGGGCAGGGTGGATGTGGACCCTGTGGGTGTCTGAGGCTGTAAGTCTTGACAGGAGCAGACAGCCTCAATTTCTCCCGAGGAAGGCTGGTGGGTGGACCTTGCTGGGTCACGGCACAATGGGTAACCCACCACGCCCAGCCCAGCTCTTCCGATCCCGGAGAGCCTGGTACAAGAGCCTGGTGTTCCCAGCACACAGCCTTTACTGGTTAGGCTCAATTTTAAACATGGGAACAGTGACCACGTAAGGTCAGCATTGCTGTTGTCTCCCCCGTCTCTTGGATGAAATGAAGGGACTTCCTGAGGCCACCTGGGTCTGTGCTCTGAGCTACATGGTGCTGCATTGCTGCCCTCTGACTTTTCACAGCCTGGGGGTGGTGGTGGTGGGGCGGAAGAAGAACAGAGGCAATCCAATGCCCCAAATGTTGTGGGCGCAGGAAAGTTGTCAGACACAGAGGCGGGCACAGAGGATAGTGAAACTGCTTGGCCCTGGGGAAGCAGGGGGGCGGTTTCCTTGGGCTGGTCACCCCTTAGAGACTCCCTGGGTCCTGAGAGTGTAGCAGTCTTCGCAGAGGGGAGAGAAAAGGGCATCCAGGTGGGAGGAGGAGGGGATGGAGCAAGTCTGGGGAAAGGTGGGGCAACTAGGAAGGCCTGGGGGCACCGCTGTGGACAGTGTGACTCAGGATGTCCGGGATACAGGCAGGGCAGGCAAGGAGGGCATTTTATACCCCCACCAGGTGCTTTGGGCCCCTCTCCAAGGAGGCCTTGACCTTCATGCCAGAAAGGGAGTGTGCCCACAGGAAGGGGCGGGGCCTGCCCCTTCCCTAGCCATTTTGGCTCCAGCCCCCTTCCCCACTGTTGAAAAGCAGCATTTGTAGAACCCTCTGCAATTCGTAGAAGCCTGTCTCGCCTCCCCAAGAACACATCATTTATTTCCTATAAGTGCCTGTCTCCCGCCGCCTCAAATGTGCTCCGGGTTACAACTTTCTCTGCTTCCCGGGGGAGCTGCCCACTCCACGCAGTCATTACTCACTCCGTAAAGGCTGTCTCCCAACCCTCCTCCTCAGCCCGTCCTTTCCACCCTGGCCCTTTGGAGCCGGCCAGTGAAAGGCTGAGTGCGGGCGGGCGCTCTTACCCGTGGCACACGGCTGCCATCTAGGATCTCCTCGATGCCCCTGGGGGTGGGGGCATCCATTTCTTGGCCCCTCCTGTTCTCAGTTCAAAGCCAGGATCATGGACCCGGTGCCTCCTCACCCCCTTCTCTACCCATCCAACTAAGGAGACCTCGGAGATGGATTGTCATTGGATGATCAAGTGGGGCTCAGGCCCTGGGATGCGGGGAGGGATTGAGGGGTGGTGAATCCATCGGCAAATACAACGTCATTGAGAACTCTCGGATGCCAGTGTGCTCATCGGTGAAGAGGGGGTCCCCGCTTGCTTCACCTTTAGACCACCCAGGAGGTCGACTGGGGCAGACAGGCCAAGCGTGTCACCTCTCCTGCACACTTTCAAGGTGGGCCACCCAGACAAACCAGCAACAGGAATCGATGGTTGAAGCACAGGATTGGGAATAAGAATCGTGGCTGAAAATGAAAATGGGGGTGGGGGAAAGGAGAGGGGGCTGGATCTGAGCCAGGCTGGGCTGTCAGTTGGAATTCCAGTCCCTCTTACCTCATCGCTGTGCCCCCTCGGGCAAGTTGCTGCTCCCCTCCGTGACTCAGCTTCCCCCAGCTGTAAGGCGTGGTGATGACCCTGTTTTCCTCAAAGAGGACCTCCTCAGAATTTTTTTGGTTCATTATCTTTTTAAAAAAAAAATCATTTTCTTGGGGTCTACAGGTCTTCTAACATTCCATACATCAGTTGTATCAAGCACCTTTGAACAGAGGTTGCATCAGCATTTCCAAAACTTTCTATTTGAGCCCTTACTCTCAGCTCCTCTTTTTCCCCTCTCTCCCCAACCCTCACACCCTCGTGCATCCTTGATCAATTATATATGGTTATTGTTATTTCGTATCTTACACTGCCCGTTGTCTCCCTTCACCCACATTTCTGTTACTCGTCCCCTGTGGGGGGAGGGGCTGTTAAGTCCAACCTTGTGATGGGTTCCCCCTCTCTCCTCCTTCCCCCTCCCTGGACATGCCCCTACCCTCGCTATCGCTACTCCCACTATTGATCCTGAGGGGTTAATCTGTCCTGAATTCCCAAACAAACAACTATATCGATGCAAACGAAGGGGGTTTGGAATGGACACCCAAAGCCCATCTGTAGACAATTGGATATCCCCCCACAGAAGGGTTCTAAGGAAGGCATGAGTCAACCAAGGTACAGTAAGTATAGTGCTAACAAATCACACATCACTCCTCTACATCAGTGGTTCTCCACCTTCCTCATGCCACGACTCTTTCATACAGTTCCTCATGTGGTGGTGACCCCCCGCCCACAACCATAAAATTATTTTTGTTGCTACTTCATACCTGTCATTTTGCTTCTGTTATGAATCGGACGACCCCTGTGAAAGGGTCATTCGACCCCCAAAGGGGTTGCGACCCACAGGTTGAGAACCACTGCTCTAGTTCCTGAATGCTTCCTCACCCCCACCCAACCCCCACTACCCTTACCATGACTCAGTTCTACCTTACAAATCCAGCTAGACTAGAGAATACCCATTGGTACATAAGAGCTCTCAACACATGGAATTCATAATTTTCTATTTATAGTTCAATATATAGTGAAATATATGTAAACAACAACTCAGAGATTCAAGACTTGAGTCAGCCAGGACAGGACACATGCTTAGAACTCTGTAGGGCACACTGTAAGCATGATGAGTATTGTTTTCTGTGATGATGTGTCCCTACATTTGCCTGTGGAAATCCCGACTTCCTCTTTTGATTAAAAAAAAATTAAAAAAATGAAGAGACGGCCTCTCCAGTTTCAGAAGCATGTAGAGGAATCATCCTGCCAAAAGTGGACGGGGTAGCCGTCCAGCCAGTCCTGACTCCCGGACCCGACGTGCCCGAGAGCAGAGGTGCCAGTGGGTTCTCCCAGCTGCCCTCCTTAGGGAAGTGGCTCGCCAGGCCTTGCTCCTGTGCCACACTGGATGTGTTCAAACCACCCACCTTTGGGTCAGCAGTTGTTTTTGCCTCACCCGGCCACCCTGCAGTGTGGACAACACCCAACCTTTTTTGTTCCCCTTGTTAATAATAACAACTCCACACCAGGAGCAGTAGCAGGAAATGGTCCTCAAGTCTCAGAAAAGACTTAGATGCAGAGAGAGAGAGAGAGAGAGAGAGAGAGACTTTTGGAAAGGGAACTGGGAGTTCGCCATCACACCAGACTTTTATTTTTTCACACCAGACTCTTTCTAAATTCTTCCCAGCACCAGGTTTTGGTGCGATCCATATTCATGCAGTGGAGGGACTTGCTGCTGCCTGGACAATGATATACGCCCGCAGCGTGGTCGTCTATGGGGAGCGAGCCCTGTTCTGCTTTCTACTCTTGTGCATTTTCACTCCCTAGCCCCTGGTGAGGCGTGTGTGCAGTGAGGGCTCAGACTTGGAATTCCTGACTTTGTCTCCCCTCCTTCTCTTTCTGGTCATGCCCTGCATCGCCGCCCCCTCAACACACACCTAAGAAAGGGGTAAAACTTAAAAAAGAGAGAGAGAGAGAGAAAGAGAATGAGCCAAAAATGTATGAAAGAGATTAAGACCGGGTATGAAAACTATTTTTATAGGCAGTTTGGCCTCTGCTTTGAAGTTCAATGGGGAGTGATGTATAGCTATCAGCTTGGATTTCACACCTATTCAGTTCTGTAGCCAGGTAATGATGAACCACCTCCTCTGGGTATAGAAGAATGAAACAAAATTAAGGCAAGCTGTGAAGTGACCCCCTCGCTGTAATTTCATCCCCGGGATGGATCCGGATTTGCCAGAGCGCGTGTGATGCTGTTATTAAAAACTATTTTCGGAAAGGAAAGGAAAAGCTGCCCAGAATCCTAACACTCCGAGGCAAAAGCACTTCCACTTGACTAGCTTGCTTCCAAGGAGCTGTTACGTGTGGGGGCTGCTCACCGAGAGGTCAGCAGTTCTAAACCACCAGCAGCTGCTCCGTCCGCGGCAGAACGGGAGGCTTCCTACTCCTGGGAGAGGGACAGTCTCGGAAGCCCACGGGGCACCCCTACCCTGTCCTATAGGGCCGCTGTGAGTCTGAACGGATGCAATCACAGTGACTTTGGCTTTTGGTTGAGTCGGAGCTGAACCCCACGGCTCACAGAGAGCCAAGAAGAGGCTGCCCTGGCCCACACCGTCCCTGATGGACTCGGGAGAAGCCATGGCCCCAACCAGCCCTGTCTGTCCTGCTGGAGTTGCCTTTGAGAGCGTCCATCTGGCTCCTGTTGGCCACTGCCAAGCATTAGCTTGAGTACAGGCGCTTGCACAGGTGTGCGTTTGGGGGGTGGGTGTGGGGGTTCATACTGAGAGAAAACCCCTTTCTCCCTAGAACACTTCCCTCCTCAACACAGCCCTCTCAGTCCC
>NW_022111312.1:5005693-5016328 GCF_000313985.2 Echinops telfairi
TGGTCCTGAAGGGATCATCCACCCTGGGATTCCCTGTGTTTCAAGTTCCTATCTGCACCAGTGTACATCCTCTGGTCCAGCCAGATTTGTAAGGCAGAATTGGGATCATGATAGTGGGGGAGGGGGGTGGGAAGCCTTTAGGAACTAGAGGAAACGCTTTCAGGAGCCCTGGTGCCATAGTGTGTCATGCGCTGGGCTGCTGCCCACAAGGTGAGCAGTTAGAGACCAGCCGCCCCACGGAAGAAGAAAGGCGAGGCTTTCTACTCCCCAAAAGATGTCCAGTCTTGGACCCTCACAGGGGACAGATCTACTCTGTCCTTGAGGGCCGCTAGGCGTTGGGATGGGCTCACTGGCAGCAGTGAAAGAGTCTCCGTTTTGTAGGCTCCAGGTATTGATCGGCATGAAACCCAGATAGCACAATGGTTATGCGCTTGCTGCTCGCCAGAAGGTTGGTGGTTCAGATCCACCTGGAAGCATCAACGGAAGAAAGACCTGGCTCTCTGAGAATCCTCTGTTGGCAGTTCAGCTCTGCCACATGGCGTAGCGATGCATTGCAATAGATTGGAGGGCACCTAACTCCACTACGGTCACTCATTGGCAAGGCCTGGGTTTCTGTGTAAGGACTAGGCGTCTGCCAGCTGGTGCCTAAGGAGACCTGGGGCCGCTGACCGCCACTGTGGGGACCAGAGCCACCCTCCTGTCTTTCCCCGACGGGCTGCCCAAGTTGAAGACCTGACACCCATGCGTTCGGCAGCCTGTGTCTTCCGGGTGAGCAGAATGGACCATCAGCTCTGGGTCCAATGCCGTGTTCCCCTGCACACGTCCCGTAGCCACCCTGATGCTCAGTGTAAACCAACAAACACACTGGAAATGGGGTAGCTCCACCACAGAGAGCCCTGGTGCTGCACACAGGCAAGCCCTCGCTGCTGACTGAAAGGTTGGTGGTGGGAACCCGTGGGAGCTCGGTGGGAATAAAAGGCTGGCTGGCTGCTTCTGTAAAGACGACAGGCCAAGAAACCCTATGGGACAGCTCTGTGCAGTGGCCTCAGGGTGGCTGTGAGTGGGGCAGGGCACGGCCACGCCCATCACCACCACACCGGTCACTCAGGGCTGCTGGGGGGTATGGATGACGTGGTGCCTGGTGCTCCAGGACCTGACACTTCCGTTTCTCCTCCCCTTCAAACTTCCAAACCGATTCCTGGGATCTGCTGCGAGCTACAGGGTCAACCGTTTGAATCCACCAGCTGCTGTGTGGGAGAAAGGAGAGGCTGTCTGCTCCCGCATCTGCTCCCATAGGGATGCCCAGCCTTGGAAACCCAAGGGCCATTCTACGGTGTCCTGCAAGGTTGCTCCTGGCCAGAATCGACCCGATGGTAGCGTGTTACTGGTGTTGCTTGGTGTGATGAAACTTTTTTTGCTACGTGGGCTTCCTGACCCAGCAAAGACCACGTGACGGGGTCCAGAAACTTGACTCACCTCCTGGGACACATCTCTCTCCAAGGACAGCTTTTCTGGAGCTTTCTCATCTGTCCCCTTTGACCATGTCATCGTCCTCTCTTGCCAGTCCTGGTGCTGAGCTGCCCACCCTCCTTCATGCTTCTCCAGCCTCTCTTGTTCTCTGGGTTAGCCTCGTTAGCTCACCAACGGAGACTTAGGAAAACACTGTTTTCATTAAAATGAGATTGTTCTTAAATGTTGATATGTCATTCAAAATATTGATGCGTTAAACTTACCCAACTATCCAAGATTGCGGGAGCCCTGGTGACGTGGGGGGTGAATCACTGAGCTGCCTTACGAGAGACAGTCTGTCTTTCTGGCTCAGAGTGGAAAGGCAGGCTGTCTCCCGTAAGGATTTAAATTCCCAGGAACCCACAGGGGCAGTTCTACTCTGCCCGGTAAGGGTGCTATGAATCAGAACCGACGGTGATGTTGACGTTTGTTTTTTCTTGTTTTAAGATGTCAGATGATAAGAATCCCCGGTGGTACAAGGGTTAAGTGTTTGGCTGCCAACTGCAAGGTTGGTGGTTCAAAGCCACTGACTGCTCCTTGGGCGAGACGCGATGGTAACCCATTCCTGTGAAGAGGACAATGAAAGAAGCCCTCTGGGGCGCTCTCCTCTGTCCTGGAGGTGGCTGTGAGGCAGCATCGACTCAGTAGCACACAGTAACATCCAGGCCACATAAGCAGGCACACAGCTCGGTACCACACCTGGAAACTTGGATGTAAGATTGCCCAACTTCCAGTACAGCGTCGCATAGGGTCCTCACTCGATGCCCACGTCTGTGAACAGATTCTGAGAAGGCTCCGCTTGTAATGAGAAAGAACGCCAATCAGAGAGTCGAGCTTCCCCATCAGCACCCCGGGGTGCCTGACTGAGTCACTGTAGACACGGTCCTCAGGTCACCTGGGGTTGGAGTGGATGGCTGTGACCACGCCCCTCTCTTCTTGGCCACCCTTCCCCTCTTCCACATTCTCCTCTTCCATCTCTTTCCCTGGTCCACACGAGCCTCCTCCCTTCCCCTTCCTTCTCCCGGTGCCTCCCTCTTCGCCCCTTCCCTCCTCTGCACACATCTCCCCCTGCCTATCGCCCACGTGCAGACCGGCTACTTTGACCGAGCTGGGAGACGCCCAGCTCTCTCAGCACCTCCTTGGTGGTGATGGAAGGACATCGGGAGAAGAGGCTCAGCAGTGTCCCTCCCCACCCCCCTTTGCTACCGACAGGGCTGCGCTTTGGGGACCCCGCCACAGGCCCTGCAGAAGGCTGTTTGCCCCGGCGTTCCTGGTGGGGTGTGGCCTGGGGGTGCACCCCACTTTCCTTCCTTCATTCTCTTCTCTCCCCTCAAGGTGGGCTTCCCCCTTGAGAACGTTGAATGGCTGCTTTGTCTCGGCCCTGCAGCCTTTCACTCCCTGAGCAAGGCCAGCACTGGCACATCTCGGGAGGGCAGGGGCCCTATTTCCACACCTCTTCAACAGGGTCGCCATGATGTCTGGGTCTCACACAGGGCACAGTTTGGGCAGCATTGGTTGAATTAAGTGGAGTGGAGACAGTAGCTTCTCCCGGTGGAAGCGTTCGGAATAAAGCCCCTTAGGGTATCTGTCTGTGATGGCCAATAAAACTAGGCAACTTGGGTAGGCAGTGTGGTTATGTAATCTCGGGTCAACTTGAAGGTATTAAGCGTGAAGGGGTGGAGTTTAGCCTGTCAATCAGGTCGCCGCTTGATTGGAGGGCAACCTTAGAGGCCGGCCGCTCTCTGCCTTCACCTTCCCGTTGACAAGTCATGGGGAGACTGGCTGAGAACTGCGAGAAGCCCCTCTCTCTGCATCACCGGCCTGTTGCCGAGACACATCGAGCCACGCGGAGACCCCAAGAGGCTCAGAGATGCTTCCGTGCCACTGGATCCATAAGATCTTGCAGAGAGAGAGAGTAAGGGCCCGAGAGCCATAGTGCCTTGAGGGAGCTTGCAATGCTACCAGGAGGACAGCAGGCAGGCAGCACCGAGACGGGAAAGGGGCTCAGCTCCCTGGAAACATGGCTCGCCCGGCACACCTGCTCCAGGCAGGGTGGCCACGGACTTTCAATGTGTGGCAGATGCAGTCTCTGGGAAGCAGGCGGCCAAGCAATGCTGAGCCTGCACGGAGAAGAGCAGGGCTCCCGTGCGGCTGCACCTGCAGGGCCGCTCCCAAACTGGGGAGTCTGTTGGGTGAGGTGTGTGTGCTTTTCTATCCCTCACCTCTCTCGTCCTTTCCCCTTTCTGTGCTCCCAGCCATCCAAGCCCTCTCCCAGGCCTCCGAGTGGAGAGGGTCTCTTTGCGTGTGACGGTTCGCTAATGAGCAGTCCTGTCCGACCCAGGAAGTAAAACACGGGCGCCAAGGGCCCCTTTGACACTCACGACACATTTAGGGTCCAACCTGGGGGAGAGGGGGTGGCTCGGACATCCCACAGGAACCGAGGGAGCCCAGGGTGGTGATGCTTTGCAGTGAAGTCCACAGCCCTGAGCCCAGACACACGGCAGTGCTGTGTGCTTGATGGGGTGGGGCCAGCCTTTCCAGGGGCCTCAGCCCAGCCTTAAGTAGTTCTTAGAACACCACAAGGCATTAGCTCCCGCAAACGAGGACGGCTGAAGCCTAAAACCGATTACATTGCCGAGTGCCGGGCCGCCGAGGTGCTATAAAGAAAATGATGTGCTTATGTCCAGGGATGCCATTAAAACTCTGTTTACAAACCGAATGTGCCAGAGCATGTGTCGGGGAAAAGAATGATTAGCAACAAAGCTATTTGATCTCTTTTATGATCCAGGGAGTCATACCGCTCCACGCTCGAGGGAGGTGAACAACGAAAACCTTAGGCCTGTTGATTTATAAACAGGCCCAGAATTCCGTGTGCTTTCACCTCGGATGCCCTCAGAAGGGTGACTTGCCCTAAATCAAACGGGACACATCAGATGCCACTGGGCCTTTCCCCTCCTCCTGAGAGGTAATTAAGGAGGTGATTGGCGTACCGGGTGCATAAAACCTCCCCATTCTAGATGATGGATGGTGTGGGGAAGGGTCACTACCCATGGCGTGGAGTCCCCGGCCCTGTTGTGACCGGCCCGGATCTGCAGGGTAGAGGCTCCAAAGGAATCTTTGTTCTGACGCCTGGGTCCTCAGCGCCCCAGGCAAAGAGAGGGCTGAGCGGTGGACAGGACACTTGGCCCTGTCTGTCACGGTGTCTCCTCCCTCTGCAGGAGGCAACAGGGAGCAAGGCAGATCTGGTTTGCCACAGGGAGCAAGGCAGATCTGGTTTGCCGTCTCACCTCCGCCCATGACTGCCTGCCACCTGGGGGACGTCACGGGAGGCCCTCGGGCCTCGGTTTCCACGCCTGCAAAAGGACGTAGCCGGGGGTCAAGCTCTTGGGATTTGGTCCCGCTCTGTGCAGAGGGCCATGAAGGCTCCATGGTGGAACGCATGCCTTCTGTCCCGGAGGACTGAGTTCGATTCCCGGCCGAGGCACTTGAAGACAGCCACCACTGGGGAGCTGGCGTGTGTGTCGTTGTGATGCCGAACGGGTTTCTGAGGAGGTGCCAGCCCAAGTCAGACGGTGAGGAAAGAAAGGCCTGGCCATCTCCTTCTGAAGATCAGCCAGCGGACGGCCTACGGTCTGAACCCCACGAGCCAGAGGCCCACTCGACGGCAGCTAGGAGCAGCAAGTCCAGTCTCTGGAGAAGGACATCAGGCCTGGGGAAGTGGAGGGTCAGTGGGAAGAGGAAGACCCTGAGTGAGATGGGTCGGCACGCTGGCTCCCACGACGGGCTCAGCTATGACAACGCTCAAACAGCTGGTGCAGGGACCTGGCTGAGTCTCCTTTTGCTGCCCGTGGGTCGCGGTGAGTTGCACCCCCCTGGACGGCACCTAACAACCACTGCGTGCTTGATGCTGTGCGCATTTTGGTTTATTTTCATCCTCGAACCCACCTGGAGCTGGGCTTTGCTACGTGGCTGACACTTTGCCGAGGACGTTTCCCTCCATCTGCGCATAGAAACCGTCCCTCTAGGAGGGTGTGTTAAAATGGGGCAAGGAGGGTGGTTTGAAAGGCCAACCACCCTGCCAGGATGGACGGGCTTCACCGTTGGCACCATGGTGGTCATGGTGCTGCAAAAGCCGACCCTGAGCCAGAGAGGCGGGTGGGTGCAGGTTGTTCATCCGGATGGGGACCCCAGGGAGCATCGGTGAGCAAGTGAGGTGGAAGAGCAGAAACAGGAGAAAGCTCATGTAGACACCAGCTTGGCCCTGCGTGGTCAGGGTCCTCACAGTGGGCAGCTGGGACACAACTCCTGAGGGGCACCTTAGGGATCGTAAGGCAGACTGCTATCTACCTGCTACCAGGTAGATCAGGAGCTGGGGAGGCACAGTGGGTGACGAGTTGGGCACCTAACGGCAAGGTCAGCAGAAAGATGAGGCAGCCACGTGCCGTGCCCACTGAGCCTTTGAAACCAACAGGAGCCAGAACAGACCCCCTGGGAGTGAGTTTGGTCTTTGGAGCGAGGACACTCGGTCGTCTGCACCATCCAAGGACTGAGGGCGCTAGAGCCCTCTAACCTGGTTCCAGTCCCTGGACCCTGCCTGACTCAGCACGCGGTTCCCCTCCCACGCCTGTCAGCTGGCTGTTCTGCCTTCTCAAAGGTATGTCCCAAAGCATGTACCTTTGAGGGCCATCAGAGGGAATCAGAGCTGGGCCAGAGGCTGTGGCTGGGCCCTAAATTGGATGAGTCAGGCCTTCCAGCAGAAATCCTGCCCCCGCCCCTCCCCTTCTCCCTGGCCATGCTGAGAGAGCTCTGGCCCAGCCACAGGCACCTTGGCAGAGAGGAGCCACACTCGGAAACCACAAGACGCTTGTAGATGCTTTCGAAGTGCTGTGGTTTTCTGGTCCACCTCGCACACCGGTGCCCGGCGCTTCCCGGAGCCGTTTGTCATTGCACTTACAACTCACCTCACACCCCAGCCAGCCTGCTGCCCAGCAGGGCCAACGGCCAGGCCTCTTTTCATGCAAAGCCAGCAAAAACAGACCGCCTGGCCGAGCCAGGAACACACCAGAGCCACTGGTCTGGTTCTTCCTTGCAGAAATAGTACATGCGCCCAGCCCCGAGGCTGGTGGGGCCTGACGTGGCAAGACCAGCTCAGCTCTCCTAAACCCTGGTCTGGTGAGGTGTGTCCCTGGGCGAGTAAGTGCCTTCCTCTCTGGACTTCTGATCCTTTGGAAATGGAAGGGCTCTGCTGAGAGGGACCGGCGGTCGCCTGTGCACAGGTGGGGATGGTTGAGTGCGGGCATGCGCCCCGTACAGAGGGCCTGCCCTGTCCAATAGGGCGGCCACAAGTCAGCCTTGACTCGATGGCACTGAGGTTGAGTGCTTCTACTAGACTCCTGGAAGGAGCCTTGGGTGCGCAGTGGGTGACAGATTGGGCTGCCAACTGCAGGGTCCACAGTTCAAACCTACCAGCCGCTCCTCAGGCGGAAGAGGAGGCGTCCTGCTCCTATAGAGAGCGTGTTGTTGGGGTTAGTGCCACTGAGGCGGCTCTGACCCTTAACGGCCCTATATGTACAATGGAATGAGACCCCGGGAGGCCCCGCACCAGCCTCCCAGTGGTTATTAGGCCAGAGCCCGTTGTTGCAGGCCCTGTGTCGCTCCATCTCCTCAAAGGTCTTCCTCCCCCCCCCCCCCCCCCCATCCACTTCACCAAGCATGCTGTCCTTCTCCAGGGACTGGTCTCTCCTGCCAACACGTCCAAAGTTACGTGAGATAAAGTCTGGCCCTCCTTGCTTCTCAAGGAGAGTTCTTCCGGTCTGCCCATCTTCCAAGATTGACGGCCTGGGAGACCCGCAGGGCCAGTGGTCCTCTGCCCTGCAGAGATGCTACGACTCAGAATGGACTCTGGGGACAAGTCGCCTCAGGCATTCTTGGGTTTGCGGCATCAGCGGCAACCATCTTCCCTTGACCTTCTCCGTGACGGAGACAGGGTGGGCAGACGGTCGGGGAGCTACTTCCAAAATCAAACAAGCCAATGGAAACCCCATGGGTGGCACCAGACCGTGCTGGCTGGAGGCACTCGAAGGAGCACAGTGGGACCCCCAATGGAGCCCATCACACGGAAGGTCGTGGAGGCGTGGTGGGACCAGGGCCCCACCCTTCTGCGAGGCCCAGGGTTACCACCCGCCGAAGCCAGCTTGATGGTCGCTGACCACCACCACCAGGGCAAAGACACACTGGGGTCCAGGTGAGTCTGATTCACAGCAGGTTATTGCAAGCGAGCAGAACTGTGCCCGAGGCTTTTCCTTGCCTGCCATTGTCACAGAAGCAAAGAGCCAGGCCCTCTCTTCCTCGAGGGGCGGGTTCGTGCCACCCACCACCCGCTCTGTGGGTAGCTGGGCGCAGACCACCCTTTGCAACAACTGGTACCCTGCGAAGTGTCAGTGGGGGCTCCTGTTGTGACTGTGAACGGTGATGCGAGAGGCCCAGCCGTCACCTTCTTTTTTAAAAGGGTCCCCCTTCTCATCTCCAAGAAAGCCGGCTCCTGGAGAGGCGAGTCCCCTTTGCGCCCCTCTACACAAACCACCCTGGACATGCCGAGAGCGCTGCTCCCTTGAACTTCAAAGAAGGTCCCCCCACCGCCCCCCAGGAAGCTGGCCTAGCTGGAGGGACAGGCTCAGAGGAGAGACGGAGCAGCTGTTTTCTATCGCACTGGGGTGGCCAAAGATAGCAGGACGAGCCTGTTTACTCCTTGCAGATAACATCTTGGGGTGGGCTGTGGGGAAGGACTGGGAGGATGCTCGGGGTCAGCCTCCACCTTTGTAGTTGTTTAAATATCGATGATCATCCATCTGGGGCTGATTTTGCCCGGGGCCCAGGAGTGAGTCACGTGTGTGAGGACACGGCGTGTGGAATCCCCCGGCTCTCCTTCAGTGAAGAACCTCAGAGCAACCTCCAACCCATGGAGACCCTCTCTCTGTGTTACAGGGTAAACACCGCCCCTCCCCTCAACTGCGGCCAATGGTTCTCTCGAAGGGCAGCTTTGTAGACAATCGCCGGGGTATTCTTCCATGGAATTGCCAGGTGGGTTCGAACTGCCAGTCTTTAGCGTCATCGCCGAGTTCCTTGCTGCTGCTATGGTTGGTAGGTGCTGTCGAATCTGTCCCAATTCATAGTGACTGACCAAGACACTGCCTGGTCCCGCACCGTGCTCACCATGGCTCCTCTACCTGAGTCCATTGTCCCACTTGCTGTGTCCACCCAGCTCGTCGACAGTCCTCCTCCTTTTAGCTGCCCCTCTGCTTTACCAAGCACAATGACCTTCTCCAGGGACTACTGGTCTTTCCCGGCAGCATGTCCGAAGTGCATTCGGGCAAAAGTCTCACCATCCTGGCCTCTACGGAGCATTCTGGCTGTACTCCTCCCAAGGCAGATTGGTTTGTTCTGTTGGCAGTTCCGCAGTCGTTTCAATAGTCTTCACCAGCGCCGCCACTCAAACGACTCTTTTTTTTGGACTTCCTTCTTCCATGTCCACTTTCACTCACGTCCAAGGCCATTGAAAAGACCGTGGCGCGGGTCAGGTGCACTTCAGTCTGGAGAGGGATGCCCTGGCTCATGAACCCTCTGCAGAGGTCTCATGCAGCCGATTTGCCCAGTGCAATGTGTCATGGGATTTCTGGACTGCTGCTTCCATGGGCCTTGATCATGGATTCAAGCAAGACGAAATCCTTGGCATGCCAAATGCCAGGTCTCTTAACAAAACGGGCAGTTCCCAGCTTTCCCTGTTTTTCGGCTCCAAGAATGCTGTAGGGAGTTTCTCACCAACAGCCCTCACTGTGGACCAAAGTCTCTAAGACAGTGGTTCTCAACCTTTCGAATGCTGTGACCTTTTAATGCAGTTCCTCACGTGGTGGTGACCCCCAACCATAAAATTATTTTCATTGCTACTTCATTGCTGTCATTTTGCTACCGTGATGAATCGGTCAACCCCTGTGAAAGGGTCATTTCACACCCCTCCCCAAGGGGTCTCGATCCATAGGTTGAGAACCGCAGCTCTAAGACAACAGCGGTTTTCCCCAGAGGACTGAAATTTGCCAGTGAATATTAAAGACAGCTTTCTCTCTCTGCCCATCGGGGTAGGAGCAAGAAGCTGATTGTCTTTAGGGAATCCAGAATGCCCTGGGCAAAGATACTTCGGAGCCAATGATTTTGTTGTTGTTGTTTTAAATTATATAAGGCCCGGAGCCTATTGTATAACAAAGAATGTGTGGCACATTTTTCTTTTTTACCCCCCCAAGGGTGGCCTTTTGGGAAGTTGATCACAGGCCTTTTGTTGAAGCTTTTCTGGGCAGAGCCCAACCTGCACCCTTTGGCTCTGCGTCAGTGTGCTAACCACGTGAACTTGAACAACCCAGGGACTCTGAGGAGGGTCTAAAGCTGCTGCCCTCCAGTTGACCGGCACTCAGGGTCGCAGTGTGGCCCCAGCAGACATGAGCAGCTTTCTTGCTGCCATCTTTACTGCAGGTCGCCGGGCCTTTCTTTTGCAGCGCTACCAGGTAGGTTTGAACCACTAGCCTTTAGCACTCAAGGGCAAGCCCTGTGCACACCTGGCAGATGGCACTTCTGCGGACGTTTTTTGGGCCCCCAGCCCCTGAGTTGGTGGAGTCTGTTCTGAGCTGAGCACGCTGGAGAACACACCTTGATCAGCGTACAGAACTTTGCCCTGAGCGCAGTGCATCATAAGTAAGTGCTTGGGGAATGGTGTTGTCACGGTGATTATGGGGCGGGGGGCGGCGGGGGTAGGGGTTGGGTTTCAAAGTCACCCTCAAGTCTGAACATTGGTGGGGCTTGCTGTAAGGGTGTGGACAAGCCAGCTGGTTGGTGTTGGGCATCATCAAAGAGAATTTCATCCTTCTGCTGTCTCACAAGATCTTGACGAGCACTGGCCTGGGGGCAGCAAGCCTGGCTGTACCCTGGGAGAGGCCGGGGCACTCAGTACAGCGTTTGGTGGGCATATCTCGCCTCGAGGAACCTGGCTCCATCGTGGGCTGGGCTGCCAACCTCTAGATCAGCTGTGGGAGTCCACTGGTGACCCCTTCCCGCCTCCCCAAGAGAGGGATGAGGCTGCCT
>NW_022111312.1:5016505-5020521 GCF_000313985.2 Echinops telfairi
GAGTGGAATCTAGGCAGGACTTGAGTTCTAGCTTAGCCCCTCGCTGCTTGGGGTCCTGTGGGTTCTTAACTGCAAACGTAACATCCCAAACCAAGCTAGGCAATGTGTGTGTGTGTGTGTGTGTGTGTGTGTGTGTGTGTATGCACAAGGGCGGACCTCTGCTCCTAGGGAGTTCCAGGCTGTGACCTTTGCAAATCAGATCACCAGGACTTTCTTGCAAGGCACCTCTGGGTGGATCTGGTCAGGCGCTTACCAGCACCCTGCCTCCAGGGACGCAGGTCAATCGTGAGCATGAGAGGAGAGCTTCACCTGCCGCCGAAGCGTGGCCCACACACCAGTGCCGTGGTCCTCGCCCGGGAGGGAGTTAGGGTCTCTCCCATCCACTGACCGGCTCCAGGCTTCATTCAGGGACTTGGTAAGGCAAACCCTCGCTCGGCCAGATGTGCCGAAATGATTTGGCACTCTAGCTCAGGAGGGTGGTTCCTGTTTTAGGGAGGGAGCAGCTGCCAATCCCCATTCTTACTTCTAGATCCCAGGCTCTCTGAGGCGGGAGGTGGGTGTGATGAAAAACCAACTTGTCCGTTTGCAAGACTCACTTGCCTTTGTTCGGTCCTGGCTCCCCTCTCACCTCCTTGGCCCCACTCCCTCTCCTTTTGCTTAATAAAACGACAACAACGTCATGGACCTGGAATGTGTCTTGGCTTGAGTTGTAAACGCAGACGGCTTGGTTTATTAGCCATTTCCCTGGAAGAAAACTCTTGAGGCCAAACAGCTAGTTACAAATATTGAGAGTCCTGCTGTCACTGAGGGGTGGGGCTGGGGCGAGGTCCCCTGCAGAAACTGGTCACTGCCCATGGGAGTTTTTGAATCTCCCGGCTGGAGGTTTCTGACGCTGGGGAACCAGGCCAGATTATGGATTTTGCAAGAGGAGTTTTTAATATCCTCAGTGGATTAGCCAGCGGGGAGTCTTTGGGAGCAGAGGTGACTATCTCATAGCGGGTGCTTTCAGCTCTGCGGCTTCCTGCGGTGGTCAGAGCACCAAGTCATGGCGACTGTGTTAGCCTCTGACTGCTCCAGGTGTCCGCTCGCTCATTCACGTGTTCATTCAACAAACAGGCACGCAGCCCCCAGGTTGGGTGAGGTAGAGTCTTTGGGATTGGTGTACCATGCTCCATCCACAGGGTCTAGACGGAGAGCAACGTCCACATCAGGAAAGGTCCTTCAAGCAAAGAGGCTTTAATGCAGGGACTTGAATCCACAGAGGAGGGAAGAGTTGAGGAGGCCAATAGGAGAGAGTCAGGCCGCCCAGAGGTGATCAATGGCAGGAAGTTACTAGGACTCCTGGGGACAATTCGAGGAGCTCAGATGCCAGGACCTACACATGGGTGTCAGGATCATGGCAGAGCTACCGCTGTTGCCAAAGAAAGAGGGGTGAGTGGAGTGAGAATGAATACCTAGGCCTCTCTCCTCCTCCCCACCAGCCTTCCACCAGTGCCTCTCATTGGCTGAACCTGCAAGGATGCTGGAGGCAAAGGAGCTTGGGAAATGTCATTTCCTGTATATGGAGGCAACTAGACTAGGTCGGGGAGGGGCATCTGAGAGCATGGTGGCGATGGGCACACGCCCTCTTTCTTGGGAAGATGTGTCTGCCCTTGCCCTCAATATCGCCCACCCGAACAGAAACAGAACGTAAGGGAAAGAGATCCTGGTCATGCTATATCCTTAACTGGAAAATCTGAGACTTGCCAAGGTGGGAACGTTCAGGTTTCAGAAGGAGTTTCACTTTGTGGACGGACAGAAATGTGTTACATTCAAAATGGCTTTGCTTTCTTAAAGAACCTTATATTGACCACCTGGTATATACAACAGAACAGGGTATAGGTAGGGTACCCCCACCCCCACCTCCCTGCCATCAAGTCAATTCCGATTAATAGGGGCTCTATGAAGGACGGGTAGAACTGCCCACGTGGGATCCTAAGACGGTAACTGTGTGGGAGTAGAAAGCCTCATCTTTTACCCACGGAGCGGCAGGTAGGTTCAAACAGCTGACCCTGTGGTTAGGAGCCCAACACGTAACCATGGCACCACCAGGGTGAATCCACTCTTATATAATGAAGATCCTCTGTTTAATATTTGCTGCTGTTAAACTGTTAGGGATTATTACTGCAACTATTATAAGGACCCCCACCCCTTTTTTTTGCTACATCGGTTTTGTTTTGTTTTACAAACTTTCCAGAAGGTCTCCCTAAACAATTCATGTGATATCATGAAAAACTAGTGTGAGAACTCAAGTATCAATGGATTTACTTCATAAGCACGCACACACACACACACACACACACACACACACACACACACACCAAGTCAAGAAGTATTGCTGCAAAATTGTAGAAACCTCTATGAAACAAAATGATCAACAGTAGAGCTATTCTTGCTCCACAGAACCTCCATCTAGCGCAGTGGTTTTCAACCTTCCTAATGCCGCTACCTTTTAATACAAGTTCCTCCTGGGGTGGTGACCCCCAGCCATAACATTATTTTCATTGCTACTTCATCACTGTTATTTTGCTACTGTTATGAATTGTAATGCAAATATCTGATATGCAGGATGTATTTTCATTGTTATAAATTGAACATAATTCAAGCACAGTGATTCATCACAAAATATATGTGATTCTATATTGTGAAATATTTATTTTTAATGACAAATCAATGAAATTTGGTCTTGAAGCACGGTGTAGCCTGGGTAACAGTCTTCATGCTGGGTACTTGTAGGTGGGCATATCTGCATGTGGGCAGACCCGCCTGGAGACAGATAGAGGAGCCATGTCTCGGTTCCTAAGACCATTGGAAATATGTGTTTTCCGATGGTCTTAGGTGAGCCCTGTGAAAGGGTCATTTGACCCCCAAAGGGGTCGCGACCCACAGGTTGAGAATCACTGATCTAGGACTATACACTTCTAAAGGTGTTTCCATCTCCTGGAGCCTTCCCTGAAACATTCTGTGCTCTTCAGATGGCACCGTGTCGAACAGCGTAAGTGGGGCAGCCTGGAGGGACCCACATCGTGCCCTGTTTAAATGTTCTCTGAGTTTGGGACCACAGAGAAGTCTGAAGGGGGCAAGGCCAAGGCCATCAGGTGAATGGGGTAAAGATTCCCAGTGGATTCTCATAGCACAGCCCTCACTCGCTACCCTCAAAGGATGAACAGGTACACTGTCATGATAGGGGGGAAATTCCTCAGTATTTCTTTATTTATCCATGCAGTTTTCAATTTTCCCCACCACCCTTCTTCCAAATGAGCCCCCACGATCATTCCGTGTCCTTTCAGAAAACCCATCACCAAGACAACCCCCTGGGAGGTCCCCCCAGTCACCATCCCCTTCTGGGCGGACCTCGCTGCCTCGAATTGAAGAGGCCGGGCTGATCCTCTTGGAAACCATTGGGTTGGTTTTGTGTGTTTACCCTTTATGGTGATTTGGGTGGAAGTTCACAGAGCAAATTGGTTTCCTGTTTCAACGATGACCTTCACCCTGCAACACCGCCTGCCCCCGCCCCTGCCCACCTCTTCCCTACACCTTCTGTTTTGGACTGGACATTTTGGTTTTTGTGGAGGCTAAGATGGAGAGAACTTCTCTGTAGCCACCCGCTCGCTGATCACAGAGACATGGCTAAACACGCTATGTCTGCAATAAACCCATGCACGGGTCAACTGGAACGAGGTAGCAGTGATTTTTGGACTCCCCCCGGGTGTGTTGCCAGGCAGAGTTGCTTCCTTTTTTTTTTTTTTTTTTGTGAGTGAGAGAGTGAGTGAGTGAGTGAGTGAGTGAATGAGAGTGAGTGAGTGAGTGAGAGTGAGTGAGTGAGTGAGTGAGTGAGTCAGTTGCTTCCCTTTGAAACTCACAGTCAGCCTATGTGACAGAGCAGAACTGCCCTGCTGGGTTTCGGGGTGGTGGGGGTGGTGTGATCTTTACAGGAGTAGAGCACCCCGTCTTTCGCCTGTGGAGCAGCTGGGTGG
>NW_022111312.1:5020896-5024760 GCF_000313985.2 Echinops telfairi
CACTGTACCCATAACTCTAAGAAACAGCTACTCACTGATGCCCGATGATGCTGTAGACACAGAGCAAACCAAAGAGCCAAGCCCACTGCTAGTGAGGCAGCCCCCGGCCTACAGCCACTCTGGAGAAAGCATAGAACTGCCCTTCGGGGTCAAGGAGGCTGCCAGTTTCCACGGAAGCAGCCAGCCTCCTCGTTCTCCCGAAGAAGTGGCAGGTGGGGTCAAGCTGACCACCTTGTGGCTAGCAGCCGAGTGCTTTCACACTCCTTCAGAGAGCGGACGGCGCCGGGCAAACCCTGCACACTGAATTGCAAAGCAGGGCCGCAGATCTCGTAGCAAGCGGAGGAAAGTGTTTTGATGGATGAGACGGTGGCAGTTGCAGGCCGGGTGACATGGCAGGGGCTTCAAACGGGAATGATTTATGTATCAAAGGATTAAAAGAGGCCCTTGGGCCCATGGCTGAAGGCCCTCTGGGAATTCCCCGAAATGATACCCTATCTGATTCTGCTGCACGCCGCAGCCACACATGAAGGGGACCTGTCATCGCACCTTGTATCCTCTATCTATTGATCTCCAAAAAAACTTGCCGAAACTTGATTCCACCTTGGTTCGGTCTTAGAATTAGAACATGGGTGACATCTTAGCCAGTCTGCTGTTGACTTGATCCCCATTCGGTAGTGGCCCTCGAAGGTCACAGTAGAACTGCCCCGGTGGTGGTGGCCAATCATTCTCCCAGGGGCCGTCGGGTGGGTTTGAACCGCTGACCTTGCACTTAGCGGCCTCATGTTCACCTCCCTTGGCCCCCAGAGGTCCCTGGACTGTTGTCAGATCTGGTAAAATACTCATACGCTTTTAAAATACTTTTTTAGTTCTCCAACCTCTAGGGTCCCTTGGAGACCCCCGGGTGGCTGAAGAAGTTTGCACACGGCTACCAACCTAAGGGCTCTGAGAAGCAACAGCAGCTAACCAGAAGGCAAGTGTGTATGCCCACCCAGGGCTCCACCAGAGAAAAGTCTAGTGCTCTGTTTCTACACAGATTATGGCCAAGTTCTAGTCGGGAACACACGGGGTCGCCCTGAGTCACAACTGACTGGATGCCAACGGGTTTGGGGTTTGACACTTTAGGGTCCCTTGGGTGCTTCCTAGATGGTGAGGTGTCCTGAGTGGGCCTTTGTCTGAGGTGGGGACCGGAGCCTTGACTTGCCTCAATGACAGTCACTTTGGCCTTATCTGGTGAGAAAGCGCTGCTGTGTATATGACTACACGATGTTGGAATATCAATTCTTGGCAGCCTGTCTGGGCCCTGGAGTAACAACGGCGCTTTGCTGCCAATAACAACCCCCCTAATAGCAGACAATAATTGGGTCTTTATTACATCTCAGGCACCATGCCAAACACACTGGATGGGCTATGGCATCCTGTCCTCAGATGACCCTCTGAGGTCACTACTATCTTCAAACCCACTGAACAGATGGAGCCACTGAGGGGCAGCCACGAGGTGATCTCCCAAGCCAGTTAGTGCTTTGGGAGACTCGGTTCTTCTCTTGAGCCAATACGAGGGGGTCAAACAGAAAAGCAACTGGGTCACAATGTGCCATGGGCTTGGGATCCAGCTCAACCAGGGCTTAACTTACCATTGGCTGCATACTGGATAAAAAACAACGACGACAAACAACAAGGAGCCCCAGTGGTGTAGTGGTCCAGCACTCTGCTGCTCACCATCAGCTTCATGGGAAAATGATGCAGCAAGCTGCCGACAGAAGTAGTGAGGTCGGAGAGCTGACCAGAGGGTTTCAAAAGGCAGCCGGAGCAAACAAAGCAATGAGTTTTAATGAAATAATGCAGACCCAGGGGTGGAAAACCAAAAGGGAAGAAGCCTTCCTCAAGCTGAAAGCGATGAAGAAAAAAGATTCAAGCCTCGAGTTGTCCTACTGAAGGATTCTATGGGAAAGAGATGGACCAATGCAGGAAGCACGGAGAAGATGGAAACAGAGCCACTGCTCCGTGTTCAACAGTGTAGGGAGGCAGTATCTGATCAAGAACGCACGATCTGGAAGAAGCCCAAGCTGCACGGAAGGCCTCGATGAAAACCAAGACTCCAGGAATTGACAGAATACCAGCTGAGACGTTTCAACAAATGGACGCCATGCCGGAAGCGTTCACTTGCTTATGCCAAGAATTTAGTAGGCTACTATCTGACCTGGTGGCAGAGTTGGTTGCACAGTTTTGGTAGTTACACAATCTGTTGTCAATTTGAGAGGATTAAGAGCGAAGGGGTGGAGTTTAGCCTGTCAATCAGGTGGCAGCTTGATGCCTCATTTAGAGGCACCAAGGAGATACATTGCTCCCTGGAGGAAGGGCACACACGCACTTCCTGCGTGGCATTACTGATGACGAGCCTAATGGAGCTACGCGGATGCAGCCAGAGCCTTGGAGCCAAAGGAGCCACATGGAGATCTCTGCCAGTACTGAGATGCTTTCAAGGCCACTGGATCCACAAGACTTCCTACCCACTGGCCTGTGATCTTCCTGCATTTGGCATCATTGCATGTGTTTTGTGAGTCTGAAGAAGTTTTAGATTGGTATTGGACATATGGGCTAATACTGGACTTATGGACTTGATCTGGACTGGGCTGTTTTCTCAAGATTCAATTGCTCTTGTCTATAAAACTCTTTCTTATACACATACGTGTATCTATGAATTTGTTTCTCTAGTTGACCCTGACGAACACAACATTGGTCTGCTAATCGAAAGGTCAGCAGTTCAAAACCACAAGCCACTCTGAGGGACAAAGATGAGGCTTTCTGCTCCTGTAAAGAGCTACAGCCTCGGAAACCCAGAGGTAGTTCTATTCTGTCCTAAAGTGTCTCTATGAGTCAGAATGAACTCCATAGCAGTGAGTTTGGTATTTTTGGAGTTTTGCTATCTGGCAAACTGACTGGAAGAGACCATATTGTGCCCATGCCAAAGGAAAGGGATCCACCAGAATGCTAGAATTAGCAAACAATATTTGCTGAAGATAATTCAAAACAGGTGCCACGGTACCTTCTTGGAGAACTTGCCGAAATTCCAGCTGGATGTAGGAGAGGATGTGGAACGAGGAACATCACTGCTGATGCCAGATGGGTCTTGGCTGAAAGCAGAGAACACCAGAGAGAGGTTTACCTGTGCCCTATCGAGTATGTACAGACAGATGGCCGTGTGGAGCCTAAGTAACTGGGGGGACATTGAGAAGAGTCGGAATCCCAGAACACTTCACAGTGCGGAGGCAGGAACTGTGTCTGGGTGCAGTCATTCGAAGAAGGAGGAGATGGTGCGTACGTCACAACCAGGAACAATGTTCACCAGGGTTGTCTCCATCAAGATGCCCGCATTGGTACCCTTTGCAAGACAGTTCTCCTCTGCCCTAGAAGGTCAATATGAGCCACAACCAACTCTGCTGACAATGGGTCAGCTTAAAACTCCTTGGGAAAGTAAGTGGCTGTCAGCCAGCCTCTGTCTTCAGAATGAAGAGATGTTTGTAGGCATTGTTAGATGCTCTCCAGATGGTTCCGACTTATCGTGACCGTATCTATGTACAGCAGAGCCAAGCCCTGCCCAGTCCCGCGCCATCCCCACAATGGTCTTTGTGTTTGTGGTACTTATGTGATCTGTTGTCAATTTGAGAGGATTAAGAGTGAAGGGGTGGAGTTTATCCTGTCAATCGGGTCGCAGCTTGATGACCTCATTTGGAGGTGCTGAGTTGATCAACAGCTCGCTGGAAGTGGGACGCCTGCTCACCCCCTGCGAGACATCTCCATTGACCAGACACATGGTGCTACACTAGACCTCTGGAGCCAAGGAAGCCATGTGGAGACCCCTGCCAG
>NW_022111312.1:5025876-5050320 GCF_000313985.2 Echinops telfairi
GTTTGAGCCCACGGTTGCAGCCCCTGTGTCCATCCGCCTCATCGAGAGCCTTCCTCTTTGCCGCTGCCCTACTTACTCCACCACGCATGATGCCCTTCTCCTGGGACTGGTCTCTCCTGACCCCACGTTCAAAGTACGGAAGACAAAATCTCGCTGTCCTTGCCTCTAAGGAACATGCTTCCTCCAAGACAGATGTGCTTGTGCTTTTGACAGTCTTACCCAGCACCACAACTCACCTAAGGGGATAGGAAAGCCTACAGTGTCGTTATAAAGATGAAACGACAGGGCTTAGATCGTGTCTCGTACACGGCTGGGTACGGACTTGTGGGTTGACGTGTTATCGTCCTGGGGGGTGTACCGCCAGTTTCTGACAGACGGTGACTCTGGGGACAACAGAAAGAGCGGTGTGGCCCGAGCCTGTGCCAGCCTCACACGCACTTGCTATTTGGGCTGCTGACAGCCACAGCGCTTCCACGGGCTGGTTTTGGGCCGTGGATCACCAGGCCTTTCTTCCTTGTCTGTCTCAGTCTGGAATACCACTGAAACCTGTTCAGTATCTCAGCAACACGCGAACCTCCGCTGACAGACGGGAGGTGGCTGCCCACGAGGGGCACCACTGGGCCTCGAACCCGGGGGGCTACCTCGTGGCAGGTGAGAACCCTACTGCTGAGCCACCAGCGCCCGTGCCGGAAGAACTACAGGTACTGTAGAGCGGCTGTGGCTCTCCAGGACCATTTACATTCCGTGCCCCCACTCTGCCTCACTGTCAGGCGTGGCTCCCAGTCACCCTGTTCCCACTCACCCTCTGTCACCTGAGCACAGCAAATGAAGTTCGGCTATGACATCGGTGCCCCCACGTCAAACGCATTGGCAAGAGCTGCAGCTGCGTCTCCAGGAAGGAGCGCCTGTGTCATTGCGTGGACCGGGCAGGAAGCAGGTCTGGGCCCACGGTCTACCCAGCCTGCCCACAGCTTCGTCGATGTCAAATGTTCCGCCCTGCACTGTCCTGCAGCTCAATTTCACCCTGGGGCTCTCAGAAGGCTAAGTGGATGGACAGGCAGCGGCCGATGGGTCCGGGAGACGGGTGTCAGCACAGGGTAATGGCCGGTCCTATCAGCAGGATGGCTGTGGGGAGGGCTGGCTGTATTTCCTTCGAAGGGCCTTCCACCCTCTTCCCTGGCATCTTGTGCTGCCGGGAAGCGTCCCCTGGCCCTCCCGATAGTTTCCACCGTGCAGGGAGGTGCCTTTATCTCTGACTAGTCTCTCAGACACAGGGGCTGTGTCCTGTTCATCCTTGGCTCACCGGGAGGCCTCCCAGTCCCTACCACGTGGCGGGCACAGAAGGACTGCTTACTCATCATTCTCCTCTCTGCAGGAGCACGCCTATGCTTGCTCCTCATGCCAGCATAGCACCACTGCCTGCCCCCCTCTCCTGCTTCTCCAAGACCCTGTAGGACTGAAGACCTCCTTCTAGGGCTTCTGGGCTGTGACCCCCTGCAGCAGCCGACTGTCATGTCTCTCTCCCATGGATCCAGAAGCACAAGGTCAGCATGGGGGGCAGTGCAGCTCGCCATGCCCTCGGTGGGCCAGCATCAGACGGACGGGAACGGTCCTCTGAGCTGGCCCGGAGACAAGCCTTTGCTGCACCCAGAGCTTGCTTGCGTTCTTTTTTGAATCATTAGCATTTCTTAAGAAATGAATGACTTTTATTTTAGTGCTTGTAGAGCTTCCACTGGACGAGTCTATGTGGGGTCAATACAGTTAGTGACCCTGAGCCCGTTCGTCAAGGGTGCCCTCCCCGCCACCCCCTGAACACGGACTCACTGCCCACCAACCATCTCGTCCAGCCTGTTGAGTGGCTGTTGTCTGTTGGGTCCCCAATAGACAGCTTGTTCAAAGAGCACACTGCTCAAGGAGGAAAAAAGCCCTTTCCCCTTTTTATTTTTAACCCACCACAGCCACGGAGGTGATTCGGATGCACAGCGACTCTCTGAGATGCAGCAGGACTGCCCCAGGGGTTGACAAGCTGTCCGCCCTTCTTTGTGGCAGTGGAACGTCCCGTCTACTCGCTAGTCACTAGTGGCTAGTGGGTTTGAACAGCTGACCTTTCAGTCAGCAGGCAGCCAAGTGCTTAATCGCCATGCCACCAGATCTCGTTTGATCGTCTACAAACAGAAACCTGAATATGATATTTTTCTATCAGAGAGCAGCCACGATCCAGTCAATGCCAAATTCAATGCCCCAGAGAAATCTGCGATGATAAAGAAATGGAAATCAGGGTCTTTATCTCAACGTTTCAGTGATGATTTTGACTGGGGGAGCATTTTCCCCCTTGTGAACCTCCCTCAACAAAGCCCCCCCTAAGTCAGAGATAACAAGGAACTTGCCAAAGATCTCTCGGGAAGTAAATGCAGTAGATGGGATTTGAACCCACATCCCCATCGCCCGCCCCAGCCTTGGTTGGGCTGACCAGGTCAGACCGACAATGAAAGCAGGCCTGGGCTATGGGGTCTTGATCAGGAAGGAGCCGGATTTCATTAAAACGATGATTTCTTTCAGAACCAAGAGCTAGTCTTCCTCTCTCTTCTCTCTTTGGAGAACGAATTCAGGACCCGACGATGTACAAATCCACACCCACGTGCCCACCCCTTCCCTGTCCACAGACATCCTACAACCAAGGCTGCGCGGCCCCCGCCCCGCCATCATGATATTTGCATGTCAGGGTCTGTGGCTTCAGGCAGTTGTGCAGCGCCTTGCCACCCAGGGGCCCATCTTCCAGCACCGGATTGGACAAGATTCTGTTGAGATCCATACCGTTTACGTTGGCCACCTTTGGGTAAGACACCATCGGGTCTTTCTTCTCAGCCCGCCTTTGATCTGGAAGCTTTCCTGAGAACAGGGCACCAGGGCTGACCTGTTGGCGCTTGAAACAACGGTGGCGCAGCTTTCAGCAACACAAAAGCCCCGACAGCACAACTGGCGGACAGACAGGTAGTTGATTGATGATCTCAATCAAAACCTGTAAAAACCGAACCCACTGCCATCTGCGTGATTCTGACTGGTTACAAGTTGGGCTCTGGGCCGCAAGGTCAGCAGTTCGAAACCACCAGCCGTGCCTCGGGAGAAAGATGAGGCTTTCGACTCCCATAAAGAGTTACAGTCTCGGAAACCTAGGGGAGCAGTTCTACCCTGTCTTCTATCGAATCCACTCCAGGCAGTGCCTTTTGGGTGGGACGGGTCAGCACAGAGCTGCCCCCTATCGTTTCCGAGGCTATTAACCTTTAGAGAAACAGAAGGCCACATCTTTGTCCCCGAACAACTGGCCTTGTAGGGAGCTGTTGAGTGATTTAGCTGTGGAGCGTCATTAGTGTCGTCTGCCTATCTATCTACATCTGCCTCGGCTCAACCGAGACGACAATTTCTTGACCTTTGAGGCCACATTGCTGTGGGAGGCGGTGCTGGGTAGGAAAGCAAACCCCAGTGGGAACGGTTGTTGGGTGCCTGTGAGTTGGTTCCCACCAATCGCGACCAGATGCCCAACAGAACAAAGCACTGCCCAATCCTCACAACTGCTCTTGGGTCTGGCTACTGTGCCAGTCCGTCTGGTCAAGGGCTTCCCTCCTTCTTGCTGCCCCTCTTCTTGACCCAGCAGGAGGCCCTTCTGCGGGGACTGGTCCATCCTGGTACCATGTCCAAGGTCTTCACATTCTTGCTTCTAAGGAGTGTCTTTGCTTCCAAGAAGCGTGCCAAGACAGAGCTGTTCATTCTTGAGAAGGCCATGGTGCCTTCAGTATTCCTACCAGTCCCGCCATCCAAAGGCACCGGCGACTCGTCTGCGGTCTTCTTTATGCAATGTCCAGTTTCACAAACAGTCGAGGCGACTGAAAATAGCATGGCTTGGGTTAGACACACCTGAGTCCTCAAAGAGACTTCCTTGCTTTTCAACACTCGACATAAGTCTTGGGCAGTTGACTTACCCAAAGCAGGGGTTCTCAACCTGGGGGTTGCGACAATCTCCTCCCAAAGATAAAAGCGCTGAAGAAGCAAAGTCACTCACCCGGGGATGTCTAGTCACTTCTGACTCGCCGCGATCCGCTAGGACAAGGTGGACCTGCCCCTATGGTTTTCCAAGGCTGTCAATCTTCATAGGAACAGAAAGCCTCCCCTCACCCCCGTCCCCAACAAAGTGGCCAGTAAGTTTCCATCGCTGACCTTGCAGTTAGCAGCCCAGCGAGTAATCTACACCACCAGGGCTGCTCGGATGAAGCAAGCAAGAACCAACAGAGGGGACACTACAGGCCATAGGCTGGCCCAGCTACAAAAAGCCAAGGCTGTTACGCTAGAGCGCTGGTTCTCAACCTGTGGGTCACGACCCCTTTGGGGGTTGAATGACCCTTTCAAGGGGTTGCCTGATTCATCACAGTAGCAAAATGACAGTGATGAAGTAGCAACGAACATAATTGTATGGTTGAGGGGGTCACCACCACGTGAGGAACTGTATGAAAGGGTCCCGGCATGAGGAAGGTTGAGAACCGCTGCTCTAGATAGAGCCCGTGGAGAGGGCCTTCCCCTATGATTTCACCTTGAACTGGACACACCCCTGAACTGTGAGAAAGGAGTCCTGGTGGTTTAGTGGGTTACGTACTGAGCTACTAACCACAAGGTCAGCAGCTCAAAACCCCCAGCCTCTCTGAGATAGAAAGACAAGGCTTTCGACTCCTGGAAACAGTGACAGTCTAGGAAAGCCACAGTCGTACCCTATCCCATAGGGTTGCTATGAATTGGCATCAACCATGGGGAAAAAAATCTCTGTTTGTGAAACCACCTCCTTGGTGTACTTAGGTTGTAGCTGTACTATATCATGAAGATAGCTACTCAGGTAAGACTGTCACAGGAAGTGGCTGTCACCAGGAGGCTCCTTTGCCAGGTCACCTGGCAATGGGGGCCACCAGGCAAGCCCTTCACCCCAGTGGTGGCCCAAGTCATGGCTTCGTCCCGATGGCTCCTTCCCATCTATTCTTGGGCTGTGCAGGAAGGGGATGGCAGCATCCATGGCCCACCCATTCGTCATCTTAGTCATTTGTTTTTCACTCCAGCAGCCACCCTGTCCCTATCTAATCAGGGGGCTGCTTCCTGTGTTTGTTTGCTGCCAGTCGTCCTGCGGGAGCGATTTTTATCATCAAACAGTATGAAAATAGAATGCGAGGAGTTGGCACCCCTCTCCGGTGGAGAAGCCATGGGACTGGTGGGTCAGCCTGGGGAGAAGGGACAGGAACACGGAGCGATGGCAGGATGCATCCCTCCGGCTCCCTTCAGGGGGACGCCCCTGGAGACATAAAAATAGCGGTGCCACTTGTTTAAACCCCAAGACATGTATTTACAAGCACTGCGTGACGGCGCTTCCTGGAGAACGGGGGCCACTTTTCATGGCGTGATGGATGGGTTCCTTCTGCCATGTGGAATGTGTAACAGAGGTGGGCATTCCCATCCCAGGGTGGCTCTCCGCTTCCCCTCTGGGCTGGGCCCCACATCCTCACTCCGGAAGGTGCCAGGGTTCTGAGTCTTGCGGCTTGGTTCTCAGGAGGTGGGCGGAGAGGAGGACCACCATGGCGTGAGCGCCCCGAGAAGGGATTGTAGCCAGGCCCTGGGGTTTTGCCACCACATGATGGTGGACTAGTCACCATGGCCTTGGTGGAAGAACCGGTGGCAAAGGGTCAGAGTCTGTGTCCCTGCCACGAGTCTCCCTCTGTGACCAGCGATTCCAAGGGTCTGCGTAGTACTTGTGCATCAAGCACTCCCTAAGTGCCTGGTTGTTGAGGCAGCTGTTTGGGGGGCAGGAGAGCAAGCGGCCGAAGATCAAGAAGGCAAAAGGAAGCCTGAATGTAGTGAGCGGCTGCTTCGTTCCCAATCGCCATTTCTTTTGCACCATCATTGACAAACCCTGTTCCTCCATCTCATTCTTATTAAAATATAACAATAATAATAACCACCCAGGGGTCAACAAGAGAGCTCGGGTGGCCAAGTCATTGAAGTGCGTGGTTGCCAAGTGTGAGCCGATCACATGCGCTGGGGAAGAAAGATGCGGCAGCCCGTGCTGTAAAGAGTTAAAGCGCTGGGAACTCCGTGGAGCAGCTCTGCGCTGTCTTATAGGACTGCTGTGAGTCAGATTCAAGTTCAGTTTGGCCTCTGGCCGCACCACCCAGTGATGCCATGGGGTCTAGCATTATGATCCTGGCTCATGGCTCTTGTTGATAGTTACCGTTGAGTCCCAGTGGACTCACTGTGACCCCAGGAGTGGAGAGTTGAAGTGATCCATGACTGTGACCTTTTGGAAACTGATTGCCAGGCCTGTCTTCTGAGGTGCCTCTGGGTGGGTTTGAGCTGCCAGTCTCTTGGCTAGAAATCCATGCTCCTCTTGGTTGCCCTCCTGTCGAATCTGCATCATGGCACCCCAGGTCCCATGGGAAGCACGTGGGTTCCTGTGACCAAGCTTGAGGTTAGTAGTCGAGGGTGAATGTCTACCCCCGGGGAGGCTAGCATGTATCCTGGTACCCATGAAGGCCTCGATGTGCATGTCTCAGATGCTCTGTGTCCCTGGTTGCCTGGACACCGAAGGGAGGCCTGGCAGAACCTGGTCCTGCATACTGAGCACTTCTATACCCGAGCTCTCGCAAGGCCACCCTGCTCTCACGTTTCCCACGTTTCCCACACAAAAGCACGGGTTCTGGTAGCCGGGGTCCTCCTGCTGCTTTCTCACCAGTCCCCACCTGTCTCCGAAGCCATGGCCTCTTCAGAAAGTTCTCCAAAAACACGCAGAGGAAATGTTCACTTTCTGGCTCCCCTTTGAAGTGCTCATCCCATCAGAAACTTGCAGCAGCTGGATGCTCCTGGAGGAACAACCCAAGGTGAATCCCTTCCCATCAAGGCCCAAACAGCTCCAGGGCTTACCCGGATTTTAGAGTGGTCAGGAGAAACAAAGCAATAAACGAAGATGAATTCTCAGTAGAAGAAACCCCACATAACGTATGGGGCATACGTATGCACTAAACAGATGATCCATGTTCTACAATCAACCAGAAGTCTTGGATTGTTATTTGTGAAATCTGACAATGCCTTCCTAAATGCACCTTCAAAAAGAAGGATGACCCCCTTACAGAAGGGACGCGGAGAGGAGACGAGCCAGTCAGGGTGCAGTGTAGCAACGATGAAACATACAGCTATCACGATCCCAGTTCTGCCTTACAAATCCAGCTAGACCAGAGGATGTTCACTGGTACAGATCAGATCTGAACACACAGGGGATCCAGGACAGATAAAGCCCTCAGGACCAATACTGAGAGAAGTGACACCAGGAGGGGAAGGGGAAGGTGGGGTAGAAAGGGGAATGGATCACAAGGATCTACATACAACCCCCTCCCTGGGGACGGACAACAGAAAAGTGGGTGAAGGGAGACGTCGGACAGTGTAAGACATGACAAAATAATCATAATTTATAAATTATCAAGGGTTTGTGAGAGAGGGAAAATGAGGAACTGATACCAAAGGCTCAAGTAGAAAGAAATGTTTTGAGAATGATCATGGTAATGTACAAATATGCTTGACACAATGAATGTGTGGATTGTGAGGAGTTGTATGAGCCCCCAATAAAATGCTTTTAAAAAGTAAAGGAAGAGGGGCGGCAAACACTCCACGTGGTCCACATTCCGTAGGGTTTCCAATGGCTGACTTTTCAGCAGTAGATTGCCAGGCCTTGCTTTCTAGGACAGGTGCTTCTAGCCAAGTTCAAATCTTTCCCAGTTAGTAGTCTAGCTGTTTAAGCCATTTCTTTCCTCGACGGCACCCTCCAAAGAGTGCCGAGCACCTAAACCCATTATGTTGCCATTTCAGGCCCAGTGGTGGTGGTGGTGGCGGCGGCGGTGGTGGTGTCTGGCAAAGAAATGAGAGCTCTACTGTTTGACCTCTGGCCCTAAGGCTTGGTGTGACGGGGCAGAGAACGTTTGGGTAACTCTACATTGTACGCCATCTTTCTAAGGCGAGCTGTTGTGGGAATGGGTTGACTGTTAGCCACCAAGTTGCTCCTGAATCATGGTGACCGTCTGAGTTTCAGAGGAGAGCTGCACTCCACAGGGAGTTCAGCGATGCCACCTCTCCGGAGTACCTCTCCAGGCCTTTCTTCCGATGTGCTGCTGGTGTGTTCAGATAGCCGACCGTTCCACCAGGAACCCTGGTGATGGGGTGTGCCATTGCATCGATGCCGAGTAGAACTGGGCCCTGATCTGGACAACCTCCACTCACCAGTCAGTTTGCCTTACTTTGGTGTCTGGCATTTTGCTATGATGCTGGAAGCTAGGCCAGTGGTCACGGCAAATGGAGCAGGGTTATCCATGGTGGACAGATTTCAGCGGCCAGGAAAGAGGAAGAGGTGGCCCACTCCTGAAAACCCGGTGTGTGTGAGTGGAACACTGTCTGACACAGGACCAGAAGACGGGCTCCTCTAGGTGGAAAGCACTCAAACTACGACCGGGGAAGAGCTGCCTCCTCAAAGCACAGTTGGCCCTAAAGATACGGGTGGAGCAGAGCTCTCAGGACCTTCTTGGTGAGACACGACGCAAAATGAGAAGAGACATCCATTAATAATCAGAATGTGGAATGTCTGGAGTATGAATGTAGGAAAACTGGGAGTCATCATAAACGGAATGTGTATAGACAGATATCCTTGACACGAGTGAGCTGAGCCAGAATGGTTTTGGCCATTTAGAACCTGACAATCATGGCTTTCCATGTCAGGAATGACACATTGAAAAGGAATATTGTCAAAGAAATGTGGGTGAAGGGAGACAGTGTAAAATATGAAAATAAAAATAATTTATAAATTGTCAAGGGTTCACGAGGGTGGAAGAGTGGGGGAAGGAGGAGAAAAAAGAGGAGCTGATATCAAAGACTCAAAAATGTTTTGGAAATGTTTTGAAAATGAAAGAAAATATTCTGGAAATGAGGATGGCAATATATGTACAAATGTGCTTGATATAATTGAGGTATGGATTGTTATCAGAAGTATAAAAGCCCCCAATAAAATGATTAAATTTTTTTTTTTTAAGAAAAGGAATGTTGTCGCCTTCATCATCAAAAAGCGTATTCCGAGATCTGGCTTGAAGTACAATGTTGCCTGTGATAGGATGATACTTAAGGTGACCAGATGTCCCGCTTTTGGCGGGACAGTCCGATTTTTTGCGTTTTAAAAAAGTCCTGATTTTTGTAAAGAACGCACGACAAGCTAGGGAATGGTCTACTTGGTCCATATAGACCAAAATTTTAGTCAAGAACCCCTCTTCCCCCTCAGTCAATGGTGTCCTGCTTTAAATCCGGTCACCTTAATAATACTCCATCTACAGGGAAGGTCAGTTAATTAATGGTTCAAATTTATGATCAACCAGTAAAGCCAGTGAGGAAGAAATGGAGGATTTCTATTTCTACCCATCTTTTAAAATCCAAAATAGATCAAACAAACAATCAAGATGTACTGATAATTATTGGTGATTGAAATTTAAAATTGGAAACAAAGAGGAAGGATCAGTAGTTGGGAAATGTGGCCTTGGTGATAGAAGTGACATCGGGGGTCAATTGCAGGACCAATGTTTCAGGTGATTGCATTTCTCATTGGAAAAACTGTTGTTGTTTGTTTCAATAACATCAATGGCTACTGTACCAAAAAAGGTTGCCCATACCATTTCAAGAGATGGGATATGATCAAAACCCAGTGGTACTGAGAGCAGAAATCCAAGCGATAGGCACTGGTGCAAAACAAGGCTCCAGGAATTGACAGAATGCCAACTGAAATGCTTCGACAGATGAATGCAGTGCTGCACGCACTCCCCTGTTCAAGCCAAGAAGTCTGGAAGGCAGCTGCTTGGCCAAGCAACTGGAAGAGATCCACATTGGTCCCGATTCCAAAGAAAGGTAACCCAATAGAATGCAAAAATTACTGGACAGTGTGTTAGTCTGGGTACTTTAGAGAAACAAATCCACAGAAACTCACGTATAAGAGAGAGTTTTATATAAAGGTTAAGTGCATATCAAGAAAACATCCCAACCCAGTGCTGACCAAGTCCACAAGTCCAACATTAACCCATATGTCCAACACCGATCCACAAAGTCCTCCATCTCACAAAACACACGCAATGATGCCGACTGCAGGAGGAAAGCCGAGTCAGTGAATGTGTAAGCATCTCAGCATTGGCGGGGCTCTCCACATGGCTGCTCCAGCACTCAGGGCTGCATCGGGGTACTTCAATGCAGCTTCTCTTCAGGGATGTCTCGCAGGAAGTGAGCCTTGCCAGCTGAAGCAGGGAACTGGCTAAGGCAGCTGCACCCTGGTCCGACCTTTGTAAAGCAAAGAGACCCTAGAACTAGAAGGGCGAGGCTCACCGAGCCATTTATCTCTCCGCCCTTCAGTTAACCCCGCCTGTGCTTATCGGCCAGGTTGGCACAATAAACTAACTACCTCAGACAGTATCATTACATTGGCAGACAGGTGAAATTTTGCTGAAGATAATTCGAAAGCAGTTTCAGCAGTACATCAATAAGGAACTTCAATAAATGCAAGCTGGATTCAGAAGAGGACTTGGGGAATATAGGCTTGCTGGCATCAGATGGATCTTGGCTAAAAGCAGAGACTATTAGAAAGATGTGTACTTGTGTTTTATTAACGATGAGAGGCATTGGATTGTGTCGATCATAAAAAACGATAGCTACCACTCTGAACAAAGGGAATTCCAGAACACGTAGTTGTGCTCATGTGGAACCTGGCCATAGACCAGGAGGCAATCGTTCAAGCAGAACAACTAAATACTACGTGGAAAGGTGTGTGTGTCAGGGTTGTGTCCTTTCCCCACATGTATTCACTCTGTAGGCTGAGCAAAGAAACCGAGAGCTGGACTATATGAAAGAACATGGCATTAGGATCGGAGGAAGGCTCACTAACAACCTGTGATATGCAGGTGATATGATTTGCTATCTGAAAGCGAAATGGATTTGAAGCACTTTGCTAATAAAGATTCAAGCCTTCAGAGTGGATTCCATCTCAACATAAAACAAAAATCCCCACAACTGGACCAGCAAACTATGTAGTTTTATGTGGAGAAAAGATTGAAGTTATCTGGGATTTCATTTTATGTAGATCCATGGCTAATGCTCATGCTGCAAAAGATCTTAAAGTGTTAAGGACCTAAAGAAATAACAAGCAACACACACACACAGTATATGTATATGTATTTACACATACATCGATAATATACATACGCGTATGTATGGACACATCCATGTTTATCTCAGCAGTACCCACAATAGCAAGAAGACAGGAACAACCTAAGGCCCATCAATGGAGAAATGGGGAAATAAGCTTTGGTTCACACACACACAATGGAATACTACGCGTCTCTGAAGAACAATGGACCAATGACAAACAGCTCATGACATGGATGGATTTGGAAGCCATCAGCCTGAGTGAAGTCAGTCAATGCTGTGACGACAAATACTGTCTGGGGCCATCATTATTTGAAAGGAAAAAAAAGGGGGGTTGCACACCCTAAGAAGCAGACCTTCATGCTCCTGGAGAAACCTGGGTGAGAGGACAAAAAAAAAAAAAAGGAAGGAGGGGGAAGAAGAGAGTTTGACTGAGGAAAGATGCAGGGATAAAAGTGTTAAAGGGCACGGGTGCCGTTTAGAGGACCACGGTCACCCGGCTCAAGTCATGCTATTTCCTGTGGCCTCGTGCGTGTGACAGACCATCAATGAAGAAGGGAGAACAGGGATGAACCGATGCCTTTGAATCAGGGTGCTGGCGAAGAATATTGACGTGGCCACGGACTGCCAGAAGAACAGATCCGTCTGTCTCGGCAGAAAAGCCAGCATGCGTCTTACAAGCTGGGATGTCAAGACGTTGTCTCATATACCTGGGGCACGTTATCCAGAGGGGCTGGTCCTTGCAGAAGGACATCGTGTTGAAGGAAAAAGACGGTCCCTGAAAAAGAAGACCCTCCTTAGAGATGAAGCGGCGCAGGGGCTGCAGCAATGGGCTCAAACGTCACTACTGCGAGGACGGCATAGGACTGGGCTGTTTCCTCTCTTTGTACATCGAGTGCTTATGGGTCCGGGACGGACGGGAGGCAACCAAGGACAGCAGCAACGATAGGATGGGTCTTGTGGACCAAGGAGCCTTGGTGGCACAGAGGTTGAGTGCATGGCTGCCAGCCGAAAGGTTGGCAATTGGATGCTGCAATCAGCGTCCACAAAGATGAGCTGCTTTGAAACCCACGGGGGCAGTTCTCTGTCCTAGAGGGGCACTCTGTGTTGAAGCCCACCTGGGGATCACAGGTGAGTCTTTCTGGAAGCAGATCGCCAGATCTTGCCTCCCGGGCAGCTGTCGGGGAGTTTCAACCGCAGACCTTACAGGGAGTAGCCAAACACTTCACCATCGTGCCACCAGGTCTCACTGGCAGCACTGGGGGAAGCAGGTCTTGAGACAGATCAGGCCCCCTGGCTTGTGAACAAAGGACCGCTTCATTTCAGCCGTGCTTTGGGAATGGATGGGTGAGCAAGACAACCTGTCTCTAGCCAACCACATCTCCTTGTCACCCATCTTGCCTTTGAGGTTGTGGGCTTTTTGGCAGCGGCCCAAGGGATCTTGAAAGACCGCAGCCTGATGTCAGATGCTGAAAGCCCAGATGGGACCACACCTCGACATTTGCATGGGCAGAGCTGCATCACGCGGAACACGCAGGCATGCCCGTCCAGCCTGCGTTCTGAGGGACAGCTAGGTATTTTGCACGGCACCTTGCTTTCCAGTTGCGCAGAGGTGGCAGGTGGACATGGGTACTTGATAGCGAGTTCTTTGTCCAGCCCAGCAGTTCCCATGGAAGAGAGCGTCCTACAAGCCCCGATGTTCAGGTTTCTTCCCAGGCCAATCACATCCATCGTTATCTATGGATCAGAGGATCAGAGGATGTTGGGGTTTGGGAAGATCGCGGAGCAAGTCTGGGTTTGGGGACCTCAGGTCTATGCTAGATGCCTTCCCTGTGGCCTTGGGGGTGCTGTCTCAGTGAGATATCCAAGGATGATCTGGGGGTGAGGGGGTTTGTGTGTCACCCTTCCTTGTCTGACCAGCGGGAGGAAGAGAGAGGAGGGGCTGGGGGGGGGTCCCCTTAGGATAAAGTCGCATTGTTTTATATCAGTTTCTGGCTTTCTAGCTTGGTTGGGCTGGCAGAACAAAGAAGGCTTCATGCAGGACAAAAGCTCCCTGTGTTACCTAATGAGGAACAGTTGAGAGGTTGCAGACAGCTCCCCGTCAGCCAGGGACAGAGGGCGGCAGAAGAGAGGGCTGCCGGTGCCTAATGAAGACCAGTTGAGAGGTGCCGGCCAGACCCGACTTTCTTTGTAAGTCCCAGGGCCACCCCCCTTCCCAGGCTCCGTCTCAAGAGGCTTGGCTCTGCGGCCCCCCGAGAGCCAGTCAGGCCTGCTTGATTCATCTGTCACCATGATGGGGCCTGACCCCGTGACCTCTCCAGCCTGCCCTCCGGCCTGTGGAGTTGACCTTTCCAAAGAGCTCCCAGTCCTCAGCCAGAAGGCCCCTATTGACTACCTGCTAGTGACCACCTGCTGAGGCAGGCGAGGACATCCCCCCCTCACTCCCCCAGGGACTTCAGGCCAGCAATGGCTCACCAGGGACTGGCCGGAGCTGGGCCCATCTCTCTAATTATCTGGCACAGGAAGGCTTGCGGCTTCTCTCCAAGACTCAGGGTTTCGTTGAACTTTGAGGCTGGTACAAAGTTCAGTGTGAGGCTGTGAAGGAGAGAAACCTTGCTGGACAAAAGCCAGACGTCCCCTTCTTTGCTGCCGGGTCTTGCTGAGACGCAGGGGGGCGGGGGATGACGTGTGGAGGTGGGTGGATCCCAAGGATTGTACACAGCGACTGGAAGGCTCCCTCCCGCTTCCCCCAGGGGACCCTTTCTTCTTCTCCTTCTTTTAAATCTTATGTATCTCTCTTGTTGCCGCTGTGGAACAGAGGCACCCCAGAACACGCCCGATGGGAGAGCTTCTCCATTGCGCCAGTCAGTGGCCCTGATCCCATTCTCTGAGTCGGGCGACCCTTCTCAGCAGCCTTTTCCCACTCGAAGAAAGGGCTGGCAGTCTGCTTCAGAAATGTAGCCAAGGAAGACCTTGCAGGTCCCAGCAGGGCTGAGCCTGGCTTGCGTGCTCGGGACACTTCCTCAGCAAAGAGTCGTGGCAAGAGGAGGGCACGGTGCTTGTGACGGGCAGGGTCAACCAAGGTAAAGGAGACTCTTGGGGAGGTGGGTTGGCACAAGGGCCACAAGGATGGATTTGAGCATTCTGGCAGCTGGGGGGATGGTCCTACAGGACCTGGCAGTGCTTCATCCAGTTGTGCACGACGTCGATATGGGCCAGAGTAGGCTGGATGGCAGCCACCACCAATATCCATTCCACACTCTGGTCCTTCACTTCCAGACTGGCTTCCCGCCATCTTGTCACAGGCCAGGTTTCCTGGAAGTGGACTCCGAGCTGGAGACCAGCACGCTGAGGGCTTGTGAGGGCAAGCTCTTAGAATCAACCCCTCTGTAAGGTATGGGAAGGAACCAGGTGGGGGTTGGAGGAAAACCTTGTGGCAGCACCGTCCAGGTGAAGGAACCAACCAATCACCTGGCATGCTCAGCAGTAGAGATGGCCCTCCAAAGTGGTCCTGCGTCCTGGTGGGCCGTCTGGGCCCTCATGTTCTCCTGATGGTCAACCATTGAATGCAGACTGCCCTCTTCAGTCTCGACCATTCCCCAAACAGGCTGACTCTAGAGGACTGTCTTCTAGCACATTCAAGGAGCAGTAGGAACAAGCACTGAATTCACGAAGGAAACAGGACAGCACATTACAGCGTTGGTGTCACTGTCTAGTCTAGATGGGAAAGTTGGGCACACTCACACACTCAGATACACACAATGCCTACACTCATATTTGGTGATTCGGGTAGCATTCGGCCCTGAGAAGTGACCAGGGTGCTCAGAGCAAGGCAGAAAAAGATATTTGAGAGGTCCACAGGGCCTTCTTAACTCAGCACTGCCCCCAATTATCAGTGTCCAACTCCGATACGCCTGCCCTCAGCATAGTACACAATGCAAAGGTATATATAGATCCACTGTTGTGGAAGGCCATTCACAACACACACGTACTCCCATGTAGGGGTACTCACATGTTTACACATGCTAGTAAGCACACACAGTACTCACACATGCATATACACATGCTCACAACACGGCCTGGTGACAGACATGCCACACGCAGTCAAGCACACACCGACATGGAGCCTAGTTCAAAGTCAAGGAGGAAATCACCTAGAGATGAAATCATCCTTCAAAACCTATCAGAGTGCCACATCACAAAGACACATGGGGAACTAGATTGGTGACAGGCACACTGAAAGGATAGCTTACATCTCACGCCCTCCTTGGGGCAAATGCTATTGTCTAGGGTGCTGGTCAGAGTTCCCGTGACAGTCCGTCCTTCTCCCTCTTTTCTTGTCATAGTCGGATTCGTGTTCCATCAATACACACGATCGTTTCTCTTCTGTATCACATTACTTAAACCTAGTGAAAGAGAAACACACACACACACACACACACGCACACACACACGCAAATACCAACAATGGAAGAGAGCCACAACAGATGGACGCCAGGATTTCCTGCGCTGCTCTCTGGTTTGGTTGTCATCTTAGTCCTAAGCGACCAGATCAGTGGAGGAGACCCCCCGAAGCCATGGGCCTGCCAACGGCCTCACTACCTCAGCCTTGGACTCCAAGCTTATAAGGCCTGTCATCACTGAGAGGGCAGTGTGGAAGGACATTCCTGGCCCCAGAAACACGCTGTGAGTCTGAAGGGGCCATTTCTGATCTAGTAAGGCCACCTCAAACAACAACAACAACAACAACAACAAGTTGACAGACACTCATAGGAGGCCTACAGGACAGGGTAGAATTGCCCTGGTGAGTTTCTGAGATGGTGACCATTTAATTATTATTATTTTTCATCAATCAATTAATTAATTAATTTGCGCTATTTATGTATTTAAAAATCATTTTATTGGGGGCTCTTACAGCTCTTATCACACTCCATCCATCCATCCATTGTGTCAAGCACATTTGCACATTTGTTGCCCTCATCATTCTCAAAACATTTGCTATTTGAGACCTTGGTGTCAGCTCCTCACCCTCCCTCCCTCATGAACCCTTGATAATTTATAAATCATTATTTTTTTCTTGTCTTACACCGACCACTGTCTCCCTTCACACACTTTTGTCTCCTTCACACACGCTTCTGTTGTTCGCCCCTGATGGTAACTTTGTGTGAGTAGAAAGTCCTGTCATTCTCCAGAGGATCACCTGGTGGTTTCGAACTGCTGACCTGTGGTTTGCAGCCCAATGTGTAATCACTGTGCTACCAGGGCTCCTGTAATCAGAATTGTGCTTGCTTTTCCTTTTGTTTTCTCTAAGCGATGTTTTCTCTAAACGACACCTTTCTTCCCCTTCCCCTCTTCCCTGCGGGCTCTCTTTGCCCGTCTAACTGCTGTTCCACACGGATCATTCCTGCTCCCACACTGCACTGCTCTCTCCCCTTTCTCTGGAAGGCCCACCGTCCGGGGTCGCCCACCTGTGAGTTCACCCTTCATTTTTCATCGGGGTGCTTCCTTCCATCCCAATGTCCCCATTCAACTTGCTCCCCCTGCTCTTCTACAGCCCATAACTCTCCGGCCAGGGGATTAGCAATTGTGATTTATTTGCACAATTCCTTGACTGAGGGATGAGGAGGGAGGAGGCCTCAGAGACCTTTGTCCCTGAACATTGAGTGGTTATTCTGTACACTTTGCAAGTGATAAAATAAGCCCTGGGGGTAGGGGGTAGGGGGAGCTGACTGGCTTAGTTGGGTTCAGTACAGATACTCTTATTCTGGAGAATTCCAAGGTCTCCCTCCTCTCCTTCCTCTAATCAACCCGTATGATTCAGAGAGCCCATTTTGTTAGCGATCTCACTCTCAGGTGAGTCTAATCCTTTCCCAGCTGACACACCTTCTAACCTATATTGCCTCTGTTGGTAGCTTCTTGACCATACTGATGAAGACCAAAGCGATTTTCTTCTCCTCATCCTTGTGGCAAACACATGTCACAAAATCCTTGCCATTCCAATGCTCTTCACATGTACAATCCCATGACACTGTGTTCATCCTGTTGCTTAACCAATACCGTTACCCATTTCCAAAATGTTCCATCACTCTTCATGCAAGTTCAATGTCGCCTGAACGACGAGCTTGCTTTCTCTCTCCTCATGCCTGTCATTGCCAGTTGTTACTGTTGACCTGTGCCAGCTACTGTCCTCATGGTTTGTCAGTACTATCATTGTCACGTGTTGACCTCCTTGTCAGGTGCCAGCGAGTCTGTTAAGACTCACAGCGACCCTGTTACCACAAGACCAAACACTGCCCAGTCCTGAGCCATCTTTCGCCATTGCTCTCCTTTGAGCCATTGTTGCAGCCATTGGGTCAAGCCATCTTGTCAAGGGGCTTCTTGTTTGCTGCCCTTTTACTTGACCAAACATGATGACCTTTTCCAGGAACCGGTCTCTACCCAAAGTACATGCAACAAAGTCTACCCTCCTTGCTCCTAAGGAATGTTCTTGAACTTCTTTCAAGACAGATTGGCTTGTTCTTCTGGCAGCCCATGGTACTGTCAATATCCTTTGCTTAGTATCCATTGTTCTTCAGTCTTCCTTATTCAATGTCCAACTTTCACATGCAAATGAGGCCACTGAAAATACCACGGCGGGGGTATTGCATGCCACAGTCCTCCAAGTAACACCCTTGCCTTTCCATACTTTAAAGAGGTCTTGTGCAGATTAATCTAATGCACTGTGCCATTTGATCTCTTGACAGCTGCTTCCATGAGCATCGACTATGGGTTCAAACAAGATGAACTCCTTGACAACTCCCGTCTTTTCTCTGTTGATCATAATGTTACCTACTAGCCCAGTTGTGAGGATTTTGGTTTTCTTTACGTTGAGTCGTAATCTATATGGAAGACAACAGTCCTCGATCTTCATCAGTAAGGGCTTCAAGTCCTCCCTTTCAACAAGCAAGGTGGTGTCATCTGCCTATCACGGGTGGTTAGTCAGCCTTCCCCCAATCCTGATGCTGCATTCCTCGTCATATAATCCAGCTTCTTTGAGTATTTGCTCAGCATACAGATTGCATATGCATGGTGAGCGGTTACCACACTGATGCTCACCTTTCCTGATTTTAAACCAGGCAGTAATCCTTTGTTCTGTTTGCACAACTCCCTCTTGATCCATGCCCGTCCTTGGTGATCAATAATAAACTTTGGTCTCTGTCCACGTGGCCATATACATGGAATGGTGCCACAGGTGTCCTTTTGTGGCCGAGGTATTTCAATCAGCACGTTTTCAAGGTTCCTCCAAGTCACAGAATGTGTTTCTCTGATTAATTAATGGATGGATAGTTTGCTGTGTAGCTAAGCTACATTATCATTTGTTGATGGACATTTAACGTAGTTCCATCTTGTGCCTCTTGTGGATAATGCTGCAGTGACATGCATGATCTGTTTGTGCCCATGCTTGTAGTTTGTTAGGGTGTCTACCTAGAAGCAGTGCTGTGTCATCTTCTGATCAGTTCACGTCTAACATGTTGAGGAATTTCAAGCCTGCTTTCCACAGCGGCTGTACAATTGTGGATCCCCACCAGCAACGGATGCATGAGAGTTCCTATTAACGCGCCCCCTCCCCCCAATCCTCGCCAACACCTGTTGTTTTGGATTGAAAACAAAACACAAAACATAGCCATCCTAGAGGGTATGAGGTGATGGCTCTTTGTGGGTTTTGATGGGCAATCCCCTGAATGGCTAATGACGCGGAGCGTCTTCCCAGGCACCCAGCGGCCGGTTGCATTGCTTCTTTCTGGCATGAAATGTGTATGTCAGTTCTTTGCTCACTTTTTTGGATTGAGTTGGTTGTGTCTCCCAGGAGAAGGCGAGGAAGAACATTGGAAGAGGAGATGGAAAACAGACAGCCAAATCAGGGACTGGCCTCCAGTCTGAGGTGGGCCTTGACTGGAGGATGATCTGCCTAGAGTTCCACTTACCCATTGGCTAGCGATAGCTCCTTCTGCCTTTTAGTTCATAGGGAGCACTAAGCAAGCGGTTCTCAACCGGTGGGTCGCGACCCCTTTGGGGGTCAAATGCCCCTTTCACAGGGGTCGCTCGATTCATCACAGTAACAATATGACAGTGATGAAGTAACAACGAAAATAATGTTATGGTTGGGGGGGTCACCACCACATGAGGAACTGTATGACAGGGTCACAGCATGAGGAAGGTGGAGAACTGCCGCACTAAGCCATCAACATCACTGTCTCCTGGATGGCTTAGCTTCCCATGCCATCTATAAGAAAGCCAACTTAACCAGCCACATGGCTTATTGATATACCATGAAAAGAGGCCGAGGCTTGTCTCTTCACTTCTCTTGAGCCCTCTCTGCAATTGTGGCATTTGGAGAGTTCCAGAACCCTAGTGAAGAGGGAAGGTAGCACTTGGCCATGAGGAAAGTACAGGGTGAGTGCTTGGGGCAAGGTTGGGATGCCTGCATTGTATGGCTTCTAAGCCCCATGGACACAATTTTCGGCTTCTCAGAAAAGGTAGGATGGTGACGTCCTGTACAAGCCTATGGGCTGGCAGTTATTGCTGCTGATGTAGCCACAGGCTGGGGGAGCAGGGGGAAGCTGAGACAGCGAAAGAATAAAAATGAACACATGCGACTGAGAGAAATGAGTGAGCCCTGGATTCCCCTAAGTTCCAGCTATCGGTGCGAGAGATTATAGGGGGACATTCTGAAATACAGCTCAGAGTTCACCCAAGTGCCCTTGCCACAGGTTTTTTTAACCCTACCCTCCATAACCTTCTCCCCTTACAGCACCTGCCCAGATGGCCTTTGCTGCCTGTTTCAAAAGGGTGTCAACAGCCATTGGGGATCAATACACATTAGTCCATCTGTTTTCACTTGGAGGTGTGACTTTCAACATTATGTCTTGCAATCCTTCTGATTGATTCCTTCTAAGCTCTGCCATTTTGATTTTGAGACAGAGTTCTCCCTCCTTACTGACAGTCCTGATCTAACATGCAGCCAACAGAATTTTCTAGAACACCTCTTGTCAAACGTGGTTTCTCCGCAACTTTGGTGAAACGAGACACTAAGGAAGGACTCCTCTTCCAATTCCACAGCACATTACTGTGTATGTGTGTGTGTCTGTGAGGGGGCATGCTCTCTGGTTCCCTGCCTGTATTCATCACTTTTACCCCTAGCTACCCAAACGCTTGAAAGTGTTGAAAAGCAAGGATGCTACTTTGAGGACGAAGGTGTGCCTCACCCACGCCCCGGTCTTTTCAATCACCTCATATACATGTGAGAGTAGGACATGGAATAAGGGAGATGGAAGAAGAATTGATGCCTCTGCACGATGGTGCTGGCAAGGAAGACTGAAAGGACTGTGGACTGTTGAAAGAACAACCATCTTTCTGGGGAGAAGCGCAGCCAACATGCTCCTGAGGGGCCAGGACGGTGAGATTTGGTCTCAGGTATTTTGGACAGGTTGTCAGGAGAGACCGATCCCTGGAGAAGGTGGACATCATGCTTAGTAAAGTGGAGGGGCAGCGAAGAAGAGGAAGACCCTCAACACGATGGGTGATGGACACTGTGGCTGTGAGGATGGGTCCAAACGAGAGACGAAGTGCAAGGGTGGCGCAGGACCGGGCAGGGTTGGTTTTGTTGTACATAGGGTTGTGCCTGAGTTGGAACTCCCTAGCTGGCACCTAACAACAACAACAACGACGATGACAACAACAACAAACTCAAGCCCAACCGAAATGCATTTGCTTGTGTAAGACGCTGTGTTCGTCTGGGTAAAGTAGGGAAACAAATCCGCAGAAACTCATATATGGATGAGAGAGTTTTATATAAAGGGTATGTATCCATTAAGAAAGCATCCCAACCCAGTGCTGTCCAAGCCCATAAGTCCAACATTGGCTCATATGTCTGACACTGATCTACAAAATCCTCCTCCATCTCACAAAACACACACAATGATGCCGACTGTAGGAGGAAAGCCAAGTCAGTGAATGTGTAAGCATCTCAGCGCTGGCAGGGGTCTCCACATGGCTGCTCCAGCACCCAGGGCTGCATGGGGTAGGTCCATGTGGCTTCTCCTCAGGGATGTCTTGCAGGAAGTGAGCCTTGCCAGCTGAAGCAGGGAACTGGCTGAGGCTGATGCACCCTGGTCTGGTCATCAGAAAGCAAGAGACCTGAGAACTAGAAAGGTGAGGCTCACCAAGCCATTCACTCTGCCCTTCAATTAATCCCATATGTGTTTATCGGCCAGACTGGCACAATAAACCTTAACTATTTCAGACTCCATCAAACCCTTTCATCTTCCCAAGGTGGTCAGATGCCAGTTTAACTAGTTGAGTTTGGCAGAGGCACTGGCACACCAGGAATCAATGAAGAGGCTCATGTGGCCTCACCAAACGCACAAAGTTTGGTCAATGGGCAGACTCTGGTGGTCACCAGTAAATAGGGGGCGATAAACAAGGTTTTATATCAAGAAACGAATGGCGTTTCCAGCCATTCATTCTTGTCTGAGACATGGGGTCAGCTGACTGGGATTTGGTTGGGCTTGGGGACGCCAGAGTACAAAAACATTGAAGGCTGGCCAAACCACGCAATGAAACCTCGAATTACCCATGTCCGCGAGCAGAATTTGAGCACAGATGATACAAAACGGAGCCCCCAAGGTGCCGTGGCTCTTGGTTAGGGATTCTGGACGATGGTTTTGCTTGTCTGCTTGTTTCTTTTTGGCATCCGATTTCCCAAGTTCAAAATGGTTATTCAATTGATCGTGAGTATTCATTTGACATTCACTGCAATGTCACAGAGTGGGAAGGAATTATCAGTTAGCCTCTTGGTTTTCAAACAGTGTTTAATGAACGGCTGGGGTCCTGCAGGGGAGCTCTGGAGAGGAGGGAGAAGACAAGTAGGGGTGGGTTGGGGTGGGTTGACTGTCACGGGAATAGGAGAGATTCTGAAACTGAGTCTCAGGGAGAGGAAGAGACCTTCTGGGCCAGCGAGCGCCAGAACCGGGACTGGAACTCAGAACAGGGAGCCGTAACTTTACTGTGTAGGAGAACTCTTTCCACAGTGTAAACCCATCTCAACACGCCAGCCAGCGGAAGGGTTAGCGTTCTCAGAGAATGGGTCCGAGACTCACATCCCAAAGATTTCAAATGCACACGTCCCATGGAGAGTTTAGGAAAGGCTATAGAAAGACTGGGACGCTCAGACTGCTCGTGGGGTTACAGACGCTGTCCAGCCTCGGTGGAGAACAGTGTGGTGTGCTTCCTTAAATACACGTCTATAGACATACCAAACAACTTTGCAATATCTCTTCTCAGTATATACACACACATATAGATACATACATATGTATGTTCTGCATGCACATATACACATACATACATATAAAACAAAACCAGAGAATATACGCATCCATGTTTACTGCAGAGGAACCCTCGCGGTGTAGTGGTTATGTGTTGGGCTGCTAACTTCAAGGTCAGCAGTTTGACACCACTAGCTGCTCCCTGGGAGAAAGACAGGCTTTCTACTCCGTCAATAGTTACAGTCTCGGAAACTCAGGACCGGTGCTACCCTGACCTAGAGGCTCACTGTGAGTTGGCATCAACTTGATGGCGGTGAGTTTGGTTTAGAGTTTGGATCCACAAGAGTAAAAAAGATGTACACAACCCAAACGCTCACCTGTGGAGCACTGGATAAGTCGGCTCTGATATGCACACGCAGCGGGGTATTATGCACCCCTAAAAACCAGTAATCCGCCCCTCAAACACACGGCGGCATGGACAGATCTGGAGGACAGGCTCAGCAAAGTGAGTCAATCTCAGAACGACAAATAAATCGAAGATTGAAAACACAAGATTTTCATCCTGAAAGAAGCAGACTTTGAAGGGGAGGGTGAGGCTGGGGTGGGGTGGTGGTGGTGGGGAAAGGGTAGAGACAAGAAGGGAGGGAGCCTGGGGGAGGGCAAGAAAAAAAGAAAGACATACACAGGGGGCTTTCTGGGATGCCCCGTGCTGATGAGCTGGCCTGGGCCACTGTCTGCCGCATGCGTTTCCCTGTGTGCTGGGCATGGGTTGCCTACCACTACAGAAGAACGAAAACGTAAATTTTAGGAACTGTAGTTAGTGTGTATCAGAACCTATCAAGGTCATTCTTGCAAATGTGGGCTTACACGATGACAGGGACTGTGTGTGCCTGGCACAGTGCTGGCTCCTGCAGAGTGTGTGTGTGCCGTGTGTGTGTGTGTGTGAACCACGGAGTTGATTCTGACCCACAGTGACTCCCTGCTCTGTAGGGCATGTGTGACTGCTACTTTTACGGGGGCAGATTGCCTGGTCTTCCTCTGGTGGGTGGGCTTGAACTGCCCCACTGCTGGGCACCGACACATGTATGCACGCGGGCATGTGCAACGTGCATGACAGGCGCTCATGTACACGTGCAGCTTATTTGTGGTGCTCGTACACACGGAATGTGTGCATGGTACACGTGTGTACATGGACGGCGTGTACCGTGTATGTGGCTGCACGGTGCGTGCATGTGAAATGAGCGCACTACTCTGCAGAGTACATGGGCGGGGCATGTGCGTGTCCGGTTTGTGGCAGTGGAGGTGTGGTGTAATTATGCCGTATGCCTGTGCTTGTGTATGAAGTGTGTCTGTGTGCAGATAGATGTGAATATGTGTATGTTGTGTGCGTGCGTGTGTGTGTGTGTGTGTGTGTAGTGTTCACGTGTGTGCGTGGCACTTGAGTGTAGAATATGTGCATTTGTGTGTATTTACATATATTTCGTGTGGGGGTGTTTGGTGTACTTGCGAGTCTGAGAGTATGGTGTGGGGACGTGGCATGGTTGGGGGGACACAGAACCAAGGTTCAGAGACACTGGGAGAGGCACAGAAACAGAACCACAGACAGACAGACAGACAGGTAGATACAATAAGAGGCAGAGAGCTGTGCTTGAACTCCCACAAGGAGAAAACCCCTTAGCTAAGAGCTTGGGTAGCACTGGTGGGTGGGTAAGATACACGGCCCATTGAAGAGTCAATGGCCACTGTAAGCAACATTTATAAAATGTTCACTTTAAAAAAATCATTTTATCAGGGGCTCATACAACTCTGATCACAATCCATACATACATCAATTGTGTAAAGCACATTTGTACATTCATTGCCCTCATCATTCTCAAAACATTTGCTCTCCACTTAA
>NW_022111312.1:5050872-5052216 GCF_000313985.2 Echinops telfairi
TAATGTTTTACTCACTCTTTTTACTACTATTACTGCCCAATTAGATGCCAATTCTGCAAAACTGGGAATTTCCTACACGGAAGACTATCAGTCAACCTGTTCATTGGCAAGAAGCGTCTAGAATTTTTAAGCTTCCTATTAAGTTCTCCAGACATTTCCAGAGCAATTGTCAAGCAGGGCAGCTCCTGAAACATCGGCCGTCGTCGTCAGTTTTTGCTTCCATCATCGTTGCTGCTAGGTGTCTGGTGGGTCTGACTCATGGCGAGCCCGTGCACGACAGAAGGAAATCCCTCCTGCTCCTGTGCCATCCTCACAATGGTTCTTATACCTGAGCCCAAGGTGGCAGCCACTGTGTCAATCCATGGCCTTGAGGGCCTTCCTCTTTTCCACTGCCCCTCTACTTCACCAAGCATGATGTCCTTCTCCGGGGACTGGTCTCTCCCGTCAACAGCAGCAGCAGCAAGAAGAAAATGTACCCAAGTCTATGCAAGAATGGCAGTTCCATCCCAGCCCTCCCAAGACCCACACTCTTCTCTCGCCACAAGGAGAGACATTCTTCGCTCCTTTGCCTTTCAGACGTGGCCAATGAAAACAGTTCTCACCAAGTTGTTCCTGGTGGTTAAAAAGGATAATTTGGCCATGTGAAGGGGAACTTAGGAAGGGAGAAAGAAACCAATATTGGCCTGCTGTGTCCCGCGACCCTTGTATCTCATGATCACTTTAAAATCACCCAACCATGTTTGAATCATCAGCTCCATGTGACCAACAACAGCACTGGTGCCTTAAGAGACGACAAAGTTCATACCCGATGAGGCACAAGCAGAACGCAGCAGAGGGTGGTCACCCTGTGGCTTGGGCCCACCCAAGAATTCAATCTTCCCAGCCAAGAAAATGAAGGCACTTAACATACCAAAATGGTGGTCCCTCTAGTCCAGGCAAGATGAAAACCCAGGATGAGTTCTCAGAGCGTTAGTACCGGGGTGTGGGGTGTGTGGGGGTGTTTTGTAGTGGGTTATACACTGTGCTGCTAACCGCAAGGTCAGCAGTTCAAAACCACCAGCTGTTCCTGTAAAGACGTACCACCTTGGAGACCCACAGGGGCAGTTCAACTCTGCCCTCTAAGGTCACGGTGAGGCTGAATTGACTTCATGGCAGTGAGCTTGGACCCGGGGGCAGCTTTCTTTGCGCTCCCTGCAGACCAACAGAGCACCCCAACAGCTCAGGCTCAAAATGCCCCCAAATTACCTGGTGCCGTGGCGTGCTCTGTGCCCAGCGTGCTCGGCTCTTGTTACTATCTGTCCTTAAGTCCATGAATTGACTGCGGCCCCAGAGCATCAGAGCAGG
>NW_022111312.1:5052393-5063847 GCF_000313985.2 Echinops telfairi
TGGGCCTCGTACAACCAGGAGGAGGAAATATATTCAGCCTCAAATGGCAGTATTGACCTCTTCCTGGGCCTCCCACCTGCTGGCCTGCTCTCTGGGTTTGGGGCTGGCCCAACACCCTGACAGTCACATGAGTTAATTTCTCTAAATCAATGCTAGTTCCCATGGCGTTGCTTCTGACACACGGACACCTCTTTAGGTGTCAGAATGGAACTGTTTCCGTGGGCTGATTTTTTTTCTTTTCAATAGTAGATCACCAGGCCCTTCTTCTGAGTTGCCACCGGGCATATTGAACCTGTGTTCTTTCATTTAGCAGCTGAATGTTTACACCACTCTGGCATGACGTTTAAAGAAGCAAGCGAGCCAACAGATGAACTTCTCCTACCTTTTGGTCCATCAACCCTGGCTCACACACCCAGCCAAGGGCGATCCAAAGACCAGTCATTCTCTGTCCCGCGGTTGGCTGCAAATCCCTTTCCTGATGACGGTTTCTCATCTCTCTTTGTCTTTTTCTCACATTCAGCCCCTGGCATGCCTCCCAGCTCCTACAACAGAGGGCATAAAAGACTTTCCCTTACAGCGACATTCCTTGGGTGTTAACGTGATCTTGTTTTTAAGGAGGCCAAGGGTGGCTCAGCCACAGAAGAATGAGCATGTGGCCTCAGCTCCCTGCTGGGGAGGTTGTCACCTGTCACAGAGGGACAAAGAAAGCCGTGTTCCCCCACTTCTTCAATGGCACTTCTGTTGGAGTCACGGCCTTGTTTGTTCACGGCCCGCCTCTGTGTGGGATGGGGCGCAGGCTTTTCTTAGGCTGGCTTCCAGGTGTCTTTTGTGAACACGGTCCCATGCCACTGAGACTCCGGGTTGTAAGATCCTTGCTGCTGGTGGCTCTCGGGATTTCATCTCTCTGCCCACCGATGCCGAGAATAGGGGCTTCCAACACCAGAGAGATTCATGGCTCACCCCAGTAGCATTCACAGAAAGTGTTTGGGGGAAGGATGAGCGCTTTGACCAGTCCTGGGAGCTTGGGAGGCGAAGAAACCACGCCATGCCTTCTTGTTTATCGGCCGACCTTCTGCAAACCCTCAGATCTACGAGCGCTGGTCTGAGGTTGAGCCAGCTCTGGTTCACGGCAACCTTGGGTCTCACAGGAGCAACGGTTGCCTGGTTTTCCCTTATCTCCACGACCGTGGATGTGTTTGAGCCTGTTGTGACGGTGTTTTGTATCCATCTCGTTGAGACTTTTCCTCAGGCTTGCCGACCCATCTAAGGGGGAAGTGACTGGGGTAAACGTCAAATGACGCCCTTAAGTTGAGCTGTAGCAAAAACCAACGTGAAACCCTTCTACAATTCCATCTAGGGATCGTCCTCTGGTTAGAGGACCTAGCTCCTTCCTCTCTATGACCTGCTGTTCTTGGGTACACTCCAACCCACAGCAGCCCCATTGGACGGAGCCAAACGACCCCTTAGCCTTTGCTTGGCTAGCATCTCAATGGAAGCAGATGGCCACGTCGTTCTCCCACAGGGCCACTTGTTCTTGCGTTGTTACATGCCGTTGAGTGGGCTCCGGCTCATAGCGACCCGATGGACAGCAGAAGGACACACTGCCCGGTTCGGTGCCGTCCTCACCGCTGTTCTGATGTTGGAGCCCACTGATGAAGCCGTGGTGTCTGTCCATCTCATCAAAGGTCGTTCTCTTGCTGGCTACCCTGTAGAAACCACCAGCCACCTGAGAGCTGAGCCGTCGTACCACTATAGAGTAAGTAGAGTAGGAAACTATTAGGAGGGCCATGTCTAGAGACCAGTGAAGCAAGGTGGAGAGGGAGCGATGAGAGCCTGCCCCAGTGGACACCTAGTGAATATGCAACGAATGGCTAATTGAATGGGTGATCACCAAAATGCATCTCAAGAAGAAATCCATTTCTGCTATGATCAGTCTATCAGTAGAATTGGCACCCAAGGGGTCCAACATTAAAAAAAAACCACAAAAGCAAACCTTGTTGCTGTCAATTCCTCACCCACCCCAACTCATGGTGACCCATCGTTATGGCATAACAGAGGGACCTCCTGCTCCATAGGGTTTTCTTGACCCCAATAGTTTCAGAAGCAGACCTCCAGGCCCTTCTTTGGCAGTACAGCTGGGTGGGGTTGAACTGCCCACATTCAGTTTGCACTTAAGCCCCGGACCATTTGCCAAAGTTCTCCCTTATATACTTACTTGCTACTTGGCCTTGATAGGATTAGGTAGTGTCTTTGAGCGTTATTCAACTGGTGACATTGTTCTTTTGTGTGTGAGAAGGCAATGAATCAGTTACTGGCACTGGAGCAGCCATCTAAGGTGCGGCTATTGGTGTCTCCCCATGTAGAAGAAGCAAGAATGATGAAAGTGAGAGGCATCCGGAAACACTTAGTCCACTTGACTCACGAACCACGCAAACATTGGTTTCCATGACTCTGAGACCAGGATAACTAGATGGTGCCCGACCACCACTACCAAGCGGCTCTGAGAAGCTGGAGGAAGAGGTGGAACAGAACGCAGTCATCCAGGAGGCCAGGCTTATGGGCCGGGTGGAGGATGGTGGAGTCCTGAGGACTCTGGCTCCTCTTTACCTTCAGAGTTCGGAAGAGAACTCACTCCAGTGTGGGAATCCCAAGGACAGCATTTACCCCAGCTCAGAGGGGGCTCAGGAAGAAGGAGGCCAACAAGAGGAAAACAAGTCACAGGGAGGAAGGGAAGGGACACTGAGGGGATTGCAAGGGAGGAGCGGAACACAAATGGGTCTTAGCTGTTGAATGTCAGATCGCCGATCTGCTCTGTAAACCTTCACCTCATTCACCATGACAAGTTTCAAGATCTCAATGACCGCTCCGGGATAGTGCTAGACATGCTGGGCCTGCCTGAGAGGACAAGGCATGAGGCACGGGGACAGACCTCTCTGTTCCGCTCTGTACTTTAGACCCTAAGTGTCTTGCTCCTCACTTCACACCAGCCCGCACCTGGTGTCTCATTAGAGCATTTTCAGGTGCTGCTCAGTCCACCTGGCAAACCCTTCCCTCCGGTCAAGACCGGGACAACTCCCACTTTTAGTCACCACGCCACCTCTCTTCGAGGTCACTTCCTCACCTCTTACTACCCTCCAAAACTGAGTTATCTCTAGCATGGGGGCCACCAACATCCCAGGCTGCCGCACCTCAGAGCCCAGATCTCGTGCATGGAAATGCCTCTCTTCCCCACCGGGCCCTGGGTGGCCGTCTCTGTGGGACATTTGGCAGGCGGCCGGCCCTCAGTCCCCAGGTGCTGGAGGAATGAAGAGTGTGGGGAGGGACAGATGCTCTGAGCATAACAGAAACAGGAGTCTAGGGCGGTGATTCAATAATGGCGGACACGGATGATTTAGAAAGAGGACGGAAGGGTCCTTGGCCGATCAATAGTGGACCTCTTTCTGGAGACAGCTCCTGATGCCACCATCGGACCACAGAGTAACTCCCCGGAAATGGCGCAGCCCCCCACCTGCCCCGGCCCCCGGGAACCTTTCTTCCCCCTGCTCCCCAGGCCCGACTATGGGGCTGAGGCTTCCCTTCCACTTCCCAGCCGGGGCCCTGTCTGTGTTTCGAGCCAGGAGGGGACTGTCTGCACCTTCTGCGGAGACAGAACGAGGGAACATGACGTCTCACCCTGGCCCCAAACCCAAGCGTCATGGGTGTTGGCCGGGGATCAAAGGCGCTGTTCCATTTTTAACCTTCGTGGGCCCTACCTCACCCTGAGCATGTGTTCCCAACATTCCATTGTGTGCCAGGGGGATAAACAAAACCCAGCCCTGAGTCTGGGGAAGGACGCCTTCGGGGAGCTCAGGGCCGGCCCAAGCAGAGAAGTGCTTCCCCGCTGAGGCCCCCCCTTGAGTGCTGCAGGTCCCCCCTCCCCCAACCCTGAGCTTACATGACACCACGGTAAGGGAGATGGATGGCTTTATTTTTGTGCAAAATAAATCTACAGATGGTGACCCCAGAGCAAAAAAAAAAAAAAATCACGTGTGGAGGCGGAGGGAGAAGCCTAGTATGTATGTTGGGGTAGTGGGGCGGGGGCTTTATCTTTGGCCCAGGCTCTCTCTGTCTCTCTCGCTCCATGTCTCCTATCTCTGTCTTCTCCTGGGCCTTCTACACATGTCAAGCGTGTGGTTATTGGGGATGCTGACAGGGAGCTATTTTATTTCGAAAGGATGTGTTCAAAAGGTAAAAGCAAATGCATGCTTTTAGAATAATCAAGTAATTAAAAAATACATAGGAGGGAGAAAGAGGGTGTCTAATACGAAGTTGGAACTTAATAAATATGCCTTCCTTTGTGGGAAGAAGGAAGGAAGGAAGCAACAGCCCGCCCACAGCCCACTACTACTAATATTTTGGTGAACATTCTTTATATGTTTATGTATATTCAAGTTCCATTTACAAACAGGAGCATACAATGTACACGAAAGAGTATTTATAATCTCTGCACATGCTTACTGAGCACTGTGTAGTGGTGATCTCTGTACATGCTATTAAAGGAGCCCTGGTGGCACAGTGGTTAAAAAATGGACTGTGGACCCAAAGGTCAGCGGTTTAAACCCACTAGATGCTCTACAGGAGAGCGACATGGCAGTGGACTTCTGTAAGGATGACACTCCTGGAAAACTTATGGGATATTTCTCCTGTGAGTGGTAATTCACTTCATGGCAGTGAAGTTAGGTTCTGTTACACACAAACATACATAGCATATTTATACCATACACATACATTTTGTGCATTGTGTGTATTGACTCAATGACAATGAGGTTATGTACTATTACACACATACATCGCATGTTTATACCACACACATACACACACACTTTTATATATGTGCGTAGTTTAGACTATCTCATACTATACTAGCTAGCTGTTGTTAGCTTCCCTTAACCCATGGCAACCGCATGTGTGACAGCCTTATAGGCTGTTTGGGTTTTCTGTTTTGCCTATCATTGTTCCAGAAGCAGTTTGTTGGGGCCTCTTTCTTGGAGCTGCTGGGAGGATTTGAACCATCAACCCTCAGGCCAGCAGCCAATGGCAAACTGTGCCACCCTGGCTCTTTGTACAAGACTATGCATCACTATGAGTTTATTATACTCAGCCATACTAAGCTCTATTAAGTTATGCTGAGTGGTACTGTACAAAACTGCACTACATGATGCTACACTACACAGTACAAAGCTATCCTCTACTGTACACAGTTACATCACACCATATGACTCTGCGGGGTACAAATATAGACTACATTACTCCATACTTTACAAAGCCATGTCATGCAACTACGCACCGTACAAAGCTACACTATTACATGTTGTATAAGGCTACTTCCCGTGACGGTTCATCATGCAATGTTACCCTACCTTGTCCTGCGGCCGTGCTGTAAAATGCAATCTCTTCATAGTCAGTACACACACAGCCATGTTGTGCACGCTGTCTCCCCATCTGCTTTTTGGCACTTTGTTCTGGACATGTTTCCATGCCTAAGAACTCAGAACCGAATCCATCCCTCTACACTGCTGCCCCGTCCCGTTGAGCGAATGACAGGCTTTTTGGTATAACACTGACAACCAGTTCAGGCGAACATTTTTAGAAGCCCCCACCCTAAAGTATGCCCAGACTTTGCCTTTTTGTGCCCTGACTCTCTCTCTATGCTGTCCCTCCAGCCACAGTGTGCCAGTGTTGCCTGCATATTGGGCTGCTAACCATAAGGTGAGCAGTTCAAAACTACTAGTCGCTCTATGGGAGAAAGATGAGGTTTTCTTTTCCCAGAAAAGAGTTAGTCTCGGAGACCTACAAGGGCAGTTCTACTCTGTCCAAGGGGTTGCTGTGAGTCAGAATCGACTCGATGGCAGTGAATGAGACCGAGGGACTTTGGGAGTGTTTTCATTGTTCTCTGTTAGGAAACAAGTTGTGGGCAGAGGTGCAGGTGTTAGTAGGTATTGGACTCTTGAACGTATTCGTTTGTGGATTCACTCAACAAGGATTGAGGAATGCGCTAGTCTCTGTACTAGAATGCAGGGATCAAGCAAGGCAAAGATGTGACTGGCGGGACTCTTGCTGCCCTACATGTAAAGGCGTACCACACCAGAAGGGAGTGCAGGGTAAAGTGGGTGGGTATTAGTCTGGGTACTTTGGAGAAACAAATCCACAGCAACTCATGGATAAGAGGGAGTTTTATGTAAAGAAAAGGTGCATCACGAAAACATCCCAACCCAATGCTGCCCAAGCCCACAAGTCCAACATTAACCCATTAACCCAACACCAGTCCACAAAGTCCTCCACCTCACAAAACAGAGGCAATGATGCCGGCTGCAGGAGGAAAGCTGAGTCAGTGAACGAACAAGCATCTCAGCACTAGCAGGGGTCTCCACACGGCTGCTCCAGCACCCAGGGCTGCATCGGGATAGGTCCATGTGGCTTCTCCTTGGGGATGTCTTGTAGGAAGTCAATCTTGCAAGCTGAAGCAGGGAGCTGCTAAGGCAGCTGCACCCTGGTGAAACAACAAAAAACAAAAAAACCCAAAAACAAAAAAGCCGAGGCTCACCACCCATTTATCCCTCCGCCTTTCAATTAGCCCCACATGTGATTATCGGCCACGTTGGCACAATTAACTAACTCAGGGTGGTAAGAAGGTTGTTAGCTGCCATGGTGTCTTCATTTGAAAACTTCCCTGATAACCAGTTCAGTGTCACAGCAACCCACATGCCTCCTTTTAGAAACAGGTTCTGCGTGAGGTGCATGGACGGGGAACTGAACCCAAGTCTCTTGTGTGGGAGTCAAGAAGCCTACCACTGAGCCACCATTGGCCCCATGGAGGTACCAAGGGGCATATACTTCACTCTGTTGTGAGTGGGGGCAGGGGCTGTTCAGAGGGGTGTCAAGACTAGGAAACCCTTGAGTTCCTTCCCAATAAGGATTTGCCCAGTAGAAACGTGTTGGGCAAAGGTGGTGGTGATTAGGGAAGGCGTTCTTGACCTAGGGCACAGCTAGAAGTCTCTAGAATGGCAGCAGTAAACAGCAGAAGATGAGTCCAGAGCGGTCAGCAGCAGCCACACGTGGAGAACCTTGCACTCTGAATTGATTCTAGACTCTTCTGAGAGCCACAAAGGGTTTGAACTGGTAGGGGGGAAGGCAGTGGGCCACGTTGTATTTTTTTCTGGAAGAGTACCTGTCCTAGAGGGGTCTTCAGGAGGGGTCCCTGGCAGGATGCCCGCTTTCCATACAATAACCCACGTTGAATTCCCAGCCAATAAACTTCATGTGTAACCCCCATCCATCCACCAGGGGAGGCTCACCTGGTTCTCTGATGCCCGACAGGTTTCAGCTGAGTTTCGCGACTGAAACGAAGAAGAGAGGTCTGGTGATCTTCCAAGAATTGGCCAAGGAAGACTCTGGATAACAATGGTCCACTTTACAATGGGTCCTGGGGCTGGCACAGGACCAGGTGGAGGTCGGATGAGCAGGCGGCAGTGAACCAAAAAAAAAAACCCGGGTGATCAGGGTTCTCTGTCCTCCAGGCGTGTGAAGATGGTGGGGTGAAAGAACGAAGCTGCCATCGTGGGGGGTAAATTCAGTCCAGAAGGACATAAAACCAAGAAAACGGAGACGGATTAAAACGTGGTGACATCATTGGCGTACCTGGATCCAATCATGCTTCAAAGCAGATAGCTTTGCCCTTAGACGGTTCAGTTGTGTGGCTCAATAAATTCCCTTTATTTCCTAAGAGCCATTCAAGTTTTCATCTTCTTTTGGGGGGGAGGTCCCCTTGCAAACACAAAGGCCCTAACTCAAAAGCCAGTCAAACCCGTGGGGCGTAGCTCTGGCTCTCAGTTGCTGAATCTGAGATGCGGATGTCTTGAAGCATCCAAATAATAACAACTACTACAACTGCAGGAGCAACTACCATTTCTTGAGTAATCCTGCATCTCTACCACGATGACCACCCCAGCCCCCCATCACCTGTAGCCATGGAATTGGTCCCGACATATAGCGACCCCTTAGGACAGAGTAGAACTGCCCCACAGAGTTCCCAAGGCTGTAATCAATCTCTACAGAACCTGACTGCCACTTCTGCCTCTTGTAGAGCCACTGGTGGGTTCGAACCGGTAACCCTTCAGTTAGTAATCGAGCACTCCACCAGGGTGCCATCAGAGGGCCTTTACTCTATTGCTAAGGCACTGTGATGTCTACAGTGCAGACAGAGAGGAGTCCCTAGCGTGTGCCAACAGTGGATGTGCAGGGCTGCTAGCCGAGATGTGGGGGGTTGGAGTCCCCCCAGGGGTACCTTGGAGGAAAGGTCTGACAATCCAGTCTTGAAAGGTCACTGCCATTGAACTCTATTGCGATCCACTCGGACACACAGAGGATGGCCTTGAGTGGGGGCTGTTGCAAACTGGAGGATGGCCTTGAGTGGGGGCTGTTGCAAACTGGAGGTTTACAGATGGAGGAACAGGCTCAGAGGCATCCAGCAATGTGTGTGGGTGTGCGTGTGTGTATGAGACCACACAGCTCACGAGCAACCAGCATCCAAACTCAAGCCCCGCCTCTTCATCGTCACCTTCAAGTCTCCGTGGCTTCCTGTTTCAAGAACGGGAAGTTCCCTCGGGATGGGCAAGGGCATGGACATTGCTACACACCCACTGAGCATCTGTCGCGGCCCTTCATTGCCGAGGTGGTAGTGAAGGCTGAGTACTCCTGGGCAGCTTGTGGTCACTTCTGTGGGAGAAAGGCCGGCCACCAGCTTACTCTTCCTGCTCTCTAGGTTTTTGTATACAGCCATTTCCCACCCTGATTACAGCCTCCAGCAGGGGAAGACCGTAACTAAGTCTGTAAAGTACATATACGTCAACCCTTGTCTCCCGAGTCCCCAGAATCTAGACTATCATGTGCACTTAGCTAAATACTTTGGAAAGCTTTGAAACATGAACCCCGTTTGCTCCTAAGTCCTGGGTAACCACATGCAAAAGAGTGGGAGTCGGAGGGGGGGGCGGATCTCTGGCTTGCACTTTTTTCAGATTAAAGCTTTTGATAGCATGGAGTGGTGTTCAGCGGTTGAAGGTCTAACAGCCATTTAATGGGGCTGTGGGGCCAGCAGATGCAGAGTTACGTGATGTATCAGGATTGTGTCCCCAATCAGGACTTGCCATCAGAGATACTCAAGCAATTCGAAAAGAAACCCCAGTTCACTAGTGTGAATGGCCGGCTGGCATTGTAACGACTGCTTCTGTAACCCTGCAAAGAAGGCTTCCATTTCTGTTTGGCTTTTGCTGTTTCGGAAATCTGCGTGGCCCAGGAGATGAAGGATATGGTGTGAGAAGGATCCCACTGGGAAAAATAGGCAGGTGGTGATGGGCAGAGGGGCCCAGCGGGTCCTTTGTGGGCTGCCCCATAGCTCTGTGCGACCTTGAGATGGAACAACAGGGACTGGAGGAGGGAGAGGCTGGCGCTACAACTCCAGGAAGAGCATCAATGTCACTGGATGTGACACGTGGAAATGGCTGAGTGGTTGGTGTCTGCTCTGTGGTGTAGAATCTCAACAACAACATCAGGAAAAGAAATGATAAAACAGAAAAGAGAAGGGGCTGTTTGCTCTAAGGACCAAGTCAGTGTGGGAAAACATGCCAGCTGTCCCCAGAGCCTCTTCCAAGGGGTGGAGTGTAGAGGAACCCCAAGGCCTGGGATTGAGTCCCCTCTATGTTCTACATCGGCTGCTTGGCTCTGGAAGAGCCATTCCATTCCCTGAGCCTTGGTCTTCCCGTGTGTTGCAACAAAGCTAAAGCAATGCCTCCCCAGAGCCATCCTGAAAGCGTCAGTACTGGAATCACCTCAAAAGACAGCCACTGTGAACAAGCAGATCCCTCCTAGGCAGCCTCAGTGAACCAGTCTCCATCACACGTCCTGTGCTTCCACTGGTTCCTAGGGACGCTATTCCTGGCGTTGTCGTCATTACAATGCGCGTCTGGGGCCAAGCCAAGTTGGGGAAGCACCCGAGGAGACCAGACCCATGGTTCTTTCCACTGTTAGCATTCTCAGACAATGGCTTGGAGGCTGGATTTGGGGTTCTTTGCTCTCTGTTGGAAGAGAGGCAGTGTTCTGGCAAGCCTCTTGGCTCTCGCCTTCTTGAGTTCCCCTTGATAAGTCACCCCAGCTTCACCCCCTTTAAACACAGAATCCTGCGAGTGTCCCGAAGGGAAGCAAAGGCCAGGTAGTGGAGTGTTTTTGGTTTTAAGGGAGAACTTTGTCCTTCGCTCTTACACAGTGGTGGTTTTATGGGCCCTTAGCAAAACAGAACACGCGTCAGCTTTCTCCAAACCAGGAACATGGAAAATATGTTGGCGTGTCTTTAGCCCTCGGGTCTACAGGCCAAAGAGGACCGAAACCAGAAACCCCGCTTCCGGACTGTTAACTGCAAATGGCACCACGAGTCAACATTTATTGAGCCCTTACTCTGTGCCAGGCACTTTGCGTGGATTATTCCTTTTGACCCAGCCCAGGATGTAGATGCTATTAGTATTACCATTCCCACATTGCCATCACGGAATCCACACTTCCCTACCTAGTCAATGTGGGAGATAGGATTACAGCCCAAGCGGTCTGGTTTCTGATGCTGAAATCTCACACGTGCCTCTTGTTCCCATCACTGCTCTGCCCAGCTACACTTTAATTTTTTTAGCAGCTACTATGTGCCCCAAGATGATAGCCTCTGTCTGGCTCACAACTCAACATCAAGAGAGCAAAACCCCTCCCAGCTGGACCCACAGACAGACAGCATCATGATCCAAGAGGAAAAGATGGAGGTCGTCAAAGATTCCATTTCACTTGGATCGAGAAATCAACGCTCAGGGAAGCAGCGGTCAAGAAATGAAATTGGGCAAATCTGCTGCCAAAGAACTCTTTAAAGGATTCAAGCGCAAACACAGGACTCTGTGGTCTCGGGTGGGCCTGACCCAAGCCAGGGTCTTTTCAGTGGCCTCCTCTCCGTGTGAAAGCTGGGCACTGAATAAGGAGGACACAGGAGAAGTGGGCCCTGGAACGGTGGCGCTGGGGAAGAGCGGTGCTGGAAGCACCCCGGGCGGATGGAAGAAAGAACAGGCTGGGGCTGAGCAGGTGCAGCCAGAATGCTCCTGAGAAGAACGGCTCAGAGACCGCGTCTCACGTGACTGGGAGCAACCAGTCCTTGGAGAAGGCCCTCATGCTTGGCACAGTGGAGGGTCAGCATAAAGAAGGAAGGCCCACAATGAGATGGATGGACACAGTGGCTGCACAAATAGGTTCGACCATCAGAACTGTCAGGATGATGCAGGCCTGGGCAGCGTTTCAGTCTGTTGTTATAGGTCGGAGCCTACTGGATGGCATGAACCACCGCCACTACCACCACCACCACCACCACCATTACTACCACCACTACCACCCACC
>NW_022111312.1:5064372-5072481 GCF_000313985.2 Echinops telfairi
CCACCACCTCCACCTCCACTACCACCAGCAGCAGCAACAATATGCTTAAGGAATTCTGATGGAACCATGGTTACGTGCTCAGCTGCTAACTGAAAGGTCCATGGTTCAAAGCCAACAAGCAGCTCTGTCTGTGGGAGAACAGACTTTGTGGTCCACTTCTGTAAAGATTGCTGTGAGACCAAACTCATGGCCATTGAGTCCATTCAAACTCACAGTGGCCCGATGGGACGGGCTAGAATGGCCCCACAGTATTCCCAGTCTGAAATACTTATAGAAGCAGACCGCTATCTCTTGCTTGAACCACCAACTTTTCAGTGAGCAACCCAATGCTCGACAGCGGCACGGCCAGGACTCCTTCCACAAAGATGACAGCTTAGGAGACCTGCTGGAGGAGTTCTCCTTGGTCACACGGGGGCTCCTTGAGTTAGAAATGACGTGGCAGCACACAGCTCCCCACCAGCCATCGGCCTGTGTGCCCTATGGTGGTGGCTTGTATGATGCTTATGTTCCAAATACCAGCAGGGTCATCCATGGAGGGCAGGCTTCAGTGGAGCTTCCAGACTAAGATGGACTATGACGACCTGGTGACCGATTTGCAAAACGAACCCAATGAAAGCCTTACGGATCACGATAGAACATCGTCCAACAGATTGCTGACAGGCCATCCCCTGGGCTGGAAGGCATTCAAGATATGCACTGGCCATGACCATGCATGGCCTTGAGATGACCACCCATGGTGAAGATGGACCGTATGAATTGGTACCGACTTGATGGCCACTGAGCATCTCTGTGCGGGCTCATGCAACAATGTTATGCTCGTTGACTCCTGATGGTCGTATTGTCACGTACGTGTTCTTATTTCCACTCCCACCGTTTTAGGTGTGAGGGAATCAAGGCTAAGAGTGGTTTACTAGACATGACCGAAGATTACACCATGGTTGGACTTAACGTATATGCAAGGGATGGAGAATTGCCACCAGGAACAAATTCTAGAAATCAGTGTGTGTGTGTGTGTGTGTGTGTGTGTGTGTGAACAGCTGGCCTAGGAAGCAATCATTTGTGTAAAAAGGAACGGGCCACACATTGTCTAGAAATGTTTAGAGGGTGCCGGCTCCGGCCTTTCATTCCCTTCGTGTAAGAAGTGGTGTCCAAATCAAACAAACGGAACTTGTCCTGGTGCATTGTGCTGCCGGCCCTGCGCTCGTGCATGTCCGGTGCTCTGTTATCCCACCTGACAGCTGCTCCCTGCACTAAAGGGAGCGGGGATATTAGCAATGGAATTTGGAGGGAAAAAAATTATAACAAGGGATTGTTTAGACTGATCCCAGGGCCGGCCCCGGGATGGCAGGGTGACAGCTAGAGAGCAATGGTGCCAGCCCAAGAAAAACCCGATTTCACGACGATTTTCCCGAGTCTGCTTCCCCACCACGTTGATGGGAAGGGCCAAGATTTATAGTGTAATGGAACCGAGGTGGGCTTTGGTGATTCTTGGCTTCAGTTTACCACTGGCTGGAGTGCTCCCCTAGCTTTCTTTTGCGGGTCAAGTCTGCCGTGGGGGAGATGGACGTGTCCTAGGCTGAGAATCTGGGCGTCTGTACCCCGTGTCACTGGCTGCATCTCAGTCCGTTTGTCCATCTGTTGGATAGGATGATGCGGCGGGAAGACTCACCCTGAACCACAGTAATGATACTCTGTTGGGAGGAGTTGCCACTGACTTGGCTCCAACGGGGGGGTGGGGGGGGCATGTCTGGTCTACGAGTTGCGTGGTCCCGCCCCCATTGTCATGGTCCCTGGTATGCGCGATCCCATTGTTGCAACGATTGGGTGTCAGTCCATCTCCTCTTTGCTGACCCTCAACTTTACCAGATTTAATGTCCTTTTTTAAGGGATTGGGGTCTCCTGAAGGCGTGTCCAAAGGAAAAGAGCCAAAGTCATCACCGCGCTCATTTCCAAAGAGCGTTCTGCTTGTCTTTCTCCTAAGGATGATTTGTGTGTCTCAGGCTTATGGTCCATTCCATTCTATTCAATCGTGGGGCAGCAGCTCCACAAGAGGGATTTGCCAGGGACGAGGGACACCGCAAAGAATGGCAGTGATCTGTCTACCTGCTTTGTAGCCAGCTGTTGGATGGGCTGAGAGAGCTAGACAAACCCACTTGGGCCACAGTGCCCAGCTTGGTGACCCTTGAGCCAGCCACATCCCCTCTCAGAGGTCGCTGCCTCATGCTATGGAACTGTTCGGAGAGAAGTTTCTCAAAATGTGGCTGCTGGCTGTGGGGATTAGCAAACCCTGGGGCACTTGTTAACCACAGGGATCCTTGGATCCCAGCCCAGACCTGCTGAATCAGAAACTCGGGGTGGGGTGGGGGCTGGGGTGGTGGTGGTGGGAGAGCGGGGAATATGCATTTTAACAAGGACTCAGAGGTGATTGCTTGAATATTGACATTAGATAATGTGTTAAAGTGCCTCCGAGTTTTAGAGCCAGAGTCCCTTGTGTGCTTTTATGGGTTCATGCCCTGGCAAAAAGCCCTTACCTCTACCATATTCGACTCCTCCCCAACAACAGCACCCCACTGCCCTTGGAGAAGCTCTCTTTGTTCCGAGATTGATATATGGAGATGGCCATATTGAAATACTGCTACGGTGGCCCACTGAGTCGACTGCAATACACAGTAAACCCATAACTATATTGAAATACTGCTACGGTGGCCCACTGAGTCGACTGCAATACACAGTAAACCCATTACTAGAACTGCTCCGTAGAGCTTCTGAGGCTGAAATCTTGATGGTCAGGCCTTTGGTCCTATGGAGGCCACCGTCAGGTTCAGACCACCGCCCTTTCAGCTGCAAGCTTAGCTTCTGCATGACCGGTGGCACACACACCACAAACTTTCTCCAATCTCGTGCGTGTGTGTACACACACCCCTGCTCTTCACTTATCAACCCTTTCTTTAGCTGACATTTTGCACATCGATTACGTACATATGCTTGGTGATAATGAAGACTGAGGTGTAAGGCAAGAGCACCATTGACTGTGATGATCAAGGTGGTTTGGCAACTGTGCAATGGTGTCGCCTGGCAGGTAAGCGATGTGGTGGTTGTCCTCCCATTTCTGTGATCTGAGGGAATCACCCTCCAGTTTTGTGTGATGTCTCTTTTCACACCAGGACCTATCTTTGGAACCTCAGCATGTAGAGAAGGGAGGAGCGGGTGTAGCGGTTCAGATTCACGGGGGCTGGCGACACGGTAGTTAACGAGTTCAGCCGCTAACGGGAAGGTTGGTGCTTGGGCTCCACGAACTCCTCCATGAGACAAAGATGCAGCGTTTGCTCCTGTGAAGACTGACAACTCTGGAAACCCCAAGGAGGCAGTTTTACTCTGTCCTACAGGGTCACGATGAGCTATCGATTTGACGGCATCAGGGTAAGTTAAAACAATGTCTACAAAAGCATAGAAACTTGATTAAATAAAAATATCAAAATGTGAAGCTATTGTTTCTTGACGTATCCTACATCTAGGTCTATATACTTCTGAAGGGGGTGCTTCCAAAGACAGATGGAGTGTTCTACTCCCATGAAGAGTTACAGTCTCACACGGGCAGTTCAACCGTATTCTGCAGGGTTGCTACGAGTGGGTATTGACTCGATGGTAGTGAGTCCGGGTTTGAACCCTTCCTGGGTAGCCCTGGTGGTGTAGTAGTTGTGTGTTCGGCTGCTAACCTCAAGGTCAGCAGTTTGAAACCTTCAGCCACTCTATGGGAGAAAGACGAGGTGCTCTACTCCAGTAAAGAATCAGAGCCCCAGAAACCCACAGGGGCAGTTCTATCGTGTCCTCCAGGGTGGCATGAGTCCGAATGGACTCAATGGCGGTGAATTTGGGGCTTTTTAGGCCCTTCCTTGGAGAATTCGCTACTCTTTGTTTTGTACCACATTCAAATGGTAACATCGGCACCCTAGAGGGCACCCCACTCTGCAAGCCGGCCTCCTGCCCAATGGCACCCAGCTTTACTTGTTCCATGTGCCACGTGGTCCCCCCCCCTCTGTCTCATGGTCTCAGCGCTGCTCCTCTGCTGCCTCTCCCCGCAGGGACCCAGGATGTTCTCATTCCTAGCGCTTCTCTTTCTGGTCCTGGGAGTCTCTAGTCCTGATTCAGAGATGGCTCCCTTTAGACCAGCAGTTCTCAACCTGGGGGTCGCGACCCCTCTGGGGGGGTCACATGACCCTTTCACAGGGGTCGCCTGATTCATCACAGTAGCAAAATGACAGCAACAATGAAGTAGCAAGGAAAATAATGGTATGATTGGGGGGTCACCAGCACATGAGGAGCTGTCTGAAAGGGTCGCAGCACGAGGAAGGTTGAGAACCACTGCCCTAGACTCAGTGGGATGGCCCAACAGCCAGTCCTTGAGGGAAGAGTTCTCTATATCGTATCTTCACGTGGCTGCTCAGTCACTTGGTGGGAGAAGAGCCAGACCAAGTGATTTCACTTCGCCACGAAGGCCCCGTGATTGCCCTGTGCCCTTTGAGGACAGCGATCCAGATCAGCAAGGCAGATCTCTCAGCCTAGCCGAGTCTCTCAGAAGCCAGTATTTTGACTGGACCTGTTTTGTTTCTGAAGGTACCCTTTCATGCCACAATGGACCGAGACAAAGACTGCCCAGCCTGCCTGGGCTTTTACAGAAACCAAACCCAACCCAAACAACTGACACCTTATCTAGAGGGTCCAAAATGTCTTGGCACGGATGGCTGAAAGGCTGACTAGGTGAGGACCACTGCCTAGACTGCTGAACAAGTGGGCTTTCCCCAGCATGAAGACCCCAGTACATGTGAGTTTCTTGCACAGGAGCCGAAGGCTCATACATAGAATGTTCCAAGAGGTTCCTGCAGAACTCACAAGGCTTCTTCTCACCAGCCTCGGAAGTCCCAGGATGCTACTTCCTCCACCTTCCATGGGTCAAGCAAGTCACTAAAACCAATTTAGTTCTAAGGGGAAAGAATTATGGTTCATCTCTCAATGGGAGAAGCAGCAAAGCCACTGTGGGCATCTTCAACCTTCCACACCTCAGTTTTGAGAAATCCTGGTAAGGTAGCTGGGGCATCGCTTTCCTTGCCTTGGCCAAAGATGAGCACCCCTGAAAAGGTGCTAAGCAGGGCCCTGCCAGAGAAGAAAAACTAGATGACTCCCCAGCAACATGAGTGATAGAAAACTGGCAAGACCCCGAGCAGCAAGGCAGCCCCGTGTGCTGACTCACTCACACGTACTTCCTTGTGCCATGCACCTTCGTGTAACCTCTCAATTCTGCCACCTGGATCCCAGAGGTTTTCCATTTGCATTGTGAGTTCTGTGATGGTGTTGGCCATCTCCCTGGTGTTTCCAGTAGTGCCTAAACCAGGGCCTAGGAAGAATAGTAGCTCAGCAAATGGTGTTGCATCCACCTGAGCACAAGGGCTACAGCTTTCTGGGAATCGGGCAGGAGACAGAGTGGCTCCAGAGGTCAGCCCCAGGTGTCTAATTGATGCTAACAATGGAAGGCTCTCTCCAGGTCTCTGTTTGTCTGGCCCACAGTGCATTTTCTCGCTGTGTGGTGTTGAGCTGCTGGTCCAGCAGGGGGGCAGGGGGTGATGCTCCCATGTCTCTTCCTGATGCCTCAGTGGCCAGCATGTCTGAGAATAGAGGCTTTATGAGCCCTTTTCCCACGTCTATCACATTTCCATCAAATCTCATCCCCCTGCCCCCTAAACCCTTCCATGCGGGGATCAATGGTTTCATTGTACAGGGAAATGCTCATGATCTGAATGTTCCCTTCTGTCCACCTTGCCTTTTCTCCCTTCGCTCTGGGAGGTGGGCATTTTCTTGGGAGTCTTTGAAAAAGAATCTAGCTATCCATCCACCTGTTTTAATCCAGTGCCCTAGTGTGAACAAGTCACCGGGCCCAGCTAACCTTGACTGGACTCTTCCCTGTGAATGCTCGCAGCCACGCTCTGCATTAGCACCCTGACTGAAGGAGGAAAGCAGGAATGAGTGGGTGATGATAACGTTTCGATCGCCAAGCCACCTAGCATATTTCCAGCAACAGACAGAACAGGGGGATCCTTTCTCCATCCTTTCCATCCACTCTGTGACTTTGGGCGAGTCTCCTCATGGCTGGTGGCTGGTGTTCTGTTAAAAAGGGACCCATATGACTGTGCTCCGAGACGGGTGGTGAGAATGAAGGGAACAAGGGAGCCTTCCGTGAAGATGGCCAACACCCAAGGGCATCCGTGGGTGGGACAAGTAAACGGTTCCTAACTCAGCCAGCTGTGAACTCTGGTTCTCGTCCCTCTGGTCTGGAACGTGTTGCGTGCACGGCTTTCTTGGAAGAAAGGCCCGGTGATCTCCTTCCAACAAGCAGCTATTGAAAGAGTGGCGGGGCCCAGATCTAACCTGACATACTGGGGCGTGCCATGAGTTGGGGTCAACTCGATGACCAGCCGCAAATATGACTGATCTTTGCCAACCCCTTCCCGATTTGTAGGAAAGACCACCAAGGCTCAGAAAGGCGAAGGAGTTAGCTTCAGATCGCCCAGTTCACAAGTGCCAAGCCACTATTTCCGCCCGGCTCGGTCTGACCTAAAAGTCTGTTCTTTCGGTGAAGTGAGACCAACACACACACACACACACACACACACACACACACACACACACACACCCCGGCAGTGTGCAGATAGAGCATCACAGAAGCATCACCATCCCTAGATTATTATCATCTGTCTTCCTCTCGGTGGGAGCGACCTCCAGATGACCTTGATCTGCAGTCAATGTTCCTCAGAGGAGCGAACACACACGAAAGCCAAGTCAATGGCGTCCACATTTGCAATCAAGGAAACACTTCACAGATGTCCTCAGCTTGGAAAGTGCGCAAGAACCCAAACAGATAAACAAGCCCTGGCTGATATTGCCCAAGACTTGGAAAGCAGAGATGCTTCCTGGAGACCCGAGATGGACTGGCCCAGCATCATCTCCATCCACAGAGGAGCCTGGGGGGGCGAGGTCCCCACCCTGCCTGGAGACCCTCTTTGGAATCCCCACATCTGTGTGCATGTGGTGGGGAGCTGGGAACATCTCAGCTCACAACATGTGGCCATTGGGTGCTTTAACATGTACAAGATGCCTTACTGGGGCTCCAACAATCAATCGTGAATAACTGGGGACCAACTTGATTAAGGGAGTTGGGGGGTGGGCTTGTCAGGGGGATGAGTGTTGAGTGGAACAGCTTTGGGCTCCATTTACAATATGTTTTGTTTTATTTTTTTCACTTCCAATTTAAAGCAAGCACACAGGGAAGGGGCTAGCTCGGATGAGAAAGGAACCATTATTGTGAATTCCCCCACTAGCTGCATCCTGCTGGGACAGTGCGTTCAGGGCTGTTGGGCTGCTCAATGAGAGATCGGTGGTTTGAACCCACCTGATGCTCCCTGGGAGGAACGAGGCCGACTGCGTCCATGGAGTCACAGCCTCATCAATCACATGGAAGAGTTCTCCTCGGCTTTACAGAGCTTAAGTCAGAACTGACTTGATGGCAAGGTGGTGTGTGTGTGTGTGTGTGTGTGGTAGCTATGACTTAAGGTCCCTTCCTTAACCCAGGTCCCTGAGTCCTCGACAACCATTGCCTCGAAAACCTTCCCAAGACATGGTTGATATCAGCATCTCACTAATTCCGTATTCAGTCTAATTCGGGTCTGGATGACCTTGATGTTCTTCAGATCTCCCTTGAATATGGTCCCCAGGTCCCTGTAGATGTCCCTTTGCCATTCTGGAGGCTTAGGAAAGCAGGGACCAAGGACACCTCGCTTTAAACCATGACAGGAAAAAACGTCTCCCCAAATCCCTTGTTTGTGGAGTGATGAGAAGCAACATGGTTGATAATGGAGGAAGAAGCTTATCACTTGGCTGTTCCAAAAGCCAGTGGTCATCACGTCCATTCTGACTCATGGGGACCCCACGTGTGTCACAGGAGAACTGTGCTCCGTAGGTTTTCAATGGCTTAATTTTCAGATCACCAGTCCTTTCTTCTGCTTCCCCTCTGGGTTAACTGGAATCACCAACCTTTCCGTTAGCAGTGTGCACTGCTAA
>NW_022111312.1:5073762-5076096 GCF_000313985.2 Echinops telfairi
CTCTTGGTTGCATTGCCTTTGATCAAGCCCTACCAGGGCTCTTACACCCTCCTCACCACTGACTTCTGTTTCCAGGGGTTTCATGAGGCTGCAAATCTTTAAGAGGGTACAGAATTTCTCTCCTTTTTCTCCCAGAGCAGCTGGTGGGTTTGAACTTCCAATCTTGTGGTTAGCAGCCCAACACGTAACCCGCCTCAACACCAGGGCCCCTTCCCTAGTAATACCAAACCCAAAAAACTAAATTCACTGATACCGAGTTCATTCCAACTCACAGCCATCCTATAGGACAGGGTAAAAGTGCTCCCTGGTTTCTGACATTCTTAACTCGTTCAGGGAGTAGAAAGGCTCATCTTTTTCCCACAGAGAGGCTGGTGGCCTTGAACTGGAGACCTGTGGGTGAGCAGCCCAACTCTTAACCCCTACACCACCAGGGCTCCATTAAATCCTCAGTTGGGCAACCGTCATGACAACGGGCATGGGCTCAGTGGAGTGACTCCCCTGCTTCTCTTACGGAAGTGATCCCAACCTGGTTGGGGGTCCAAGAGCACACTTTCTCTCTGTGCCTAATTCCAGTTTCCTTGGTCTGACAGCACTCAGGGAAAAGATCCCAAAGCCATGCTTTGATTTCTTTGGAGGGCAGCAAGGAGTCACTTCTGGATTTTCACTCCCAACTGCGATGCTTGAGAAACGCACAAGGAAACTCACTCCAACAAACATCAAACAGCTGCTCCCCAAAATACAGGCTGCACAACAGAAAACATCTCATCGTCCCCGTAGCTCAGCCACAACAAACAACCATTTACGAGAAGCTACAATGGATCGGAGAGACAGGGCAGCATTCTTTAGCGTCTAATGGCAGTTGACAATCAGCCGGGGGAACCACAATAAACACACAGCTGCAGGCGTGGTAGAAAAGTTACAGACCCACGCCACATGGCAGGATGGCCACTGCTGTTGGCTCAAAAGCCACAGCCAGTCCGTTGGACCTCAAGAACCCACGGTCAGTTCAGCCAGGAGGCTGGAAGGTGGCCCTGGGCCCTGATGGAACCTGGCACCCTTCCAACATCTGGGACTGCTAGAAACCTTACCGACTTCTGGTGGTCAGTCTTCATTGTCCATCTGCAGCCCAGCTGACCACTCATCACCCTCACTCGAGCACCTACAAGCTCCGTTCTGGAAAGCGTTCGCCCCAAGAGATGGGTCTTAAAGAACTGGTCCTGTAGACAAAGACAACAAAGACTGTCTCCGTGGAGTTCCTTACTCATCAGGAGCTCAGCTTCCTGCCTTCCCCTTTAAGGAAAAGTCCTAGAAATCTTACTAAAGGCTTCCGCCTGGGGTCTCCTGGTGCTGCTGGGATACACACACTAAAGAGGGTGGCTTTGAAGAACAAGGTCTTATTTTCTTGAAGTTCTGGCTGTGTCTATCAGTCTCGTGTGGATGGACCTGGATGCTCCTTGGTTTCTTGGTTAGTAGCTGGTCTTCATATGCTGCCTGCTTCTCCTTTTTTGTCCCCGTCTCTATTCTGGTCTTTTTATAATTTATCAGACATCAAGTTTAGAGTTCAACCAACATGGTGTGTTAGTCCAGGTAGTCTAGAGAAACAAATTCATGGAGACACTCATATGTGTATAGGAAAGAGCTTTATATACAAGAGCAATAGAATATCGACAAAACATCCTAGCCCAGTCCAGATCAAGTCTATAAGTCTGATATATATCAAGCTCGTATGTCCGATACCAATCTATAAAGTCCTCTTCAGACTCATAAAACATATGCATTGACACCAAATGCAGGAAAATCATAGGCTAGTGGGTGCAAAGTCTTGTGGATCCAGTGGCAGTAGAAGCATCTCCGTCCTGGCAGGGGTCTCCCCGTGGCTCCTCCAGTTCCCAGACCACGGGGTCAATCAGCTTAGTGCCACGTGTCTTGTCAGTAGAGCTTCTCTCAGGGCGTGAGCTGAGAGAGAAAGTGTGTCCTCCGCCTCCAAGGAAGAAATTCAGTAATTCCCAGAATCCTTAGGGGAAGGGCCACGCCCACACAGAGGTCCTATTGGCTATATCCCAATTGACAGGCCAGACTCCACCCCTACATTCTCAATCCTCAAATTGACACCAGATTACGTAACTACCACACATGGGTATGAATCCATTCACATAACAAAAGAAAACCCATATTTTCCTTGGGACCTAGGAGGTTGTGAGTTAAGCTCTAACCACAAGATCAGCAGTTCAAAACCACTAGCCATTCTATGGAAAGAAAGAGGAGGCTTTCTACTGCTGTAGTAGAGTTGCAGTCTCAGAAACTCACAGGAGCAGTTCTATCCTGTCCTATAGG